>NW_024501792.1:3914834-4514834 GCF_017590055.1 Onychostruthus taczanowskii
CCCCCACCCACCCACTCTATGGCATCAAAGAATCAATGTTAATTCCTCAGTCCCATTAGTGACTCCTGTGTGGGCACCCAGCACTGAGCAGGGATCAGGATTTGAGCCTCATCCCTTTAAAGGAGCCATCTAATGGGGATGGGAGCTGGGAATTTTCTCTCTAAGCTGATGTAGTGGCTGATTTCTTGTCCAGCTGCTGAGCTGGGAGCTCTGAGTGCCATGCTGAGCTCTGCTGGAGCTGTCCTGAAAGGCCACGGGAGTGAAAACCTGCTGGGAATACTCCTGTTGGTGCCTTTTCAGTCTACCTAAAAACAGAGGCAAGACAAAATGAAGGGAATAAAAAGCAGTTCTATTTATTGAAGGGCCTTCAGGTACATTTAGGGCAGACAAAGCTCTCCCAGGGGCTACATCTGAAAGATGATCATGGGCTTTCACACTTTTATAAGTTTGGTCCATTTGCATTTTGGGGGTCAATCTGCCAATTCCAGCTTCAGCCAATGAAGTCATTTACCCCAAGTTTGCTGCCCCCAACTCCCTTTTGTTTCCATCTCTCAGGCCTGAGGCAGTGAGGTGTCCTTGATTGCCAGGCCTGGAGAGGAATTGTTGTGTCTGCCCCAAATGAGGATGCAGCAGCTCCCACTGTGTGTGGAGTTTGGAGTTCTGCACTAAAGAACTGCAGGGTTACAAACAGATGAAAAATATATTACTATTATTATTATTATTATTATTATAGCATCAATTTCAAATAGATGAAGAATATAAAAGCCAGAATCCTAAGGCATCAGTGTGAGTGGCACTGCTGTGCCATGAATCTGTTCCTGCAGTGCTGGGATATGCTCTGGTGTTGCTGGGACAGGAGGGGACAAGGACTCTGGCTCAGGCTGCAGCAGTTACCCTGGGAGCCTTGGCAGCTCTGCAGTGGAAAGTTTGCAATAAGGCAGGAATTCAAACATGACTTTACCCAGACACTGCTCAGCTGGAATTCCCGGCGTGGCTGCTCTCGGTGCTGCTGACCATCGCAGCAGCTCCTTCAGGCTGCCCCAGCTCTGAGCTGCAGGTGTGGGGAGGAGCAGGGAGATGATTCCGGCTGGAATTCACAGCGCTGCCAGGAGCACTCTGCCTCCCCCGGGCAGGAGCAGCCTCACTCTGCTCCCAGGGCAAGGAACCTGCCTGTCTGGAGCTCCTCCCAGCCCGGACATTGCTCAGTGGCCAGCAGCTCCTGCAAAGCAGTTTCTGCTTCACCTCTGTCTTCAGGGACTGGTGCCTGCAGCAGCTGCTGCTGTTCCCAAAAGTGATGGAGAATTTGGATGCCTTCATGGGGTTTTTTTGGGAAAAAACCCACCTCTAAGATATTTGATGTTAGCTACTGAAAAGAGAATAATCATGTTTTTAAGAAGTAAATCTCTTTTAAAGGTGTTTAGAGAACTCAGAGATGGCTATGTGCAGTGGGAGAGGTGAACTTGCTCAGCTCTGTGAGCTTCTTTCTCCCCTTTTATACATTTGAATCAGGTTATTAATAACTCCTTTTAAATAGAGCAGGATTTATTTTCTTCCAGGGTTAGGGAAGAGCTCTTTAATTAAAAGTGAGTGCTGATGGCTGTGGGGCTGCTGAGCTGCTGCCAGGTGTTACCAAAGGTGTGTCCCACCCTGCTGTGCCCCCCTGGCACTGAGTGTGGGAGGAGAGCAGTCTCACCTCCAGGTCTGCAACTGAGAACTTTGGGAATTGGGAGATAAAATGAGCCCTTGCGGCTTGCTGGGCACAGCTCTTCCTGTTTGAGGGTTGGATTTGTGAACTTTGCCAGGTGCCAGCTCCCAGCGTGTCCCACGAGTCCAGGACTACCCACAGAATCCTCCACCAATCCACCAATAATTCACACAGGGTATAAAATAATTCACACGGGGTATAAAAGCCTGGGGCTTCTCTCAACCATCACCAACACGAGCTGTGAGGTGGTGGAGGTGGTAAAATCCTTAATCCAGCATCAGTGAGCTGCCTCCTTTTATTGTTATGTTCTACTGGTTTGGCTTGTTAGGCTTCTTTGGGTACAGGGGGAAAGGAAAGGAAAGGAAAGGAAAGGAAAGGAAAGGAAAGGAAAGGAAAGGAAAGGAAAGGAAAGGAAAGGAAAGGAAAGGAAAGGCTTGACACATTTGGCTCGATGATTCAGCCTTGCACATCCTGGAAAAATGCAGTTTGCTGGCCTGCAGGTTGGAAAGGTGAGCCTTTTCCTCTGGAAAAGTGATGTTTGGTCACTGTGACCTGCCACCTGTTCCCGTGAGGTGTCACGTGGCAGCTCCTGCCTTCAAACCCCTTGGACAAAGCATATGCAAAGCCTATTATGGAGCTGTGGAATTTAGCCCGATCTCGTTGAAATTGGGTCATCCTTTGTTAATGTCACTTTTTCAGATCCATGGGAGTCAGCAGTGCACAAAACACTCGGTGCAATGCAGAGCACAGAGGTGGAAGCAGAGAGCCTGGGAGTGTGTCGGATGCTGGCAGTGCTGATGTGGTCTGGGCTGAGCAGAGGGGACAGCTCGAGGTGTGTTGTGTCACCAGATGAGGAGAATTGGCTGGAAATACCTTAAATGAGCTAATTGTTGGAGCATTTCCCCAGCATTCACCCACGAGCAACCTTAACAAAAATCCACCGACTTTTCCCAAAGCAAAGCAACTCCCAGTTGCCGTTCTATTTTGGGAGTGGGCTGTAAGTCAAACAGCTTTTCATCTCGGGAGAGATGATTCCTAAAAACCACGTGTGAAGTGCAGCCCTTCATCAGGAGGATTGGGGGCTGGAGAGGCTTCCTCATCCCCCACCTGAGTCAAGGCACAGCTTTGCTGGTGTTGCCAATCCTGGCAGAGCAGAGCATCCTCTGTCTGAAGATGAGGAATGCCATGGTTGACTCTTGCAATTAAAAGGCAAATATTATGTGTATGTTAAGAGAAGTTTTATAGATTTATATAGTTACATATATATATATATATATATATATATATATATATATATATATATATATATATATATATATATATATATATATATATATATATATATATATATATATATATATATATATATATATATATATATATATATATAAAACTAGGCTATACATAACTATTAATTATATATAACTATTATAACAATATATAATTTTATATATAATAACTATATAGATTATATATATAACTAGATTATACATATTATAACTATTATATATAACTATTATAACTATTATATACAGCTATTATAACTATATCTATTATAACTTTATATTTAATAACTAAATAGATTCTATATCTAACTAGACTATACATATTATAACTATTATATATAACTATTAAAACTATTATATATAACTATTAGAACTATATCTATTAAAACTATTATATATAATAACTATATAGATTATATATATAACTAGTCTATACATATTATAACTATTTTATATAACTATTATAACTATTATATATAACTCTTATTTTAACTCTATATAACTATTATACATAATAACTATATAGGTTATATATATAACTATAACTAGTTATAGGTATAGAGATTTATAGTTGTGTTTTACCCCCCTTGTGTTGTCATCAGGGGGTGCCCTGGGTTTGGGACATTTGGGAGGGTGGGATGTTGTTACCATGGCAACAGCTGACCCCCAATCAATATTTAAGGCAGTGATCTCCACCCCTGGACAGGGAAGGAGGAGTCAAGGGACAGAACTTTAGGAGGGACTAAAGGGTGAAAAGGCCTTCAGCCATGTGGGATGAGCACATGGTGGGAAAAGTCCTCTGCTCCCAGTGCTGTAATATTTTCTCTGCTCAGTCTTCTGTTGTATTTTTGATAAGGTTTTAATAAACTTTCCCAATTTTTGGAAGTGAGTAGCATTTCTCACATCTGGAAGCAGAAGGGGTCCCTAAAACTGGTGCCATTCCCTGGTGAGGCTGTGCCAGCACCCCGGACCCACAGCAGCCTCACCACTGCTGGTGCCAAGTGTGTGTGGCACGTTTTTTTTGCTCCTGCTTTGCTTGGCACAAGAAGGTTGCAAAGCACAGGTTCAGCCCTTTCCAAAATCACTTAATCAAAGGATTCCTGCCTTTTCCAGCCTTGGAAAAGATCCCTTTGTAGCAGCAAGGAGAGGAAGTGCAGTGCCTGCAGTTAAGGAGAAATCTGGACAGCACTTGGGCACTGTGGTGATGACTGCAATGTGAGAGCCTGTCCAGGAAAATAAACACATTTAGGACAATAAATCAAATATTTTCAAGCTTTCCCAGGACGTGCACCTTGCTGTTGGAAGCAGTGGAACCTTGGGACTGTGTAACAGCATAAGAGCAGTGCCACCACACCTCCTGTCCTGATTCTACCACAGAGGGGGGATTAATCTGGAGAAGAGAAAGTTTCTGATGCTTGTTAAAATTTGGCTGAAGCTCTGAAACTCAGGGGTTTTTATGTTTTCCAAATTGGTGGGTGGTTCATTCTAATTCTGGATATGCAGTTTATTCACATACACAACTAATCCTTTTTTGAATCCTGTTAAGTTCTTGTTCTCCTCAGTATCCTGTGGCAATAAGTTCCAGCAGCTAATTGTGCTTGTGTTGAGCTCCCTTGATCCACTTTACTCATGCTTGCTTTAAAATTTAAGTGTTGTTCTGAGAAGCTTGGTTAATTTTTTTTTTTTTTTCTGGGAGGTAATCTGTGTTCTTGATCCCATTTGTGGGCTCAGGCTGGAAGGGAAGGGTGGGCTGGGTTTTGCCTCAGCTGTTGCAAAGTCAGGGGAATTTTGTGCCTCAGTTTCTGTGGCAGCTTGGCAAACACAAGGAATGGCTCTGTAGCCAAGGCAAGTGGTTTGTAGGGGAAGCTGGAGAAAATACTGAGTGAAAAAGCAGCCTCCAGAAGCTGGGCTTCCTTACCAGGCTTTTCCAGAATCTCTGGGTTTCTGAAATCTAAAAAAAAAAACCCAACCAAAAAAGCCCCAACCAAATAAAAATCCATAAAAAGAAGAATTCATTATTTCTGTATTCTGGCCATAGGAATTATTTCAATTTTTAAAAGAAGGAAACAAATGCTGGGTAATGAGATGATGCAAACCCTCACCCTCCATTGCAGCATTGACTCCAAAATTTGGATTCTCATGGATGAATCCAGGTCTCCACTATCTGGAAGGATTCTCCTGGAGACCTGAAACATTTCTGATCATTCTCCTTCCCTTTGCTGACTTGCAAGGTTGGGTTAGTGCTGCACAGATCAGCCCAGGGATGGCCATTCCCCCTCAGAGCTGTCTGGGAGGGCTGGCCTGAAAATCCTCTGTCCTTTTGTCCCCTGGATCGGGAGAATCTGAGCTTGAAAACACCACCCCTGATTAAATCCTCCAAGAAGCAGCAATTCTGTGTGCTCATCACTCAGTTCTGGCTATGTTCTGCTTAATAACTAAACACTAATTAGCTGCACAGTTTTGCTACTACACTTATAATAGCCCCCATTAAAGTTATGGGGTTTTTAGGCAGTAATGGCTTACAGAGTAATTAACGAGCAAGAAGCTTTTATTACTACCTTTATTTTCAGCCTGTGCTTTACAAGCCTGTTCTGCCAAATACCAAAAATCTTAGACAGAGGCTTGGAATGCCCATCCCCTGCCAAGCAGTGTGAAATGGAACAGGGATGAGTGTGGAGCACCTGGAGCTCAGAGCTGCTCCAGAATCCCAAAATTGCAGGCTGGTTTGGGTTGAAAGGAACTTAAATCTCATCCAGTTCAATCCCCTCCCATGGGCTGGGACACCTCCCACTGTCCCAGGTTGTTCCCAACCCCTTCCAGCCTGGCCCCTTGTCCTGACCCAGCCTTGTCCCCAGAGTCGGCTGTGCTGTGACCACTCCGTGCCTCAGTTTCCCCCTCTGGAAAGGGGGCAGGACATCCCCGGGGTTGCTTTCTGTGCCAGACACCTGTCGGAGCTGGGGTGTGAGTTCAGAAGGGTTTTTGGGGTCACAGGGGATGTGGGTTGAGGTGGGCAGAGCAGAGGGACCAACTCTGTCTTGTGCCATCCAGCATCATTTTTCAGCAGGGATCAGAGCCAGCTGCTGTTACAAAAGTGACAGGAGCCCTGATTTTAGACTTTGGGAGGGAAAAGGTTTTGGTGTGAATCTTCTGAAGTGTGAGTGTTTATTTTCTTTGCAAAGCTTTTATTGCAGGCTTTGGCAGCATCTGTTTGTTATTTCCTGGCTTGTCTGGAGCACAACAAAACAACGTTTGCTACGTTTGTTTGGGGAAATTTTGGGGTGTATTTTTTTCACATCTAGACAATGTTTTTACACCAGTAAGATGTATAGGTACAAATTCAAATCAAGCCTTTCTTTAGTTTAACATTTTCTAAATCACTTCTCTTCAGTGTGGGCAAACCAAGGATTAATGACACTGGGACTGAGCAGCCCCAGAGGAGGAATGAAGGTAAAACTGACTATAAAGGTTGCAGATCAAATCACTCGTTCCTATGGCAAGTGTCAGAGCTGATGCCAATTAACTTGATTTAAAAAAAGAACCTTCAGTGTTTAATAATCCAGCATGTTACTAACACGTGGCTCCAGGATTTATTAAAGCTTTTTTATTAGATCAGTGCCCTTTCCATATTGTCATTCCTCGACAGCATTGCCCTCTGCCGGAGGATGGGGATCTCTTTCATCTTGTGGCACCCAATTCTTCCCAAAACCCTGCAAAACTCCTTTGTTTTAGGAATACTTTAACCCTAAAATAACTTACATTTGAGCCAGTGATTTGTGGCTTTCACTTCACTTCCCAAAAGTGGGGGAAAAAAAGGCAGGATACTCTCTGTAGTGGAAAATGGAGTTTGATTGTTTTAATTGATGTTTAAATTTGTTCCTCCTCCTTCATTTCCCTGGGGAAGAGGAGACAGGAGAAGTTTAAAAGTGACAATCTGAACAAAGCAGGTTTTGTCTCAAACAATTTCAGTGAGAAAAGGAGAGTGCTGTTATGATGGGGAAGGGGTGGAGTGAATGCCTTGAAGAGGAGCATCATTTTTCCCAGACCAATTTTTGTCTTGCGTCACAAACAGCAACAAAAATCATCGCCTGGCTTTGGCAACAAGTGAATTTTGAGATTTAGGGCAAGCGCTCTGACCTGGGCTGTGAAGCTGTGACTCCTCTCACCAGCAGTGTAAAATCACAGGCTGCCATGTAATTCCTGGCTGATGTTGTTCACAGGAGGAAATGGATTTCACCTTTGGCAGCTTTGGCGCGTGCTGGGAGGGGAGCGTGGCTTTGTGACACTGAGAGCCGGTGTCACCTCGCACCGAGGCCCTCGGTGGCATCAGGGTGTGGAGAGGGAAGCTTGGAATGCTCTGGATGGAGATTTCACAGCTGCCCCACAGGAATTCTTACCACGTCCTTTAGGCAGGATCATCAATAAAAGCAAATCCCTTCAGGAATCAGCAGTGAGGGAACGCTGCAGAGCAGAGCCCGTGCTGCTCCCTGGATGTTTCTGGGCAGCTCGGGGTGCAGAGCGTGGCCAGAGCTGGGATCAGCCTCCAGCTCCATGTCCCTGCCTGCCACCCATCGCCATCTGGGACCCACCCTGGGCTCGTGTCCCTTTGGGGACATTCATTGCAGCCACTGCATCCGAGTGGCATCTGCAGCCCAGGAGCGCGGACGGCACAAAGGGAGCTCAGCCAGCTCCGGGGGACAGGGAGGGGAGCACTGGGACATTCCCTGTGCCTGGCAGCTCTCCCTGCTGGGCCACCAGTGGGCTGTGCTGGCCCTGGGCAGCTGGAGCTCCACAGTGACAGCTGAGTGACCAGGGAGCTGCGAATGCTCCGGAGCAAATGGAAATTATCAGAGCAAAGCACAAAGCACTGGAGCCTGCTTGTTCTCGCCGGTGCTCAGGGGCTGGGAAGCAGAGCAGCACCCCAGCACAAAGGGGCCCATTTCCATCATGGCAAGCTCAGCCTGTCCTGTGGGATGAGGCTGAATTGAGCCTGGATGGGCAGGAGGCAGAGGAAAGGCAGCGTTAAGGTAGGGGCACTGTGCCTGGAGGAAGCTGCTCATGACAAACGGCACATTTGGTGATGCCAGCCCACTGGGGCTGCTTGCCAGGGGCTGTCAGTGGGCTCTGAGTGGCTTTTTTAGCTGTTATTTCCCCCCACCCCCTCTCCAGGAGCAGAATCCTTTCCTGGGTGCATTTCTGGGGAAGGCACTTTTCCTGGGAAAGGTGTTCAGCCTTTCCAGCTGCCCCTTAGGCCCTGCCCTGCAGGGATGCTCAAGGGACCTGTTCCAGCTTCATTAGAGGATTCCAAGGATGCCACCACTCCTTGTCCTCTGTTCAGGCACAGTCAGCAATGCAGGGACAGCAGGGATGAGGCCAGATGCTCTTTCCTCAGGGCACTGTGCTCTGGCAGATCGAGGTCAGCAGGAATCTCTGGCTCCAAGAGCTGGACAGGGATGCAGCAGAAGGCTGATGCTTGCTGGAATAATTCCTCCTCTTCCTGGTTTGTTTTGTCTGAATGAGGCTGCTTTCACCAATTCTGAAAACAAATGAGAGAGCTCTGACTGGGGAACTGGCTGTTTGCTAGAGTTGGCTGGGAATTTTCCTACGAGTTTGGGTTTTGTATGCATGGAAAAGAAATTATTCACTGAAACTTCAGTTGAGGGACATTTACATGACAGTTTTAAGGACAAAGCCCAACCTATTGTCTTCCCTGGTAAATTAATACCTTGGTGATTGATGCGCTAATTTTGAAGAACCAGGTTCTGTCCAGCCACTTGAATATTGCTTGATTGCAAGATTAATTTAGAAGAAAAACCTGTCAGTTCTTGGAGCTGTTTCATTCCAAGTGGGCTCAGTGCTGGGGGCTGGCTCTACAGCCCAGTGGCCAAGGGAAACTCAGATCAATCCAATTTGGGCTAATCAGGTATCTGAACCTGGGTTTTTCCATGTCCAAGAAAAAGCCAGCTCTGGGAAAATATTTGCACAAGCAGTGTAGCCCCAAGCCCAGACTCGAGGGGATTTAAGGAGGGGATCTGATAACTCCCAAATCACTGTCAGTGGGAGAGCAGTGCTTTTCCCAAAGCATCCTGCTCCCCCTGCAGCATCCCTGGGCTCTGCCTGCCTGCACTGCAGCCCTTTTAGCAGCCTCTAATGCGTGGCCCCACATGGGAGCAGCAGCACTAAACTGCTACCCGTGTTTGCAAACTGCCCTCGGTGCGTGGCAGCCCTGCTGAGCGCTGTGCTGGGGATGAAATACAGCCTGCTTAAATCTTGTATGTGCTCGTGCTGCATCAAACTAAGCCGTTGTGGCACTTTAATATACTCCAGGCACAGCACCTCTGAGAGGGAACCAACCTGAGCTTTGCTGGAAGGCTGAGCTGAAAGCGGCTGTGCTGGAGCTGCCTGCAGCACGGGCTGAGCTGAGGCAGTGCTGGGAATGATGCCTCTGTCCAGGGCTAGCTGAAACAGAGGCCAGGCAAAATGAAGGGAATAAAAAGCAGTTCTATTTATTGAAGGGCCTTCAGGTACATTTAGGGCAGACAAAGCCCACCCAAAAATGGATGATGGGTCATGGGTTTTCACACTTTTATAAGTTTGGTCCATTTGCATTTTGGGGGTGAATCTGCCAATTCCAGCTTCAGCCAATGAAGTCATTGACCCCAAGTTTGCTCCCCACCAGCTCCCTTTTGTTTCCATCTCTCAGGCCTGAGGCAGTGAGGTGTCCTTGATTGCCAGGCCTGGAGAGGAATTGTTGTGTCTGCCCAAAATGGGAAAGCAGCAGCTCCCACTGTGTGTGGAGTTTGGAGTTTTACACTAAAGAACTGCAGGGTTACAAATAGATGGAAAATAGAAAAGCCAAAATCGTAAGGCATCAGGAAAAATATGGGATTTCTGTGCCCAGGAGCAGAGGTGCAGCCGCCCCAGAGCTCTGTCTGGCCAAGAGAAGGGTCAGACAGGTGACAGCATGTGCTGATGTGTCAGGCAGTGCTGTGGTTGTGGCAGTCTCTGCTCCTTGCCTGGGCTTGGCTGGCTGGAGGGGAAGGTTCTGTTCCGCTGGGATGGCTCAGACACTGCGGCTCTGAGCAGCTTTTGCTCTCCTGACAACAGGGACTTGCTTGACAAGGGGATGCAAAGGGAAAGCAAGGCCCTGGACACACAGGAGGCATCTCCCTGGAGGGGTGGGACACTGCTGCTGCTCCCTGCCTCAGTGGGGTTTGTTCTTAGGAGAGCTCTGCTACTTTCTGTGCCTACTGGCCTGTGCTCTGTGTTGCAGGTTTCCTCCCACATGAGTCCCTGAGGTTCCTGCTGGCAGCCCCAGCAGTGTCCTGCAGAAGTGCCCTCCTGCTCCTGGCTCAGCAGCCGAGGCCCCTCCAAACCTGCTTCTGCAATGGGTGGGTTGTAAGCACTGGTAAGACCCACGAGTCGTGTCACCTTGCTGCTCTCTCCCTCTCTCGCGTTCTCTCTCTCTGTCCTTGCTCCTTCCTGCCCATTTATTTCTGTTCTCCATGTGCTCTGCTGTTCTGTCTCTGGGGTTTTCACTGTCAGGTAATGAGGAGCTGTGGGCCCAGTCAGTCTTGGAGATGCCGAAGAGACGAGACATCCTGGCTATCGTGCTGATAGTTCTGCCCTGGACACTGCTAATCACCGTCTGGCACCAGAGCACCATTGCTCCACTGCTTGCAGTGCACAAGGGTGAGAGAAACCAAACCAGCCCATGCCAAGCCCGTGCATCCCCCCTTCGTCCTCATCTCCTCTCTCATTTCATTCCTCCATGGCAGCCATGCTCATCTCAGCTCCCAGACCATGCCCATGCAGGAGCCTCCCCACCTCTGCTGTAGGAACAGCCCAGTGCTCCTAGGGGTTCTTCAGAGGCATCAAACTCCATGCCATGGGATGTGCTCGCTGCACTTGGAGAGCTCTTTATGGCCTAAGCCCAGAGTGCTGCTTCTCTTTGTTCCCTGAGAGGATCCCTCCCTCCCTGCTGGCCTTTGCAGTGCTCTGCACACAGAGTTATTCCAGCAGGAAAGCTGCAAAAGAGACAGCAGAGAAAACAAAGCTGCCACTCGAGGCAGCTGCTCTGGGAGACCTGATGCTGAGAGCACTTTTAAGGAAAGCAGAAAAGCAGTGCTCTTGCACTTGAAGGAGAAGGCAAGAGCCAGATCTCACCTGCCTGGGGGAGCTGAAGTGCTCTGAGAAGTTGACTCCACACTCCTGTCACACATTGCAGTAAACACAGCCCTGAGCCAAATCAGGGGCTCCAGGAAATTCTGAGGGAGCCCTTCTGGCCAGAACCATCCCAGTTTGGTCCTGTTCTTGGCACAGCAGCAATATCTAAGGGCTATGAGGGCTCTTGGGGGCTGGAAGAAGCCACACTGCCTTCTGCCACCTTCCTTCTTGTTTCTGCCACCTTCCTTCTCGTTTCTGCCCTTCTGCTGTGGGCAGGCTGGTCTGGGGGAGGAAGGCCAGCTCATTTTCAGGACCCTTTCATCCTCTCTGGTCCCTTTCTCTGAGGGATTCTCTCCCCTTTCAGTGTTTGTCCCCATCCTCCATAGCTGCTTATCCCTTTGCTGGATGCTCTGATGTGCAGTTTGAGCTGCAGGAAGTTCAGTCTGTCAGGAGCAGTTTTCTCTTTCTCCTGACTGCCACCTCTGAGGCTTTAGGCAGGGAAAAATGACTCTGATCCCTTCTGGAAGGTGAACAGTGTTTCAGAGGATGAGGGATCTACTGGGCTCTAAAAGAGGACTTTAAAGATGACTAAAAACATCTGCCTGTCTGTACAGTTTGATCACTGCCCTAAAAGCTGTTTTCTGTGAATGGTCCCTTCAGTTTCAGCACAGAGACTGCTCCAATGGCTCGGTCAAGAACTCACCAATGACCTTGATGAGACACTTCTCTGCTTCTCAGAGCCCCCAACAGAAAGTGAGTGGTGGTAGAGACCGACCTGAAAGCTCTCAAGAGGAATCATTTTCTTCTTGTGAAGTGTTTCTGAGACGCTCTGCTCACAGGTGCTGAGAGAGATGTGCACCTGGAGATGGCCAAAACAGCAGCACTTCCCTGTGCCAGGGCTCACAGCTGAGGATCTGACCTGCAGGGCTTTGCAAACTGTCTTGGGCACCATCCTGGCTAATTACATTTGTGTCTGTGACCAATGCATTTCGCAGATTTATTTCTGAATTGATTCCAGCTCTCAGAGAGCTCTGCAGTGATGCTGAGGTGCTTTGCAGAACATAGGGCCTGATAGCAACATGTACCCTGTTCCCTCCCCCAAATATCCACCCCCCTCTGTCAATACCATGGAGTACAAAGCCTTCATTTGGTTCAGGTTTCAAAGTCTGTGCTGCTGGAAGAATAACATTCTATGAAAAATCCATAGGTAGTCCCCTGCTGGGTCAGATCTAATGGCCCTCTGTTCCTGTTCTTTCTCATCTCAAGTTCCTGGTAGTTACCTGATGTTGAAAAATCTATAGCTCAAAGAGTTCTGTGCCCACTGGAGAAGCAGCCTTACATCCTGAGTGGGGGTCCCCCTTCATCTCTGCAGACTGTGGCATTCCTGATACCTTGCAGTGGAGAATTGCACATGGAAGCTGCACCCTGGAAAAGCAGCAGGTGCATCACCACTGGTTTTCCTTGAGCTGATTGGGAACAATTTGCAGGGATTTTGTGCGTTTTGTGAGTATCTGATCTTTAGGCTGTTCATTGCTCACACCTGCAGCCCTGAAGGGGCTGTTCTGTTCAGAGGCTGGAGGGGCCTTTTTGAGGCAGGTTAGTTAGAGGCAGGGGAAAGTCTCTACAGGAAAAAAACTGCAATTACAGGCTTTAATTTCCACTCTCCATTTCTGCATTTGAAGTGTGTCTTTCCCCACTTCTCTGTGGCTGTCAGAGAGCTGTAGGGCACTGCAGTGTCCTGCCCAGACCATGCTGCTGGGGATCTTCACTGGCCTGGTGTTTTCCACCAGTTTTTTTCCCTGCCTCCAAGTCCAGGTGCTTCAGTTCCTGAGTGCAGGTCTGAGTCCTGCCCCACTGAGCGTGGTGGCCAGAGCACTGGAGCTCTTCAGGGATGATGGACCATCATTCCACATGGCTATTTGCTTTATCTAGACCTACTTGCACTAAAAGCCTGTCTCTTCTGGGTGCTTTTTGAAGCTGCTTGTTGTGAGCACTCAGCCCACTTGTCCCGGGCTCTCAGGCCTTTTTTCTTTTTGGTGCTGGTTTTCTAGAGCAGAATCTTCTTTTCTCACGTGTGTTTGTCCCTGATTCCTTTATTTATCCGCGCCCTTACCTATGAAAGCCTCCACCCCAGCCTGTTTCCTCTCCTGGCACCCACGAGGGTGACCCGCTGGTGACCGGGGGGTGCTGGACGCCCGAGTCCATGCGGCTCTCTCTTCTCTCCATGCCCTTGCCCAGATGATGGTGGTGACTCCCAGCGTGATCTCGCTGCAGGCTTGGACTCCAAGGAATACTGCCTGTCGGACCGGGACATTGTGGAGGTGGTGAGGACAGAGTACGTTTACACGCGCCCACCCCCGTGGTCAGACACGCTGCCCACCATCCACGTGGTCACCCCCACCTACAGCCGGCCGGTGCAGAAGGCAGAGCTGACCAGGCTGGCCAACACCCTCCTGCACGTGCCCAACCTGCACTGGATCCTGGTGGAGGATTCGCAGCGCCGCACGCCGCTCATCACGCGCCTGCTGCGGGACACGGGGCTCAACTACACCCACCTCAACGTGGAGACCCCCCGAAACTACAAACTGCGCGGGGACATGAGGGACCCCCGCATCCCCCGCGGCACCATGCAGAGGAACCTGGCCCTCAGGTGGCTGAGAGAGACCTTTAACAAAAACAACAGCCAGCCCGGGATTGTTTACTTTGCTGATGATGATAACACCTACAGCCTGGAGCTCTTCGAGGAGGTAAGGGTGCGCTGGGGGTGGATGGGGCTGGTTAGCCTGGGGAGGGGGGGAGAGATGCTGTGAGTGAGCTGAGGAGGTGCTGGGCTCCTCTCCTGAGCTCTGGGTTAGTCCTGTTGTCAGTGCAGCTGGTTTTCTCTGGAGCTCTGTTACCCTGTGTGTTTCCGGAGCCAAAGCATCCCTTGGAAGCAACGGGAACCCCGGTTTGTCTGTGGTGTGTGATCAGGAAGCAGCTTCCATGGAAAGGGAGCAAATGAGGAGCTGCCTTCCCCTGTGGGGAGCCTTGTTAGGGTTAGACATCCCCTGCTGTCCAACGTGCAAAGAAACCTCAGCCATCCTCCTTCCTTGCCTCATCCCAGAGATTTCCAGCTGATCTGATGTTATCCACCTTCCTCCTCCACCACTTGGCTGTCTGTTAAATCCTGCCTGCTTTCATTTGAGGGATCCTTTTCCTTCCCTGCCCTTTGCCTTTCCTGCTCCCACCCCAGGGTTAAATCCTGGAGCCTGCTCCAGATCCCAGCTGAGCAGCAGTGTCCTGTCAGAGCCACCCCTGAGCTGTGTCAGCACAGCCACAGCCCTCCCAGGATATCTTGTTCAGAGATGTTCCCTGTGCTGGTCTCTGCCTTGCTGCAGACACGAGGAGCTTGATGATGTCAGACATTGTTTGAGATTTTTCAGGGGTTTTGGTTCCCCTCCTGGAAAAGCAGAGCCCTCCATGCAGTGCCTGGGGGAGGGATGTCTGTGCCAGGAGATGGGTGCAGCTATTCCCCCCTGGAGCAATTCCTATTCCAGGGTATGGCTCTCCCAGGCTGCTATCAGCAGCCAGAGGGGCTGAGATTTCCCCCTGGAAGTTTGCAGCTGCAGAGCTGAATTTCAGCATGTCCTGACAATCTGGTTGGGCTTGAGCAGGGGAAGATTTTCCACGGGCTTTCCCACCTTTGCTCTTTGCTCCAGCCCAGCTTCAAACCTGTCTGCAGGTTTGAATGGTCTTAGTGCCAGGTACCTCACTGGCTTCCAGCTCAGAAATTACTTGTTCCCTTGCTCTCTTGAGGCCAAACTCTTTCACCAAGGGATGAGAAAGGAGGATTGCTTCCTTCCCCTCCAGCTGCCCGTTTTCATACCAGGGATTTCCTATTTATTTCCTCATGCATGCCTCTTTCCCTTCCCCAAGGCTCTCACTTTAGCTTGCACAGCCACAGGAATGCACACGCTTTGAAAGCTGAGTGAATTCAGGCTGAATTCCTTTCTTCCCCCGTCCCCTTTGAGGCTGGCTCCGGCGGCATCTTGAGACAGACTCCTCACATGAATAAAGCAGAAAGGGTTCCTTCATTCACTCCTGTGCTGTGCTCCTAGAGGCTTCTCTTCTCAGATATGTCTCTGCAGTTAAGGTCACTGAGCCAAGGAAATGTGCTGTGAAATGCAGGAGACACACATTATTGTTCCCTGTGGACAGGGGCTGCCCTTAGCAGCTGTATAATGCAGAAGGGCAAGTGCCAGAGCTCTTCTGCTCTCGTTTGCAGTAATTAGCAGTGATGAGATTAGCTCTGGGAGAGCCCTGATCTGAGAGCAGAGCAGGAGGCTGAGCCTGCCAGGGAGCAGGGCAGGGTGCTGCGGGTGAGTGGCATTCAAAGCATCTGCCTTGGCAAGGGCAGGTGGCCAAAGGGGCCCTGGTGGCTCTGCTCCATTTCTGGTGACCACAGGGAGCAGAGGCACCCTGTTCCACAGGGCAGGACTGTCCTGCCTGCTGGGAATGTCCACAGAGGCTGTGCTTCCCAGCTGTCCCCCAGGCTGGCAGCTGCAGTGCCCCACTCTGGAGATGCCCTTAGCCTTACACAGCCTGGGACTGCAGCTTAAATACCTTAGTAGAGACCACCTTTCTTCCTAAATGGGCCATTCCTGCATTTCCAGGTGGTCTTGGACAAGGTGCTTCCCTCCTGTGTTGCGGCTTGCCCATATGGAGCCCAACATCTGGAAAAAAACCCCACTCATAAATCCCAGAGATGTTCTTTATTGGCAGCTCTGGATAAAAACCCCAGTCATAAAGCCTACAGATGTTCCTTATTGGCAGCTCTGGACAAAAACCCCACCCATAAATCCCAGAGGTGTTTCTTATTGGCAGCTCTGGACAAAAATTCCCTCCATAAATCCCACAGATGTTCCTTATTGGCAGCTCTGGACAAAAACCCCACTCATAAATCCCAGAGGTGTTCCTTATTGGCAGCTCTGGACAAAACCCCACTCATGAATCCCAGAGGTGTTCCTTATTGGCAGCTCTGTTCTCGGTGCTGAGTCCAGCTCGGTTCTGTGGCCATTGCTGCTGTCAGTTACCACTTTCCGAAGCACTTCCCTTCTCCAGCTGTGGGATGGGCAGCCCTTTCCAGGTGGGTGCTGAGGTCTGAGCCACAGAGGTGCTGCCTGGGGTGGAACTGCTTGGGGACAGGTTCATTAAGGGCAGAGGAAGCCTCCCCAAGGGGCAACACCCAAAATGGAAGATGGTCATGGGGTTTTCATACAAATATAAGTTTGGTCCATTTACATATCAGGGGTTAATCTTCCAATTACAGCTTTAGGCAATTAAGTAATTTACCCCCAGTTTGCTCCCCCATAACTCACTTTTTCTTTATGCTGAGACAGTGAGGTGTCCTTGAGTTTCAGGCCTAGAGGAATTGTTTTGTCTGACCAAAATGTGAAGACAGCAGCCAACACTCCATATAGAGTTTGAAGCTATACACCAAAGCAGTACAGGATTTAAAAAATACATGAAAAATACAAAAGTTAAGTTCCTGAGGCGTCAAGTGAGGTGGTTGTGCTGGGGACTGGTGGCAGCCACAGGCAGGGTCAGCGTGTCCCCATGTGTGGAGACAGACGGGCATGCCAAACCTCTCCCTTGGAGAGATACCCCTTGAATGGGCTGTGATAAGATCATTTCAACCCTCCTGGATTGAGAAACCCTCCTGGTCATGGCGAGTTCCCAGCATGCTTGGATTCTGTCCACGTCAATTCTGTGTAACCCATTGGTTTTTCCCCCTTTATACCACCCCACTTTTCCCCATAAAAACCCCTGCTTCTGCCCTGTTTGGGAGGGAGCTGTCATCCCTGGCCTCCTTCTCAGGGTGCTGGAATAAAGGAACTCTGTGGAACTGCTACACGGAGCTGCTGTCTCTTTGTCCCTGCATCGGCCTGGGGACACCTCGCAGGGAAGAGCTGAAATAGGCCTAGAGGAATTGTGAAATCACTGCTCACAGCTGAAATCACTGCTCACAGACTGCCTGCCCCTTGCTGAGGTTACCTGGCAGCTGAAGGACTGCCTGAGACCCCAGAAAGCTGTGTCCTGCAGGAGCTCTGTCGATGTGTTTGTGGGGTCCCACGATGAGCGAAGAGATGAATCTGACTCCATATTTCTTAGAAGGCTGATTTATTATATTGTGATATTATATTAAAAAGTGCTATACTAAACTATAGAAAGAAAGGAATACATCAGAAGGCTAGGAAAGGAATGAATAATAAAAACTCGTGACAGACCAGAGAGCCCGACACAGCTGGACTGGGACTGGTCATTAACTCAACACAATTCACATGGAACCAATCAAAGATGCACCTGCCACATGCCACAGCAGCAGATAATTATTATTTACATTTCTTTTCTTAGGCTTCTCAGCTTCCTAGGAGAAAAAAATCCTGGATTTTTCAGGAAATATCCCGGAGACAGGCGCTCTCTCTGGGAAGGCCTCGGCCTGCGGGTGGGGCCCTGAGGCCGGTGTTAACCCTGTGTGTGCTCTCGGCAGATGCGCAGCACCAGGAAGGTGTCGGTGTGGCCCGTGGCCTTTGTGGGCGGCCTGCGCTACGAGTCGCCCAAGGTGAACGCGGCGGGGAAGGTGTACGGCTGGAAAACCGTCTTCGACCCGCACCGCCCCTTCGCCATCGACATGGCCGGCTTCGCCGTCAACCTCAGGCTCATCCTGCAGCGCTCTCAGGCCTACTTCAAACTGCGCGGGGTCAAGGGCGGCTACCAGGAGAGCAGCCTGCTCCGCGAGCTGGTCACCCTCAGCGACCTTGAGCCCAAGGCTGCCAATTGCACTAAGGTATGCTCTCGTCCTCCTGCGGGGTGGTGAGGAGCCAGAGGGGGAAATAAAACCAGTTTGCACCGTCATTCTGTCAATTCACAGAATCACAGAGTATCCGGAGCTAAAAGGGACCCACAAGGGTCATCCAGGCCAGCAGCCCCACCGTGGCATCCCTGGCAGCGCTGTCCAACCCCTCCTGGAGCTCTGGCAGCCTCGGGGCCGTGCCCATTCCCTGGGGAGCCTGGGCACTGCCCAGCATCCTCTGGGGAAAGAGCCTTTCCCAAAATCCAACCTAACCCTGGCTCAGCTCCAGCCATTCCCCGGGTCCTCAAGAGAAAGAAGAGGGATCAGTGCCTGTCATCCACTGGCCCTTATGAAGAGACTGCAGATGGCTGTGAGCCTCCCCTCAGCCTCCTCCAGGCTGCTCCTCTGTGTTTGCAGGGAGCACACCTCCATTTCATGGAAGCTGGGAATGGGGTATTATGCACTAAAATGTGTGGAGAGCACTTAATCTCTTTCGGCTGCAGGGTGCTAGTGGTTGCATAAGCCTTGAAATGCAGTCTTCTCTCCCCTGTAACTGTTCATCTTTCTCACATTACCCCTTAAAAAATACTTTCAAGATGAGCTTTCCTGTAGCCTGGCTGATCCTCTGCAGCAGGGAGTTCCATGGCTGAAATGTCAGTTATTTAACATGAATTCCCGAGTGGGGTTTGAGCGCTGTGACACTCTGGGGTTTGCTCTGTGGGTCCGTGTGAGCTGTCACCCAGCAGCAGCAGCCACAGCCTCCAGGGAAGGGCTGCTCACACGGGCTCTGCCTTGCTGCCAAGTTGTCTTCTCCCTCCTGACATCCGTGTAATATCAGTGGTGTAGGTGCCCACAAAAACCTGGGTTTTTCTGTGTCAGAGATAATACAGAAGTGCTGTAGTGCCTGGGATATTGCTGTGAGCTCCAGGAAGCTCCATTTGGGGGGGATTTTACTGCTTTTAGCTGACTGATCAATGCTGCCTGTACGCATTGCTAGGTCAGGGAGCAGGACTCCATGTGCTAAATAACACAGAAACCACACATGGTTCCTCTCCTGAAAACTTCCCAGTCTGAGATGAGAGATGAATCTGTCTGGGCTGACAGGGAGTGTGGGAGACATCATGAGACAAAGCTGCCTAGAGTGACAGGCATCAATCACAGCCCATCAGCCACAGAGGTGCTGCCAAGGGCTTTGAAGCTTTATGAGTGGGTTCTCTAAATACTCGAGGTGTGCTGGGGGTCCCTCTGAAATCAGAGACCCCTGTGTAGCACTCTCACATCTTTGTTATAAACATCAGCCAGTTTGATTTATTTTGAGAGTCTTTATTGCTTAATTACCCCAACAGAATTGTTCTTTTATTGCAAATAAGTTGTTATAGGCAACAGCGCCAGTGTTGGATCCAGGTCTCCATCCTTTTTGGGATAGGAAAGAAAATGTGACTTATGCCCTTTGCCTGATTTCCATGTGCACTGCTCCAAAGCCATGGAAAAAAACTAGGAATCTGAATGTTCAGCAGTGACCACACAAGGAATCCAGGAATAAGGAGGAGGAGTCGAGGGGAAGCAGCAAGTCTGAGTTGTATCTGATACCTGCTGTGCCTCTCTGAATCCACATTTCTGTGGTTATGGCTGTCCAACACCAGGACAAATAATCCAACCAGCCTCCCAAGAATGGGGAAAGAGTTTGGATTAAAATTAGATCCCTGTTCCTGGGCACTGTGTGGAAATAAATGTGTTTCCAACAGGCAGGAGAGATGGACAGGCTGCTTTTACTCTGTGTACAGAAAATTAGGGGTGTGTACTCTGTGGCCAGTTATCCAGTCTTTGGTCCATTGTTCCTGCTGTAAATAAATACCTGCTGGAAGGAAGCTGTGCTGGGAAATGACAGCCCTGGAAAAAGGAGAGGAAGGAAAATGTTGTTTCCAGGCAGAAGGAAACAAAGGGTGCTGGAGCCAGGCAGGGCTGACACAGGCCAGGGAAGGGGAGGAAGCAGCAGGGATTGCTGCCCAGCACTGGAAGCAGACTGAGTTTCTTTTCTTGGCTGGGCTGGGGAGAGCTCACAAGGGTCCTTGTTGTGAGCTGAATGCTGTCTGCTCCTGGCAGGCTCCGAGTGCAGCTTCCTGCTTCAGCCTCCATTGCCCTGGAAATCTCCATTTCTGCTTTTACTCACCCATTTTACCAGGAGAAGAGTCTGGCCCAGCAGCAGAGAAGGACCCAAGCCAGCTGTGGTCTGGGGTCCTCTGTGCCCAAGATCAAAGCACAAGCTCCTCTCTCCCCCCTGTGCTCCCAGCACTTGTCATGCTTTGCTTCTGTTAAACATAACCACACACCTGCTTTGCAGGGAGATTTACATTAAAAATTATGATGTGCTTAGACAGAGTCATTAAGGAGGGATCAGAGGAATGTGTAAGATAAGCACAGACATCTGTTCTCCAAAAATGCTGCTTTCCCTGTGTGCACTGCTGGTGCTGGAAATATTGATCAGAATTCAGCCCACAAACACACTCCTGCAAAAAGCTGATGTTTAGGCCAAAGATCACATTTCATGCTTATTTTCTTGGATTTGGGAACTGCCCAAAATGAAGGAGAAAGTAAAGGAAGTTGGTATTAGTTGCTGAGGTGAAAGTTATCCTTCCTTATGAGGAGGGAAGGATTGGTTTATCCTGGAGCTGTAAGGAAATAGGGCTTTGCAAGTGTTCTCTGCATTTGGATTTGTGCTGTTTGTGCATTTCCCCACATCCCCAAACCAAACCATCCTCTCTTCTTTGTCTTGGCTCAGGAGAGAGGTCTGAGATTTGGCATCCCTGTCAGGCTGATGGAAAGGGGGGACATTCTGCTCCCTGTTTCCTGTGGACACCAGGGAACAATCTGCAGTGAGCTCAGCCAGGGAGGACTAAAGCAGAGACACAGGCCCAAGGGCACCTAATGCCACAGCTGGGGAACATTTTATTGTCAGGCTGGAGAACAGGGAGCAGAGCTGCCCTTTCAGCCTGGTGTCTCCTTTTTCCCCCATTCTGTAGTTTCCATTTCAAACAACAATTCCTGAATCCCTCCTGGGAGGGTCTGCTGGAAACCCTGTGATCCCTCCCACCGCAGGTCGGACACTTCTGTTTGTTTTTATATCTCCTGTTGGGAGACAATGGATTGTTCTGCTGTGGAGTAGGAGCCTTGTGACCTCCTAGATCTGTTTTGAGTCCTGTGACTCTGAATGGCTGTAAATGAGTGGAAGAGTTTTGCAGTAGTACTTTTAAAGGGGAGTGATCTATGTGATCTCTTGAGTGATCTGTATGAAACCACTGCTCAGGAAAAGTCAGGTCTCCCTCACTGTTTAATCCCTTGTGAGAGAGCCAAAGCTTTTCTGAGGCATAAAACATGCTGCTTGTTGAAAAAAACAAGCACTGGCTGAAAGGAAAAGCAAATGTTTCTGTAGTAAATGGTGATCTACCTCCCACGTTAAGGAGCACAGAATGCAAAATGGTAAAAGCTGCTGTATCAAGCTGCAAACTCTGAAAATGGGTCTGGTTCAGCCCATTTAATCTGCCCTTTGTGGCATTTGGCTTTGAGAGAGCAGAAGTGGGCTCCAGCTGAAGGAGAGCCCTGGTGCTGTGCAGTTGTGTTCCTCTGCTGCTGGAGTGTGCTCAGAGCTGCTGGGCCACAGCAGGGCTCGGTGAGGAGGCCAGCAGTGCAAAGGGCTCTCACCAGCTCTCCCTGAAGAGGAGAATTGGCTGCAGGATTTCTCCAGCACCTTTTTATCCTTCCACCATCATTGCAGAGCCCTGAGAGCCACTCGTGAGCCCTGCTGGGTTTTGTCTTTTCCCGGGCGTGCAGCGCAGTAATTGCAGCAGCGTCGCTGCCGTGGGGAGAGCAGGGCTGGAATCAAGGGTGACTTTGATGAGCAGGCTCTGAAGTGCTTGTGGGGGATGATGAAATGAATTTCTGGACCCACTCCAGCCAGCAGTTGGTCTCTACTGCTTCAGTATTAGCAGAGATTTAAGCTCCACGCAGGAGGTGACTGCTCACATCAGAGACGAATTTGGTCAAACAAGCTCCTTGGGAAGGGGGGGAAGGTGCTCTGCTTGAAGCAGGAGGGTTTGAAAGGTGCTTTGTTCATCCTTCAGAAGCAGAACGTGGCCTGGTTTTTCAGGAAGGCAGGCACTGGGTGGAAGAGGTTCGCAGGATTCGGTGTGCAGGGGATTGTCATAGCAACCAGAGGGAAACCCCACGAGGTGGGAAACAGCCAGGCACAGGTGAGGGGAAGCAGGAAACCTGTTTGGAGAGGATAAAGCTGCTCCCAGCAATGCTGGTTCGAGGAGGAAAGCAATGAGTATAATTGAGTATTTTCAGCAGCTTCCAGAACCATCTGAGCACAGCAAGTAGAAACAATTTCCTACAACAGCCCCCCGGAAATACTCAACCACCTCAGATTCTGCCAGTTCTCCTCCACAGATGTTGATCTCTCTGCAACTTTGCTGCCAAGACAGAGGGAAGCTTTTAGGAGAAGCTTCAGTTCTGTTATAAACTAGTTTGGGAGGGGTTTTAATACCTGGTACGGAATAGGGGGTGGCTGTATGGTGTAAGCATTCCAAAGGGAGTGGGGAGGGGGCTTTTGGGGGATCCGTAGGGGAATGCTGGATTGTGAGAGGGCGTGTGCAGCCCGGAGTTTGTGGGAAGAAGGGAGGATTCTGGAGCCAGCTCCTGCCTCAGCAGCTCTGAGGCTGCAGCAGCAGTGAGTCCTTCCCTGCTCAGTGACACTCAGTGGCTTTTTAGGCTCTGGAAAGGATTTAAAAGTGATAAGTGATGCTGAGGTTAGAGGGCAGACTGATGCCTGCTTCCAGTAATGGATTTTCAGGCATGTGCTGAAGAATTCAGGTTATGTTTCCCCCAGCCAAAGGCAGGGGTGGAGATGGGAAGAGCTGGTGATGCCTCTTCCCTTACAACACCACCTAAATGTCAGGAATTTGCATTTCCCCTCTGAGTGACTCCAGTGAGGCCGAGGGTGTAAGGTGATAACCAAGGAGTAGCTGAGGAGCTGTGGAAAGCAGGGATGTGATTCCAGGCTGGGAGGGAGCTGCCTTACCCCATTGGAAGGCTGATGAGCCTTTGGAGGGAGCTGCTGGATAACTACATGGAAGGAGCAGGTTAATGTCCCACGACAGCACACTGTAAAAGGGTGATTTCTGTGCACTGTGCATTTTGCAGAGCAGCAGCTCTGCCTAAATGAAGGTTTATGCAAAGCCCCTCTCAGCAGTGGATGCACCATTAGGCTCCAGGGTGGCTGGTTAAATTGCACTATTGATTTAATGTGCAGGAATATTTCCTAGCGCACTGGAGAGGTGCAGCTAATGACTTCTGCTGCCTTCTTCAGATTTTAGTCTGGCACACAAGGACAGAGAAGCCTGTGCTGGTGAACGAGGGCAAGAAAGGATTCACAGATCCCAACGTGGAAATCTGACTGTGCATGGCTGAGCAGAGACCAACAGCAGGTAAGAGCACGTGTTTCTGACAGCAGTGAGAGCTACACACGAGCAGGAGAAAGAGAAAAGCTCTTTTAAATGTGATTTTTCATTTCCATTTTTTACACCCCTGACCTTCCCTTACTGCTAAACTTCTCAAGACCATTCATCAATCTCTCTTTTTTTAAAGTTAATCCATTTTTGAGGAAAAATACCTGCTGAAAGGTTGATGGGAAGAAAAATCCAGGGAGTGGGAGTTTAGGCAGAAGTTGCACCATTAAGAAAAATCCTTGTGTGAACAAGGTTGCCTTATTAACTTTAATGTAGCTAAAGCACAGGGGTGAAGGGTATGGATTCATCCACCTGCAAACACCTGAGGAAAGCTAAAGCAGTACCAGCAAAAAGATTTTTGGTCAGGCAGAAGCTTTCACTGAGGGAAATATTTAATTCAGGCCCAGACTGAAGCCACAGAGAGGAGTGACGAGTATGGAAGGTGTGGATTGAACCCTGCCTGAGGTGTTTGCTCACCTGAGGAGAGCATGGGGTGTCTTTTCCAGTGGAAAGGAGGAAAGAACACACACATTGATGTTTGTTCATGCCCTGGGTGTTTCTGCAGGTGGTTTGCGGGAGGGTGAGCTATTCAATTGTATCTGCAGCCTGTGGAGCTGCCCTTCATTCTTATGGGTAAAAAAATAAATGCACAATGCTCCCTTTCACTGGAGTGAAGAACCAGGCCTGGAGGGAGAGGAGGTTGCTGCTCTTGAGTTCTGAGAAGCAAGAGCAGGAAGGGGTAGATTTGCTCAGCAGTGGTGAATTTTTACCTGCAATGAGCTCCCTTATGTCCCATTCCTGGGGGAAGCAGGATGGAGCCCTGCCTGCTGCTCTGTGGCCTTGGCAGGGCAGGAGGAGAGCCTGCACCAGCTTCTCTGTGCCAGGGGGAGGCTCTGCAGAGGGGCTGGAGCTCTGCAGAGGGGCTGGAGCTCTGCACAGGGGCTGGAGCTCTGCACAGGGGCTGGAGCTCTCCAGTGCTGACTCCAGTGCTGCTCCCCCTGTCCAGGCAGCACAATTTTGGGATCTGCAGCAGGACCAGGCTTTGGGATGGCCCTGCAGTGGGACAGGGCTTTGGGATGGCTCTACAGTGTGGGACAATTGTTTGGGATGGCTCTGCAGTGTGGGACAGTGGTTTGGGATGGCCCTGCAGCAAGGCACAGGGGTTTGGGATGGCCCTGCAGCAAGGCACAGGGGTTTGGGATGGCCCTGCAGTGGGACAGGGGTTTGGGATGGCCCTGCAGCCAGACACAGTGGTTTGGGATGGCCCTGCAGCAAGGCACAGGGGTTTGGGATGGCTCTGCAGTGGTTCAGGGCTATGGGATGGCCCTGCAGTGAGGCACAGGGGTTTGGGATGGCTCTGCAGTGGGACAGGGCTTTGGGATGGCCCTGCAGTGAGGCACAGGGGTGACACCCACGCTGCTTGTGTCTCTTGCAGAAGATCTCTTCGTGCGCAGCCTGCAAGGTTCCTCTCCACAGCATCCACCCAGCCAGCCAGGCAGGAGCCAGGCCCTCTGCTGACTCCCACGAGTTTTAGCCTTCAGAAAAACCAAGCACCACCGCATACATGAAGTCCCCGGATCCCCTGCCCCTCCTCCTGGACCCGGAGCACAGGCAGACGCTCCGGAGGTGGAGAACAAAGCACAGAAAGGCAGGACTGGCAGCTCCCGGCCCGAGGCTCTGTCTGGCATGTGGCTGCAGCGAGCAGGGCTGTGTGCCAGCACCTGGCTGAGGGTGAGAGCCACGGCAGTGCCCCCAGGGACTGATTTTGCTGAGAAACACGAACCTTGTGGCCATGTGTGAGACAGCCTGAGCAGCTCTCTGGCCGTGGAGGGGACAGCTGCCTTCAAGATGGCACCTTAGCCCTTAATTTTAAACCTACTTTAATCAGTGTTTGTTACGCTGCACAAGACAGGGAGGGTTTGGGGAGGGGGAAAAGCGAGGCAGGTTAGAACAAACCCTTTAAGCATCACTGTTCTCTGATTTTCCTCTCCTTTTCCTTCCTCAGTTTCACAGTTTGGGGGGCACCCTGACACTCCTCTGTGGTCATGGAATCATGGAAGGGACTTTAAAGGTCCTCTGGTCCAAGCCCCTGTCATGGGCAGGGACACCTTCAGCTGGACCAGGTTCCTCCTGGCCTGGAATATTCCCAGGGATGGGGCATCCCCCACATCTCTGGGCAACCTGTGCCATTGTGACACCACCCTCATTGTAAAAAATGTCCTTATATCAAATCTATCCTCTTTGAGTTTAAAACCATCAAACCCTGTTCTATCCCTGCTAAAAGGTTTGTCCCCATCTTTCTTGGAAGTTCCCAGAGTGGGATGGAGGGACAGGATCAGGGAGCTGCTGATCACCACCAGGTCACCACTGGTTCTGGATGGAGTCGTGTCTCCAGCATGTGGTGCTCTAAAAATGCTAAAATAATGGGAAGTGGGGTTTAATGAGATTGTGGGGGCCATACACTGTAATATGAATCCAAATCTGGGTCCTGTTTAGCCCTAATTTGGTTCCTATGAGTATTAGGTGTGGGATTCTCTCAAGGGTGCTCCTATATAAAGGCCAATTTCCACTCTTAAAAAATAAAACTGCTTCACACTAGGGACTGGATTCTAAGAGATTATTTTAGTGCATTTCCCATTTGATTGGAGTGTATCCTCCAGCCCCAGCCCCTTTTTCTGCTACTGCAGAGCTGGTGTGAAAAGCCACCCTGGAGCAGTTCCCAGTCCCCTCTGATGGAGAGAGCAGCACCCTTGGGAAGGGGATCCTGGGCTCAGGCTCTGCTTGTTCACCATCTGGTGGTGCTGCCACCATGGGTGACTCTGTTTGAGACTGCCAGACTTGCTGAGATAAAAACTGAGGTACAACAGGCCCCTTCTCCCAGCCAAAACCCCTAAATTCCCTCCCCCTCCATAACTGTTGTCAAACCTTTGTCACCCCCCCGCCCCCACCACTGTCCCAATTCCTTCAAAAATTTTGAAGCACAATTTTACCTTTGAACTGTGGGAAAAATGTAATCCTGCAATAGACTTGGTTATTTTTAGCCCTAACACACAGAACTATTAAAATGCTCTGGGTTTGATTGCTGGCTCACGGTGCAGAAGTCTCCCCTTGGACTAATGACATTGTGTATTTCCTGATATTTCAAAGGAAAATATTTTTTGTAAGTTATTTTCTCCCTCTGTATATCAGAACTGTTGGGGAAAAGTCTCATTCTTTAGTTCCCAGCCACAGAAGCCTTTACAAAAATGTTCCTTTTAGATGCAATGGCTGAAGCACCACTTGGAAGGAAAGTGTTGGATGCTGCTGGCTGCTCTATGGGAACAGGTATTGTTACCTTGGATTAAAACTCTGCACTCAAGTAGATTTCTTCTCTTATTGTACTAGCCTTCCAAGTTCCCTTCAGTCTGCAAACCCTACAGTGGAAAGACATTTTTCAAGGACTACCAAGTTTTCATAGCGTTGAAATAGTTTCCAACTGATGTCCTCTCGGAGCTGCATGTTTTGGTTCACTGATCTGAATTCCAGTCCCTGCTGGGTTCCAGCCTTCCCTCCTTGGAAGGAAACAACTTTCAGAAAAATGCAAAGGACGGAGTCCTGAGCACAGCCCTGCACATTTGCTCTGCCCACAGGAGCCTGGGCCCTCTCAGCTGTCCCAGAGCTGCTGTGGCCCTGGGGAGCAGAGATAGGTGTCACCACACCTGGCCAGGATGGAGTGTGTTCCAGCTGCACTGTCTGTTCTCAGTTTTAAACAAACTGTATTTAAATTTGTTAAATAAAATGATGGTTTCTAAGAGCCAGAATACCCTGCACCTCCCTTACAGACACAGTCTGGTGTTTCTCCTGGTACTGGCACAGAAAGCAGCAACTCCTTGGAGCTTCTGAAGGATTCACAGCTCGGGTTTGATCTCCCCCTCTCCCTAAGGAGGCTGCAGCTCCTCTGTGCCTGGAGCTGCTGAGTTAAAACAATATCATGTTTACCTAAATCCTGAGTTTCTGTTTAGAGGGACAAAAAAACCCCCAAAAAAAACAGGACCCAAGATCCCACAGCAGCTTTAAGGAGAAAGCAGGGATGGGTTTCCCCACTTGCAGTCCCTTTGCTTGTACCCCAGCCAAAATCTGATCCCTGCTCATTTTCCAAGGGGGAATGTCACCTTTAGGTGCTTCACAGTGCGAGCAGTGGTGGAGAGGGGACTGCAGGACTCACTTGATTTCTCCACCTTGGAAATTCTCATTCCTGCCTGGCCTGAAACATGATGATACATTTGACAGAAGACAAAACACATCTCACTTTTTAAATTTTTTCTTTTTTTTCCCTTTTGAGAGAGAGACGACCTCCGTAATAAAACTTAGTGGGAAAAAAAAGCTGAAATTAAAAGTCATTTGACAACCACCTTGCCTTCCAACAAAGGAACACATAATGGCCTTTTTGCAGAGAGACTTGCTAAAATCTGCCTCAAAGCACACCAAATGGTTTTCCACACCTGATTACTCACATGTGCACCAACTATTTTCTCCCTACCTAATTATAAAAACGAGGAGGCCAACGTTAGCACATTTTGAAAGTCCTTGGAAAGCTGAGCTCAGCTTCTGGTTCAGATGGCTTCAGTTCTTTCTCTCTCTCTCTCTCACCTGCCTCCAGCACCTTTTTATTCCCCCACATCCACCAGATGGTGCAGAACATGCGCAGCCATCGGGGCTGGGGGCCTCAGCAGGGCAGGGGATGAGCCGCATCATCCATCCATCCATCCATCCATGGAACAAGGGCGCTGCTTCCTCGCTGTCCTCTCCTCTGACCTCACTGCCAGAGGGCAAATCCTTCCCCAGGCTGGAGTGGAGGTTAGCATGCCCGAGCGCTGAGCCAAGCAGGAGTGCTCAGGGTGAGCCAAACGTGGGACAGCAGCTCTCAGTCCACGTACTGGGTCCGTCCTAGGTAAGGGATGTCCACGGACTGGATGATCCGGCCCGCCGTGCGCTCCTCGAAGATCACAATCTGCACAGGGAGAGAGAAAATCCCTTCTTGCAAAGCCTGGGGGGCTGCAAATGTTCTTAGGAGGAGGGGAAGGAAGCACCATTTCAAGAGCTCAGTCAGTGTGGGTCTGAACAGGGACTGAGGCTCTGCCTCGGCACCACGTGGTGAGGGATGAAGCAGCATCACATCAGGTTTGTCTTGATTTCCAACCTGAGGCAGAGCTGTGAAGTTCAGCTGCCATCCCTGTCAGCCTTTAATGGCTGTCAGAGCCAGAGCCAGCTTTAGAGCAGCACCTTCCCTCATTTTCAGAGCTCTTAGGACTTCAGAGCTCACTGTCCTTCCCCTCTATTGCACTGGCTTTCAGCTAAAGGATAATTGCTGTCCTGTGTGTGTCTGGCTCTTTGGGACAAGGACCTTTAACAACCCCAACAGGCACAGAGCAATCCCAGCAGAGTCTCTCACCTCATTGCCCCCTCTCCTTAGCCAGGGCCCAGGAAGGTAAAGAGTTTCCTGAGGTCCAATCTTCCAGTATCTTCCCAGGTTCTGACCATTGACAAACACCACTCCTTTCTCCCAGCCCTGGAATCAAGGCAGAACACGAAATTACTGATGCAGCTCTGCTGCCTCGTTAGCATCCCCACAGGAAACCAAATCTGCTTTCACACTTGCATTCTTTCCAGCCACTTTCTGCAGGTTTTCTGCTTGCTTTCCCTGTGCAAATCCCTGCAGCCAGGAACATTTAAATGAGCCCTGTTGAACAGGACTTATCCTTAATGTGCTCATTAAAAGGATAAAGCTTTCAAAGATGTGCAATTTGTGATTCGTGCTTGTATAGGAATTTTCTTCCTTTTGAACAGGAAGAACTTTATTCCTTCCCAAGCATGGAATATCTGCCCTCACCTCTTTCCCAGGTGACAGAAAAACTGAATTGCTGCTGGCTGGCCTGATTTACAGCAAATATAATTTTCCCAGTCCATGGGAAAGTGAGCAGGACAGTAAGGCTGGGCAGAAGGTTGGCTCTAAGGAAGGGAAATCAGAGGAGGAAGTTTAATAATATTTAAAACCTCATCTGAAGTTCTGTGCAGTCTCCAACAGAAGCATGACAGGAATGCTAACTCCCATGCCATGGCCACAAAGAAGTGACTCTTTCCATGTCACACTGAGGAGACAGGAATAAAACAAGGCCCTCCTTTATTTTCTGTGCCCATTGCTCCTCTGCAACTAGAAAACAGCATTTGCATGCCAGTAAAAAAGGGCTGAAGTGGTCACTGGCAGCTCTGCAGGGTCAGTTTTCTCACAGGACCTCTCCAGACTGAGCAGAATTACCTGGAGGAGACCCTCAGAATAATGCCCTAAGAGAGAGGGGGAGTCTACAGACACAGAGATCAGTCAAAGCTGTTGCACAAGTCTCTCTAACCAGCTTTTTAAAAAAAAAAAAAAACTTGACCAAGAACAACCAGGACTTGCCTGCAGCTTCAAGAAGGTGTCTTGTGGCTGCTGCTCTATCCACAGCCTCCCGCGGAAGAACGCCGGCCCCACGAAATAATCCGGGACCGTGCTCCAGCCAGACACGTGCTGCAAGCTGCAACAGAGGGACACATCACACACAGGGGCCACCTGCCTCTGTCCCCACCACCCACAGGGGCCACCTGCCTCTGTCCCCACCACCCACAGCCCCGGCAGGACAAGCTGTGCTGCAAGAGGAGGACACCTGGGGCTGTCACCACCTCTGGGGCCTCAATGCTTTTTACAAGAGCGAGTGGTGACGGGACAAAGGGGAGAGGATTCAGGCTTGAAGAGAGCAGGTTTGGATTGGATATTAGGAAAAAATTCTTCCCTGTGAGGGTGGTGAGGCACAGGGTGCCCAGAGAAGCTGTGGCTGGCCCTGGATCCCTGGAAGTGCCCAAGGCCAGGTTGGAGCACCCTGGGATAGTGGAAGGGGTCCCTGCCAATGGCAGGGGTGGGGTGAGAGGATCTTAAAGGTCCCTTCCACCCAAACCATTCTGGGATAAAAGCTCTGCTTCACGTTGGCTGCTGAGGATCCTTCAGATCTGCCAGGGTGCTTGAAATGTCTGTGGCTTGCTAAAGGAGACTGCAGAACTGACAGGACTCAAACCAGACATTCCTGCCACGGCTCCTGGCGAGGGACACAAACACATCCGTCCAAGTGGGCAGTAATTAGGGGAAATCTGACATGACTTCTTACCTGTGGCAACAATTTGGGAGCAGGGCACAAGCAGAAGAGGAAATAAGGAGAGCAGAATCCCACAGAAGCCTTGAGCTCCTGTAAGAACATGTTCCCTACAGCCCTTACAAACTGCATCTCTTGGACTGGGGGAAGTTATTGATCCAGTGCAGCCTGGCTGCTACTGAATTATTCAACTAAAAGCCTGTGACAGCTCCTTTCACAACACTCCTCTCCCTCCTCCCCCGAGGGGACTGTGAGCTGATTGTGTTTCAGTGCTGCTGGTCAGCAGCCAGGAGCTGAGGGTAGTGGTGACTAATCTTGCTTTTGTTTGGCCATGGCAGCTCACTTGCTTTAATGCTCCTCACTGGAAATATTCCTCTAACACCCTGCAGTCCAAAAGGTTGTGAGTTACCCCATCAATAAGAATCCCCTCAGCACTTGGTAAAACTGCCCTTAGGCATTTCAGAATGTGAACTTTTTTCCTTTTAAAAGCCTTTTGGGTTTAACGTGGCCTCTCTCTCTCCCTCCTACACAGAATGGGGCAGCTGTGATATCTTGGGGGATGGACCTAAGTTGCTTGCTGGTATTAAAAACATCACTGAAAAGAGTGTCTCTGGATTGTGGCCAGAGTCCATAGGGCATCTGCTGCCTGAAACATTTGCTGAGGTTTTCTCTGTGTGCTGACAGAGGCTCTTCAACATCCCCCTGCTAAATTTCCTCCCCTGAATTAAAGCAAAACAACATAAAAGAGAGGGAGCCATCTGGATTGTTAATGCACTATCAGTAGCTTTCTAGAATTAATCCATCCCTTGCCAGGCTGAATTACTAAATATATCAGCCAGATTGGTAATTTCCAGAAAGACCTAAAATTTCCAACATGTGGGTGTGAGGGGATCCTTCCCTTTGGACAAGCCTGGATTTACCTACCTGATCTCACCCTGCTGCAAGGAAATCTTTAAACCCTGCACCGTGGGATTAGATTTCTCCCTAAATGATGGTATGGATCAGCTGGCACCAGTTCCTGCACTATTTCAGGCAAAAGCAGCAACAAAACTATCAGTGCAAAAATCCACCTCCCCACTGTTACCTCATTTAGCTGCTCCCCATTAGACACTGCGCTGCTGGAAAACAGGTGGTTTGAAATGAAGGAGGAAAAAAATAAAGGTTAAAATCCCACAAACCTTTTCATGAAGGCAGGTTTCATCTCCAAACTGTAAATCTTGAAGTTCCTCAAGGGGGTTTTATTCAAGAAGACGTCACCAATTAAGCCTGTGAGAGCAATGGGGGTAATGAGGAGTTGAGGAACAGCTAAAGCTGATGGATTTTGCTATTTGGATCTGAGGAACAGCAGGAGATGGAAAGCAGCCACGTTCTGCAATGGAATTAGAGTCCATATGGTCCCATTGCTCATGCAGATTGAGTGGGGAGCATCTCTAAACTCTGCCCTCTCCATTCTCTCCTTTCCCTCCCAGCAGAACACCCTGGGATGTGCTGGCACAGGCAGCACCTGGGGCTTCTGGGGACTGTGGGGTTGGAGCTGACCATGCACAGAATTTTTTAATGCAGTCAATCACTTCTCTAACAGGCACAGCAAAACATAACTGAGCCAGCAACAACGCCCAGGGCTGCTCGGGGCTTTTCATCCCAGGATTTTAAGGCACCTGAAGAAGTCATTCACCTTTAGCAGCCTTTTGTTGAAGTTGCTCTCTATGAAGCAGGCAAAGCCTGCTGCTAATCACAGCACTGAGGCTGCCTGGGCAGCACTGAGGTTTATGCAACGTTTCTGCATTAAATAAAATCTATACAGTCACGTGCCTGACTCCATTAATCTATTTTGTAGAGCTTTTGCACATAGTTCCCCACTAAAATAGAATCAAACCCTTCCAGCTTCACCACTGTGTGTGATAGGCTTGAGCATTTCAGTCAATTCTGCTCCAGGGGATGCAGTTCCCTCCTCCTGACATTGTGTGAGCTTTTAAATGGTGTGATTCTCCAATATCAACCCCTCCAGGGACAACACAGATTAAAAAAGGTATTTTCCTTCCCTCCCTGTGAAGTAATATGCTCACAGAGCAAGAGAAAGGGAGCTGAGCATCACCTAGGAAACCTAGGGCAGAGCAAGATTCATTGATAGCCCTGGGTTCAGCTGTACCCTTATAAAATAACCTTGGTGCAGGACACTGAGCAGCCACTGCTTTTTCTCTGATCACTCCAGACAAGGGTGAGGCTGTTTTTTAACACATTCCCACTGTGTTGTAGCCCAGCTCCCCCACATACATGTGTTAACAAACACCTGCAGAACAGAGCAATGCTCATCAAAGATGTCATAATCACATCCCTCCAGCTGGATTTGGGCAGGAAAATGTCTCTGCTGGAACCTAGAACTCAAGTGTCCATAACTGTGCCACCGTCAGTGCAGGTGGGAATAAAATAATCAAAATATTCTCAGAACATTCAACAATTCCCACCAACTCCCAGTCCTGTCCAGCACCACGAGAGCTGTGCTGGAGAGGTTGGTTTTAAAAGAAATTAACAGTCACAGCTGTGGCTATTTCAAAAAGCTTCCAGGTATTTGTGATGTGTGCAAAAGAGTTGAGCCCCTATGGTTCTTAAGGTTCTTAATAGTTTTAGACAAAGAAACATTTATTCTAATTATGGTCACAGTGATTTAGGCACTGATGTGCCTTGACAACCTTCCACACTTCCTCAGCAGAATGTGACACACCTAGGGAGTTTTAGAGTCAGCTCCTGCAGTTTGACTGCCCACAAGGTTGTGTAGCTTAATGAAGGAATGGGACTATCCTTGGCTAAGGATTTCTTGTTTAGATAAACACCAGTCTCAGAGGCTGTGAGATTCTAAAGGAGTGAGTAGCTGGCTATAAAGCAGTGACAAGTTCTTTGTTACAAGACAATACATAATTTTCTAATCTAATGGACACATGCTACAAGGTTTATTTTGCTTTACTAACTTATCACCTTTCTTCAGTTCTACTGCACTGTGGATACTTTTACTTAATAGGCTTCTGTCTCACATCCACACAGATGCTTCTGCTGTAACTTTTAAACTCTTACTTTATTCTATACAACCACACCCCTCCACTATAAACCCTTCACCATCTTGTCAATGCAGTTTCCTACATTATAAACCCTTCACTGTCTTACCCAGTGCAGTTTCCTACATTACAAACCCTTAATTATCTTGTTAATGCAGTTTCCTACATTACAAACTCTTCACTATCTTACCCAATGCAGTTTCTCACTCACTTAAAGCATATTCTTACTTACAACTATAGAAACATAAGTTTATAGTTTTTCTAATTAATGTTTGTGTACTTTACTTTCACATCAATCCCAGCTCCTTCCAAGGCTGCAGATCAGACCCTCCTGTATCTGTAGAAGTTTCTGTCTTTCCCACAGTTCTCTACTGCAAACAGTGAGGAACTCACAGCCTTTGCACAGATTTCTGGGTTGTTTTGGTTTTTTTTTTATCTTGAATTTTTAGTTCCCATTTTAATAGCACCCACAGAGCCAGAAATAGAATTTGACACAGGACAGGCTTGTGCCATAAACTCTCCCACAAGCCTTAAGTACAACAGTGCATCCACCCCTCACCTGCCCCCACAGCCACCACAGCCCTGGTGAAATGTGCCCAGTCAATACAGTGCCAGGTCTGCCAGGGTGAAACTGCTCTCAGAGCTAAACACAGACATTCCCCCTCATTTAATTTGAGACCCAAGAGCCTCCAAAGCCCCTTAAAACCTGCTTTGTGCTAAGGAAGAAGAAGCCTGCAGAGATTTAACCTGCAAAAACAGGGTACAGGTACTCAAGGTTGTGGCTGTGCAAGAAGGCTGGCAGATTTTGTGCAGCAAGGGCTGCAATAAGTTGAATTTTGTCCATGGAAAAGCATTCAGACCCCACTTTTCTATCCCAAATGGTAACTTGGCAGTAAAATCCCACAATTTGTGTCTGATTAGGGTACCAAGCTAGTCTGGGTCAGGAGGAGGAGCCTTTCTGAGACTTCTCCCTCTTCAGTGACCTTGCCATCCACACCCTGAGCAATCCCCTGCAGTTACCTGTCCCTCAGGAATGGAGAGCTCCACTGTGTTGTAGTCCAGCTCCCCCACATACATGGTGTTAACAAACACCTGCAGAACAGAGCACAGGAGAGCAGAGCAATGCTCATCAAAGATGTCATAATCACAGCTGGATTTGGGCAGGAAGATGTCTCTGCTGGAACCTAGAACTCAAGTGTCCATAACTGTGCCACTGTCAGTGCAATAAAATAATCGAAATATTCTCAGAACATTCAGCATTCTGATGTTTAAAGATGTTACAAGTTTTAGCAAAGTGGAACTGGAAATTAGCAACTGGAAGTTGAGCAGAGCAATTGCTCATCAATGATGTCACAATGACATCCCTCCAGCTGGATTTGGGCAGGAAAATGTCTCTGCTGGAACCTAGAACTCAAGTGTCCATAACTGTGCCACTGTCAGTGCAGGTGGGAATAAAATAATCGAAATATTCTCAGAACATTCAGCATTCTGATGTTTAAAGATGTTACAAGTTTTAGCAAAGTGGAACTGGAAATTTCATTAGAAGCTGTAATGGTTTGGGGCTTAGGTGAGAAGTGGAAATTTCATGTTTTCTCCCCATTCCCTGGCTCCACCCAGCCCCGTGCCCCTACCTGTGCCCGGTCCCGGACGTGGTCCCTGGTGTGCAGGTGTCCCCCCCCAAAAATGACAGTCTCATAGAGCACATATCCATAGGGCTGCCCAATGCTGTCGTTCAGATGCAGATTCTCCATGTTCACAGGGAATTCTGACTTAATGGGCTGCAGAGGAGAAGCAAATTGAGCATCAGGAGTGGAAAGTCTTGTAGGGGCAGCTCATTTAAAGCAGGTGCTTCACTCTGCCACAGGTGAGAGCCTCCCAGCTCTGGTCCAACCCAAAATCCCTCCTGACCCAAGTACCAGAAAAAGGAGCCAAGGACTTGCAAAAGTGCAATTCCAAGAGAAGAGAACGAGCAGTGACAAAGCTGAGATAAAACATTCACTGCTCTTCCATAACCTTGATTAAAAAATTCCCCCAACCTCATCCTTTTGGGATAACGAGGCAGAGCACAAATTGCTCTAAAAGTTGATTCCTTTTAGGTGTGGCATGCATTAAAAGAGGTGTCACTACCTGCAGAAGTGCTGGCAGCACATCCCAGAGAGAGATGTACTGGTGCAAGAGGATGGCACCATAGGAGGCCTTGCTCTCAATCATGGGAGGCAGAGGAAGAGGCTGGCCTGGGGTGCAGAAACAAAGATGGAACAAAGATTTCAGACAACACAAATTCAAGATCCCTCCCTTGAATTCAAGATACCTCCATCCCAGACCTCCTTTGCTCCTCCTATCCTTAATTCCCAACCAAGCAGAGCCCCAGAAAGGCCAGATTCAATAATTCCCAACCAAGTAGAATCCCCAGAAAGGCCAGTTTCAATAATTCCCAACCAAGCAGAATCTCCAGCAGGGCCAATTTCAATAATTCCCAACCAAGCAGAGCCCCAGCAGGGCCAGTTTCAATAATTCCCAACTGACCAGAGCTCCAGAAAGGCCAGTTTCAATAATTCCCAACTGACCAGAGTCCCAGAAGGGCCAGTTTCAATAATTCCCAACTGACCAGAGCTCCAGAAAGGCCAGTTTCAATAATTCCCAACCAAGCAGAATCTCCAGCAGGGCCAATTTCAATAATTCCCAACCAAGCAGAGTCCCAGCAGGGCCAGTTTCAATAATTCCCTGACTGAACAGTGCAGTGGCTCCCGGGTAATTACCAATTAGTAATTGGGTAATTACCAATGACCATGCTGAAGAGTTGTCTCAGCTTGAAGAATTTGGATGTGTAGTCCCCAGCCTCTGTCAGCACAGCATCATAATCTGGAAAAGCAGAACGTCAGCACGTGTTTTAAAAACATAAAGCAGCTCTGGGATGGCTTCATGCAAGAAATAAAAACCCCAGGCACAATTTTCATGGCATTGTCTAGAGTATGGAAATCTGTACACTTTAATCTGAGTGAACATCACTAAACAGCCACAAAATTCCTTAAATTAGAGAAGAGCCATTCACACTTTCAGAGATCTAATTTGCACACATCCAGAATTTCCCAGAGGATAAAGTCAACAATTAACCGTTTTAACCACGGGCTGTTGAGATGAAAAGAGATTTATAGTAAAATTTGACTTGGTAAATTTAAAAAATGGTTTTTTGGATCACCATGTGTCCCTAGAAAAAAGAGATATCAATTCATCATCTGTGACAGCTCTGTTTACAATTCAGAATAAGGGAATCCCCCACTTCCTGGAATGGCTGGGAATGAATTAGAAACACTCATGTAAGCTCTCTTTTAAACAGGAATTTACTTCTGGGCTGTCCTACCTCATCTCTCAGGACAAAGTGGCTGTGCTGATGCCTTCTCAGACCAGCCCAGGGCAGCCAGAGCTGCACAGGCAAGGCAGTGACAACAAACTCACCATAACTGGTGACATCTGACTTGTACTCATCAGCTTCCAACGCCCCGCTCATGAAACCAAAGTTGGTGCCTCCGTGGAACATGTAGAGGTTGATGGATGCTCCTGTTTTGAGGATGCTTGCTACAGTATTCACCATCTCTGCAAAAAAAAAGAGATTTTTTTTTGCAGTGCCAGGGAGGCCACAGACACAAATCTGGGCCAGGAATTAAAATCAGCCACGTTCTGTCAGTCACAGTGATTTGTGTTGGGATTTCCATCTTGCCCTCAGTAAGGGGCAGCACATCTACTGATGCACTTAAATACCAAACTTATTTAGTACTATTAAAAAATACAAAATTATTTGAACGTATTAAATATTTAATATCTAATACATTCAAATAATCCTCTCCTCCAGGTGACAAAAGGGTAAAACTGGAGGCCTCCAGCAGGAATTTTGCTTTTAAGAAGAGCTGCAAGGACTCCTCAGCCAGACTCCTAATGACCCAATTACAAAGACAATTGCAGAAGAATGAGAGTCGTTAAACCAGTCCTGTACAGCTCTGCTTTCACTGCTCTTCAGATGCCCTGGGGGTTTGTTTTTTCAGTAGTAACCTTCCAAATGAGCTCTGAACTCGGGAGAAGGTGCTGCACTCACAGGGGGCTGTGAGCCAGTGGGGAAGAGAGAGGGAAATGTGGCTGGGAAATCGGGATTAAAAGGAGGCTGAGTCCTCCAAAAATTGGAGAGACCCCAGGGGAATGCCCCATGGCCTCTGCCTTGATTGGAATAAAGTTCCAGGACTCCTCTGTCTCCTTTTTCGACATCAACCTCTGGTGTTTGTGGGTTAATTTTCCTGGCAGTTTCACTCGGTTTTGGGTGGGTTTCAGGTTAGTTTCATGCAGTTCTGGTTCTTTTCACTCAATTTTGGGTGGTTTCCCCCAGTTTTAGGTCATTTTCACTCAGGTTTTTTTTTTTTTTTTTTTTTGTCAGCTTCAGGAAGTTTTTGGTGGTTTCACTCAATTTTGGGTGGGTTTCAGTCAGTTTCAGGCAGATTTCACTCAGTTTTTGGTGTTTTCTCTCAGATTTGAGTCGGTTTCACTCAGTTTTGGGTGGTTTCATGTAATTTTCACTCAGTTTTAGGTCAGTTCCACTCGGTTTTGTGTAATTTCCAGCTGCACATGTCCAGCCCCATCAGCACCAAGTTAACCCTGTAGGTGCTGAGGTAGATCAGGCACAGGTCCCCTCTCTCATTTTTGGGTGTTTTCACTCGGTTTTGTGTGCAGGTTGAGCCCCAGCAGCACCAGGTTAACCCCGTAGGTGCTGAGGCAGACCAGGCACAGGTCCCTGAGGCTGAAGAGCAGAACCCCCCCAAGCCACACGAGGTGCTCACCATCTGCATCAAAGACATAGTGAGGGCCTCCCCAGTTATCAAACCACCCCGTCCAGTACTCCATCACCATCTTAGGCTGGTCTTTCTGTCAAGAGAAAAACAAAGTTAAAATAGATTCAGGACGGGCCTGCAGTCACCACTTTTTTTCTAGAGCAGCATTGTTCAAACCCAGCGTGGTGTCACACTAAGACACTAAATAAAACAACATGGACACTGGAACTCCAAGGTAAGAAGAAGAAGGGAAGTTTATTTCCTGAATCCAGTATTTATAGACTTCCAAAGCCAGTTATCAAACCACCCCGTCCAGTACTCCATCACCATCTTAGGCTGGTCTTTCTGTCAAGAGAAAAACAAAGTTAAAATAGATTCAGGACGGGCCTGCAGTCACCACTTTTTTTCTAGAGCAGCATTGTTCAAACCCAGCGTGGTGTCACACTAAGACACTAAATAAAACAACATGGACACTGGAACTCCAAGGTAAGAAGGGAAATTTATTTCCTGAATCCAATATTTGTAGACTTCCAAAGGTGACAGTGGTTTGGAGGATGAAATTGTCACCTCTTCAAGGACACTGGACAAACTAAGAGTCTATCAAATTTCTCCTCCTCCAGAGAGGAATGTAAAAACAATCATTATTCACAGAAAATGTGTGAGAAACTCCATTACAAGAATGCCAACATGAGAAGGCTCAGAAGAACAGGGTGACAGCGTGGTGCTATGGTTTTACAGAGGGTTTTCTTCTCAACTGGTACAGCCAAAAAGGCACCTAAGGAGCTCTGGGTGTGTGAAGAACAAGAAGCTGCGGTCCAGCAATGCCCAGAACAGGCAAGCAAAGCTTTGTGCCTCTGCTAATCACAAAGCACAGAGCACACAATCAGGTGCTGTCAAACACTGCTGGATGCTGCTGTTTGGAGAGCTGTAGCAAAGGGACAAACCAACTGTCAGTGTTTAGTTCTTGCTGAAAACACACATTTATAAATGTCTGCTTATCTGCCACGCCACTGCCAGCTGAGAGCTTGCAGGTGCAGGGCAGCCAGTGCTTGCCAAGGTACAGCAGCAGACCTGAGCTGCTTTAATGCCTTTTTAATGCTGCATATGGTGCTGGCAGGGAAGAATTTGCAGGAATTAGGTCTTCATTAAAGGCTCTGCACACAGAGCAATTGCTTCCCATTTGTCACTGCCTGGCAGATCCCTGAGGCCCTGCAGGATCCCTCCTGTCCCCGTGGCATGGGCAGGGCACTGTGTGCTCAGCCTGGCTGCCCCTCCAGCCTCCTGGGCTTTAATTCCAGGCAATTTTGTGATAGGGGTTTTGTTAATGCCACAGGAATTGGCTGAGGTAAGTGGCATTAAAGAAACTCGTGTTTCATTAGGAGAAAACAACAGCCTGTAATCATCTAAACATCCCTGGAAATACATTTAATCAGTCCATCCCCAGTGAACCAGTCAAAGAAGGGATTTTATCACCTTCTGGAACAAAAACCCATGACAAGGAAAAGATGAAGCAGCTTCATAACCCCTACAAACCCTTCCTCTCCCAAAATTGCTGTGGCAAAGGAGGAGCTGCTCCTTTGGGGCCACATGTGGTGGGGAAGGTGCCACCTTCTGTTCATTTGCAAGGTTTGGGCAGTTTTGGCAGACCTAAAGGAGGTGGAAGCACTTCCAGCAGAGCCTCTTTTGCCAGCAGAGGGAAAGAAAACAAATGCAAGCTGTAGGATTGAACATCCAGCATGCCAGCAGGGTTCCCTCCACAGCCAGGCAAAAGCCAAGAGGTGAGAAGAGAATTGATCAGGGCTGGGGGCAGATCTCAGCTGCTCACATCCTTCACCTGCAGCAAGCAGAGCACAGGGAAAGAGGACACGGAGGGGGTAAAGAGAGAGATAACCTGTCACTAACCCCAAAACCTGCCACTCCCTCATCACAATCAGGACACTGTTCACACCAAGTGTTCATTAATTAATTAATTCCCTCCCTGAGGCATACCTCTGCAGCACAGAGGGGTTAAAAATGCTCAAGTGGCACAGTAAAACCTCATAAATCTACCCTGAATGAGGTGAACAGCCATCAGAGTGCACAGACACAGCTGCAGCACGTCAGCAAAGAGCACCCACAGCACCAGGGTGAAAGGGCTTGGGAAAAAGATGATGGAAATTCAAGAGAGATCTGACAATTGTGCACTGGGATGCTCTGGGTATCACCTGAAGAAGTCTAACCCCTACCAGTTAACAATGAAAAGCCTTTTTAGAAGGACAACAGGACACTTAAATCCTCCTTCCCTGATTCCAGGAGGATTTGGCCTCATGAGAAGGAAGCCCTGATCCAACACACAAATCCCAAAGAGAGTATCAGTGCTTCACTTCCAGGGCTGGAAAACATGGATGAACCAAGTATTTCTGCAGCTCACCTGTACTGTGTCCAGGTATTTCAGCAGCCCAGGCTCCAGCTTCTGAAAGTTAACAGTGGCCAGTGCTAGTGGGAAAGGAAAAATGCATTAATTTAGACTCATCCAAAATGTCTAGGGGATCATCTCCTCAGCCCAGAGGGAGGGAACTGCAACACCTTCTGCACCCCAAAACAACCTCCTCACAAAGTCCCCATCAAAGCCTTCACTTGCTATGCAGAATCCAAGTGAACCACAGCACAGAGTGGAATCCTCCCAGGCCATCTTTCAGCTCTAATGTGCAGAGATATTAGAGAGAGAGAGCATCAGAGCAGCTCCTGGGGTGTCACCAGCTCTAATTAGAGCCTGTAAAGCACTTGGAGATCCTCACTTAAAAGGCACCACATAAAGGCAAACTTATTACCAAGTCCTGTCTGGATGGCACACTGCTCTCCCAGGCTTTAGCTGCAGGAATCCCTTCCCAGACAATATCCTCCAGCTTGTCATGTCTGTGGGGGTGAGCCAGAGCAGCCACAGGGCAGGAGAGCCACAGAGAGCTGCAACTGAAGAGTTCTCTGTGCTTCTGCCCGTCCTCAGGCTCTGCAGTAACTTCAGTCTGACAATCTTGGAGGTCTCTTCCAACCTGGTCGTTCTGGGATTCTGAGAGGGAACACCTCCTGCAGGACAGGAGACCCTAATCTGGGATCAGTGTGCCAGCCCCTGGTAAGCATTTCAACCATTTTTGTATCTCCCAGCCCTCAGTCACGCTGATATTTCTCCCAGACAAACTCTGCAGCAGCGATGATGTGATTCAGCATTAAAAATTGACTTCTAACAAGAGAGCTGCTATCAAACCCAGCCCCAGTTGTGTCAGGCAGAGCACTTCAAACAGAATATTTACAGAAGGAAAAGCTCACTTCTCACTATTTATACCTTGATTCTAATAGGCTGACCTATGTAGTGAGCTGAGCTGGAGAATTCAGCACAGAAAACACAAAAGGAGAACAAAATAAAACGTGGATTTAGCACTGATGTAATACATGAGCTGGCAGTTCTGAAGGAGAACATGCCCAGCTCTGCTTTTCATGCAGATTAACAGCACCCCATGGAAAAGAGAACCATTCCCAGAGCCTTATTTATCCTTCTCGTGGGATGTTCTTCCCACACCCACGCACACAGGGCATCCCACCAGGGTCTGGAGAGACAGCAGAGGCTTTGTCACCCATCAGCTCCCAGAAGGGCTTCACCAGGTCAGACCAGCTCAGGATTCTTGGAATCAGATTGGGTTGGGATGGAGGGGACCTTCAACTCATCCTGGAATGGCAGGGACCCCTCCCACTATCCCAAGTTGATCCAAACCCTGCCCAGCCTGGCCTTGGACACTTCCAGGGATGGGGAGGGATTCTTGCCACTCCTTTAACCCCTTCCTCACCACCCTGCTGCTCCTCACTTGGAGCCCTGGTTATCCCACACATCTGTGAGGAATGGCTGAGGGAGCTGGGGGTGCTCACCTGGAGAAAAGGAGACTCAGGGGTGCCCTCCTCACTCTGCACAGCTCCTGAAAGGTGCCTGTGCTCAGCTGGGGCTGGGCTCTTTCTCCAGGCACTGACAGAGCCGGAGCACACAGCCTCCAGCTGCACCAAGGGAAATACAGGTTGGATAGCAGGAAGAAGATTTTCACAGAAAGGTGATAAAGTTCTGGAATGGCTGCCCGGGGAGGTGGTGCAGTCACCATCCCTGGGGGTGTTTAACAAAGCCTGGATGTGGCACTGGGGGCCAGGGTTTAGGTGAGTTGTTTGGGCTGGGCTGGACTCGATGATCTTGGAGGTCTCTTCCAGCCTGGTCATTCTGTGAATTCTGTGATCAGTGACATGCTGGCTTTAACAGATGGTTGTGACATCCCAGAGGCAAACTGGGATCAAAGAGCTCCCAAACGATGAGGAGCTCTGAGGCTGCCAACATCCCTCAGGAGATGAGGCCAAGGCAGGGATTTCTCCTTTCTCCTTCTCCTGACAGCTCAGTGGCAGGCAGAGAGTGACTCTGTGTGGTCACAGCTGAAAACTGCTGCACATCCAAAAACATCCACAAGATATTTTCACCATGCTGGTGAAGGCCCATGACTCAGTAAATGAATTTATCCCTCTCATACTGACATGGAAAAGCAAAAGGAGGGAAAAAAAAAGGAGGAGGAAGTCTTTCCCTTTAATCATCTCTGTGCCTGAGACTGGAAATTTAACATTATTTATACCTGAGTGATAACAGGAGCATTCAAAGGCTGTACTCTGCAAACACTAAATTTGGGGAGTATTTACACCCCAGGCAATTGGCAGGAACATAGGAGAGAGCAGAGGCCAAGAACAGAGTAAATCCCAGCTGAAATTACCCAAAATTCTGAGAATCAGTGCCCCAATCAGACAGATTTAGGGCACAGTGAAACTCAAGCAGCTGCACCTCCATTTCTTCACAGGAAAAAAGAGGAGGGTGCTAAGCAGTATTTAAAAAACATATTAGAATTATACTTCATAAAAGGGAAATGGGCATCTTTCTGCATTCTATATAACTGGCACCCTCCTTTGCCCACCTAAGGTTTTACACCCCAAAATAAGCTTGCTGAGAAGATAATGCTGCCCCACAAACTATTGCTAAATTTACTGCTTAAATGTAGAACTCAAAATCAAGGTTTTAATGGACCTTTTTTTCATTCTCTTTTTAATTGCAAAGCATCTGCCTTAGGAAGGAGTTACTACTGTTAGTAATTGCTGAGGAACTTGTTCAGTATCTATTGAAATGAAGCAAAAAGTAGCATTTTTAGCTTTGTAGTCAGGTGAAACATTAAGAAACGCTGGGTGCTGCCATCTCCTGACTCAGTGGGAAGTACAGATGCCCATCCCTTCACACAGTGTTACACTTCATGTAGAAAATAAACCATTCTAAACCTTTCTGGGAGGGGTTTGGGTTTGTCCTGGCTGCACCATCCAGCCAAGGGGTCCCTCCTGCCACAAACAGAACTCAGGGGGTGCAGAGGGTGAATTAAAGTCCTGTTTTCCTTCCTCAGCTCTACAAGCACTCACCTCCTTCCACCAAGCCAAAGGACAGCCCATTCTTGTTGTCTGAGGTCATCAGCAGCTCCACAATCCCTCTGTTTAACAGGGCCTAGGTCAAAAAGAGCAAAAGCCATTGTGTTAACAGAGTTGAGCATTTCCCAGGATATTAAAGCACTACAGCATCACCTTCTGTGGGGACAGCCTGCAACTGGCAGTGCCTTGTAATAAGTATTATCCCTGTGACATCTCCCATTCCTCCTGAAGCTTCCCTGCCTACTTTTCCCAGCTTAAAGACCACTGGAAGATCTTATTTTGTTTTAGAAAGCTGGATTGGTTTCTCACTGATGCATCCAACTTCAGGATTTTAGCTTCTGAGATCAAGGTAATAAACAGCTTCACTGCCTTCATCAAAAGAGGGATTCAGGTGGAAGGAGGAAAGGAAAAGCAGCTCAGGCTTCTGACTGCCTGACAGCGAGAGCTGAAAAGAGGGAAGAGCTGATTTTTCCACCACAGGACAGCTCAGGTACAAATGTTTTTCAAAAATCAATGAATTTAGTGGTTCCTCAATGTTACAGCTCCAGAGGAAACAGCACTTTAAGGTTCTAAAATCCACCTGCACACATGAGGTTCCTCCCATCAGGATTGTTCTCTTGCAGCTGGTCCTGAACCGAACAATGTCTGATGTTTGGAGGAGATCAGTTGTTAATTAACCACTCATTTCACTGCACCTCCACTGGAAGTCACTCCTCCAGCTCCCAGGAGCTCTGAGAACAAGGCTTCAGTCTCTTCAGTCTAGATTACTAATTGTGAAATGTGATAAAACCCTTTGTTTATTGTCCCTGCCTGCATTAAGAGCAGAGCTGGGCATGAGACATTGCAACACAGAGCCTCCAGACGAACCCAGCCCAGAGGCAGGACAAGCTGGTGACTTTATCAACCCATCCCCACCAAATTTATACCTGAACAGATGCTGGCTTCTGACAAAATTCAGCTGCTGAGGGAACCGGAATTTCTAGCCAATTTTACCAAGGTAATTCTTTGAGCACTGCATTAATGCTAAGTTTCTTACCCTCCTTTTGAGTGTAAATGCAAAACAGAGGAAGAGCAGAGCTGCCACACGTTCAGTGCCTCCCAGAGAGCAGCAGAGCAGCAGAAATAGAAGCTCAGTTCTGAGTGGGAAGGGCCATGTCAATACATCCTGTCACTTTTATGAAGGCAAAGGGAAGGTGCCTTCATAAAAGTGACAGGATGTCACTTCATAAAAGCCTGAGTGGGAAGGGCCATGTCAATACATCCTGTCACTTTTATGAAGGCAAAGGCATTGCACCCAAAAAGGGAGGTAAGCACAGGGAGCTGAGGTTTTGTGTGAGCTGTGGGTGTTATTTAATGAGTTTATTAATTCCTGGAAGATGCAACTTGGTCACAGATGCTAGATGTGAATGAATCACCTTGCCACAAACAGAACAAAGACTCGGAACCCCACCTCACATCACAACCCACTCCAACCAAAAACAAAGCCCTGCAAATCCTGCTTTCCCACATTTTCATCTCCAACCACTATTTTATACTGCCTCAGATGCAAATTGCACACAATCCCAGAATATGATGAAACAGCACTGCAAAAATACACCCACAGGCTGGCAGGGAGATGTGTCCTGACAAGTCTGAGACAGCACAAACTCTTTCCTCACCAAGCCTTGGAAAGCAAGGCCAAGCCTGCAGGCTGCTCAAACCCCCAGAGTCTCTGTGTCCCCTTCATTCAGGGCTCTGAAAATCACTTGCTTGCCATTATCTCTAATTTGTTTGTGTACAAACTTCATATTTAACCTTGTAAGGGGAGTTAAACCACGGCACGAGCTGGAGTCGGTGCAGGAGCTGGCACAGCCCTAAGGAGATTAGCACTCCTGCCATGGATTTGTCTGTTTGAGGAGCCTCTGGACTCCCTGAGCAATGGGACAACCTGAGCCTCAGGGTGCTCAGGGGTACCCAAATGCTTTCAGAAGGATCCCATAATCCTGTAGCAGAAGAGCAAGCCCAGATGGGTGACCCCCCTGATGTGCAGCAATACCTTCCAGCATTCAGTGAGAAGAAATTAAACAACAAACCCAGTGAGGCACACTGCAGATCTCATTGTCTGCCAGCCCTGCACTGGTGCTGGGGGCAAACAAGCAGGTCAGACTGCTGTGAGATCCACCAGGATAATCCAGCCTCCCTGGGCATGGGCCAACTCCTCGTCCCTGACTCAGAGCAGCCAGGGCACAGTTTAATCCCTTTTTGACAGGAGTAAGGGAGGCATTAGGCAAATTAACCTGCCTAGTGCTGAGGCCCAGATTACACAAGTTTAGGAGCATGCTGGTGACTTGTTCCCATCAACTTTTCCGCCAGGAAAGTTAACAAAGGGAAACCTTTATCAAATATCATCTAGGAGAGGCAAAAAAGGACCTGCAGGTGAGAGCTGCTTCAAGGCCAGCTGTGCAATACAGACACTCCCCAGCTCCCAATCTCCCTCTTCTCTGGAAGATATAAGAACACAGATTTATCAGCACTGAGAGGGTCATGTGCCAACTCTTCCACTCCTGGAGGAAACATCCAAGGAAAATACAGCTGGTGCTTTCAAGAGTCTCTCAAACCACACTCAGAAAAAAATAAAACACTGTAGGGAAGGTGATGTATGGGAGAGATTGACACAGAAACAAGTACAAGTGCCACCATTACCATTTTGACATAGGTCATGTAGTTTGGGTCTTTGGCATAGGAACCATATTCATTCTCCACCTGTACTACAATGATGGGACCGCCTTTCTTGTACTGTGGGGGACAAAAATGGAGAAGGAAGGTGTTCACCATGATTTCCAACCACAGGGACCAAAATCCCACGAGCTGGCAGGAAAGATGCACCAGCATCAGATGGACTCAGCTCCACCCTCCCACACTGACAGAGGAAATTACAGCTTGTGCTGATTCCTGGAGCAAAACTGGTGCATTTTTGCAACAGTTTTTGGTTATTGCCTGACTCTGCTCTGTCACACAGAGCCCATAGTGCCCTGTCACCACTCCCAGCCCTGCAGAGGGACCAGGATGGTGCTGAAACATAAACTCTGAGGATTTTAGAAATTTTAGAGGAGCTAAGATTTTAGTTAGAGATAACCTTTACTGGAGTTAATTAAAATAAACAGGTAGGCCTTGATGAAGATAAGAGTTAGTAGTTAACTAATAATTGATTGCTTGTCAACACAATGTTTGGTTAGCTGGGTTTATAATGAAGAATATAGAAACTGACAAATAGCTTTTAGGAACATAAGACAATTGTGGGCCTCCTCTGTTCTGAAACCAATTGAAGACAGGGAATGGGAGTACTTCCAAAGGTTCATTTGTCATATTTGCATTGAAAAGGTAGAAAGGTCAGAACGAGGAAGACTCCATTTACTTCCTCATCTTGGGACCCGTGAAAGGGACCCCCAACCCATTTCAAGGAACAAACTACACATGCTTAATAGCTTTTGAACTAATCAGCCTACGAAGCAGGGAATGGGATGTACCAAAATGATGAATCTGTATTTGTATTTTGGGTATTCAACACTTGTATAGATAAAAGGACTCTGTAATCACCTGTGAATTGCCGTGCGTATTTGGGAGCTATCCCACACTAAACATTACATACACTTTCTAACTTTAAACTGTTAGAGAGTCTTTGTCCTCACAGCTGGATGTTGGTACTAGATGCATATCTATTTTTTTAATAAATCAGTGCTTGCCTGCAGAGGGACAACAACGCGCATCAGGCGGTCAAAGTAGGCGTCCACAGCTTCTGTGAAGCCCTTGTACGTCGTCCTCAGCTGCATCTCAGGGTCCTGCAGCAGCCAGCTGGGGAAAAGCAGCAGAGGGGATGTGTTACACACTCCTGTCCAGTCAAGCAGAGGTATTTCAGCCACTGGCACCAAGTCCCACCTGGGCAGGGATCATTGGTGTCACCTGGCAGAGCCCACAGTGACAGCCCGAGTTGTGAATGACACCTCGTGTCCATCACCCACTTTTAAATAAATCCAATTCCCAGTCTCTTCCTCTTCTTTTTGTTCTGCATTTCAGGCCCAAACTCATTTCATTACCTCTACCAATAATATTTCAAGGATTAATCTTACCACTCTAAATTGAATTCCCTGCATTCCCAAGGGCACTCTACAACCAAGCGCTCCCTCAAAAAATCCCAAGCCTTTCTCAAACAAAAGATTTCTGTAATTGTTCCTACTGTTTGTACTGCTGATTTACAAGGCTGGGTTCTGTTTGAAGTTAACAGAAAAAAGGGCAATTTGTTGAAGAGCAGAACAATATAATGCTGTAACAATTTAAGGGGAATGAGCCTATATCCTCCTTTTCTCAGCAAAATGAGGCCTTAACTAATATCTTTCCAAAGATTTGAATATTCATCTCTTTGCTAAATGTGGCTTTGTGGACTTAAAAAAAAATCTCCTCTTTAGCTGGCAAATGAGAATAGTACTGTTGCTCTTTATTAGAATTTTTAATCTGTCTGATACAAAAACCACATGGGTGATGCGAAAACAACTGACAACAGATGCACTTCTCATAATCTAACCTGGAGGTGGCTTCTGGCTCTGGTCATGAGAAGCTCTGATCTCAGGACTAAGTCCCTAACACCTCAACTCTGATGTCAAAGGCAGGTGAAAAGTGGAAAGTTAAAAAAATAATCCCCAAGTATCTCCACTGAGGTTTGTGCTCTGTGCAGTAAAGAAAACAAGTGGTAACCTGGCACTGGCTCCAGTCAGGAACCAGGCAAGTCCCAGAGCTCTCAGAGCCTCCTCCAGCTGTGTTCTTCAGGGAAAACACAACAGGAGGTTGGCAAAGTTGTGGGGTTTCATTACTGCCAGCCATACAATGCAGATTTCTACTAGCACTTTTAAAATGGAGCTGAGATGGAGCAAATTCTTACACCAAGCTGTAAATCCTGTCCATGTTATGCAGAGTCAAGGTGCAACAGCAAGATGGGTTCCTCCAATTCTATTTTCTTGCTGTAACCATTATACCACAAAACAATTATTATTATTTTACACACTAAACAAATATAATTAGAAGAGCTCCATAAGATAATGAGCTGCCTTGGGAACACAGAAAATAAATATTCCCATCAAGAAGCCAGCCATTCCAAAGCAATTCCTTTGAAGGAGACTTGACTGTGTGATCAGGAGCTTGGGATTTGTCTGTCCCTGATGCTTCCCTGAAGTGAACAATTTCCACACTCACCTGGGCAGACCCCCGAGGTCCCACTCTGAGCAGATGTAAGGTCCAGGGCGCAGAATCACCCACAGGCCATTTTTAGCTGCCAGGGAAAGGAAGGCCCTGGGGATCCAGACACAGGAATTATTGTCTGCTGCAGAACCCCCACCCCTAATACTCCAATCACCACTGAATTTAGGTAGCAAAGCAGAAGGGAATTGCATGATGAAGCAACCACACTGGATTGGTGCTAAATTGATTAAGTTCCCAGAACCCCAGAAGGATGAGGAAGGGGAAGGATGAGGAAGGGGAAGGAGTTCCCTTTGCCTGATCAAAGCACATCTGGAAATAACATCTTCACCCAAACATCACACACCCCCTGCCCTCCAAAGAGGAGTATTTCACAACAGAGCTGTCTGTGCCACTTACCTTAGGTCCAGGTTTTTACTGAAGTCAAACTTGCCTCTTTCCTTTTCGTGCAAGTTCCACGGCACGTACCTGAAAGGCAGGTGAAGGGTGAGCTCTGGCATGCTCAGGGAAAAACTGAGACCCCACTATTCTTTTCCCACAATAAGAAGCATGGAAATACATCATTGTGGCCCAGTGGAGAGGCTGGGCAGGGAGGGCACTCACGTGGTGAGGGTGTTGAGGCCACAGGCTCTCATTTTGAGCATCCGATCCTCCCAGTACTCGCGGGGCACTCGGAAGTAGTGCATGGAGCCCCCGAAAATGCGGAAGGGCATCCCTTCCAGCAGGAACTGGGAGTTCTCTGTCTGCAGGCCCAGGGTCCTCCCCCACAGCCCCAGAGGGGTCAGCTCACTCCAGTTAAACCTGGAAGAGAAAAGGAGACGTGTGAGCAGCCAGTCCTGGGGAAGGAATGTGTCCTACCCATTGCACCTCACCCAGCAGGACCAGCTGTGACCTGCCTGCTTCTCAGGCAAGCCACACTCTTGATCCTACAGAGCATAGAGATTGCTCAGAAGGCTCTAAGTCAGTTTGGAGACCTTCCCAAATGTGGATTTAAATCCATTTAATTTATTTTTTAATTGACATAGGTCATGTAGTTTGGGTCTTTGGCATAGGAACCATATTCATTCTCCACCTGTACTACAATGATGGGACCGCCTTTCTTGTACTGTGGGGGACAAAAATGGAGAAGGAAGGTGTTCACCATGATTTCCAACCACAGGGACCAAAATCCCACGAGCTGGCAGGAAAGATGCACCAGCATCTGTTCCCTCCTGAACCCCCAAGCCACTGTGCCACACTCTACAACTGACACTGCTCAGGCATGAAACTCTCTTGCTGAAATCATGGATGGGCAAGTTTTCACTCACAATTCTCACAAACACTTCCCTAACTTCTGGAATTCAACATCTCCCTGTTCTGCAGTAGGAAGGCACATGGCTGATTTCCAGACCCATGTTCCCACAGCAGCTGCATCTCATCATTACCATCCCAAATGTCTTGGGGACTCTGGTATCTTCCAACTCAAAGCATGGAAAAAACAAAAGCCCCTCACCTGTTCCCTGTGAACAGAGAACCTTTTCCTCAGTTTAATGAACCCCCTGGATTATATTCACCCAGGACAGACTAAATCAGCTGTTATCACCAACTTACCTCTGCCCACACCACTGTTTGTGTTAATCCTGAAAATGTTATTTTCCAGAAGAACCAGAGCCACGGGGCCAGCAGCTCCTCAGCACTTACCAGGGTGAGCTGCTGTCACAGCTCCTCTCAGGTCAGCTCCTGCACTACTCATGGCCTTGTAAGCCCCCAGCTCACTTTGGCTGAACCAAAACCCCGTTTTACCAACAAGACACAGAGCAGTGTCACTGCCTCCCTGAGCCCACCCCATGAACACACAGACGGTCAGACAACGGCAGCTTGTTCCTTATCAGAGCCAGATGTGAGCAATGAATTCCCAGCTCCAGAAAGCAGGAATGACCAGCACATTTGGGAGAAAATCACAGTGAGAGAGGAGAGGAACACCTAAGGCTCCAGCTGCTGCCTAGGCTACGTGTGAAGCAGTTGTTAGCAGAGGGTGAGGATGCTCAGAGGTCACTGCTAACCAGCAATCCTCTGACAGGCCAGGGGGACTAAAAGGAGCTGAATCTAAGGCTTGCAGGGCACTGCACGGGCTGGCTGACAAGCTCAGAGGGTACCTGAGTGGCACAGCATTCTCACAGGGCTCTGAAACAACCGGCAGCAGGCAGGGGTAATACCTGGAAAAGGAAGCCAGGTTAGATATTCACTATCCTCCTAGATATTCACTGCCTCCACACAAAGAGACTCACACTGATTGTCCAGCCATTCCCAGTGATATATGGTCTCTTCAAGCCAGGTCTTATAAGCTCTTGGAGATTTATATTACACCTAAGATAGCTCAGCTACTTTAGAAGGCACAAAATCAGCAGGACGGCTTTTGTGGTAGTGTTGGAAACAGAAAAGTTTTAATAAAAGGAAAAACAACAAGACTCTTTACAGAGAAAACCCGAGCCAGGGGCAAGAGGCTCTTGCTCCTGGTAAAACACCTCACAAAAGTGATTAATTCCTTTGTTCTCTTCTTTTTCTAGTGAATTGCTTAGGTGGGACCTTTTGGCTTTTGTCCAACTGGCATCCTTAAGTTTGAGGTGAAGTCCCCAAGGTCCCATGAGGTGTGTTTTTACCTGAGGAGAGAAACTTCTGGACTTTTTTCCTTTTTAAGGGGACAAAGGATAGTTTGGTCACTCCATGAACAGGGGCACATTCCTACATCCCAGAAACAGTGCTGAGCAAGGAGACTCTGCTGTGTCAGAGTGAAAACAACAGCTCTTGATGATGGTGCAGCTCAGGTAGGAGAAATGAGTACAAAAAACCAATCTGACACATTTAAAGTGTGCCTGAGTAAGAACAAGAGCTAACATGCTCATCTGCAAGAGAAACACAGCCAGAGAATGATGGCACGAGGTTGGGAATGGCAGCATTACTCCCAAGGAATTGTGATGAATTTCAGCAGCAGGGGAAAGGGTTCTCAAAGAGGATACCCCATGGCCACCTGGCCCTCTGTGCTGCTAAATTACAACTGTGACTTTGGCAAACCACACCAGCAGCTACATCTGTTTTCCAGAGGTGGAAAGCTCAAAGTGGTCTGGAGATAGAAAACTCCAATTTTTAAAGATTAGATTGGAATTTTTAAAGATTAGGTTAGTTTCCAAGTTGTTTCTTAGCTAGGTAGAGCTCCAAACTACCCCTGCACACAGAAGTGCTGCTGACTGGTGCCAGAATGAAGGCTGTGCTCAGGAAGCACATACAGCCAGATAAAAATAAACTAAGCACTTAAGCTCATCCTCTTAATCCCAGGCATAACTAACCTGGCACATTCCCATCAAGTTTCCTGCTTTAAAACTCCCCAGCTCCATTGCTTTTTCTTCCCAAGAGAGGCTGGTAGGAAGCTCCCAGGCTCCCAATATTTTCAACACATTATCCTAGATATCCTGAAACCCACATTTCTCATTAGGATCTGTTCAAGTAGCCTCAGGAAGAAACATTTCTGTGACTCAGCAAAGCTTCATCCTGTTACCCTGAGCTGGATTGCCAGAGTTTAAAGTGTACCTGGGCTCTGTGCTTCCTCCTGAGAGCAATTTATAGCTCCCAGTAGATTTTTTATCTCACTTCTATAATGACAGAACAGGCTGCAAATAGTTTCGGGGTTTTTTTTTGTTTTTTGTTTTTTTATACTTTGCTAAATGTTCCTGGCCTTCTTTGTCAATCTCAGTAGCCATCCCTGGGAGTGTTCCAGGTCAGGCTGGGGCTGGGAGCAACCTGGGCTAGAGGAAGGTGTCTCTGGCCACAGCAGGAGGTGGGACTAGGTCATCTTTAATACCCTTTCCAACCCAAATTGTGGGATTCCATGGTTCTGTGATTTCATCTCTGCCTCAGGGAAGTGTCTTTTGCAAAAAAACCCAAAACCAACCATTCCATTACCAAGTAACCCCAGAGCAGAGACTCTGAAGTTGGATTGGATGAGTTAGTCCAATAAAATGGAATAAGCCTTTGTGAGGTGGAATGTGAAGTGCAAAATACAGCACATGGAAAAGGAAAGTCCCAATTAACTCCTGAACCAAACAGCCATGCTGTTCATGCCTGTGAAACACAAATGTGGCTGAAGTCCTCTCTGCAAGAGAGATTTGAAAAATCTCTCTGATTGAACACCAGCCTGTGGTGTTCAACCACCCCATATCCAGAGCAGTTGGGAGAAAAAGCTGGTGGAAAAGAGAACAGCCAAACCAGGGAAAAAAGAGAAAAAAGCCAACAATCTCTTTGCTGATGCTGAAGGATGTGCTTCAGAGGACAAGAGACTTGGCTGCTAATCCCTAAGCTCCACTGAGACCTCCAAGGGCTTTGCTGTTTATTCTGGGCTTCCTCTGGCCACGGGAAAGTGAAAGCTCTGAGCTGCCCTGGCTCCCAGCTCGCTGCCCTGCACAGCTCCCCTGCTCACAGACCATGGCTCAGGGAACAGCAGCAATATTCTGTAAAACAGCTCATTCTGCACACAGGGGTTAATTCTGCACACGGGGGCTTGTGGATACACTCCTACAGGAGACAGATTCTGTGCCTCCATCAGGTAGCAGTTGGCAATAATCCTCCCTAAGAACCCAGGTGGTACAAATCCAAGGCCAGCTGTGCAAGAATTTTGCTTCTAATTATGCAAAGATTTATTAAAGCTTTTTCCATAGCTCTGAGGATCAGGTTTACTTCCAACTATGATTTTAAGAACGTGTTATAAAACAATCCAGCTGGCAATAAATAACTCTATTACATCTCCATACATATCCATGTGTATTTTTCAGCATGTCACTGTGAGGGATTGAGGAGTTTCTGACACCTGGAAGCCACAAACATGGGATGTTCCTCTGGAAAAGAGCATCACCCCCAAAATGAACGTGATCTAAACCACTTGGGATTCAAGCCAGAACCTCAAACATCTTCTTGCTGCTACTGGTGGGCTACAGAGCTGCTGGTGTGGAGGGTGAAAGAGGAGCAGCAGAAGGAAGAGAAGAGGGTTAGACTGGACAGGTGGGCACGGCCCATGGGTACCACACTGCTCTGGGGACACGGAGCAGGGAGAGGCAGCCCCAGACCGGGCTGCAGAGAGGGGAACAACGCCAGGGAGCCCGGAGCTGGGCGAGATGTGCGGGAGCGATTGATTGCGGAGCGCATCATCCATCAGCGCTGCGTGATGCAAAGGCTGCCCCGGCCAAGGTCGGCAGGAGAGGGAGCCCAGCACTGATTTATAACGCAGAACTGATTTATAACGCAGCACTGATTTATAACGCAGCACTGATTTATAACGCAGAGCTCACTTACGGCAGCGCGGCTTTCCCCGCCGGTATTTCGGGGATGGACGAGCCGTGGGTATCAGGTGCAGCGGATATTTTTATTTAAAGCTTTGGTCATTCCGCCACGGCGGCTGCGTTCCTCGCCGCGCTCCTTCCCACGCTCCCGCTCCGGAATGATGGGAGCGGATCGGAAAAGACGGGATTTTACCGAGCCTGCCTCCCGCCCGGTCGTTCCCCGGCAGCGCGCAGGACGCACGGACGCTAATTACGCTAATTACGTTAATGACCGCTCTCCCGTCCACCGGCGCCGCCGATCCCATCCATGCGCAGTTGTCCCGCCGCCAGCCCCGCTCCCGGCGGCGGGGCCTGCACGCGGCGGGCACCGACACCCGCCCCACGCCCACCNGCCCCGCCCGCCGCCCGCGCGCCATTGGCCCCGCCCCGCACCGCGCGCCCTCCTCCCCGCCTCCCATTGGCTGCCGGAGGGGCCCGCGCGCCCGAGGGGGCGGAGCGTGAGAGGGAGCGGCGCGGCCGTGAGGGAACGGCCTGAGGGGGGACGGAGAGACGGACTGAGAACGTGGACAGAGAATATAGATAGAGAGAATGGATAGAGAGATGGGACAGGGAACATGGACAGAGAACATGGATAGAGAGCTGGGACTGAGAGATGGGACAGAGAACATGGATAGAGAGCTGGGACTGAGAGATGGGACAGCGAACATGGATAGAGCGCTGGGAATGAGCGATGGGACAGAGAACATGGATAGAGAGCTGGGACTGAGAGATGGGACAGCGAACATGGATAGAGCGCTGGGAATGAGCGATGGGACAGAGAACATGGATAGAGAGCTGGGACTGAGAGATGGGACAGCGAACATGGATAGAGCGCTGGGAATGAGCGATGGGACAGAGAACATGGATAGAGAGCTGGGACTGAGAGATGGGACAGCGAACATGGATAGAGCGCTGGGAATGAGCGATGGGACAGAGAACATGGATAGAGGGATGGGACGGAGAACATGGACAGAGAATATGGATAGAGCGATGGGACAGAGAACATGGATAGAGAGCTGGGACTGAGAGATGGGACAGAGAACATGCATAGAGAGCTGGGACTGAGAGATGGGACAGAGAACATGGATAGAGAGCTGGGACTGAGAGATGGGACAGAGAACATGGATAGAGAGCTCCAGGAGAGAGCCCAGACTGAGAGAGAGCCCCAGGGGAGACCCCAGGCTGAGACCATGGACAGGGACCCCCAGGAGAGAACCCAACATGGAGAGCCCAGGCAGGGATCCCACATAGAGGCCATGACAGAGCCCCCAGAAGAGAACCTGCACTGAGACCCCGGGCAGGGACCTGTGGTAGAAATCCTGGGAGAGACCCCAGACAGAGACTTCTGGCCAGAAACTCCCCATGGAGACCCTGGAGAGAGACTTCAGACAGGGACCCTGGGCAGAGACCCCGGCTGGAGACCCCTCCCTGCCAGCCAGAGACCCCTTCCCACTGTGCAGAGACCCTCCCAGCCCAGGACATCCATCCCCTGGGCAGGCAGAGAGTCTCCCCAGTGGGCAGGGGGCTGTTTCTCTTTGAGCACAGGTGTTTATCCTTTAATCTGCCCTCGCTGCCCTGTGGGGCAAATTCAATGTGCAATAAAATGAGGGAGGGGACATTCAGGGCCTGCCAGCAACAGCAGGAACTGAGATCAAACAAGTGGAAGGTGTCCCTGTCCACGGCAGGAGCTGGAATGAGTTTAAGGGTTTAAGGTCCCTTCCAGCCTAACCCATTCCATGATTCTGTTGCTAATGCTCTGTCATCTTCCCCCTGCCAAGTACTGCTGAGAAAAAAGAGCTGGCTGACCCGAAGGGGTTAACAAAGACATTACCTAAAAAGCCCTCAAGCAGAACTATTTTGCAACACCTACTTTAAAAATTCCCTGTTACTTCTGTTTAAACACCTGAAATACCACAGAAGGAAATTAGCATAATTTCCACTCCAGTAACATTTCCATCATTGCTTTATTGATTCCAAACCAGACAGGAAAAAACAATTTAATTTACCAATATTTTTACTCCCCTTACATTGTTCACAGCCTTACTGATTGGAGGCCACAGAAATCAGGATTTCTGTACATAACCTTAGCATTTCATTTGCACTTTTGTGTTGCAAAGGCTTCTTTGAGATTAAGCACCAAGATGTGGTAGGAATACAGAGAACAAGCAGTGGCTGGGACATCAGGAAAAGTTTGCTGGGAAAAGAGGGAGTGCTTCTAGCTAAAGGAAAGGCATCCTGGGATTAAAAGCTCTGGTTAGAGCCTGTGATCATCTGTTCCCAGGGGTGCTGTGAGCAGTTAATTCCTTCAAAATAAAAATTTCAGTGATCCCATGAGCTCACCTCTGCCCGAGGTTCCCATTTCAGCGCTGACTCACAGAGGTGAGCAGCAGCTCTGGTGTTTCGTTTTCCAAGCAGGCCAGGAGCAGGGTTTGCTGACAGAGGCTTGCATTGACAGCTGTGATTTCGGGCTGCACAATGCCAGCCTGGCGCCAGCAGCTCTGCCAGGCACGGCATGCAGCTGTGCCACCCAGCTGTGGGTAAGGCAGGAAGGCTGTTTCCACTGGGGCATCCCCCTCTCCACTCCCAGGGAGAGAGCTGGCCAGCAGGGGAGGGAAACAGGCCGAGCTGTAACAGATGGAGGGGTTTTAAGGCTCCTGGCTTCAGCCCTGTAGCAGATTCCTGGCCACAATCATCCTCATGACCTCGTTGGTACCTGCAGCAGGAAGAGGATGCAAAGCAAACACAGTTAAGGCATGGTCCAGTATTTTCCCCCTGAAAAGGCCAAAAGAATTCTCCCCTGATGCGCAGTTTACAGCACAGAAGAGGAGCTCTTCCCACCAGCTGAAGTGGCATTTAGGAGGGGTTGGGCCAAAACCCAACTGCAAAAGGCCAAAAGAATTCTCCCCTGATGCGCAGTTTACAGCACAAAGGAGCTCTTCCCAGCTGAAGTGGCATTTAGCAGGGGTTGGGCCAAAACCCAACTGCAAAGGGCCAGCATATTGCTGGGAAAGCTGCTGCTGCTTTTTGTATGTGTTGGGAGGATGCAGGACCAGGCATTGAGCAGAACTGGATTTACAGCAACATCTGAGCTCTCTGCTGTACGTTTAACACACACACCACACACAGGCTGCAAACCCACTCGGTGTAAGAAAGAGCATGTCCCTTACCAGCTACTCTGGCTCTAGGTGAGGGGATTTCAAAGCAGGGAAAACAGAATATTTAGGAGGCCAAACTGGGATTAGAAAAGGCCAGATACTGTTAGAGACACAATGTCAAGGAGTGCAAACAGACCAAAATCACAGGAGAAGAACTGTTAGGGAGAATCATCACATGGCCAGGAGTAATGGGATGAAACTGGACAGAGGCACTGCTAACATGACAACTAAATATCTTCCTCTGCTGTAAGACTCTTAAAATAGCCAGTAACTGCTCCCACAGAGCCAGAGCTCCCGGCCAGGGCACGGCACATCTCATGCTCAGAGCAGAGCAGGGCTCTGAAACCCAAGAATCAGGGTCATGTGGGAAAGTGGGGGCCTCCAGGGGAGTTTTTCTCCTAACCCTACAGCTAACTTCACTGGTACTAGGAGTGTCTTTTACCTTCCAGGATCTGGTGGACTCTGATGTCTCGCACGAACTGCTGCACCGCGTAATCCTTCAGGTAGCCATAGCCCCCGTGCATCTGCAGAGCCTGGTTACAGATCTGAGGGGATAACACTGCTCTGAGGTGACTTGTGCAGGATACACCAGTGCCAGAAAATCGGTAAGGACCCAGGAACCTGGGCTCACTTTTTTTTCCTGGTCACCTAATCTCATCTCTTAAAAATGTGGTGTGATTGTCAGGCGCCATCAGCGCTGCTCTCCTTGCTAGTACATTCCCTGTTTCACATGAAGGGTGTGTTTATGTGAACAGCAATGCCCAGAAATACCCAGGAATGGGTATCTCTGCTGTACGTTTAGGGTATAGATGCCCAGGGATGGGTACAGAGATGCCCAGGGATGGGTACAGATACCCAGGGATGGGTACAGAGATACCCAGGCACAGGTACAGATACCCAGGAATCGGTACAGATACCCAGGGATGGGTACAGAGATACCCAGGCATGGGTACAGAGATACCCAGGCATGGGTACAGATACCCAGGAATGGGTACAGAGATACCCAGGGATGGGTACAGGGATACCCAGGCATGGGTACAGGGATACCCAGGCACGGGTACAGATACCCAGGGATGGGTACAAAGATGCCCAGGGATGGGTACAGAGATGCCCAGGGATGGGTACAGAGATGCCCAGGGATGGGTACAAAGATGCCCAGGGATGGGTACAGATACCCAGGGATGGGTACAGGGATACCCAGGGATGGGTATTTTTAGGGAATAAGGCGATTTTTGCTGCATTTCTGTGGTTTGCAAACCCGAACCGCCCGATCGCCACCTGGCGGCCACTCAGGGGAGGGCCCGGCAGGACGCTGGTTTCCATGGAAACACGACTCCGTGTGTCCTGTCCCCCAGCTCGGGATGGCAAACAACAACAGCAAAAATTCAGACTCCTCAGCACAGAAACTGCTTCTAAATAACACTGGGCTAGGAAATGTCAAGTTCTTTTTCCTCCTTCTTGCTTTCTCTTTACAGGGGCATTTTGATAAGGTAACAAACTAAGGTGTTTTTCAAAGTGATAAGATAATTATCAAAGCAATAATGTAATTTTTTAGTTTGCTACCTAAGAACAATCACCCTGCAACATGCACATTTTCCTTGGAAAATAAAAATGCTCTGCTCCCTGTCCCGCCTCCCATTTGGCCCCCTATGAAGAACACTGGAAAGATGTTTTAAATCTTTCAAATTAATCCTGTAGCCTCCACATGTCTTATAAAACATCCTGTCCTCAAATGAAACTCCTGGCTCTGGGCTTGGCTTTGGGTCCTGTAGTGGTTTTGGTTCACCAATTTAAAGATCTTAATCTTTAAATTAAGATTAAATCGTAAAAATTTTAATATATTTTTTAATCTTTTAAAAATACAATTTAAAAAAATATTTTAAAAATTAAGATAAAAAAGATTTTTTAAAGATTTAAGATTTAAGTTAATCTTAAATTTAGGATTAAGATTAAATTTAATCTTAAATTTAAGATTAAGATTTTAAAAAAATTAAGATTTTTTTAATTTAAGATTTTTTTAAATATTTAAGACTCAAATTAATCTTAATTTAAGATTAAGATTAAATTTAATCTTAAATTTAAGATTAAGATTTTAAAAAAATTAAGATTTTTTTAATTTAAGATTTTTTTAAATATTTAAGACTCAAATTAATCTTAATTTAAGATTAAGATTAAATTTAATCTTAAATTTAAACTTTAAATTTTAAAATTTAATCTCAAATTTAAGATTAAATTTAGGATTAAAAAGAAAAAATTAAGATTTTTCAGGCAGAAGCTCAAACTTCTCCCTGACACCCTGGGCATTAAGATTAAATTTAAGATTTTTTAAAAAATTAAGATTTTTCAGGGAAAATATCAAACTTCTCCCTGACACCTTGGGCATTAAGCGGGGCATCTCCAAGCTTGCAATGAGGATCCCACGAGGTGTGTGAGGGACCTACCCCGAAGCACTCGTCGGTGGCAAAGAGCTTGGCCATGGAGCAGAGCACGGCCGCGTCCTCCCGGCCCTCCTGCAGCGCCCGCGCCGCATTGCGCACCATGAGCCGCGCTGCCACCAGCCGAGTGGCCATCTCCGCCAGCCTGAACTGCAGGTACTGCCGGAGCCAGAGGAAAGCTCCGTCAGCACCCTCACAGGGCTGCCAGCCACAGCCCCGCCGCCGCCACGCAGGGCTTGCAGCCGCAGCTCTCTCCACACAGAGCAGCAGGCACAACTTTCCCAGGCATCGCTACGGGAAAGTCTGTGAGAAGATCAGAGAAAAGAGTGAGAAACAATTCTTATCGCCACTTGCTGCGTCTGGTGTTGGGGACACGTGGCATGTGTTATGGAGATTCCTTTACCAAAGGGTGGTTTGGACACTGGATAGCGTTTGGGTTGACCAACTGGCACATGTGGAATGTGTTATGGAGATTTGTTTACCAAAGGGTGGTTTCTTAATTGGACACTGGATGGTGTTCGGATTGACCAATTGGATCTGTCTGGATCAGACTGTCTGTAAGGGTGATGAGCTTCTTAATAAGTATAACATAATAATATAGTATAGTATAATAGTATAATATAGTATATAGTATAACAGATATAGAATATATATTATGCATTACAATATATTATATATAACAGTATAATACAGTATATAGTACAATATATATTATATATTACAATATATTATATATAATAGTATAATATAGTATATAGTATAATATAATAATAATGTAGTGTAGTACAATAGATTAAGCAATTGATCAGCCTTCTGAAATCATGGAGTCAATGCTAATTATTACCCCGTTCAGGGGACCACTGCTACAATAAGGGCTCAGGCCTGACATGCTTCCTTAGGAAAAGCATGCTCTTGACTTACCCAGGGAAAGCTCTGTGAGGTGAGGGATGGCCCTTCCAGCACGAGGAAGGGCAGAGCTGCTGCAGGGCTTACCTGGTTGTTGGCGAGCGGCTCCCCAAACTGCTTGCGGACAGTGAGGTGCTCCTGAGCCAGGAGAACCGAGGCGTGAGCAGCTCCTAACGAACAAGAAGCTGGTGGGAGAAGCCAAGGACACAGAGTGAAGGTGAAGCTATTTCATACATGCAACAAGAAGGTCCTGCCCTCCTCCCTTGGCTGTCTTTGGATTTCTCACCGATGTTTATCCGGCCTCCATTGAGGCCCTGCATGGCGATGCCGAATCCCTGCCCTTCAGCTCCCAGCCGGTTGCCCACAGGAACAACGCAGTCCTCAAAGATCACAGCCCGAGTTGGCTGGGAATTCCAGCCTACCTAGGAAAAAACAGAGCTCCTTCCAGACTGCGTGAGGAGCAGCACAGCTCCAACACAAAATCAGCCTGCTCCCGACCCCTCGGTCTCACTGCCAAGCTGCCACAAAGCATCGCTGTTCTGCATGGTTTGGCCTCAGTGTGGAAATTGGAATGGGTGTTTTTGAGAAGTGGCACAAATCCAGTGATGTTGATATTCCTGAGACTAAAATCCTTCACTTACCAAAGGGATGGGTATTGGGCAAACTTTACCACTTGGTAAAACCATGCCAGTCTGGGACTCCAACCCCATCCATGAAGAGATCCCTAATGCTTTCCACAGATAAGCTCATTGGGACCACAGAACACAGCCTCAAGCTGTGCAGGGGAGGCTCAGATTGGACATCAGGAAGAATTTCTCCATGGAAATGGCTGTCAAGCATTGCAATGGGCTGTCCAAGGAGGTATTTGAGTGACCATCCCTGCAGGTGTTTAAGGAATGCCTGGATGTGGCACTCAGAGCTCTGGCAGACAAGTGAGGATCAATCACAGGTTAGACTCAATGGTCTTGGAGGTCTTTCCAACCTTGACGATTCTGTGGTTCTGTGATCTCTGTCCTGCACTTCCCTCAAGCACACAGGAAGCACAAACCAAGCCTCTTACCTTCTTCTCCTTCTTGCCAAAGCTGAGCCCTGGCATTCCCTTCTCCAGCACGAGGCAGGAGATGCCCTTGGGGCCTGGGCCCCCTGTGCGACACATGACCACGTACACATCCGTGTCACCTCCCCCGCTGATGAAGGCCTGCAGGAGAGAAGTCAGGCTTTGGGGAGGTTTTGCAAACTAGCCCTGAGCCCACAGCAGCAGCTGGCAGGGTACAGAAATGGAGAGGCAAAGACCCCACAGCCGGAGGCATTTAGGGACCCAGCTCTGCAGAGCACATCTTGCCTTAGAGAATGCACAGAGGTGAGGAGACAGCAAGAATGGGAGGACAGTGAGACCCAGGCCACTTTAGCAGGAGCAAAGAGGTACCTTGGAGCCATTCAGGACGTAGGTGTCCCCTTTCCTCTGAGCTGAGGTCAGCAGGGAAGCTGCATCACTGCCACTCCCTGTTTGAGAAGCAAGGAAGCAGCCAGTGAAGCAGAGGGTCCAGAGCCTACAAATTCTCCCTGGGATCATTCCCTGACACCTGAGTTTGTACCATGAGCATCTCAGCAATCATCATCTGCCTCTCCCCAACTTCACAAATGAATATGGAAAGAAATGTTTCAGCTCCAGACCTTTGCAATGTTCATGTGCAGTTAAAGAGAGAGGAGAAGATGTTCTGTTTGAGGATGCTCACCTGGCTCAGTCAGGCAGTAAGAGGCAAACTTTTCCATGCTACAGAGCGATGGGCAGAACCTGTGCCGCTGCTCCTCATTGCCAAAGGTGTCGATCATCCAAACACACATGCTGGGATGGGAGAGAAGGAGCAGCATTCAGGACTGAACTCAGGTTGTACAAGAACATCCCTGCTGAACAGAGGAAAGCTCCACAGAGCTGAGCCAAAAGCTCCGAGGCCTGAAAATGTTATTGTTACACCTTCCGTTCACCACAGACTCACTGCCCTGCGGAACAGCAGGTTCTTGTTTAAGAGCCTCAGTCTCCTCCCATGCTCAGCCCTGCTCCCTCTCCAGGAAAGTGCACCTGAAGAAAGAGGCAGCATCACTGCAGCTCTCTGTGCCAAGTGACCTGTCACTGGACATGTCTGTACAAGCAGGACAGCTCTGGGGTCAGGTGGTGCCTCTGGGCTCTGTCATAGCACGGCCGAGGCACAAAGGCTTTTTCCAGGCACGTTACTATCTATAGACAGCTTAAGTGGCAGAGCAGAGAACAAAATCCAGAACTTAATCCCATCTTGCATGCCACAAAGCTAAAATTACTTCTTGGTGGCATCTCGGTCCTTGTGGCCTATTTGTTTACTGCCATCCAGGGATCCTCACAGGGATGTGTGTACTCGAGGTCACCATTTAAATATATAAATAATGAGCAGCAGCCAGGGAGCTGCCTCCAGCTGGATTTAGAGCCCACAGAGCAGCCAGGCTGACACCATCCACCCCTGCACAGACACACTCACTTGTGGATGCTCATGTAAGCAGTGGTGCTGGTACATCCTGTTGACAGAGCTTCAAAGATTATGGAGGTGTCAAGTCGTGACAATCCAGAGCCACCAACGTCTGGTTTCACATAGATCCCACCAAATCCTAGCTGGGCTGCCTTCCGCATCGTTTCCACAGGGAATATTTCCTATTGGGGCAGGAGAGATATCCCACTGAACATTCAGGGTTAGTTCAGTCCCTTTGGGTAGCCCTGGGCTACCAGTTTGAGTCCCACTGTCCTGCAGAGTTTAAGTCAGCTGGGTGGGTCAAAGAAGTGGTGGTACCAACACAGACACATTCCATCTTCAGCAGTGAATCCAAGATCCAGGTGATTGAATAACCTGGCTAGGAAAGCTTCAAGGTATTTCTGATGATTTCCCCTCTCCCAGTTACAGCAGCAGCTTCAATGACAACCTCCAGAGCCATTGCAGGAACCCCTCAGTGAGACCTATGGGTCACAACATCCTAACGGAGGAAAAAGGGAGCAGTACAACCCTTGTGAGGCTCTCCTACCTTCTCATCCCACTCGGCCATGTAAGGAGCCATCTCCTTGGCAGCAAAATCAAGGGCAACTTTTTGGAATTCCTTCTGATCCTCAGTGAGTCCAGTGGATGCTAGAAAAGCAGCAAGAGATGAGAACACGTGTCTGTTGAGGGAAAGCAGCACAACCACCTTGTCGGTATCCCAAACAATTTCAAGGTGCCCCTTAACTCACACAAACAGTTTGTGGTCTCTGCTGTAGAGACTATTTCTCTGTTCCTCAGGAACATAATGAACTGTGCTGAGAGCAGGGACCTTTGGGAGGGGCTTTCTTGGGACAAAACAAATCCAAGATCCCAGTTGCCTCTGTCTGCTCCATGCTAACTACATTAGAAAGCCAGGACAGGGGAGCACAGTCACTCCATGTCACTAAGTCTGTGCTAAAGAAATCTGAGAGAACAATGCTGGGACTTCAAAGAAAGGAGGCTTGGAAGCAAATAAGGAATAAACAAGCCCTTTGGAAATAGCAACTAAAGCTTTAGGTAGGCTCGGCATGTGAAACCTCCTGCTTTCCTCCTGAAACCACCAATACATAGATTCAACATTGTTTTGTTTGTTCCTCTCCTGAAATTCACAGCTATGCTGCTGCCTCAATTTTTAATGTTGTTACATCTAGACATCAAAGCAATTAATCTGCAAAGTGTTCTGGAACCAGAATGGTTTGCATTGGAAGGGACCCTAAAGACCATCTTGTTCCAAACACCTACAAGACCAAGCCCTGTCCAACCTGGCCTTGAGCACTGCCAGGGATGGGGTATCCACAACTTCTGGGCAACCTGTGTCAGCTGGAATTCTGCCAGAAGAATTTCTTCCTAATATCTAACCTGAATCTCTCCTTTTTTAGTTTAAATCCATTCCATATCAGTCTGCCTATATAAAAAATCACTTTCCTTCTTTTTTAAAATCCCCCTTCTTTGAGAGATATTATTTGATTCACTATCAAATGTGAAAAACCATGAAAACCTAACAAAGGTAAGGGAGGGACATGGAGAGGGACGGACCTTTCTTGAGGGCTCTTTCCCACTATTGAGCACGGTCTAACAAGGTAGAAGGAGGGACAGGGAAAGGGAAAGGGAAAGGGAAAGACCTTTCCTTGCGGGCTCTGTCGCACTGCTGAGCACGGTCTAACAAGGTAAAAGGAGGGACAGGGAGAAGGAAAGACCTTTCCTTGCCGGCTCTGTCCCACTGCCAGGCACCCGCTGCGCGTGTCCGCGCCCGCACCGCCCTGGCCGGGAGCAGGACACGGGGAGGAGGGACACGGGGAGCGGTGACACGGGGAGCAGTGACACGAACAGCTGGGAACATCCCTCCGGGCGGGGACAGGAGGTCCGGGGCCACCGACCCGCCGTCCATCTCCCCCAGCCCGCCTCCCCCGGGCCGCGGGGGGTCGGGCAGCTCCTTACGGTCGATGCAGGACGCGATCCCCCGGCGCCCCAGCAGCAGCCGCGCCGCCGCCCGCGGGGCCGCTCGCCACGCCATGGCCATGGCCGTGCGGGGCCGCTCCGCTTCCCGGCTCCCGGCGGGGCAGGCTGGGAGCTGTAGTCCGGCCCCCGGCGCCGCCCGCCCGGGCGGGGAGAGAGTGAGGGGAGCCGGCCCTGCCCCGGCCTTTGCATAGCGGGCACCGCTTCCGAGCGCGCTTCCTCCTCCTCCTCCTCCTCCTCCTCCTCCCCGCCCGGCACCGCCAGCATCCTCATCGCTCCGAGCAGGACCGGCGGCAGCGGCCCGGGCTGGTGAGCGGGAGCTAGGAGGGCTGGCAAGGAGGGAGGGAGGATGGGGAAAGCTTGGCACAGAAGGCGGAAAAGTTGATGCCAGCCGGCCTGGCAGGAGGCGGCGGGCTCGGAGCCGTGCGAGTGCTGCTGACAGAGCGGGCAGGGGATGGGCCGGCCGGCCCGCGCCTCTCCCGGAGCCCCAGGGTCCCTAGGGCTGGGAGGGACCTGGGGCTCAGCCAGCCAACCCCCCTGGCCAGGCACGGGCACCTGCGGCGAGCGCGCCCAGGTGGGTTTGGCGCTGTGCAGGGAAGGAGCCGTTCCCGAGGGACTCGGGCGAGCCCAGGCACGGCAGGCAGGGGCAGCCAGCCGGGGCCAGGCTGGGCTGAGCCCCGGAGAGCAGCACGGCTCCTGGGCCAAAGGCAGAGAGGGGCCGCGCTCTGCCCACGCACCTTCGGGACTGCCCGGGTGCAGCAGCGATCCAGCCCTGCTGCTGGTGTCCATCAGGGCTCCAGGGTGCGGTCCCCAAGCCCTGCCAGCATTCACACAGATAGAGGAAGTGGCTGAGCTCAAGGAAAGATTTATTTGCTCTCCACTCGCCCTACAGCGCTTGCAGCTCTCTGCTTTAGCCATCTCTACTTTTTTCAGCCGCCTGAAGCAGCAGTAATTCCTCCTTCTTCTCTCGTCCATCAGGTGCTTCTCAGTGAAGATAATTCAGAGAGACCAGAGATGCCTTGGCCGAGCAGAAAGAGAGACAAAGGAGCAGTAGCAGGTCTGTGCTGACATCCTGACTGATTTAGCACCTCACATTTGAGGTTCCAGGCTATAGTGAAACTACAGACAGCCGTATTAACCGTCTGTCTTTCACAGGCAATGTCTTACAGACAGCATTTCCTGTGCCAAATGGGCTGAGCACCCGAGTGTGACTGAGACAAGCCTGCTAGGTGTGTGATAAGGACAGTGATGTATTCTCAGTACAAGGGGCTTAGGAAATGGAATTCAGGCCCATTTTTGCAGAGCTTTCAGGTCCTGCACAGCAGAGTTGGTCAGAGTACACCCAGTGCAGAGCCAGGAAGGTGATGGGTACCAGCTGCAAAAATAAAAAGCAAGAACATTGCACTGGAGGCATTAGGATGTGGTGTTCAAAGTACAAGATGAAAAAACTTGCACATCTGTGCCACTCATCTGCTTGACCCACTCTAGCAAATAACCACCTTTTTACCCCTTAATCACTTCTTAATAACTGGGTTTTTTTGTCTGTGTCCTGAAGAAAGAAAGGATCCCTTCTGAGCAGGTAGCTCAGTGGAGGTTAAGCTAAGATTTCCAGCTCCTGCAGGAATTGAAATAGTTTGGTTTGCTTGGTGAATGTTCCTCTTACTCACCAGATTCACCTAAGTCTACTTCATTGCCTGCAGCTAATTTCTCAGCAATTAATTAAAAAAATTCAACTACACTTCATGTAGGCAAACATGGTCTATCCTGAGGTCTTTTTATTACTAACAGGGAGTATTAAACTATATTTTTGCAAACATAAAAATATCCTTATTTCAGATGCAAATTAGAAATACTCAGAACCACTGGTGCATAATGCTGCTACCTTACCCTGAGCACCTGGGGTGCCCCAAACTCCTGCTGCAGTCAAATGTGTGAAACCAGCTTGGACAACTGAAACTATTTTTTGAAACAAAATGTGTTTTATCTCAATGTCTTTTAAGATAAAAAAGAGCCTGATGCTAAAATTGCCAAAACCGAGGAGGAGACTTCAGATAATGAAGAAGAAAAGTCTGCAAAACCTCCAGCTGGGAGCTCCAAGTCAGGATGGAAGAACTGGAAGAAAAAAGAATCTGAGTCTGGTGGGGAGGAAAGCAAGATCACATATTGTCACTGGCTGCTGAAATCAGAACCTGAGAGCAGGCTGGAGAAGGGGGTGGATGTGAAGGTGAGCACTGACACCCCCTCACTCAGCAAAGGACAGCACAGGGCCACTCCTGCCCACCTCGAGTGCCCAGATGCTGAGGGACAGCATCAGACAACTCAGATTGTGTTTTCTTCTCAAAACCCATTTGTCCTCCTGGAAATAGAAAAACAAAATGTTCTTGTCCAAGGTGACAACCTTGGGGTTTCATACATGTAATACAAGAGGAAATCAGCTCCTCAGGATGCTTGGCTGTTGGTCACAGGAGCAGCATGTATACGCTGCTGCTTTGTAAAGGTTTTTCTGCAGGCCCTGTGGGAGATAAAAATTGTGTCAGGTTTGTGCTATAATTGAAGGAGCTGCTAGCAACAAATGCTTAGGCTCAGTGCAGACAATGACACCGTAAAGATCAGAAACCTCCTGAATGAATGTTTATTTTCATTTCATTTGGCAGTTCAGTGTTGACGACTTGAAAGCTCAGCCTAATCAGACAACCTGCTGGGATGGAGTAAGGAACTACCAGGTAGGAAGCACGAGGGGGCACTGAAATAGCAGAAGAAGAAGGTGGCTCTGTGTTCCTGTGCCTGAAGCATTTCCTCTTGGGGCACTCTGCCTGTTCATGCAGGTGCATTTTGGCAGGGATCTGAAGTCAACTCTTGCTTAGTGGCCTCTAAGTCAGAGGCAGATTCAGGCTGGTGAATATTCTTTCAAATCATCCAGTTTTTCTTTCACTTAGACCAATCCTTGATACCTTACAGCAAGGCTGTACTTACCCAAATCCTCTGTCAGTGCACAGCTTTCTGTCCCAAAGGAATTCCACGTGTGTTCCCCTGCTGTGTGTGATCCCTGTACTGTATAGTATTCCCTGCTCCCCTACACATGATCTGCTCTGATTTGTTTGCTGACAACTCTCCTGGGCAAGGGTGGCTGAGCTGTTGAGTTCCCACACACTTTCTGACCAACAGGATCTTGCTCTTTAGCCTTGTTTTTACTTAATTTCATTCCAACACAAAAACATCTCTATGACAACTGCAGGAAACATTATCTGAGTAATTCTGAAGTACATCTACCTCTCCTCTTGTTGGTTCCTATTCTTGGCTGCTTCTAATGAAGCCCTGAGAGCTTGATGGAAAGAGCTGAAAATCTCTTGTTTACTCCTGACAGGCAAGGAATTTCCTGAGATCCATGAAACTTGGGCAGCAGGCCTTCTTCTACCACAGTAACTGCAAAGAGCCTGGCATTGTGGCCCTTGTCAAGGTGAGTGTGTTTTGGGAGGTGTGATAAGGAATGGGTTATCAAACAGCTCACTGCTTGTGGCTCAGCACCAAAGAGTGCAGGAGTTGTCCAGTGAGAGCAGGGAATGAGCTCAGGACACCTCAGCTCAGCACTGTGGGGCTGACTCAGCCATGTCCCCAGAGAGATGGAACCACACTGTGCTGTTTTCCTGCTGACATTTCGGGGCACTCCCAGCCAAGCCAAGTGCTGTTCCACACTCTGATTCCAATCTGACTCACTGCATTCTAGTCAGCAGAGCCTACAAGGCAGTAGAATAAAAGCAGGGCACAGAACAGCTTTTTCTTTAAGAGGAGAGCTCATCACAAAGATCATCAGCTACCACTCAGTTTTCCTCTCTGCTGCATTTCCTTCCACACTGATCTCCAGCAGGTGATGCTGCACTCACTGTTCTGCACTTCTGCCACTCAAGAAATTAAAGGAAACTGTTAGAATGGAATTCAGGGAAAGCAAGGCTGATTTTTCACCAGGATTGCTCCTTGTCACATCTCATGCCCTTTACTGACAGGTGTTTTGAACTGATGCAAACTTTCTTCTCCCCTTCTGCTTCAGATCGTAAAGGAGGCGTACCCTGATCACACACAGTTTGATCAGAAGGATCCTCATTATGACTCCACCAGCAGAAAAGAGAACCCCAAATGGTCCATGGTAATGTATTCTATTAAATACAGCTGTTCAAGCTCTGTGTGCAAGCCAAGAGAAGGGAGAAAGCTCTTTGCATCATATTGAAAATCTTAAGCTTCTGTCCTGGCCTAGCTGCCTTTTCTCTCTCAAGAGAAAATTCAATCCTGTTTCCTCTGCTTTTTCCCCAGTCCTTTCCAGGAGGCTGCCAAAATGTATCTCCCTAAATTTTCAAATCTTGGCTGCAGAGCTGGTCTCTCTTCATTTTCAAATCTTGGCTGCAGAGCTGGCCTCCACGCATGGCAGAACCCCGAGTTGGAAAAATGAGCTAAGAAGCACTGTCAGTGCACAGCAAACAAAGCTGTAGTTTTGAGGCACATTAAATTGTAGGGAAGGGAGTGTTCATGGGCTGCCTACATCCCACACCTGAATTTTGCATTGTCTGTGACACGAATGCACCTTGCTGCCAACAAATCACCTGCCACAAATACTGGGAAGCTCTTTTAGCCTTCAGCAAGGCAAAGCTTCCAGTGCACATCAGTCACTTCCTTCAGCTCGAAATCTTTATCCCTCAAAGATTTCATGGGCTATCTGGAGGCTGTCCTTGTCCAACCTGCTCCTGCCCTCCCTTCCCAGGTGGATGTGCAGTTTGTGAGGATGACCAAGCGCTTCATCCCCCTGTCTGAGATCAAGGCTCACCACCTGGCACACAAAGCAGATGGGGGGCCCCTCAAGGACATGATGCTCTTCACCAGGCAACGTCTGTCCATCCAGCCCCTGACACAAGGTGAGAACCTCCCAGCACTCTTGATTCTCTCTGTCAGACATGCTGGATGTTCCATTTATGTTTTTTCCTTCCTTACCACAGAGGAATTTGATTTTGTCTTGAGCCTGGAAGAGGAAAAGCCACATTAAAGCAGCACAGCTCCCACCCAGCCCACTGATGCCTCCTCCTCCACCAGCATAGCTCTCATGTTCACCTGCTCAAGCACAGCACCACGAATGTGCCCCCACAAGATCTGCAGCCACACCTCCCTTCCCCTGACACACTGTTATTTTTGCTTATTTTTTCAATAAATAAAGCCTTTTGGAATCAACTGCAGCTGCTTGGGTTTTAATAGTAGGAAAATCTGCAATTTATCTCTTGAGAAAGAAACAGGTACATGTTCTTTGTTTAGTGTGGGGTCTAGTGCAGCCCCATGTACTGCAGAGGGACATTTTTCTGCAGGAAGGAATCCCTGAGTCCTGTCTAGAACTAGAAAATGTCGAAGCATTGAATAGCCTGGGTTGAAAGAGACCTTAAAATCATCTCATTCCACCCCCTGCCACATTTTCCACTAGCCCAGGTTGCTCCAAGCTCTGTCCAGCCTGGCTCTGGACACTTCCAGGGATGTGGCAGCCACACAATCAGGAGGAATTTCTCTCCAACATCCCATCTAAACTATTTTCTGTCAGTTTGAAGCCTCTCCCCCGGTCCTGTCAGTGCATGCTGTTGTAAACAGTCTCTCTGGAGATGGATACACAAAGCAGATCACAGTGAACTTCCTGCAGGTACAAAAGTTCCCATGTTATTTTAGTTCTGACATCAGGGAAATGGAAGAAAATAAAGCCAGCCTGCTAATTTTTAAGCCACATGGGTCCTCCACCAGCACAGCTGCCAAGCAGTGACACAACTTAAAGAAAGACCAAGGATTTATAAAGATAACAAAGGACAAACTCCTCCAGCATGTTTGAGAGCTGCACACTGTGGCACTTCTAAAGAAAAATCTCTTCATACCACAGGAAAAAACCAGCCCAACCCAATATAAAACATCAGACAAACTCATGCACAGCATTTGACAGCCAAGGCTGGCTCTTTTTAATTGGAGAGACAAAAAAACCCAAGTTTTAAAATACAGCCATTGAAAAGACGACGAATTAAGAAACATGTAAACACAGCAGAGGCTTAATTACAACTTGCACTGCTTGGTTTGGTACTTGCCCACTCCCCTCTGCCTGGGAGGGAGGGAATGAGCCAAGTACAGCACAGAACCACCAGCTCAGGGGACACGACTGCCCCTGGACATGCTAACAAAACACTGCTCTGGAGTACCTTGTCCTGGAGTGACCCCAGCTGCTCTCTAAGGATGCTCAGCACATCTGCTCCACCCCAGACAAACTGGGCCCAGTGCTAACAGGCTGAACGGTCCTTCAGATTCACTAAAAATGGGGATCATTTCTGAATTCTGGTTCCACACACAGGGACATGGGGGAAGGGACTAAGTAGGAAAAGCCCCCCAAATCAATGTATAGGCTCATGCACCTTTTCCAAGGAAACCCTTCAGGAGTGATGAATAGATGTTGACCAGCCATCTCCTTACAGCCAGGCAATGATCTCACACCCAGTCAGGCAGAGAAAAAACACTCCTGGAATGCAGAGACATCTCCATCCAGGGGGTTCCTTTCCTTCCACATGGCCTGCAATCCAGGGGAATAAAGGAATAAAGGCAAGAAGGGAGCTGAAGGGAAGCTTAAGAAGATTGTAAGGGCACTGCTGCGCTCAGTTCCCCTTAGAAGAACAGTTTGCTATCCCCAAGAGCTCCCAAAGGAGCCTCACTTGTCCCTAAAGGATTGTGCCTGCCTGCAGCACAGCCAGTTCCCCCCGAGGGAGGGAGGATGTCCCAAGTGACATCCAGGGTCCCTTGCCATGGCAGAGCTCCCCAGCCCTCGCCCTGGCACAGCAAGGTGATTGTTGTCTGCAGTTTGCCCCAGCCCATGGCACAGACTCCTGTGGGGGGACAAGCAGCCACATCTTCAGCGGGGCACAGCAGAACCAGGGGTGGCACAAGCATTCAGCAGAGATGAGAGCATTAGTGTCCTCTACAGAGCCAGCTCTACTACAAACCACAACCTTACACGTGGTGAGGAAAAGATAACTTACTTTGGCAAGCAGAAACACACATTTATCATTGAAATACAGTAGCTGTCATTACATAAAAAGCTCCCCTTCCCACCCCAGCCCCACTCCCTCCACCAGCACTGAACAGAACACACTTCCATTTCCCAGCTGCAAGACACCTGCTCTACACTCAGCTGCAGGACAGAGGAACTTGATTCCAGAGCCAAAAGGAAGCTGGACAAACTAGCAAGCCACAAACTCAAGGAAATCCAGACAAATCCCACTTGACAGAGCTCATATCCCAGCACTTGGTGCAGGCTGGTCTCTCCCTTGGGTAGGAGGTCTCACCACCTGCTTGGTGAAGGGCAGCTGAACAGGATGGACATCCTCCAAACTCAGTCAATCAAGTCTACTAAGCCACATCTGATTTTTAATGGAGGAGCGACTTCCTTCTGGGAATGTTCTCATGAGTCTACTTAGCTGAAGGCTAAAAGCAGCTTATTTTAGAAAAGAAAACCCACATTCAGGTTCTTAGTTCACTGCATGCTCTCAGACCTCGCTGGTGACTTCAGCTCAGGCCTCAGGAATGTGTCTCTGGAATCGGAGCTCTGCCACCCTTCCAGGTGCTGCTCGGCTCCTTCCAGCAGCCCACACAGGCCTGTTTGAGCCTCCCACAACAACTGCATCCACCTTCTGTCCCCACTAACCCTCATCCCGCAGGCACGAGGCAGCAAACCTCAGCAAACCAGACCACGCACGTGTCCCCACACTGCTGTCCATCCCCACACAAAGCCTGCTCTGTCCCCAGGACACAAACACGGGCAGGGCAGCGTGGGCAGCGTAAACCCAGCCACAGGAGAGCCCCAAGTGCTCCAGAGCTGCTCTCCACACCTCTCTGCAGCAGCACCTGGGAGCTGCACCAGAGCAGCAGCCGAGTGTGGATCTCAGGACAAGACTAGGAAGGCACAGCTCGTGGCCTGGAGCCTTCCTGGCCCCACTTGTTGCCCACCCATGAGCACTGGGACCGTCACTGCTCTGCCCACCCCATGCCACATCCTCCTGTACCCACATCTCACTCCCTCCTACCAGCCACAGCTCCTGGTGGGACACAGCGCGGCCCTGCCCGTGCTCCACGTGGCTGGCTGGCAGTCCCAGGGCTGAGTCACCTCCATCATCCAGCTGCTTGTGGCAAGGAATCCAACGCCAGCACGAAGAGGAAGAAGGGGAAGCAGCAAGGGGATGACACCACGAGATTTCCAGCAGGCCACGCCAGTCTCTGATCCCTTCTCTAGCATCCAGCTCATCACCGGGCCGTTCTCCCCAGGAAAGAATTCGGAAAGGCAAGAAAAACATCCATCCTGCACAGCCCCAAAGCACCCTCCACACGGCAGCCTGGGCCTTCACTCGCTCTCTCCTTCCCCGCAGCCCGTGCGAGGCCCTCGGGGCACAGAGGAGATCGGGAGCTCCGGACATGGCCTCCAAGCCCCCAGAGGATCGGATGGATGGCGAAGCGCCACCGCGGCACCTCCGCTCCGGCTGGCCGAGCCCTCCCGCCCCGTCCCACCCCGCCAGTCCTCCGAAGAAGGAATGAAGTCAAAACCGGGTATTTATTTCTGCGCAGTCTCTGAGCGTCTCCCGTGGGTGCCGCGGTGCTGGGGGGCTCCCGGCGCCCCCCGGCCTCACTGCCGGCCGTTGTTGTCCGCGGGCTGCCCGGGGGGCTTGGCCTCGCCGTGCGAGGACGTGCCCTCGAAGCGCTGCGACGCGATGGCAGCTTGGTGGGACATGCTCTTCCTCACGATGTCCCCTTTCCTCCACAGCACCACCTCCTGCAGGGACACAGGCAAGGCTTGTCAGGGCTCGTGAGAGCTTCTGCTGAGACCTTCTGCTGAGACCTGCTGCCCCACCCAGCCCCGCAGCCTGAACCAGGCTGGGTGTTCCACCCACAGCCAGGGCACACCTGGCAGGGCAGCCTGCCTGAAATTTGGGTAGAAAGCTCCTCCCTGAGCTCTGGGCACACAGAGGACAACCACAGCACCTCTGTCCTAGTGCCACTGGTAAGGTGAAGCACAGAAGCTCCAGCACTGAGCAGAAAATATATTCCAGGCAGACTTGGCAGACTCCTCCTCACCACCATACACATCTGACCTGCATGGACATTCTTCTAGGTCATCCTTCCATGTGATGAATCCCAAAATGGACATTCTTCTAGACTATCTTTCCACTTGCTGAATCCCAAACGTCACAGACATATTTTATGAAAAATCCTTTTGCCAGGATCTTTTCTCCTGAGAAGCTGGGAAGCTTTAGCTTCTCCATGTTTTGCTGCTTTGGAATGTGATTTGGAGAACTGCTTACCCAGCACGTGAAATTGTTTTTAGTCCATGACCAATGACAGCCACCTGTGTCGAGGCTGTGAGCAATAATAAAATCACAAGATTTTATTATTGCTCCTTTCCTTTCTTTTCTAGCTTTCTGATGGATCCTTTCTCTCTACTCTTTTTAGTATAGTTTTAGTGTAGCATTTTAATATAATCTATCATAATATAATAAATCAGCCTTCTGAAACATGGAGTCAAGATTCTCATCTCTTCCCTCATCCTGGGACCCTCGAACACAATCACACCCAAATTCCCAGTAGGCCCAGTTGGTAAAAGCATCCCAATCAACCATGCACAGGTCCAAAGAGAAGAGCAGCTCTGTTTCTCACCTGCTGTTTGAAGTAGCGCCTCTCCTCCTCATCGATCAGCACCAGGTTGAGGTAATAACGCACAGAGAACTTCTTGTTGATGTCCCTCATGGTTGGAGTCAGCTCGTAGCCAGCCAGAAAGAGCCTGATGGGAATGGACTCTCCTGGAAAGGGCACAGAGCTGTCAGCACAGACAGGATGCAGACAGAAACCAGGAGAGCAGCAGCAAAACACAAACTCACACGGCCACAACCTTTGTCACCATTTCCACAAGTGGACTAACATGAGCTAGAAGACCTCAACTCCCTCCAGAAACCAGCATGCACGATCCTCAGAAAGATCCTGCCCTTGCTGACAGCTATTCCAGCTCCACTCTAACAGCACAGGACTCTTTTGGGACCTGCATCAAGACAGCACTGCAGGAAAAAATGAGTAAGGTGACATCTTCTCTAGCAGGCGACTCTGTTGGGCAAAGAACAGTGGCACAGGAGATTGGCACAGAGCAAGAACACCACCTCTGCTCTGAGCTGCAGCAATGCCAGCTGCTGGCCCATGCCAACTGTGAATTTATAGCTGGTTCTGCCACTGCTTCATCAAAAGAATTAAGTCATTGCAACTGATTCTGTCTTAGCTGCCCCTCATCACACTGGAGAAGGAAGGGGATCAGATCAATCCCCTGCTCTGAACCCACAACAGTGGAACAGGATGCTGAGCACACAGAAGATACTGCAAGAGCCAAATTCCCACCCCAAAATCCTCCAGAAGAGCAATGCTGGGGCTTCCTGTGCCCTCTCACCTCTCACAGGTGCCCCATCCATGATCTCGTACTTGGCTATGGTGTCGTTCTCGTGGTACACGTTGGGCCCTGTGCCTGTTGTCTCCCTCTTGATGATGTCAATCTCCATGTGCTTGATCTTGATCCGCACCAGCAGGAAGTAGATCTTTCCCACAATCACATCTTTTAAATGGTACCTGGCACGAGAAGGGAGGAAACACCAGGATCAAACCCTGTGCAGCAGAGCAGGGCTGGGGCTGACGTGCAGGAACTTGCTGGGCAGGCACTTTGCTCTCATCTCCAGCAGATGGCAAATCAACCACCCCCACCAACAACCAGCCCTTCCTTTTCATCCTCTGCTCTTTTAGAAACCCACAACAACATTTAGCATGAGCAGATAAATTAAAAACATTGCTTCGGGCTGAATATCTGCAAGAAACCCCTGTATGAGCAAAGGCTCCAAACTCAGTATTTTACATCAGTTAAAACCAACCCAAATCACAGAATCATTTAGGCTGGAAAAGATCTCTGAGATCATCAAGTCCAACCTCTGACCAACCACCACTTGCAGGGAGATTTGCCAGCACCAGCTGGGAAATATGCACTAAGAGTAGTTTAAAAGAGCTCTTCCCAACTTCTTTGCTGCAGTTAATTCCCGCTTCAGTTGCATTGCCTGGAAAGGAGCAAACACTGCCTTTTGGAAACACCTGGAAGCACAAATTCTTGCTGTAACTTCTCACTCCCTATATCCAAATCCTGATTTGGATATAGGGAGTGAGAAGTTACAGCAAGAATTTCATCCTGTGCTCCAGGCTCAGTGAGCCACAGCCATTGCTTCCCATCCCCTGACCCAGAGGAACAGGGAAAGGAGAGGAACCCACAGACCAGGGAGGATCTGAGAGGTCTCCCAGCATCTCTGGAGCACATGGACATGGAATTCCTTTGAGGAAACCTCCAGCAGGTGGGTCCCCAGAGCCCCCAGCTGCTCCTGAGCCACTCACTTGGACTTGTTGTACTCGAACTCGATGTGCAGGCAGTCCTCGATGCCCACTTCCATCTTGATGGAGGAGTTGAGCTCGGGGTAGGTGCTCAGCGTGTGCACAACGATGTCCATCTCCTTGACCACGTCGTTCAGCCTGCGGCTCACGGTGGCACGGAGGAAATACCTGCAGGGACAGTCCCCTCCCGTCAGGGTCACAGCAGGGACAGGGGCTGGTGGGGCGTGGGCTGCTCTGTCCAAGCAGCCTTACTACACAGATCCATGTAAAGAGCTGAAATGGATTTGACTGCAAATCTTTTTTGTGTGATCAACTCCACAGATGCACTGAGAAAGTTCCTTTTTTCCACTGAAGCTTGGAACTTTCTCCTTGGCAAGGTGAGGTGCTCAGTTCAGCTCATGCACAGCTGAGGGAAGGGCCAGCATTTCAAGAACAGGGAATGGGGAATGTCCAAAGGGATGAAATAAGCAGGAAACCAAAGAATTGCCACAAGGAAACAGAACGACAAGGAAGTTCCTCTTCCCATGTCATTTGCTGTTACACTGCTCTTTTTTAGTCCAGGTCTGAAGAAAATAAACCCACAGCAAAAGAACCCCCAGCTCTTTATGTGTACCTGCCCCTGGAGCAGCCAACACCCCCCACTGGAAAAGGCAGAAGGGAATTTTCAGATGGAAAAGCAGAATCATCTCAGCTTCCAAACATTCATGAGCCCGGGTTACCTAAGCCCCATTTTGGGGATCCGAGGAACAGCCTCTACATGTTAAAACCACTGCCCTTTTGTAAGATTACATCAGGCTGCACAGCCACACCTCCCAGTGCAGATCTCAGACTTTTCCAACCCCCATTCTGAAGGCAGTGAAAGGATTTTGAGTCGATTGAGTGCCTTGATATGAAATATCATTTCTAACATATGAACAAGGCACAAGCGAAGCATCTGTTTGCATACAGAGCACAATTAAAGTTGACAAGACTGATTACAGCAAAAATATCCCCACTGGAGACTAAACCAAACAGTTTATTTTGATTTTTTTTGAATTATCAAATAAATTAGCAAGTATTTGATTCAAAAGGGGCTGATTTCTCTTGTCACTCAAAAGGGGAAAAACAAGTTCCATAAAGAGCCTGATGCATGCTTGTAAAGTAAAGACCTCAAAGGCAGCCTTTTACAACTCAGCCCCCAAAAATGAATTTGGAGTTCTGCACCATCAGAGTGAATATCAGCACTTACACAGAGCAGAATTGGGTCAGCCAGGGCAGGGGACTCACCTTAGCTTCACATTCTGCCCCGTGTAGGACTCGTAAGGTTTCTCCACGTGTGTGAACTCAAAGTCAAACGTTTGTGATTGAGTGAATTCCCCAGGCCGGGCCAGGTCCTTCACCAGGGACACGAACTCGTGGTGGTTCCCTCGGTCATAGTAGAGCTCTAGGAAAATGGAAATCCAGGTTAAGCTTAACCCCACGTGACACAGATTTTCAGCATCTCTCTTGTCCAGGTCACTCCTTCCTTCAACACCATTCACAGAACCTACCAGGGGAGCTGCACTTGTTCCCTGCTCCCCATCAGAGCCAGGTGCAGGTCACAACTTTCCTCCCTGAAACAGGAAGGAAAAGATCCACACAACCTCCTTTACTACAATAAATCAAGAATTTGCCTTGAGGAGGCACGAGTCGCCTATTATCAATATTAAATTTGGTTTGTATCTCATGCAAACCCTTCCAATAATCTTCTGCACTGTATTCCAGGTCAAAGGTATTGCCACAGTGAGGAAAAACCACCACTGCTTGTCTGGAATAGAGAGTGACAGAGCAAAACTGAGGGGACACAACAATTCCAACTGCTCCTGCTTATCCTTGGGCAGCAAAGAGCTTGAGTGGCCTTGAGCTGCAGCAGGGAATAAATGACAATGTTGATCCTGCTGCACAACCACCCAGTGTGTGGGGAGGCAGCTGAATCCACTGCTACTCCAGCCCATGGATAACACATTAATGGCCATGTGAGCACGGTGAGGGGAGAACTCTCACCTCTGGAAGCACTGCTCAAACCAGCTCAAGTGACCAGCATTGCCTCACTTTTCCCCACATCCCTCCCACATCAGCGGGAAACTACAGGTTTCCTCATTTAATGAAAGCAATCCTCCACACCTCCACTGAGTTTTCAGCCTCAAGACAAAGCAACAAAACCCTTCAATCTCTGCAATTTGCATGAACAGTTTGGGATTACCCAAACCCATCAATGAAATCTGCCCTTCCCAGCCCTGCGTGTGAGCCTGTGCCTACAGGACACCCACACAGTCCTTCTGCAAGGCAAAGCCTTTCTGCTTAGATGAGGAAACAAAAACCTAAGTCATCACACAATCACACTCACACAAGCTCAGTGTCAGCACTAAACTGTGCAGAGGAGGCACAGAGGTGCTCAGGAACTGCAGTTCAGCCCTCCTTGAGATGCACAATGAGATTTCAGCTTTTAAGTGATGCCTGTTCCTCACAGCCCTTTGCTCACCTTATCTCTCTAATGGAAATTTTGGCACTAGAGCTCCCCTCACTTACGCACAACAGCAAATGTCACCGAGCCCTTTAGGCTGGGCAGGTGACATAAATAACCAAGACTCTCTCTGTGCACTGAATTTGTGTGTCCACTGAGAGGAAAATGCTCGCTGATGTGACGGGGAGAAGCCAGGTGCCAACAGAAAAAGAGGAACCAGCCACAGAAATAGAGAAATCAGCCCAGACCATCGTGATACACAATGCAGAAGGCACAAATCAAAAAAGCAAGGAGAGGCAGATGTCAGTGCACTGAGTTCTCTGCTACCTCAGAAGGTCATGTTTGGCACCCTGAAGCCTTTAGCAGAGTGATGTTTCCCATACTCCAGCCTGTCAAACAGGTATAAGCTGTAATTTCAGGTTTTCAGAGCTATAAGGTTTCCAGACTGAGAAAATAACCTGCCAACATTTCAGTGGTTTGCTCAGGCCACAGCCACCAGAGGTGAAACCATCTGGAATGGTTTCTGTGCTCACCTGGGAGCAGGCAGGACTCAGCACTCACAGTCTGGCTTCTGGTACCTGCTCTGGAGCATCTTCCCTGCAAAACATCCCTCCTTCACACCCCAGTCCCCCTGTCTGTTAAACTGCCTGACCTCCAGGCTGACCTGGCAGCAGCAAGAAGTCAGAATACAAGATGGAAAGCATTGAGAAGTGCAATCAGTGGTACAAACTTCAGTGATTTATCACAAAGGCCTGAGGGGCATAAGGACTGACATGCAGCCACAGCAGCTCTAACACACCCTGCTTGGGCAATAATGTGCAGACAAAGCAGTAATTCCATGCAGGCATGGCTCAAAAGTCTTCCAAAACAGGGAATGAGTTGCAGGCAAGGCAGCACAGCAGAGACAGTGGAGCAGGAAACAAAGTCCATGCTTGATTTCCACTGGGAACCGTATCAATAGGAGCTCATAACCTGGCTCTGGTGAACAGCCTCACCTACACTCCATCATTCACACATTCCCTTCCTCTCCAAAAACCAGTCAGGCACAAGCAAAGCCAATAAAACTCAAACAGCAGCATGGGGTTGGGTGGGAAATCTCCTGCTCATTTCCCTCACCACACAATTTGCAATGCAAAGGCTGCAGGCCCCTGGCTCCAGCAGTGATTTTGAGGTTTCGAGCCAAGCACAGAGAGCCGCAGATGCGAGGCCTCGCACGCAGCCACGGGAAGGAACATCCTGAACTTATTTTGGCTTGTGGGGCTCCAGGCATGTCCGTGGAGCAGGGACAGCTCCGCTCCGATGGAGGAGTGGGTGTGGCAGCTGCCTTTCCCCTTCGAAAGCAGGAAACATTAAACCTGAATTGGTTACACGCACAGATAACCACAAGTTTTGAACAACTTGAAGTCACCCGACCAACCGTGCAGGGGTGCGTGGAGCAGAAGGTGGGATCAGCCAGGGTGAGCCTGCATGCCCCAGGAAAGGTGATCCACCCAGGTAAAAGGGACATAAGGACAAAACCCACCCCATCAGCACCCTCAGCATCCCTAAGAGGATCAGCAGGCACACGAGGGAAGCAGGCAGGAAGCTCCCGGAGCAGAAACACCAGCCTGGGGAGCAGGGCCTGGCAGCTGGCGTTGGCAGCAGGTCTGGGCTGACCTGCAGCTGCAGGACGGAACCAAAGCGCGCCCGGCTCGGAGCTGAAACCGGTGACCGAGCAGAAGCGAGAAATTAGGACAGGAGAACAATGACCTGGAAAAGGACTGGAATGCCCTTCCTCCTGCCAGGGCTCAAGCCTGGAGAACAGGCCAGGCTGCCCAGCTCGGAGGGCGGAATAATGTCCAGCAGCCATGGGAATGCTGCGTGCAGCCAGGCATCACTCGGGAGCGAGTGGAACCTGCTCAACACCAGTGGGACCCCAGTGCCATGGGGCACAGCAACACCCCCAGCACCAGTGAGATCCCAGTGCCATGGGGCACAGCAACACCCCAGCACCAGTGAGATCCCAGTGCCATGGGGCACAGCAACACCCCAGCACCAATGAGATCCCAGTGCCATGGGGCACAGCAACACCCCCAGCACCAGTGAGATCCCAGTGCCATGGGGCACAGCAACACCCCCAGCACCAGTGAGATCCCAGTGCCATGGGGCACAGCAACACCCCCAGCACCAGTGAGATCCCAGTGCCATGGGGCACAGCAACACCCCAGCACCAGTGAGATCCCAGTGCCATGGGGCACAGCAACACCCCAGCACCAGTGAGATCCCAGTGCCATGGCATACAGCAACACCCCAGCACCAGTGAGATCCCAGTGCCATGGGGCACAGCAACAGCACCAGTGAGATCCCAGTGCCATGGGGCACAGCAACACCCCAGCACCAGTGAGATCCCAGTGCCATGGGGCACAGCAACACCCCCAGCACCAGTGAGATCCCAGTGCCATGGGGCAGAGCAACACCCCCAGCACCAGTGAGATCCCAGTGCCATGGGGCACAGCAACACCCCAGCACCAGTGAGATCCCAGTGCCATGGGGCACAGCAACACCCTCAGTACCAGTGGGACCCCAGTGCCATGGCGGACAGCAATGCCCCCACACCCCCGGTACCAGTGGATCCCAGTGCCATGGGGCACAGCAATGCCCTCAGACAGCCAGTACCAGTGGGATCCCAGTGCCATGGGGCACAGCAATGCCCCCAGACCCCCGGTACCAGTGGGTTACCATGGGATGCAGTGATGCTCCCTGGACTCTCAGCACCAGCAATGCTCTCTGGATCCCCGGCATCAGCAGGGATCTCAGTATCATGGGGCTCAGCAATGCTCCCCAGATCCTTGGCACCTGCGGGATGCACTGATCCTCCCCGGACCCCCGGCACCAGCGGGATCCCGGCACCCACGAGGGGCACCGGGAAGGGACAGCGGGCCCGCAGGCCGCCCCGCTCACCGATCTGCCCGATGAACTCCACTTTGATGCCCTGGTGCTCCAGCCGCTTGTTGGGGTTCTTGAGGGTGAGGACCACCCGCCCCGACACGGTCTCGCCGTCGTAGAAGAGGAAGTATTTCTCCTTCTTGCCTTCCTCCGTCTTGTGCTCCACCCGCCGCCGGCTCTCGGCGTCGCTCAGCACCAGCTCCAGCTCCGGGCTCTGCCCGAACCCGAAGAAGCTCATGGTCCCGGGATGCGGCGCGGGGCAGCGCGGGCGGACCCCGCGGCCCCGCTGGCGGATCGCGGCCGGGGCGGGGCTGCGCGGGGCGGGGTGTTAGGATCGGGGCCGGGACCGGGGTGTTAGGATCGGGGCCGGGACCGGGACCGATTTGCCGACCTCTTTTCCTGTGTTGGTGGCTGTGTCTCTCGGTCTCTCTGTTTCCCGGTCCCGCTCTCTGTGCCACTCTCGCTGTCTCTGGCCCCGCCCTGGTCTCTGTCCCGGTCTCTGTCTCTCTCTGTCTCGGTATCGGTCTCTGTCCCCCTCCCGGTCCCGCCTCGGTCCGGGTCTCTGTCCCGGTCCCAGTCTTGGTGTCAGTCTGTGTCCCGGTCTGTCTGTCCCGGTGCCGGTCTCTGTCTCTCTCCGCTCTCTATCCCGGTACCGGTGTCAGTCGCGGTCCCGGTCCCCCTGTCCCGGTCACCGGGGTGCGGTGACCCCAGGCGTTGGGAGGCTCCTGGCGCTGTCACCCGCTGCCCTTGGCGCGCCCGTGTCCCGCCAGATTTGGGCAGCCCGTGTTTATTTTGGAGCCTTTTTTTGGGGTGAAACGCGTGATTCGGAGAAATCCACCCTGGCGCTTATAAACACTTTTCATTTCTCTCAGTGTGGGTGGACACGGTGTGGGATCTGGATTTCACGGAGACCGAGCCTCTGGATGCCTGGATAGCGGAGGAGATCGCGGCCGATGGGCTCGACACCTTCACCGGCCTGTACCGCGCTCTGGCGCCCTTCGCTGCCGGGGACCAGGGGAGCCGAGAGGTGACATCGCCTGAGCACAGCCAGCCACTCTCACCTTCTCTTTTTCACATCTGCCTTGCCTTGAAATTCACAATATATTCAAAAACTGCTCAAACAATTCTTGCTCTGTGTGCTGGAATGCTTCCAAAGGAGGCTATTCCCAAATTTTAATAATAGGACTTAGCATAATATTAAGTATATATAGTTTCATTATAGTTGTTATAAAGTTATTATATTATAGTTATATTATATATCTATAATATAACTATATATTTTATATATATACACATATTCTATGTAATATTATAGTTGTATTTTTTATATTATAGTTATTATGAAGCTATTAAGAATCAATATAATTTAGCAATTATTAATTTAATTATATTAATTAATAACACCTAATTAAATTAATATATTAAATAATAAAATAATATATTAATTAATAACACCTATTATAAATATTAAAATTGTTATACTTATTATATTACAATATAATTATTATACTTATTAAAACACTTTTTAAAGCATATAATACATAGGCAGTTGGTCATGGTGGCACCTGTTAAAAACTGAATAATGGCTGGTTTGGGACATCCATGTTATTGTGGGATTATTGACTGTTATTGTGGGATTCCTGACTGTTCCTGTTTTGCCTCAGAATGTCTGGACCTTGTTTGCTGAGAACAGCCTGTCCCACCAGGCCCTGGTGGCCGTGCTGCATCACTTCGTGCACGTGGGCCAGCACAAAAGAGCCAACAGGCAGCAGAGGGTGTTTGCTCTGCACTCGGCTGGGCTCTACCTGCTGCTGCTGGAGATCCCAGGTGAGCCTTGGGATGTGCCTCTTCGTGCCTGGGGACAGCACAGGCCAGGCAGGGTCGGGTTTGTAACAATTCCAGGTGGAACAAGTGGTGCTGTTGGGTTGGTGGCCCTGAAATCCTCAGGGGCTGAGCTGAGTGTGGCGTGAGTGCTGAGCGGTGTCACGGGCTGGTGGCAGCCTGGCCTCGGGTCACAGAGGGGTTTGGTGGCCTTAGTGCGGGTCTGTGTCCTGTGACAAGGTGACAGAGCAGCCTGCACAGAGCTGGAACCACACAGGTCCCTGTGCTTTGACAGTCAAGGCAGGAGCTTATTCCTGCTCTGTAACTGGGGAGCATTTCACTGTGCAGCACATTTGGATGGGTTTGTGTGGAAACCCAGGGCACTGGGAATATTTCTCTGTCTGCTCTGGGGTGCCCTGACCCCCAGGGCAGCACTGACTTTGACCCTCATTCATGGAGAAAGTTTCCTAGACTTCAAGATAGACTGGAATCCACAAAAGTGAGAAATAGATATAGAGAGTGGTGTAGTTGTACACTTGGTGAGAAATTGAGGTTTGGGATTTTTAGTATTTTATGGATGGAAGCAGGATGGAGAGCACAGGGTGTTGTCCTAGGTTTCTTCTTCATGCTTCTTCCTTCTTCTCCATGGGTTTGGGTGGCATTTGGTAATTGGGCAGAAAAATCCACATTGCAGCTCTGTGGGATCAGTTATTGGGTTAAAAGGGAAAATAATCTAGGTGTCAGTTCTTAATTGGATAGTTTAGTCTTAAAAGACCTTGGAACAAGAGATTTTTGGCCATTTTGTGCCTTCTAAAGAAAGGCTGCAGAACTCACAGTAGTGAGACTGTTTCACTGATAAGAAATAATAAACACCCGAGTCTGAACATGAAATATCATCACAAGTGCCTTCAACCCGGACCCAGAGAAATTGACAACTGGTACCCCCACAGGTTTGTTTGTGCAAACGAAAATAAGGTTTTAGAATAACCAGCAGCTGAGTGTTTCCTGCAGGTTAGTTTACAGCTGGATCCCTTTGTGTTCCAGCACGCCCTGAGGTTTTGCTGATCTCCATGGTGCAGCTGGAAGGATCATTCAGCTGGTGATCCTGCTGGAATGTGTCACTGCTCTGATGCATCAGCCTGGTGCACTTAAGCCAGCTCTTTTCTCTTGAGCTTTCTTAGGCTCTGGGACACCTGTGAACACCTGAGTCTGAACATGAACTATCATCACAAGTGCCTTCAACCCGGACCCAGAGAAATTGACAACTGGTACCCCCACAGGTTTGTTTGTGCAAACGAAAATAAGGTTTTAGAATAACCAGCAGCTGAGTGTTTCCTGCAGGTTAGTTTACAGCTGGATCCCTTTGTGTTCCAGCACGCCCTGAGGTTTTGCTGATCTCCATGGTGCAGCTGGAAGGATCATTCAGCTGGTGATCCTGCTGGAATGTGTCACTGCTCTGATGCATCAGCCTGGTGCACTTCAGCCAGCTCTTTACTCTTCTCTTGAACTTTCTTAGGCTCTGGGACACCTGTAGGGAGATCATAGAACCACAAACTGATTTGGGCTGGGAGGGATCTTAAAGCTCATCTCATTCCATGGGCAGGGACACTTTCCACTTGAGCAGGTTGCTCCAGCCTGGCATTGAACACTTCCAGGAGTGGGACATGATGCCCAGGTGGTTTGATGTTCTTTGTATCTTGTCTGGAAGGGGACTGATGTTTGTCTTTCCTGGGCAGGCAGCATAGCCAACCAGGTGTTCCACCAAGTGATGTTTGATAAATGCCTTCACACCCTGACAAAATGCTGGCCTCAAGAGATGAAGAAAAGGAAGAAGGCACACGCTCAAAGCTCTCAGCCCCATGCCAGAAGGAACAGGAAGAAAGGGAAACTGTGCAGTAATGACATGTCCAGTGTAAGATTATTTGTGCAATTTCTTCAGATACAAACCCCTAGTAATAAGCAAATTGTTGGCAAGCTGTTTCTCTTTTCTGCCAATATAGATAGAAGAGATGTTGGAAGAGGAGAAGGAAGAGGATGATGAGAATGTTTACTTCTCAACAGAAGATCTTCTGCAAATCCGCAATGCCATCTTCCTCCTTTTAAAAAACTTCCTGAGGCTTCTGCCCAAGTTCTCCCTAAAAGAAAAGCCTCAGTGCATGCAGAACTGTGTGCAGGTAAGAAAGATCCAGCTTGGTGAGCCTTATGTCCCCTAACACAGATTTTTGGGGATGCAGAGCACTCCACATGGAGGAGGAGGCAGCCCTGCCTTCCATCACCTGGTCCCTGGGGGGAGCTGGGGAGATGTGAGAGCAGGGTGCCTGCTCTGTCTGCCTCTCATGCTGAACACTTGAAGTGTTTTATTCATGGAATCAGAAGAGTTTGGGTTGGAAGGGACCTTAAATCTCATCTTGTTCCACCCCCTTCTACGGCCAGGGACACCTTCCACTGTCCCAGGCTGCTCCAAGCCCTGTCCAACCTGGCCTTGGGCACTTCCAGGGATGCAGGGGCAGCCACCACTTGTTCCTGGGGAGAGATTCTGTGCTTTGGGCTCTGCTTTTGTTCTGCTTCAAGGGAGGTGTTTGAAAGTTAAACCCAGTGGTGTGACCCCAGACATCCAGAGCCCTGCACGCCCTCCCCTCAGGGGACTGAGCTCAGCTTGGCTCTCTTCCCTTGCAGGTCTTTGTTGAGATGACCAGCTTTGAGCCAGTGCTCCACGAGTTCAACTTTTCATCAGCCATGTGAGCAAATCGTTCTTGATAATTCTTAGTGTTTTTATGATGGTTTGAACAAGTAAAGCCCTCAGTGCTTGTGTTGTTGTCCTGTTTATATAAAAAGGAAAGTGACAAATTCACTTATGAAGGTAATTGGAATGTGTACCATATGCTAACAGCAAACAGCATGTTGTGAATATTGAATGTTTTGCAGTCAAAGAGCTCTTTTAATAGTCACATTTACTCTGATGAGAGGTGAAGACATATCTTTGCTTTCTTTCCTTAGGGATGTTAATAAAGCCAAGTACATTCCTGAGCTGGCCTATTACGGACTTCACTTACTGTGCTCCCCTCTCCATGGAACAGAAGATAAGGTAAAAGTTAAACAGAATCTTTAACATCCTCACAGCAGCATGGAAAAGGAGCGGTTGCTTCTTTCCTTCTTGGCACGTCATTTTTGCTTGGATGGTTTTTACTTTTCAGTTTCCCTCTTTGTGCCATCTTTGCTGGGTCAGAGGAAAGATGATTTTTTTCCACCCAGTCCCTATTTGTTGCTGCACTCGTGTGCAGTGAATTCCATGCTCTGCTGACTCTTATGGCAAATGAATTGAAAACAAAGATCTGCAGTGGCATTGGGTCTCTGAACCTTAAAGAAGAGAGTTCCAGGTGGCTGCCTTTGCCTGGAATGTTGTGATTCCCTGCTAGATGGAGCTGCAGCACCGCCTGGCAGCGTGTGAGGGGCTGGGCTGTGCAGTGCTCTGTGTGCTCAGTGAGGCTGAGCAGGGCTGGTTCTTGTTCAGAGAACACTCTGGGATCGTGGAGCAGCCAGTTCTGCCAGAAACTCCCATCTGTGTTTGTTTAAATTGGCAAGCAGAGCAGGGCATCTCCCACTCACCTGAGTGCTGCTGCTCTGCATGGGGCTGCTGAAGGTTGGGTGTGCCCAGGCTGTGTCTGGGAGTCTGTGTGACCCCCTGGGCTGGTTCTGAGCCTGCAGGCTGGGAATCAGCAGCTGTCTAGTCAGGAAAGCCTGGAGTACACACCAGCCTGGTTATTCCTGAGTGCCAGCCCAGCTCTAGCAGCCTGTGTGTTTCTCCCTCTCTGATTTCTCAGTGCAGCATGAGCTTTTTCAGTGTCCCCACCGTATTTGTGGTGACAGCAAGGTGTAGTCACTCCCCTTCCCAGACCTGCCTCATCTTCCCTGCCTCTCCTGCTTGCTCAGGGAATGTCAGGGTCATGAGGCAAGCTCTGGTCCCAAAAACATGGCAAGGGAGGCAACTCCACGAGTTCAAGTACAAAACACGTGTTTAGCTTAAGAAATCTCCTATGCAAATCCCAGTGAGTTTCCTCAAACTCCAAATGCTTCTGGCAAAAAAAAAAAAAAAGTCTGTAGGGGACTTTGGATGGGAGACTTTGCCCTGTTTGGAGGGCAGCTGTTAATGCTTTCAGAAAGCCCTTCTGAGACCTTGCTGAGCATGAGAACATCACAGCCAGGAAACGCGTCGTGTGTATTTAGAAAGCGTAACTCCTAGCACAGAAATTCCAAGAGGACGCTTTCACATGTGCTGCTGTTTGGTTCTAAGCTTGATTCAGAATTATTTCATGACCCTGGAGTGCCCATCCATGGAAAAGAGCCTGCCAATAACCCCTTCTTTGCAGACCCTTCGGTGTGTGTTCCAGCGCCTGCTCAGCGTCGTTCTGATGGTGGAGAGCACTGGGGGCTCCCGGCGTGAGGCCCTTCCCATCACATCAGCCGTGACCAGCGCCAGGAACCAGGCTGTGAAATTCATCAGGTGACATCCCAAGCCCTGAGCATGGCTGCTCCTTCCTTCTGGCATGCCTTTGCTTTGCTGTTGAGGTGATAAAGGGATGAGACAAACTGGCACTGGCTTTGAAGTTTTTTGTGCAAATGAGGCTTAATTAAAATGTCTGGAATGGGAATTTACCGAGCTTGCTGGCAGAGGGGGAGGAAGGTGCTGTGGAAAGGACCCATTTTCTGTATTTTGCTTTGTGTCAGTTTTTCAAGTCTTGTGTTTGACTACAGAGAGTTGTGGAGGAAATGAAAGATTAACATGGAGCTTGTTCCTCCACAGTTCTTGCTCTCTCCTGCTTAATGATGTGTTTTGCCTGTGTTTATTCCCCCTGTTGGGGATGCTTGTTGTTGGAAGTGTAGTTTGTACAGAGATCCCCAGACAACATATAAAAGTAGATTGAGAACAAAGAAGCTTTTCATGTTACTCTTCTACTTGTTAGGAAAGTATGGAAAGAAATTCTTTTGTGCCTGCAAAGCCAGGTTAATGTGGAAAGTGAGGATGGTTCTCTGAGCACAGCCTGCTGCACTCATGATGCCAGAATCATGGCCACTTTTCCTGACTTTTCAAATGCATTCCAAAAGGAATGTCCTTGACTTTTCCTCTGTTATAAACCAGCTTTGTTAAATCTGTTTCTCTCTCTCTCTCTCTCCCCTGTGCAGTTCTCTGGTCGATGAGCTGAAAGAAGCTGTTTATCCTGTTCTGCGAATCTTGCTCCAACATATCTGTACCAAGGTATGCCAAGCTCTGCTACTTCTGGGGCTGGAGAACTTGTGTGGATACATTGGAACATCATTAATAGCTTAGGAAATCTGTTTTTACAATCTTTTCTAAGGAATGAAAACGTGTGATGGTGAAGTAGTGACTGAGGAAGCTGTGATGATTTTCACTGTTGTTGACTATGAACATATCAGCTCATTAAATTAAAAAAACACTTCTCTTAAGCCCTGAAATGCTTTTCTGGCATTGAGAGCAGAACAGTGGAGTATCACAGGGTGCTCTGGCCTTGTCTTTCAGGTGCCAGACAAGGCTGATTATCGCACCTATGCTGCCCAGGCCCTGGTGACCCTGCTGGACAAACTCCCCTGTGCAGAGTTTGCTGAATTCATCGCTTGGCTTTATAAATACTCACTCACCAAAGTAAGTGCATCTCCTTGATGCTTTGGAGATGAAGGGTTCAATCTCAGCACTGAATAGCTCTGTCACTGCTGGTACCCAGAGGCAAGAAAACTCCGTGTTCGCTTCCATTAACAGAGCACCTCGTGTGCTTTTTCTTCCTGCAGGTTTCCTACAGAGTGTTTGCTCTTGATGTAGCCTTGGCTTTGTTGGAGCTGCCAGAGAGGAGCCCAGGCAGCTCCTTGTCCCAGGATCATCAGAGTTTGCTAAAGCACAAGTTTTTAGTGCAGGTCATGGTGTTTGGCCGGTGCTCAGACAAAGCCCCCGTGGTCCGGAGCAAAGCTCTCAGCAGCTTCGCCTGTTGTCTGGAGATGAAAGCTGCTGCTGCCTTGGAGAGCATTCAGGAGTTACTACAGAGCTGTGAGTATTGTGGGCACATGAGGTAATGAAAATCATTCTTGAACTTTCAAGGGGATAATTGCTGGGAGGTAGGAGTTGTCAGGAACTTAAAAACTGGCACTCGGAGTCCTTACTCCTTACTGTGTCATAATGAGCAGTAATTCATCAGCCTTGTTCCTTATGAAGCCTTTTATTTGGAAGGGATTTATTCTCATGTATCAGTTCTAAAGAGATTCCTCTGTGAGGTCCCTTTGAAGGATGTTTACAGACAGCCAAAATTGCTCATTGGAAAAAAAAAAGAAAGCAGTTCATTCTTGCCTGACAGCTGATTAAATCTTGAGTTGCCTTTTGCTTCTGCTAAGTTGTTCTGTTCGTGACTGGCATTCCGAGCTCCCTCAGGTGTGGTGAAGGCCAGATGGCAGGATTCAGAGCCTGCACACAGCATCCCATGGTTGGATTGCTCACCCGAAAAGAATCTGGAATGGCAGGATAGCCAGAATTAAAATATTTTGTTTGATTTCCTTTTTTATTTCTCTTTTTTGGCAGCCTCTGTCCACACAGTGTTGGAAGCAAACACAAACACTGCCAGTGTGACAGCCAGTACAGAAGGTATAGAGTCATTCTTTTCCAGTAAGTCTTAGGCTTTTCTTGGCATGCCATTTTCTAAAAATACACGTATCTGTTAAACCTAGGGCATGCATGAGGCTCTCTGTTTAACCCTGAACCATCTTCTTGCCAGGTGAATATATGCCTTTATTACTCCTCAGTTTTTATCTTTTCTTTCAGCTGTGTCCAACCAACCACTGAGGACCTTACCAACTTTCAGAACTATCGAGCTGACACACAGCAATGACACTGCTGGGTCTGATGGTATGTCAGAATTAAAGCAGCCTTTCCAGATAAGCATTCAAAGCCTTAATTGAAATCAGACTTTCTGAAGTGTATTCATTGTCCATTTCTCAAAGGAAGTGTAGAAAGCTGTTACAAAACACTTAGGGGTGATGAAGGGGGTGGAATTGCCAGCCATAAAGAAATACTATTTCCACTCAAGTCTGAAAAATACATTTAGTCCTGAAATGCAGATGTCTGTTGGTTCTAATGTGGTGGTACCACTTGTTGAAAAGCAGGTAATTTATTCTTCCCAAAAGGTAATTTATGTGGAATATAACACTTGTAGCTCCATGAATTTCAGGGTAATTAAATCTCTTGCTCCAGTGCACAAAGAACTGATCTATTTTGCTGTGTAAAGCACAGCACCTTTCTGTTCTGTAGGCAAGGATCTGTTTCTCTGCAGCATCAGGTTGAAAGCTGAAAGCAGAGTGTCACACAAAATGTCCTGATGCAGCATGGCAAGCTGCCTCTAATGTGTTGATAGCATGAAATCACCATGCAAGTTGGCTTTTGTGGCCGGGATGTTCTTCCTTTAAACCTCTCCCTTTCTTTTCCTCTTGTGTGGAAAAGCTTTTCTTCCTAACCTTTTGGCCCCTGCCAGCATCTGCGCTCTCAGTTCTTGCTGTTCACCTCCCTTGAACTGCTGACAGTTCAATTCTCTGCTTGCCTCACATCCTGCAGTGCTGCCTTTGTTCCTCGCTGCTCCTCACATGGGATCTCCCTCCCTATCTCCAGGAGCCAGGCTCCAATCTCCCCCCATTGAAAGCTCCCTTTTTCAAACTCTCTGCTGATAAATTTCCTTAATCTGCTCCCTCAGATAGAAAAGTCCTCCAGGCCACTCAAGGTATTGTGAATTCCCTGTTTAGTTGCAGGCTCCTCGTGCCAGAGGATGCCTGGGATTGTCTCTGATACCCAGCTGAGCATGCACTTGGCACTTGGCAAAACAAATTAAGAAAAGCTGGAATGAAAAAAGACTGTCTGGAGCTCCAGAGGATTCTGGAATCCAGGGCTCTCCGAGGCAGTCAAGGTGCATTAGCAAAGCTGTCTGGCCCATGCCTGTGCTTGGCTTGTGCCTGTGCTAATTTTGCTCTCCTCTGAAGACTAAACAGCTCATTTCTTTTAGAAAATAAATAAATCTCAGCCAAGGATAGTCAGAACATGCTCAAGGGCAGAGATAAGAAGGGTGGGGTAACGTGCAGGGTGAGGTGTGCACTGCAGAATTCCATCTGCCCACCAGCAGCAAACGTTCCCTTCCCTTGAGATTTCATTAGAACTTGGGATCTTTGGTTGTTTTGTTGTTTGGTTTTCCCCCCCCCTCTTTTCTACATCAGAAAAATCAATGTCAAAGTGTGGTTATTTGGTCACCTTCACAAGACTGGACTATTTTAGTAGCAAAATCTTGCAGTGGGGAGGTTCTGTGCTCTTCCTGTGCAGCTGCTCTTGGGAGGAGGATGGAAACTGCACTTAGCTGCCCATTAAGAAAGCCCAGATCTAAGTCCCTTTGCTTCCTTTTGGTAAAAATGTATTTTTAAGCTAGTTTTGCTTAGTTCCCTGTGACTAATCCTATTTTTAATGGCAACAGGATGGATGTCCATGTGAATCTCTAAGTAACAGATCTCCAAATTTGGCATATCTTTGGGAAATCTGACAAACAGCAATAAATAAAAACCTTAAAAGCCATGATAAAATGCTTGAAGTCCTTATGGCCAGTTAATAGCCTAGTGATTCAAAATGTGAGGAATAATTGATCTGTGTATTCAGTCGTGTGTCATTTAATAACTTCTCGCCTTGATGATGCATTTTTTCCCCGCCAACATGCAGAAATAAGTATGAATATGGCTGTGCAGAGTGAAATTGGAGCCCTGACATGACATGCAGGGAAGAGAGATGTGCTCTGGTTTCCTTGCAGACTCTGGGGTGGTTCTTTGCAGCTGCCATTCTGCAGCCTCTAGGAATTAACAAATGGAGTAATTTTCCCTCTGTAGCACACAGCAGTTCATACATTAATGCTTGCTGCTGTGTGCAGCTCTGAGGCAAAACTCCCAGGAGGTTGTGGGTGTTCTGAGCTCTGCAGAGCCTCCCCTAGCTCTGTGCTGGCTCCTTTTGTCTGAGCTCTGCCCAGGTAGCTCTTCCCACAGGTACCAGGGTTACCTGAGCCACCGACTGTGCCTGACTCATCTGCTGAGCTCTCAGTCTCTGAAGGTAGCCTGACATCTTTTGTGTAGACAAATGAAGAGGTCAGAAATTACAGATTCACGTTTTTTTTAATTTTCCTTTTGCTGTGTGTCTGAAGTAATTTGTTCCATCATTTTCTTTTGTGATACATTAAGATGAGTTTTCAAATGAAAGAAGTAGGGGAATTGTTTGGGTTTTTTTTTTTTTCCTTCTGGCTTATGCCTCATTCTGGATTGCTCTGGGTGATTTTAATTGCTCAGTCCTTCTCAAAGTTTTGGGAAACCATTTGAGTTTGTTTTTGCACTGAGTTTGTGCTGCTTTAGGGTGGGCAGGCCCTGGCACAGGGTGCCCAGTGCAGCTGTGGCTGCCCCTGGATCCCTGGAAGTGTCCAAGGCCAGGCTGGATGGGGCTTGGAGCACCCTGGGACAGTGGAAGGTGTCCCTGCCATGGCAGGAGTGGAACAAGATGAGCTTTAAGGTCCCTTCCACCCAAACCATGCTGGGGTTGTGTGGTTCCAGCCGGTGCTGTGGTTGATTCCTTCTTCGTGGGGGTAATTCCTTTTTATCCTCATTTTGGACAGCAAAAGAAGTCATGGCCATGCTGAGAGTGAGAGCTGGAGATGAGAAAACCAACGTGAGGAAATCTGCCCTGCAGGTAGGGTGGGGTTTGCATCCTTCCCTGCTCTCAGTGATTACCCAAAATTGTTAAATAATTAATTAGGCCACAGCTTTGCTGCAAACTCTGTCACTTTGCCCACTTGTAGCTTCCTGCTCTCCCTGCAGAGTGCCTTAAAGGCATTTAGGATCTTGTTTACTAGCTCCTGATAAGTAAATAATGCAGGCATAATGATGGAAATTTCTCTAGTACCCTTGCTGGCATTCTGTTATTCCGTCATTTGCAAGGAGAGGCTCTTGTCAAATGTCAATAGGCATTTCAATTAAGAGACTTCCTCATAAACTGAAGCATATTAGCTGCTTAGTTTGTTTTGACCTTGTTAGCAAAGGGATTAGGTTATATCCAGCCTCTTTTTGAGCTCTGTGTTGCTTTCCTTGCTACTCATTTCTTTAATGAAGTCATTACCTTTTAAAGAGAGATGCTTCAATGGAAATTTCCTTGTATTAAAAAAGAGGTGTCTGCTGCTGACTGCCTTCCTCTGTTAGTCCTCTTCACCCCAGCTCTTCCCCCTCATTCACACACTGATTTGAGCTTCCCAGTTAGGGCTTTGCAATTCATATTTTAATGCTTTCTGATTAAGAATAAAAATAAATCCCTCTTCCTTATTACGAAGTAAAAACAGTGGCTCATACAAGAGGCACGTTGCTTTCAAGGGGAAATTGTGTCACTCTCCCTCTCCAGCTGCTGTTCCAGAGCAGCAGTGTCTGGAATGATGTTTTCTGATTCATTTTCCATCTCTGGTTGTGCCCAGCACTCATGAATCGTTAATGTGCTGCTTCACTCTGGGTGTGATGAATCCCTGGCTGCCGTTGGCAGGGGGTAAATTGTATTTTTGCTTTGCCACCCGGTGCCCCTGGCGTGCCCAGCCCAGCTGAACCTAAATGATGGGTCAACCATTAGTGAAGTCCAAAATGGGAAGGGATTTGGGGACAAAGAAGGAAGTTCATGGCAACTGCATTCTAGTGAAACAGGAACTTCTAAGCCTAAATAGGACAGCGGGGGTCTAGATAGGATCAGTTGGGTTTGGACTCCCAATTACCCTCCTTGCAATTGTTCCAAATATCAAGGCAAGTGCAATGAGATGCCTGTCACGTTCAGTAATTCTGTCTGGTTAAAGTGTTCCTACTGTAATTAAAAGATTTTGAAGGCTGCAAAGTGGAGGGGAGGGACAAGGGTTTTTTTGACCACCTGTTTTTAAGCTGCCCCTGAGGAAATTCCACAAGTGGAGCACACGTGGTTTGTGATTATCAGTGAAAATGGCAACACCAGAATGGAACAGAGAACCCCTCTGCTCCAAATCCAACCAAACACCTTGCAGATGCCTTCGTGGGAGCTTTGAAATGCCCCTGAGTGCTGCTGTTTGCCTGGCAGGTGCTTGTGAGCCTCCTGAAGCAGGGCATGGTGCCCTGCACGGCCGAGGAGCTGGGCGTGCTGCGCGAGCGCTGCCGGGACCCCGCCGTGTCCGTGCGGAAGCAGGCGCTGCACTCCATCACCGAGCTGCTCCTGGTGAGGCTGCCCAGGGCTCAGCCTGGGCAGGACGGGCGTGGTTAAATGGGTGTTTGTGCTGTGTCTTGGTTTGGAAAGACTGGTGCCTGCTGAGGAAGGCAGGAGTAAAGAGAGAGAGGGGGTAGGGGGGAAAAAGGAAGGAGCCCTTTGGAGACAAAGATCGAATTCTCATAAAGGTGTGATCAATGCTCATTTATTACAAATCTAAGGGTACATTTATATCATAATACAGTGTTCACACAACATGGGGATGCACCTGATTGGCCACAAAGCACTGTACGTAAAACAAAGAGCATTTCTTAACATATCTTGGTCATGTAGCTCAGCTTGGCATCATCATAAGAACATCTTGCTTCTCATCTTCTTCTCACATCCTCAGACCATCCTTTTCCCTTGGGTAGAGCTGGCAAACTTTCTCATATTGTTTGCCCAAGGGCAGTATTCTTTCTGCAGCAGGCACATACACAGAGGGTCTGCAAGCATGCCTTTTGCAGGGTTGTGCAAGCAGGCCACAATATCTGCCCAAAACACTCTCTACACAGGAGCCTCCCCTGGAATGGAGACTGTGAACCTCCCCCCGCCTCTGAATGGCTATAAAGTTCAATTTAAGGGGTAGACAACTGCCACACAGATGGCAAATGGAATACAAATTGCTTGGCAATCTGGGACAGTTAAAGACTGTCAGTAGCTGCACCTTGGGCAGTCAGAGCCTCCCAGAGGTTACACCCAAGCTGGACGATGGTCACAAGTTTTTCACACAATTGTAAGTTGTGGGATTCACATTCTCTGAACCTGAGAGAAGCAGTGAAAAGAATGATCAAAACAATTCTTATCTCATTTGCTGTGCTGTGCCAAAGTGGAATGCAATATGGAGATTGTTTTACCCAGAGTGATGGGGTTTTGTTTCCTTGGCCTGTCAGGGCCAGGTGTGTGTGTGAGTTGGGACTGAGGGCTGACACTCACGAGATTCTGGGCAGTTTAGTTGAGTGATTTGTGCAGATTTCAGTTTAGTATAGTTTAATATAATATAGAGTAATATAGTGTAATAAAGTAATTAATTAGCCTTCTGATATCAATGGAGTCCTCCCCGTCATTTCTCCCTGCCATGGGGGTCACCCTTAATTCCAGTGATAAGTTTGGTCCATTCACACATCAGGGGTTAATTCTCCAATTACACCTTCAGCTAATGAAGTATTTCCCCAGTTTGCTCCTCCCCCAATTCACTCTTGGTTGTACTCTCTGGGGCCTGAGACAGTGAGGTGCCCTCGAGTTAGAGCCCTAGAGGATTGTTTTGTCTGAATAAACAGTAGCTGACACTCTGTATGGAGTTTAGAGTTATACCCTAAAGCAGCTCAGGATTTGAAAAATATAAAAGCTAAAATCCTGAGGCATCAAGGGGAGTGGGAATTCTGCCACACCCAGGAGGAGGGGAAAGCAGCAGGGACCTCACCAATCAGTTATTCACTCCGGGAGCTGCATTTTAGGCTGCTCTAATTCTTTTCATTACCTTTTGACTCGGAAGTCATGACTCACTCTGATACCTACTTGTGATTTATGCAGAGTGCTTCCAACTGTTGGAAACACTGATTTTTCTGGCTGTTGATTTATGTGTCATGAAGAAAATGTTTATGTTGCTGGCCTTCTCAAGTTAAAAAAATCCCTGAATCACTTTCAGATGTAATGTGTGGATGATAGCAATGCTATATTTTTCTTTCCTTTCTATTTATTCACAAGGGGTTTGTAACTCAGGCTTGGAGCATAGGGTTTATATTAAGCAAAGCTTTTTTTTTAGTGCTAAATCATCTGCTGTACAGCCTTATTGCAAACCTGTTATAATTCTTTATAGAGTCTCAAAACAAAGTGTTGCAGTACTTTAGCAGAAACACCAGGTATTTATCATAGAGATGATTAAAGACCTTGTGATGCTGAGTTTCCCTGTCCCACCTGCTGCCACACTGCTGGGCTTGATTTAAATTCAAGTTTCAAAGTTTGTAGCTGAACCTGGAGGCCTTTGCTGGTCTTACCTGTGCATTTGGGATCCCCTAATGATTTAAAAATGTGTTTCTCTCAGTCTCAGCAGAGCAATGTCCTGGTGCAGAAGGCCTGGTTGGACGGAGTGGTGCCTGTGGTGATGGATGCAGAAAGCTCTGTCCAAGAAAAGGCCTTGGATTGCCTTGATCAGCTCTTGCTGCAGCACATAAAACCTTACAATAAATTCAGGAGTGATGATGGGAGGCAGGAGCTGGCGTGGGATCTGCTCTCCCTGCTGTCTTCAGAAAGCCAGGAGCTCAGGTAAGTGCATTTTTCCCTCCCCTGCCTATGTTAACATTCAGAGATAAACCTCAAAGGGATTTTTTTTTTTTTCACGTTTAATCCCATTAGAATACACAACTTTTCCTTTACAGAAGGAAATTGCCTATTGAGTGAGGACTAAGATAAGAGTCTGAGTTTGTGTTCTCATTCCCTGTGTGCCCACAGACTGTGAGGTACCACAGCTCACACACACCCTGTTAAGATGCACGTGCTGTCTGCTGTGTGACGACAAGAAACCGAATTTTTCTCAGGGATTTCTTTGAAGCTGCTCAAATTCCCTGCTTGAAAGCCTCAGTATCATTCTGGGGATGGAAACCACCACGCTGAGGTGCTTGTGTTCCCTGCCAGCTCCCAGGACAGGGCTGTTGAGCATGGACAGCTTTGCTTTGTCAGATGTTTTCACCTGCTGCTCCTGTTACCTGTGCTCTCTCCCTGGACTGAAGTGCTCTTTGTCACATCCCATGCTGGATGCACTGATAGCACATGAATATTTAAGTCAAATGGAGGTGTTCCTCTGACAGAAGCGAGAGAGGATATATAAAGCAAGAACATCACCTTGTATTAATTCTTATGTACAATATGTTACTTGTCTTGTGACAAATCGAATTATCCTGCCTGCCGTGGGAAGGAGAGGGAGAAATGGGATGACACACAGCATGACAAGGACACAACATTGATTAAAGACAGCTGTATGTTTATTAGTCAACAGGGCATAATAGCTCAGAAATAGCAGATGAGGCACTGGTGGTGCTGCCGTGCCAGTGTGGGGAGCTGTCACTGTTCTAATTCGGGCCATTTTCTAACAGGGCTTGCACATTCCTGGCACCTTCTTCCTCCTGACCCTGCAGGACCTTGCAGCTTGAGAAATCTCACAGCTCTACCAGTGTGGAGTAGATAATTAGGGTTGTGCAGAAAAACGAGCAGGCTGTGATGCCTGGCATGACTCTGCTGTGCTTTTATCCCAGGGAGCCCTCAAGGCCAGGCTGGATGGGGCTCTGAGCACCCCAGTCTGGTGGAAGGTGCCCTTATCCATGGCAGGGGGTGGAATGAGATGATCTTCAAGGTCCCTTCCAATTTAGGCCATTCTGTTGATGCCTTGTGAAGGCTGAACTGGAGCAAAAATTAGATGGACTTAAAGAATAAAGCAGGGATTGATTCAAAGGATCTCCTCCATGGATGCACCTTGGGCAGCACAAGAGCCCAGCCAGGGCTGCCCCCAAGATGAACCAAAATGGTCCCAAAATGCACGAGCGCTCCCGGGGTCTCTCCCTGGGATCAGCTCTGCTCCATGTGCACATTGCAGTTCAGTGTCCAATTCCAGCTCAGCCCCTGCCCTCCCATCCTGCTTGTTTTTCTCTCTCCAGCCCACAGGGTTTGTGCTCTTGGGGCTGAGATTTGGATCATTTGTCCTTGGTGCCCAGCTGGAGCAGGAATTGTTTTGTGTCCCTGCTCTGTGCATCCTCTGATATGAACCCAGACCCACACACTGAAGAAGTAAAGAATCAGAAAAATAGAAAAGCTCAAAACTGAGGCATCATTATGATTCTGGGTATTAAATAACAACTGCTGGAAAGTTTTGGTTAGAAATTGCTGAAATTATAATTTCCTGATGTGTCATGGGACCGGTTGGACCTTCTGTCTTTACTGCCCAGATCACAACATCCGTGTAGGGGATGTAAAATATAGTAAAAATATATACTAAAATGTAGTGAAAATATGTGGAAATGTGGAAATTTTCAGTGTGAACTGTGGCAATGCCAGGCAATAGCAGCTTTGTTGTGTTGGATTTTTCCTGGATTTTACTGACTGTTTTCTTTATTCCTCCCTAAACTTTCCTTTCCTCCCTGCAGCCGTTACCTGAGCAAAGCCTTCCTTATGTGGTCCAAGCAGAAGAAGTTCACCTCCACTTTCATCAATAATGTCATGTCTCACGTGGAGACAGAGCATTCCAGGGCAGCTTGGATGCTGCTTGCCAAGGTGGCTGGCTCTTCCCCCAAGCTGGATTATTCCAAGATCATCGATTCCTGGGACAGTGTCAGCAGGTCAGTGTGTGCTTTGAGCTCCATTCTGCCAGGGAGCCTTCAGTGCCCTTCCACTGATTGCCTTGTAACTGCTTAAATCCCAGTTTTTCCTTCGAACTATCACTTCTGCAGCTGGAAATCCAGCAAAGGCTTTGAGATTCACAGTAACCAACTCTTTCCTCAAGCCCTCTGAGTTGCATTGGCTTTGACAGGTCTGCCTTAATAATGCATGTCCCAGGTGAGAGGATTGCTCAGCTGTGGTTTGGTGGAGTGGCTCAGGGCTCACTGTTGGTTTTTCAGGCAGCAGAACACGAGCAGTGGCACCGTGGGACATGTCCTGTGTGTCATTGGGCACGTGGCAAAGCACCTCCCCAAGAGCAGCTGTGAGGGGCTGAAGGGTGAGTGGTCCTGGCCACCTGCAGAGGTTTTGTGCCTCCACAAACACTTGAAAAGCTTAGAAAACGCTGGTTTCATATGTGATCTTGTCCCCAGAGAACATCCAGAGCTGGCTGAAGGAGTCTCAGTGTCCCCTGGAGGTGATCAGCCCAGCTGTGGAGACCCTGCAGAAGCTCTGCCAGGCCTCTGCAGCTGCACCAGAGGAGACACAGGTGGGACTTAAAAATACACCTTTTAAAATAGCCTGTTCCCCACTCAGGGGGTGTCTGCTGCTGTCTGCAGGCTGTGGGATGATGAGTTCTAAAAAAGGGGCTCTGATTCCAGCAGCTCGAGCCTGCTCTGCTCAGCTCTGCCTCTTTGCAGAGAGCATCCTGGGGCTAAGCCTGGGCTTGTAAGAATTCTTCTGCCTTCAAATGTATTCCCCCACACACCTCTGAAATACCTTGTGTTTGCCTTTTGTCCAAGTTTACAGAATTCCTAAAGGAAATTTCCTAAAGGAAACCAGTTGCTGTGCTTGGTCCAGTTTGAAGCCACAGATTTATGCTGTAGTCTCTGTATTCTCCATCAGAGCTGCTGGAAACGCACATTTTTCCAAGAACTTCTTCCTGGAGACCAAACAGGGAGTTCTCAACTTGCTCATAACTTTTTTCTGCCTCCATTTGTTTTATGCCATGGCTCTGTTTTGCTCCCATAGTGGGAAGTTAGGCCATATTTTGTTGGTAAAATAAAAATCTCAGCCTGGACACAATTGCAGAGAAGCCAAAATTTATGCAGGTCTCTGTCCCTGATGATTTCTCTTCGTGTCTGTTTTATATTTCTCTTTCAGTATACATGGCAGCTCTTTTATAATGAGCATCCCAATCAAGTTTAGTAAATAATGGGCAGAACTCAGCCCTCTGTGCCTCAGAAGCCAGGATGGGGTGATGGTTTCTGGGTTTTTAAATTGACAATCAGAAAATCCTCCCCTGTAGGTACAGCCATCACAGAGTGTTGGCTTAAAATTAAATGCAGATGTCCCTATAGTTGGTCACTTCATCAAATCTAACAGTTACCATTTATATATGTATTTGGTTATTAAAATTACCACTTTTAGATGGTGGAAAACCAGAAATGATGCTTTATATTCACCACAGTGTAGTAGATAATCTGCTTTTCTTGTGTTTCCCCTCCACTCTTAGGAATTCACATCATGTTTTCTTGGTTAATGGAGCTGCTTTTTTCAAGCAACATCTAAAAATTCCCACAGACACCTCCAATGTGTTGGGTGCACATGAAACAGTCGCCTAAATCCTTTTTGTTTAAGTCTGTGTGATTTCTATAATGAAGTAAACTTGGGCCTGTGGATCATTAAAAGCCAAATTTTCCAAGGTGTTTTGAACTTGCACACATGCTTTGATGTGCAGGGAGAATTTTAAAGCTCTAAGGCACTGTCAGATGGATTTTAATGGGATCCAGATTATTAAAAGCACATAAAGACTTTGATATTAGGGATTCATGTGTGGACAGATACTACAGCTACCTTTTGTTTAATTAATAAAGTGTTGAATTAATTTTGTTTAATTACGGAACAGGAGCTGCTCAACCAGGTGTGTGGAGATTTGGTATCCACCTGTGAGAGCTACATCTCCAACATAGTCCTCAAAGAGGAAGGAGCAGGGCAGCTGCAGGAAGATCTCTTGGTAAGTTTGGGGATTGTTATTTTAAATAATCCCTTTCAAGGATTATTTAAAGGGTGGAGGTGTGCCTGGAGCTGGTGTTCCTCGAAATCCATGCCAAGAACTGGGATCATAGGAATGTGCAGGGCCTGTGTGTGTGATGAAATCTTGTATTTGGGGGCCTGGGAGCCCACAGCAGTTTTACACACCAGCAGTTGCTTTAAGGACATGGCACCCCATGTATTTTTGATATATGACGTGGTTTTTTTCCTTGCTTTTCCACTCAAACTTCTGAGATGATCTGTTTGGGAGAGATGCATGGAATGCTTTGAGGAGTATTTCAGTCCCATTAGATGTGGGGGGGTGGTGTTGGAGCATATTAAACACACCCACCCAGGATTTCTGTTCCAAAGCTTCCCCTTCTGTTCTCCAGCCACTGCCTTGAAGGAACTGAGCGAATTCTGAGTTGTTTTTTGGAGAAGAACCGACTCCTGCTGGCTTAATTTGCAGCTCAGCCTCTGCCTTTTGACTGCATTGCTGCTTTCTCTCCGCAGGTGAGACACCTCTTCCTGCTGGGTGAGGCTGCCCAGCTGTGCCCAGCCAAGGTGGACAAACACATCTTCCTTTTGGTTCAGTCCATCCTGGCCTCTTCTGGCAGCAAGGACCAAGGTGAGCCACTCTCCCTCTGCCTTTAGCTTTGCATTTACAGGCACCACTATGTGCCAGGCCCTGTTTCCATCCCTGACCTGTTCTTTTCCAGTGTCTGCTTGCACAGACAGTGAGGAGATGCCCAGCTCCCAGCCACTGTCCCAGTTCAGGGGCTCAGTCATGCCTCCCGTGGTCAGGGCTCACGCACTCATCACTTTAGGTAAGTGCCACCATGCCCTAAAAATGGCCCTTTGTGTATCTCAGCCTTTCTGGTGAAGTTCTACCCAGAATCCTGGAGAAAAGGAGGCTCAGGGGGGACCTTGTCACTCTGCAGCTCCCTGGCAGGATGGAGGAACCAGGGACAGGACAAGAGGAAACTGCCTCCAGCTGTGCCAGGGGAGTTTCAGGTTGGACACGAGGAAGAATTTCTCCCTGGAAAGGGTGGTTAAACATTGGAAGTGGCTGCTCAGGGAGGCTTGGAGTCCCCATCCCTGGAATGCCTGATGTGGCACTCAGAGCTCTGGGCTGGGTGACAGAGTAGGGATCAGTCACAGGTTGGACTCAATGATCCCAGAGGTCTTTTCCATGTAAAGCTCTGGCAGTTGTGACAGAGAGCCCCAGTGCTCTGTTGGCATTAGCCCAGCTCAGAGATTTTAGCAATGCAAATATCCATGGAAACAAGTTGGGCAAACCATCAGAACCCTGCCAGCTCTGCTTCTCCAGGTGCTTAATGCATTAATAGTGGTCAATAATTAGCATTGTCCCCCAGAGCTGTGCTGTCCTTGTGCTCAGAGTTGGGAGCTGAAGGATCATCTCACTTTCAGTAAGATGCTCCAGGGAGGGAGAAGAAAACTTGGTGCTGTTGATGTAGCTTAGAGCAGAATGACTGCACTCAAGTTCTTGTTCTTCTCCATGTGAGGGAAATGCTGCTTTCAGAGCAGCCTGGCCAGCTGCATTCCCAGGGTTCTGAGGAGTACCAAGTGAAAGTTCTGGGTTTTAATACCTCCATGATTAGGAACAAGTTTCTTTTGCAGATAGGCAGCATTATTCTTCCCTTAATTGCTTTGGAAAGTTTAATACTTTTGTGCAGTGCTTGGGAACAGGGAGAAGTGATGTTAGAACTATTGCAGGCTATTTTATTTTAGGTTGGTTCAGTGATGCTCTCAGAGGTGGGTGTCTCCCTGCTATGCCTATGACAGCTGGGGCTGTTCTTTTTAGCTGCTTTGAATAATACCCTGTACACAGAAATAGTTTGCTGTGAAGGAGGGAATTTGGCATAGAGACCCACTCCATAGGTCGAAGGGGAGTTTGGAAGAACTTGGTGTACCATCTCCCTGAGAGATCGTGCAGATTGCTCATCAAGTTCCAGCATGAGTTTCTTGTTTATTCCCTTGTTTACTTCCTGATTCCTTCCCTGGCTCATTTTGGAGGCAGCAAGCTGGCCTGGGAAGGAGAATTTATCCCAGCTCTGCTGCTCTGGTGATGCCTTGGAGTGGCTGCCTAGAACAGAGGCTAGACAGAGTTAAGAGAATAAATGGGAATTTATTAAAGGCCTTTAATAGATGCACCTTGGGCAGGGTTACAGAGGCTACACCCAAAAGGGATGATGGTCATGAGGTCTTGTATTTGTGGGGTTCCCAGACAGAGGAAGGAATGATGAATCTGACTCCATGTTCTCAGAAGGTTAATTTATTATTTTATGATACTATATTGTATTAAAGGATACTTAACTAAACTGCACTAAAGAATACAGAAAGGATACAGACAGAAGGCTAAAAAGATAATAATGAAAACTCATTACTCCTTCCAGAGCCCCAACACAACTTGGCACTGATCAGTCATTAAGTCATAACAATTCACATGAAACCAATTAAACAATCACCTGTTGGTAAACAATGTCCAAACACATTCCAAAGGAGCAAAACACAGGAGAAGCAATCAGATAATTATTGTTTTCCTTTTTCGCTGAGGCTTCTCAGCTTCCCAGGAGAAGCATCTTGGGCAAGGGATTTTTCCAGAAAATATGACTGCCACAATGAGGTTTTCAGACAGATTTAAGTTTGGTCTATTTGCATATCAGGGGTTAATCCTCCAATTACAGCTTCAGCTAATGAAGTCATTCATAGTTTGCTTCCCCCCAGTCCACTTTTGTTTGTACTTTCTGGGGTCTGAGGCTGTTGGGTGTCCTTGGATCTCACACCTAGAGAAATTGTTTTGTCTGACCACAATATGAAGAGTTCACTAGACTTTACATGGTGCTTAGAGCTGTGCTGTCTTGGTTTGGAAAGACAGGTGTCTGCTAAGGAAGGCAGGAGCCTCCCCTGAAATGGAAAATATAAACCCCCTCCCTCCAAATTGCTATAAATTTTTAATTAAGGGGCTCTCAGACAAAAAATATGGGAGCAGGAAATAACAGTTCTTTATTAGGGAAGAAAATAAAAGGATAAAATAAACAATGCAGTAAACTAAAACAACACTGACAGAGTCAGAACAGAACCTGGCACCCTGTGGGTCAGGCTGTTGGCAGCAGTCCCATTGGAATTGTGGCTGCAGCCCTCCTGCAGGGTCAGGGGTGGTTCTGCTGGAGCAAGGATCCTGCAGAACAGAGTGCAGTCTTCCTCTGGAAATCCAGTGGAAGAGGCAGCTGCTGTTCCTCTGGGAAATCCAGTGGAGAAGCCGTGCTGGTGTTCCAGAATCTCAGATTATATCCAGGTAGGAATGCTGGGCTCCTCCCCTGGGCGCACATCTCCCAGTGGATGCTGCAGCTCTTATCAGCCATGCAGGGACATTCCATAGCCTGTTATCAGCAGATGTCCCCCCAAGGGAGGAAGGTGGAAGAGATAAGGAAAACTGCCCGCTGAACAGGCGACAACTGCCACACAGATGGCAAATAGAATCCATCTTGCCCTGCAATCTGGGACATGTGCCAGGCTCTGAAAACCACAAAACCTAAACCCCCAGGCATCACCAGCAGGGCTGTTTTGCAGGGAAGCTGTGCCTGCAGCACGAGGAGCTGGCCAAGAAGTGCATCGCGGCGCTGGCGCGGGAGCTGGAGGTGTCTCCGGACGTGGCCGTGCGCAACAACGCGGCGCTGGTGCTCTGCGACCTGTGCGTGCGCTACACCTCGCTGGGGGACAGATACATCCCCAACATCTCCCTGTGCCTGCGGGACCCGCACCCCTTCATCCGCAGGCAGACCCTCATCCTGCTCACCAACCTGCTGCAGGTGATGGCGGGGCTCTGCGGGGAGCCCGGGGGCTCAGGGCGTCGTTAATCCTGAGTTTGGGGTGTTTAAGGCTGGGTTTAGTGAGTGGATTTTCTGCAGCTGAGTTGACAGCACCTCGGTTGGATGATGAGGTTGTTTTTGGTCAGTGGTCACACCTTTTCTCATCTTGGTTTCTTTGAAATCCCTCCAGTTTCACTCCTCTGTTGATGGCTGTAACAAGCACCACTGTTGCTGTATTGGGATGGGGGAATGAGCAACACACAGACTCCAGGGCTCTTCAGAAGGCTAACCTGAGTTTATTAGAAATCCATTCTTTTGTACACTGTTCTGATACAGGTGGACCTGATTGGTCATTTCATCAACACCCCTCACACCTTTGGCTAATTAAGGAGACACCCTTTGGTAAACATCTTATGAGAAAACAACTGCTCAAAACTCCAGCTGCGAGATTGTTTTAATTCTTTCTCTCAGCCTTCTCAAGACTCCCCAGAATAATTTTTGGGAAAAATGTATCTGGCTTCTCTCTCTGACCAGGTTGTCATTATCCACACACCACAATGCCTTTTTTTTCTCCTGCTGTCTGTGCTGATTGTTCTGAAGGTGTGAATGTTGAGAGGCTGGAGATGTTTACCCTTCTAACATTCACATGAGGGCAGGTTTGGAGTGCATTTGGCTCTGAAAACCATGTCGAAGAGCACACCTGCCATGGGGTGGGAGAACAGATTTTTCATTTTTCTACTTTGTTCTTCATACCTGGGCTAAACCTCAGTGTGCTTTTGAGGCATTTATGATGCTTAGAGCATCCCCCAAAACACTTGGAGTTGTTTTGGGGTTTATTTTATGTGCCCCTGGCTGTGGTTTTGCAGCTTGTTCATTTACCAGACTACAATTTGGAGGTTCACACTAATCTTTTTCCAGTTCAGGTTGTTGATTTCTGCTGATTTTCACAGGAGGAGTTTGTGAAATGGAAGGACTGTCTCTTCTTTCGCTTTGTCAGTGTCTTGGTGGATCCAGACCCAGATATTGCCAGGTAAACATCTCAGCTGTGAAATGATGGAGGAGGTGAAGGTCAGAGATGTCTCAAAACCTGTCTCAGTCTTGGCACAGTCACATTGTGAAGGGAAATTCCAGTGATAAAGGAGATTATCCCTCTAACCTCTGCACTTCCTTTAGGGTCTGCAGTGGTGGCAGAGAGGTGATGAGCCTTTCTCCAGGTCATTTGCAAGTCCCAAAGAGTGTCCTTGGCTGTCCTCAGAATATTCAGCTCTGCTCTATTTAAGACTCTCTTATACAGAAAAAAAGGAATTTTTGAGACAGAGCCTTGTGAAATCTTCCTCGTGGTTTTCTGACAGGCTCTATCTCAAGTGCTGGCTTTGTTTAAGAACTAAGATTAAATATTTTGTTGCAGTTTCCTTTTTCTTATATTGCATGCCTTGCCTTTTCAGCCTTCTGCCACATCTTGTAATTGTCAGAGGAATGACCTGTCAAATGATGTGTCAGAGGGATTATGCACTCTTATTGTAAGTGCATGCTTAGGAAGTTTTTGGAGGTTTCAAGGTCTCTAGCTGCTCTGTTATGTGAGAAATGAGAGGGGCAGGTTTCTGGTGGGGATGTCATGTAGAAATTAGGGTTACAGAGGAGGATTGGACACCTTACTGCTCACTTCTGCCTGGAACAGTCAGTCTGAGATGGATATTCCCAGAACCATCAACCTTTTGTCAATTACCATTCACATTTCCTTTTCTCTTCAGTGTCTTCTATATGTAAAAATGTCTTTCCAGTAGATGGTGGCATTGCAGCATCGTGTTCCTCCCATTTTTTTGGGAGCCTTTTCATTTGCATCTGCATTTGGAGACTGCATCCAGACAAAACCACTTTCTTCAAGCCTTCAAGGGGTTGCCTTGCAGCTCTTGCTGGACCTTTGGTGATTAACTTGTTGCTGAGTGCTCTGTCTCAGCCACCGTGGAACTCAGGTTATTTAAATAATTAAAATGCTGTGCCTGGATTCAAGTTCAGATTTATTTCTGACTCAGTTTGCTTTAATGGCCATAAAAATGAGTAGTGCTATGGATGCTGGAAGTGTCTGTCCCTCTGAGAAAAGGGTGGAAGTCAGTGAGCCGGGCAAGAATTAAATGTGGTATTGAGGGAATCTTGGCAGAGGAAAACCATCCTCCTGCCTTGAGAGCCCTACAGAGCTTCAGGGGTGGCTTTTGGGGGCTATCCAGTGATAATTTCTTTCTTCTCCTCCTCTCCAGGTTTGCAGAGTTCTGCCTGGTGCATCTCTTGCTGAAGAGGAACCCCGTGATGTTCTCCCAGCACTTCATCGAGTGCATCTTCCATTTCAACAGCTACGAGAAGCATCAGAAGTACAACAGGTTTCCCCAGAGCCTGCGGTCAGTTCAGCACATTCCTGGCTACGTTTTGCTAAATTATGGGCTGTCTGGCCATGCAGCTCTCAGTGACAGCACAGCATTTGTGGCACTTGAAAATTATCCATGCAACGGAGGGAAAAGAGCCAGGGGAAGCAGTGCTGAGTTGTGCCCTGCCTTCCCTGTGACACTGCTGTGTGTAATTTGTAGGACTGTGTGCTGTCCTAGCAGGTTTATGGGTCTTAAAAGTGACATGCAAATATCCCTGGCTGATTTAAGGTCTCATTATTCCTGGGAGCTGGCATAATGTGATTTGGGCCTCTGTAAAATGTCGTGCTCTGCCACAGGGCGAAGCAGCTCTTCTCTCTGAAGGGGAAGGAAAACAAGGAGAAGAGGATGAGGATCTACACCTTCCTGCTGGACCACTTCACAGATGAGCAGAGGTTCAGCATCACCACGAAGATCAGCCACAGCATCCTAGGTAAGGGCTTAAAAATGCCTTCAAAAATCTGCCAAACAAAAACCTGGTGTCTGTATAAAACCTCACGATCCAGGTGTTTTATCCTCCTGGCTTGCCCATCACTGCTGCTTCTGGAAAAACAAATTATTTCTTGCCTGTGTCTTCCAGCTTGCTTTGTGGATGAGGTCCTTCCTTTGGACCTGGAAGGCAGCGAGCTGCTCTCAGATACCTTTGCAGTCCTCAGCTGCAAAGAAATCAAGCTCTCAAGTATGAGGTCCAAACCTGAGGAAGACATTCAGGCTGATGAAGATGAGATGGCCATGGCCAATGCTGTCATGCAGGTGGCCCAGAAAAAGCTCATCTCGCAGGTGAAGTATTGTATTTGCAGGGACCCTGCAAATGGGGAGGGTGGGGAGGAATGAAGCATCTGACTCCATTTTCTCAGAAGGCTAATTTATTATTTATATTAAAGAATACTATACTAAAGAATACAGAAAATATACTTACTGAATGCTAAAAAGGTAATAATGAAAACTCGTGACTCTTTCCAGAGTCCCGACACAGCTTGGCCCTGACTGGGCAATGAGTCAAAACAACTCACACCAGAACCCAATGAAACAATCTCCAAACACATTCCACATGAGCAAAACACAGGAGAAGCAAATGAGATCAGAATTGTTTTCCTTTTTTTTCTGAGGCTTCTCAGCTTCCCAGGAGAAAATCATGAGTGAAGGGATTTTTTCAGAGAATGTGAATGCCACAGCGAGAGGCACTTGCTGTGCTGTGGGAAACGGGCTGGGCATATCTGTGTCTTGTAAAAGCACAACATGAAGGCAGAATTTGTGATGCTTGGTGTGGAGGTGGAGGGATCAGAAGTGCATTTCCCAGGAGCCAGGGGAGCTGTGCTGAGCTGGATTTGTTCCCCTCTCCTCTCCTTGGTAAGGCATTTGAGCGGAACAATGATTTTCCTGCACCTCTGGGCAATTTGCCTTCACTGTGAGATCTGAGTGACTTAGTGATGCATCTGAAAAGGCTCCACTTAGGTTAAAAGCCTCTGTGCATGTGTGTGGTGTAAGAGCAGCCTTAATTACAGTGATTCCCTGGCTGTGGAGGGATAACTCCTCTGAGGAGCCACAGAGTGGATTCTCCTTCACTGCCTCGCATAACTGTTCATGCCTTGTTCACAAAAAGGTTCAAAAGAAGAATTTCATTGAAAACATCATCCCAATAATCACATCACTCAAGTCCTTGATGGAGCAGAAGAGGATCCCAGCTCTTAAGGACCTGATGAACTGCCTGCGGGTAAGGGGAAGTGTTTCCCTCTTGGTCGTGATGTTTTGATCCTCTCTGGAGTTAATGTGCTGGGTGTGCAACCACTGCCACAACCAAGAGCCTCCTTAGGAGGGAGGAATTCAGAAGATAGGATGTTGTGACACTGCCACTGTGTTAAATAACGTGGGAGGTGGAGGGATTGGAGATGAGGCTCTCAGTGTGGAACGTGGGCAGGAAGAGAGCTCAAACGCTGCGAAGCTTTTCCGTGTTCTGAAGAACAAATTGGACTTAAAACTCTTCAGTCTGTTAAAAACACCTCTGCTCTACCAACTGGTGTTTCCTTTTGCTCCCAAGCAGCTGTGATCTGAATGGGGATGTGAATCAGTAGCTGGGGGAGATTTCTGAAAGGGTCCAAACATTCCTTGTTGCTGCAGGAAATGATGCAAGATTACCGAAATGAAATCAAAGACTTCTTTGCTGTGGACAAGCAGCTGGCAGCCGAGCTGGAGTATGACATGAAGAAATATGAAGAGCAGCTGGCCAGGGAGAAGGAGTCAGAGCAAGAGCAGCTCTCAGCAGCCCACAGAGAGGTGGTTATTGCCATTAACTCTGTACATGTCTCCTCTGCTCAAATTCGTGTGCTCCCAACGCCCAGGCCCTGCCTGGGGACCTTGCCCCAGCACTTGGAGCAGGATGGTTATCAGGGGTTCTGTACTCTCTTTGTACTTCCTGACAGAAGCTTTGGTTTCAGGGTCATTTAATAGCCTTAGAACATCAACAAACAAAGCCAAGAGGAGCAGCAAATGATTAATGGAGAGGGAATTCAATTTAAAGGAAAAACCAAGTCTAATTTGGCACTGGCTGGGCTTAAGTGTTGTATTCTCTCTGTTCCCAGAATGATGAACTGGTAACAAAGAAAAGAGTTCACTTTGCCTGACTCCAGGTATCCACAAAGTGGAAATTCAAACCCGTCCCAGTCATGCAGATACTCTTTTAAATTCAGTGTAAAGAAATAAATATGTGCCTGAGTCAGTTGTCCTGAGCTATTTTAGATCCCTACCTTAAGATGAGATGACTTCTAGCCTGGAAGTTCATTGCTCTGCAGACCTCAGAAGAGCTCTATATATATATAGACTTCTAAACTAGGACATTTGTGTCCCTGCTCACTTCTTGGTATAATTTTGGCCAATAAATTGTTCCTCCCCAGCACCCTTTACATCCACCCCACAAAGGGCAGTTCTGAAACACTCAGGTCCAAGCACCTTGCAGGGTTTTCTGCTCTTGTCTGTCAGACATGACCTTTTCTCCTGTGTTCCACAGCAGTCTCCATCTCTGGAGAGAGCTGCAGCTCCTGGTGGCCAGAACTGTGCTGGTGCTCAGTCTCCTGGGGGTGGGAGGCCATCCACACCTGGCTCCATCCCCCCCGGCCCTTCTGAGTTTGCCACCCCTCGTGCTGAGGCTCTGAAGCAGCCACGGGTGGGTCGCAGGTATGGGCTCCTCCTTGGTACCTGGTATTTTGTATTTATTACATATTTGTATTTCTTTTCATTGTTTATATTTTATATGTTTATATTATTTTTATATTTTGTATATTATCTTATAGTCTATATTTTTATTGTTTATTTTATTAATATGTATTTATATTTTATATTCTTATATTATGGTTTATATATTCTATATTTTACATTTATATTTATTTATATTACTATTTTCTATTTTTATTTTTTATATAATTTATTTTATTTTTATTTTTTATATAATTTTATTTTATTTTTATTCATATTTTATATTTTTATATTATTTTATGTTAGAGTTTCTGTATTATTTTATATTTTTAATTTATTTTTATTATCTTATTTTTACTTATTTATATTTTATATGTTTATATTAATTTATGAGAGAGTTTCTATATTATCTTATATTTTTAATTTTTATTTTCTTTATTTATTTTTATTTTTATTTATTTATATTATTAATTTTATTTCTATATTTATATCTATTTATATTGCTTTGCTGATCCTTTCTTTAGGGAGCAGCCTCAAAGTCCACTCATTTGCAGCATAACCTTATCATTAGGTGTTGAGGATGCCGAGGGAGGGCACAGACCTTATCTTCCCTCGGGGGCGTGCAGAGGGAGGTGCCAGTGCCGTGTGTTTGTGCCCTAGGGCCGCCTCCCTGAGCACGCTGGCCATCCTGAACTCGGCCAGGAAGGCGCTGCAGGAGCGGAGCCAGCAGCGCAGCAGGAGCGTGGGCAGGAGCCTGGCAGCTTGCTCCGAGGCAGCGGGCACCGCTGGCAGCCAGCAAGGTGGGAACTGCCCCGGCTCCGCTTCGCCCGGCCCCAGGCGGAGGCCGCGGTGCGCTGCAGGCCTCAGCCGCTCCCTTCTTGTTCCAGGCTCCTTCCAAAGCCTGAACCAGCAGTCCAGTGCAGGAAACATGGCTGTGGCGGGCAGAGCAGTCAGCACCCCAGAGGGTGAGTAGGAAATGGTGGGTTGTTTATTTATCCAAGTGCTTGTAGGAAGGAAGAGCCCTCCTGAAACCAAGGGATGTTGAGGAAACTGAAGCCGTGCATGGGAAAGCGCGGCCAGTGTCTCCATGTGCGTCTCACAGGGTCGGTGCAGGAGGGAATTTCTTCTGGGATGCTGAGGTAACAATGCCCTTTTGCCTTGCTTGACTCTGGGGTGCTGAAGAGGAAGGTGGCTGTGGTTCCTCAGCAGCCTGCCCTGCCCAGAGGTGTGACAGCAGCTCTCTGGCCACAGAGGGAAACACAGCTTTCCCAGGATTGTCCTGGAGAAGGCTGTGAGAAGATCAGAGAAAAGAATTAGAAACAATCCTTACCTCCACTTGCTGCACCTGTGGAATGTGCACATGTGGAATGTGTTATGGAGATTTGTTTACCAAAGGGTGGTTTCTTAATTGGACACTGGATGGTGTTTAGGGAGATTGACCAATTAAGTCAAAGCTGTATTGGACTGTCTGTAAGGGTTACAAGCTTCTTAATAGGTATAATATGTTATAGTACAATAAAGAGATTGATCAGCCTTCTGCAATCATGGAGAACCAATATTTATAGTAATTGTTACCCATTCTAATTATTACCTAGCCTGCTAAGACACAAAGGTGCAAGGCTGAGCAGTTCCTTGGCTCTGGAAGCACGGCTGAGCAGTGTCAGAGTGCCCTGCAGATTACAAGCTTCTTAATAGGTATAATATATTATAGTAGAATAAAGAGATTGATCAGCCTTCTGCAATTATGGAGAACCAATATTTATAGTAATTGTTACCCATACTAATTATTACCTAGCCTGCTAAGACACAAAGGTGCAAGGCTGAGCAGTTCCTTGGCTCTGGAAGCACAGCTGAGCAGTGTCAGAGTGCCCTGCAGAGCCCTCAAGGTTTGGTCCTCCCTGCTCTGAGTTGTCCCACAGGGTCTGGGGAGAGCTGCAGGGCTGCTCCTGGAGCAGGCACAGGGCTGTGACAGCTGCAGGGAGCACAGGATCTGCTCAGAGGGATTAACAACCTGCACAGACACTGGGGGGGTGTGCTCCACACTCACAACTGGAGAAGGAATGATGTGGTTTGGTTTCTGCTGCAGAAGTGCACAGAGAGCAATGTCCAGTGCTCACTGTGAGTCTTTGCTTGTCACTGCAGCTGAACCCTGCCTGGAATGCTCTCTGACAGCCCTGCAGGCACGAGAGGCACTCAGAGCAAAACCCAAATGGAGCTGAGTTCCAGCAGCAGATCCCTTTCCTTTCCATCCATTTGCTGCTGAACTCCTTTAGATCATCTCTGTTGTGCTGTGAGGTGCAGAGAATTGAGAGAGCTCCAGGTGTGAGTGTGTGACAGCTCTCCTTAGGTTTGGGGCTGCTTTGGGAAGGGGCTGGCATCCCCAGAGAGCTGTGGGACTGACAGCTCTCCTTAGGTTTGGGCTGCTTTGGGAAGGTTCTGGAATCCCCAGGGAGCTGTGGCAGTGCCCCTCACACCCAGGAGGGCCACCCTGCAAACTCTGGACAGCCCTGAGCAGGCACTGGTGTGCAGCCACTGGAAAATCTGATCCTTCCTTCCCCATGTGCTGGGCTGCACTTGTTGCCTCAATGTTTCTCTTTGCCTGAGCAGCAAGCAAAAAAAAAAAAAAAGTGGGGTTTTATGCAAGAAGTGTTTTTAGAGAGCAGGATTCTTTGAGTGCTGTGGTCTCCTGGAAGCTTGCACGGCTGTTGCTCTTAAAGCACCATATGGTGAAAAAGGAGGGAAAATGTTAATCTGCAGTGGTACTAGAGCTGAATTCCTGCTTTGCTTCGAGGCAGCATGTGTCCTTCAGCAGGGAGACAAACTGTACAGAGCAGGAGCATCACTTCAGTCAGCGTGTGTTGAGCCATCTGTATGGTGGCACAGGCTGATAGACAACCAGAATAAAACATTTTATTCCTCTGGTGTATCATTCTGAGACTATTGGAGATGCAGTTCTTTGTAAATAGGTTTGTACTTGAGAAGTTGGGAGCAGCTGTCCCCTCTTTCTGCCTCCTTCAGCTGTTCTGGCTGTGTTCTCTCTTCCCTTCTGTCTTTGAGGCTCCTCAGCTCCTTGGTGCTTTGGGAACAGCTTCAGTGGAGCTGGGTGAGGGGGGATTGTACATAAACATATTGTGGAGATAACACGCTGCAAGGGAAGCCCTACTTCCCCCCTTTTTCCCCCATTTTTCCCCCATTTTTCCCCATTTCTTTTCCATTTAATCTTTATCATTTCTTCCCCCTTTCTTTCCCTTCATTCCCCATAAATATCTTCTTACCAAGGTAACTTCTTCAGGCCCACACTGCACAGAGTCACTGGCACAGGTCAGTCCTGACAGATGCAGGGCAGAGCTAAAGCAGATGGATCAAGTTTGATTTCTGCTCTAAGCTTCAGTGATTCCCTTCCAGGACAGGGCAGGAGTTAAAGAGCAAACCCAGCTCAGCTGTGAAGAGAAGTCCTTTTAGCTGAGTTTCCAACTCCTGCCCTATAAAGCACTTCCTACCTTAATTCCTTGTGAAAGGTTCTGGGAAACACGAGCATAAAACAGAGCATTGAGTTAAGTAAAATCTGAATATTGTGACATCTCTCCTGAGATAAATGACAGGAAAGAGACAGCTGACAACCAGGGCCTATTCAGGCAAGCTAAATTCTACCTAGCTCCCCTGTCAAGTGATTCCTCTTGTCTGGCTGCAGGCAGCTCCTCACAGAGAGGCTCTTCAGGGCCTTTGGCAGTGTTCAGATTCTGCCTTGAGTAAGAGGAGCAACTGGTCTGGGTGGAAGGTGCTGCTGGGAGGGATGGCAGAGCTTCAGTGGAAGGGGTGGCTGTGCCTCCAGCAGGGCAGGGGGCACAGGACCAAGGGCCCACGCTGATCTCCCCCAGCCAGGGAGGCTGTGAGGCTGGAATTTGGAGGTGATGTGCCCTCAGCACACTGAGGCTGGATGGGAGACCCTGAGGTCTGGGAGAAAGAGATAGATATGTGTGTTTGCAATTAACTGGATTTACTTACTCTGTGACACTTGAGTATTGCACAGCAGCGTGCCTTGCCCTCTGGCTGTGTCACAGGCTGCTAATATGTGACTTTTTTTTTATTTCCAGAGTCCATTAATGAGTTGACTTTCAGTGCTGGGGTCAGTTACATCAGCCTGATGCACACACCCCGTTCAGCGCCAGGCAAGTCATCTCTGGGATTCTTATTTGAGGGGAGGGGAAGGAAAAACAACCCCAAATGATCAAATCGTGGTGGCATTTTGTAAAATACGAAAATATATGTATTGTTTGCAGTGAAGAAAGATCCTGAGGATGAGCCAAGGGATATCATCTGTTTGACATCGCCGGAGAAACCGTGAGTGCAGCACGGGCTGGGGCAGGGAGAGGGGGTGGAGCAGGGAGAAGGGAGAGGGGCTGGAGCAGAGAGAGAGAGAGGGGCTGGGGCAGGCAGAGAGGGGCTGGAGCAGGCACTGCAGGGAGAGAGGGGCTGGAGCAGGCACTGCAGGCAGAGAGGGGCTGGAGCAGGCACTGCAGGGAGAGGGGCTGGAGCAGGCACTGCAGGCAGAGAGGGCTGGAGCAGGCACTGCAGGCAGGGAGGGCTGGAGCAGGCACTGCAGGCAGGAAGGCTGGCCAAGGCTTGGAAATGCAGGGTTGTTCTCGTTCCTTCCTGCAGCCCAAGCCGGCCTCGGGAGTGGAAGGTGGAGTCCCCAGCCAGGAGGAGCAGCCAGCCCCTGCGACGGTCACAGCGCAGAGCCCCCCTGAGGGCAGACACCTGAGCCTGCCCCGGGCTGCTGCACAGAGCACCAGGCTGCCTGGAACTGCCCCTCCCTCTGCGACGAGAAATGGGTGTGAATGCACATCCTGCTTTATCTGCTCTGAGCTGGTTTTCCCCTGAACTGTCCTGCAGATGGGCAGAGCCTGCGTAGCACACGGATGGGTTGCAAGTGATGCTCTTCACAGAGCTCAGAGCTGCAGGGTAAAAGGAGGGTGGTTTTGCACTCTCAGGATGTGTAATTTGTCCATTTGGAAAAGTAAGGGCATAACATCGCCACAAGCCTGGCAATAAATGCATTTATCACAGCTTGCAGGGCAGTGAGTGGCTGGGTTTACTCACCCAATCCCTCATTGTCCCTCTTGGTTATATAATAGAGTTGCTTTAATTTGAAAAAAGGTGAAACAGCTTGTCACTGCCACACCCCTAAATCTGGTAATTGCACGCTACATCACCTCTTATTTGTTGTGCAAACTCCTGTGTGTATGAACAGCCTTAATGTTCTTTTTATATGGAATATTTCCATTCCTGAACTGTGTTATTTCAAACTATTAGCATTTGATGAAAATAAATGGTTGCAGAATTAATTCCACCCACGGCGTCTCCCCTTTTCTTCAGCTGACAGAGAAATGATTTTTTTTTCCCCTGTAGATTTCTACAGCCTCTCAGTCTCTTCTACCACATCACTGGTATCTTGGGCCCTCAGTTCAATTATTGTTGGGCCCAGCAGCTTTTAAATAGAGACTCTGACTTGACTGCAAGCAGGGTATGAGTGACTCAGACAAGGTGGGTAAGTGCTCTGGGCAGGTACCTTGTTTCTCCTAAACATCCTGGGTAAATCTGACCCTTCCTGAGTCTCCCTGATGGCCACGTGCATCTGACTGAAGTTCTTCTGTTGTTAACTTTTATCACAGAGCTCATGGCCTACATTTCACTGCAGCTTGGAGCTGGGATCTGTTTTATTCCTGCTGGTTTGTCTAACTCAGACACAAGCCCCAGGCATGGAGCAGGATTTGCTGCAGGAGTGGAAACAGAGGCACTTGTCTCCTGCACTGGAATCCCATAATTTGCCTCCACTTTCCCTACTCTCTTTTGAAGATCAGAGAGCCCTTCAAGTGAGGTTAAACTTTATTCCCAAAATCAAAGTCAGAGAACAGAGGATGTATGGAATGGCTTTGGCTGAAGCTATGGCCAAACCATTTATTTCTGTACCTTCTCTCCTGCCTTCAGCTGTTATTTAACCACACTGAAGGGTAAATTGGGATAGTTTATTTCCTACTTTGTTCCTCCTCAAGCAGTATCTGAGATGGGCCCTGTGAGTTTTACCCTGTCTTCTCTAAAGAAGAACCAGGAACAAATGTCCAAGAATAAACTGATAAACAGCCCTGGACTTGGTCACCTCCATCCACTGTAAGTGTTCTAACAGGACTTTCCCTTATTTCACTGAATTGAAAACAGGAGCTTCCCATAATTTGGCTGTTTGAAAACCACCACCAAGCCCAAACAAAAACCCCTACAAGAATGCTTTATAGCTTGGTATTTATGTAAAACATTCTTGGCAAAGTTAAAGGTAATACATTAGTACAAACCTGAATATTATTCACAATGGTACAATGAATTCCATCCTTCAGCTCTCACCCCCGGGGGGGGGGGGGGGGGGGATCACCTCCCCTTTCTCTCGTTAGAGATGCCACTGTGCATTTCAGAACTGAAAAAAAATGAAAAGTTTGGATTCCTAGCTCTGCTGGTTTGTCACACGAAGGCTGCCTTTGGTGGGACTGCAGATTGTGCTCCCAGAGCTACCCTGGCCCAACCCTTTCCTGTCTCTCCTTTATTGCAGGTACCCTGAAAGCAGCACAGAGGAGGAGCAGTGGATGCCCAGAGGGTGCAAAGGAATGTCAGAACAATTAGAGGCAGCAATCAGCACTGCGTGGCTTGGATGAAGAGCTGGCATTAAGAAGGTAACCAGAGAGAAGCTGCAGAACTGCAGAGGTGATGTGTGAGTTACACAGAGAACACCTGGCTGGGGCTGCCCCATCCTTGTCCCTGCTTCCCCTGGCCAAGGGACAAGTGGCAATGCTTTGTTTGGGTGGAACAAATGCAGCAATGGCATGTCCAGCGAGGGCTCTAGGAAACAAAGCAGAGTAAAGCAGAACACGGAAAAATAACACTGACAGTCCAAATTGTCAAGTATCCAAAATACTGTATACAGGAAAAGTTAAGACAACTCAATTTATATTGGAAATACAAGAACACTAAATTCTGCTACATTAAAAAACTTCCTAAACCACAGCACAGTCCTAGTGTTGCATCCACATCTTGCAGCCTGGTCTCACCCAATGCTGTTCAACTCTATCAACACGGATATTCTGGGAAACACGTGTTCCCCATCATTCTCTCTAAAGCCAAGAGAACCAAATTTGGTTGGTTTTGCTTTTTGCTTTTTTTTTTTTTTCCTTTACCATCTAGAGAAAAATTTCAGCCGACACTATGAAAGTGCTTTTGTGTTGAGCTTTTGCTTTCCCAGCCCCAGAAAGAGTGGCCTTGGCCATGTGGTTTAAACCTGCCAAGCTGCTGTAGCTGTCACACTGTGTTAGTGCTTTAGGGAACTTGCAGAGGGGCAGCAAACACTGAAGTCACTCTGTCACCTCTTTGGAACTGAATCCAAAAGCCATCCCTGGCTATTTCTTGCAATGACAGAAACAAAGCGTTGGTCACTGGCAAGAAAAGATTTTTTTTGTTTCATATAAAAAAGTTGATAGCTCCTGCCATAAATTTACAAAAACTATCCCTGAGTGACTCTGTTCTGTGTCTGGTAAGACCTCTTGTGACAAGGAAATGGCTGAAGCTGGCTGAAGAGGAAAGAGATGCTGTTCCACCTGCAGCTTTTTGTTACACTTTGCACTAATACTGATATGCTCTGACAGTGCCACACTATAGCAACGTGTGAGCTCCTCTCTTGTAGCTTCAACAGTAAAAAAATAGCTCCGTTACTCAAACACTGCTGGCATCACATATTTACACTTTTAAATAGAAATGTTACCTTTTCTGAAGTAATCAAAATAGATATTTGCAAAAAATTTAGAAGGTGGGGTTTTACAAAATAAACGGAGAAGGTAAAAAAAGCTGGAGGATCTCTCAGTACCTTTTATGGCAATCTTAGCCCAGGAAATTATTTGGCTTTAATTTTCCTGAAAGGGATGTCTTAGCACTGGTTCTCTGCCTCCCCTCTAAGCCTCTTTGCCCACGGAAAGACGCAGGAGCCAAGCCTGCTTTGTGCAGATTAGAACGAGGGGTTACCTGCGTGCAGGGAGCCCTGCCAGGCAGGGAGCACAGGCAGAGCCCTGCCCTGGGGGTCCTGTTAAACAACAGCATTTGGGGACGGTTACAGAAGGGCTGGGGGCATTAGTGGTGTTTTCACTGTCACTGGTGGCTGGGCACAGACCCCCCTGTGCACCTGAGCAGTCAGAGCCGAGCACAAGACAATCACAGATGTGGAAAAGTCACCAGCCAGGCCTGGGCAATGAGCTGTTGGGAGGAAATCCCCCAAATCTCACTCTTTGAAGTCCATCTACTGCTGTAACAGCACCTTTTTTTTGTCTACTGGTAACACGTTACTGCTCGTGTCTACGACAGGTTTACCTAATGCTGCGCCCCTGCTGGGTTTGCACATTGTGGTTGTGTCCCTGCAGCACAAAGAGAAGGCAATTCCACAAACTTCCACAGCCCAGTCTCTTGGGAAGGATTGAAACCTTTCCTCAGTCCAAGGACAGGTTTGGGTGATCCTGTTGGTATCTCCAGAGGCAGGGGAGACGCGAGTTGGGCAGTGAGGAGTTACTTTAAACTTTGGCAAAGAAAAAAAAAGATATACAGATAGCTAGCTATCGAGTTCTTGTGTGTTCCAAACTCTTCCAAGCGCACTTAATTAATCTTTTGCTCTTGCTTTGAGTTCCTGGAGGAGGTATTTTCACACTTGCTTTTGCTGGTTTGCAATTTCCTTTTGGCGTCTTAGATGACAAATGAAGACTTGTGTCTGAAGTCGCCCTGCAAAGAAACAGTTTGGGATGTAGGAAGGATCCAGCAGCTTTCCAGGCAGCTCTCTGTTCCTGCTGCCCCCAAAAGGTGGATCCAGTCTGTGTAACCATAAGGATCCTGCCCAGGTAGCTCCCATTTCCCACTGGGAAGGAAAGGGAGGCACCAGTTCCACTGGCCAGGTGCTCCTCCCCTCGTCCTCCTCACTCACCAAAGCGTGGCAGGGACTTTCTCATTCCCTCACTGATATCTCTGCTAATGGGAGAGGCTTTTTCTGGTCTTAAGCTCAGTGATCTACTCAAATCCCAAAATACAAATTCTCTCCTAAAAGCATCACGTCCTGCCCACTTAATCCAATGAAACTCATCCTCAGGGGGTCAGGCCACGAGATAACTCTGAGCAGAGCTGCCTCTGATAGCTCCTGGCATCAGTCACTTCAGGCAACTTCAACTGTTCATCATTTCTAAGGAAATGACTCAGCCTTCACCCTTCTGTTTTCCCGCTGTTCCCCAGCCCTGCTTCGGAGTGGAGCCCACTCTCACAAACTCTGTGGGCCCCGCCAGCGCCTCGTCCTCTGCCCACCCTCCTCCTCTCCTGCCAGAGATGGAAATGCAAAGCATTTGTTGGTACCTCATCATCTGTCCGGATATAGTTAACGCCATCAGGCTTTGCTGGAGTCTTGTAGCTGAAAGAAAGGGGAAAAAAATCTCATTTCTGGGACAGGAAGACTGCAGGATTTTGGAGGGGAGGTGCTGGGAAAGATGGAAATGAGGAGGAGGAGCTGAGGGAGAAACAAGCAGAGAGAAACCCAGTTTGTTTCCCAAATGAGAGGTCTGTGTTTGTTCCATCGTTTACCATGACTGGGATTTTGTCTAAATTCCCCTTCAGCACAGGGTGAAAAGATTGCTGTGTGTTTCCCTAAAACTCTGCAGAGAGATAAACTGATTCTTTCCTGGGCTCTCCTGCTTTGGTGTCTGTCACTGCCTTTCTGTGCCTCCTGCTCTGTTTCCTGTGGCAATTATAAAGTTCATTTTAATCCTTCACTGCCAGAAGCCTTCAGCATTTTTCTTAGTTACAAGGAAGCACCACTTGTTTGCAATCCCACAGGAACTCAGGATTTATACAAGACTGTCAAGTCCAGTGTGTGCCAACCCTCAGCTGCATTTAAATGGCATATTTAGAGCTTTTTCTGAAAAACAAATGAAACCAATGAGAAAAACAAGACAGGACTTGTGCTGAAAAGCAACATTTAGCACAGAACAAATCTATCTGGTGAGAATCTTGGCTTTGCATATATTATCTCCTCTCCAGACTCTGTAAGGACATTGAGGCTTGTCTCTGATGCTAATGCTGTTGTTTTTAACATTTTCATGTGCGCTCCAGAATGGCTGTTTTTCATCCCAAATTTAGGTCCTCACAACTAGTGAGACTTTCTGTAGAGAGCCTGCTCTGCTGCATCCATTCCCTATGCATGTCCTGATGCTTCAGACTAATTAGGCAGCGAGCTGAGATCATTAAACTGTGGCTCTCGTTATGCCAGCAGCACAGGAGCTGCTGGACAAACACCTGCAGGCATTTCATTGTGCTGGGCCCCCTTTCCATGCAAAGGATGAGGGTGGGTGTCAGAGCACAGCTCTCATCCACACCACAATTCTCCCTTAGGAAAATGCCATCCATTCCTGGAAGTGTCCAAGCCCAGGCTGGATGGAGCTCTGAGCAGCCTGGTCTAGTGAAAAATGTCCCTGTCCATGGCAGGGATTGGAGCTGGATGGTCTTCAAGGTCCCAATTCACTCTGGGATCCTGTGATGATTCCATGAAATAAACCTGGATGCTGCAGGGTTTTACAGCAGGGCATTGGAAGCCTCAGGGACTGGCTTGGCCTGAGGACTTTGGTGGGGAATTAGGCATTGAAATTCCTTTCAGCCACTAATTTTTGGCACCCTTCAGACTCCTCCATGCTACCTGAGGGTGCAGGGAGTTGTCCAAGAAGCCCAGCTTACCTTTCCCCACTCTCTTTGCCGTTTGCAAAGTATCCCCTTCTGTAGGCACAGCAGATCCCAAAAGTGATGAGCACCAGGACTGCAAGGACCACCAGGACTCCCCCGATTATCCCACCAATATTGAGGTCATCTGCCAAAGAGAGACACCAGCACACAGTGTTTCTTCAGGGCAGCAGTCACATTCCAGCTTCACACACACTAAAATGCCATCTCTCAAGTCTTTTAAGCAATGGTTCACAGGGAACTAGTGAGTCCCTGACTTCAAGATTAAATCTGTTCACAATCTGACGTTTCCCTGCATTTTCAGATTATTTTTATCTCCTTATGTTTGGGGCTATGAGAAAGCAGGGAAGACTCAATGCTGTAGGATGTTCCCCCCCTCCCCCCAATTCCTGATGGTGATGGCAATTTATTTATGGTGATAAATCAGCCAGCATTGATGAAAACTGTACAGAGAGCCACTCACAGACTTCCATCTCCTGCTCCTCACACTTTGCAAAACCAGCCTCGTTTGTTGCTATGCAGGAGTAACGACCTGTGTCACCTTTGTGCACTGCATGGAAAACCTGGGGAGGGAAAAGGGGCAAGGGGAAGGAATGTGACATGAGAAACAAGGCACTGTGAGGGTATAAAAATGTGTATAAAAATGCATCTCTGCTAAGATCTTCCATCAATCTTCCCTCTCCCAACTCGCCCAGACCCTGGCACACCTCACCCTCTTCAAATTATTTCTTCCTTGAAAGCCAGGCAATGTTTTTCTGAATTTACAAGCAGCCTTAAAGATAACCTGTTCAGGCAAACAAGTCTTGATCAGGTGTGTCAGGGCATTACCAGAGTGCCTGTGGCAGGGTTCAGGGTGTAGGAGGAGTTGTGGGATTTGCTGGATTTGCTGTCGGGTGACAGAGGTTCGCTGTTGCGGTACCAGCTGTAGGTGGACTTGGGGAAACCTTCATTCTCGTGGCAGTGAAGAGAGGCTGACTTGCCAACAGGGACAGCTTTAGGCACAGAGCATCTGGGAGTCATGGGTTTCACTGTGGGGAGACACAAACCAGGTGAGTGGCACTAAAATTCTCTGCTTTCTTAGGCAGAACCATCCAAACTTCCCATCATTCCCAGCTGGTTTTAAACCTCCCAGAATGGCACTGTTTGGAGATCCCCACAGCCCTTTGTGCTCCCCTTGCAGAGGCTGTGGGTTTGTGTCCTGGATTGCCAAGCAATTTGTATTCCATTTGCCATCTGTATGGCAGTTGTCTCCTGTTCAGTGAGCAGTTTTTCTTATCTCTTCCACACCCACTCCTCTCTCTGGGGGGACATCTGCTGATAACAGGCTATGGAAGGTCCCTGTGTGACTGATGAGACATCTGCTGATAACAGGCTATGGAATGTCCCTGCATGGCTGATAAGAGCTGCAGCATCCATTGGGAGATGTGAGCCCACAGGGAGATGTGAGCCCAGCATTCCTACCTGGATATAATCTGAGATTCTGGAACACCAGCACGGCTTCTTCACTGGATTTCCCAGAGGAACAGCAGCTGCCTCTCCCACTGGATCTTCAGAGGAAGACTCCACCCTGTTCTGCAGGATCCCTGCTCCAGCAGAACCACCCCTGACACTGCAGGAGGGCTGCTGCCACAATTCCAATGGACTGCTGCCAACAGCCTGACCCACAGGGTGCCAGCCTGTGCTCTGACTCTGTCAGTGTTGTTTTATTTTACTGCATTGTTTATTTCATCCATTTATTTTCTTCCCTATTAAAGAACTGTTATTTCCTGCTCCCATTTTTTTTGCCTGAGAGCCCCTTAACTTAAAATTTATAGCAATTTGGAGGGAGGGGGTTTATAATTTTCCATTTCAGGGGAGGCTTCTGCCTTCCTTAGCAGACACCTGTCTTTCCAAACCAAGACACTCTGGTACCTTGGACTGTGAGCTGGATGTTTATCTCGTCGATGGTTTTGGTGTCGGAGGGTGCGGCCACCTCGCAGCGGTACGTGGCCGTGTCCATCCTCGTGGTGTTCTTAATCACCAGGGACGTCCTGCTCAGAATCTCTGCCCGAGTCACAAAGTCTCCTAAAGAGAGGGAAACAGCAGGGGAATCAAGACTAATGACTCAAGACTAAAAACCACACTCATTTTGGGTGTATAAATTAAGTGGTTGTTCTCAGACTCTTTTCCAGAGTCAAAGGAACTCGATGCTTGAAAACCCCGAAGGAAACCAAAGCTGCCAACCATGTAAGAGGATGAACTGGAAAGCATCACTCCAAACCTCAAAAACTGTGGCAAAATCTTCCAAGACAGCCTCAGGCCTTGCCTCCTTTGGAAGATTCATTTGGATGTGGCTCTCGGTCCCATCTGAAGTGCTGGAGTAATTCCAGATGGAGTCAAGCCCTCCTGGCACTGGAGTTCTCCTATCAAGCAGGAGAGGCTGCTTCTAATGCTCCCAGGATGCTGCAAATCCCTGTGCAGCCTCAGCAGAGAGCACTGGCAGCTGGACACAGATCCCTGCTGGGGTGCAGGTGGAGCCCTCAGATGTTCTGTGGAAAGCCTGGAGGGGTCAGTGCCTGGTGCTGAGAGCTCAGACACCCAGTGACCATGGGACCCACAGAAGGGAAGCTGCATCATTCCTTTCTTACCCAAAAAATACCTCCTAGGCAGGATCTTGCTCCAGCTCCCTGTGGCTCCCTACTGTGACCTGTCAGTAATGAGGCAGGGAGAGAAAAACATCCTGCTCCCTCTCCATCCTGCCCTTCAACTGCCGAGCTCTGTTCCAGGAGAAAGTAGCAGCCAGCCAGAGCTGCTGCCTTTCACAGGCTTGTTTGTTCCCCATTGTGCTGTTTCTGAAACCTGTTTTGGAAATCTGAGAACAAGGAATCTTCATACCCTGCATTTTATTCTCAAAAAACACGTAAGAGGTTTCTCCATCTCGGATTTTCTTCCACTCGATTCTGGGATCTGGCGTCACCGTGGATTTAATGATGCAGGACAGCTCAACACCTAGCAGGAGAAATGGAGGCAATCCAGATTAATAGGAAGCAGCTGTGTTTTTGCTCTGCTTTGAGCACTCTCACTCAGTGTTTTATTAGGAGATGCTGCCCACAAAGCAGAGCCTTCTCTTTCATCTGCCTCAAAAACAGAAACGCTGCTGGGTTCCAGGAGCTATTGGAAGATGGATTTTGGCCAGCAAAAATAATAGTCCAGGAGATATCAGCTATGGAGAGAAATGAACACCCTGTTCCCCACAGGCTGGGGCTTATGGCAAACAAAACCTTTAGTCAGAGTGAGTCCACAGGCCTGTCCTGCTGCTGAGCAGAGCCACACGTGAGCCAGGGGTGCAGCATCTCCCTGGGCAGTGCCTGGGGATGGGCTGGGACAGCAGCTCCTGGGGACAAACCCAGCCAACCATGTCCCCTTTGCAGCTGGCCCTGGCATCCCATCTCCCCTGCAGAGCTGGGCAGCCCAGCAGGGTGAGAGGAGCCTTCCCAGTGCACGTCTGTAGGAGGGCCAAGAGAAAATATAAATTTCTCTCTCTGTGTATTAATTGCATTATTTTGCTTCTTTTGGGACCCAGTTCAAAAAAGCACTTAGGCAGAGACTTTGCAATGCCAGTGGCTTGCAGAGGACCTCAATAAACCATTTAAAACAGGGAGATACAGACACATTCTCAGGCACGCCTCTGAATCCCAGGCTCTCGTAATGCTAAGGAACCAGTGGACAATAAGCCAAATTTCCCTGCATTGTTTGGCCTGATGCAGCACAGGCAGCACTCACTTTGGAATTCCTGCACCACGGGCTTGGTGTTGCTGGATGTCAGCTCCACAGCCAAGAGTCTGCAGCCTGGAAAAACAAACAGAAGGTAATAAGAAATAGCACAGCTCATAAGTCACCCAGCTAGGAACAGGCTGCCTGCTGAGAAATCATCCTGGCCAGCTCTGAGGACTGACTTCCCCAGACAAAACCTCTTCCTGCCTACCAGCACAGCTCCAGCAGGACTGAGTTTATTTAGGAGCTGTGGTGTAAATACAGGAAAATATAATTGTTAGAAGTAGCAATTAAAGAGGAGGATTAACATAATGGCACAAAGACAGTGCCAGCACGAGCCATTTCCTTGTGCTTATTTAGATAGGAAAGGAAATGTGCTAATGCACAGTGAAAGTTTTGTTTTGAAAATTAACTTGATGGTCAGAAGACAGGAAGCAGAGCAGACTCCAGAGATCTGGTCAGTTCCTGGGAGATGGAATGGGCCAGGCCTGGCCTCTAGCAAATGCTGATTACATTGGCAAGTACTGCAAGTGTGGTAATGTAAAATGTGAGGCAGTAAATCACAAAAGAAATGTGATTCAGGAGAAAACAGCTCAGCTCTTTGGGTAGAGCCCCAGCCAGACCCACACTGGGGAGAAGGCTCAGCCATGGAACGCTGTGAGGCTCCTTACAACACAAACCTGCTTGCTCCTTCCTGCTCTGAGCACCAAAGCCTTCCAAATTAATCCAGTCATCTTCCCTCTTCTGCATGTTACTTTAGTTTGGAAAATCTGCCTTCTGTGTCCCTTCTGCTGTGCACTCCACCAGAGCAGGCAGCAGCAGTCATGCTCTGCTGGGTGCCCAATTCACCAGCAACTCTCCAGAGGGAGAGGGAAACAAGCAGGGAGCTCCCTGGCAGAGGAGAGTGAAGCAGACAGGATACTCTGGAGCTGGGTGTTCTGCTCTCCTTCTCTCGGGCACACCGTGGTGCCACCAAACCAGGCTCCAGAGCCCTCCCAGGAGGAGGCTCCGTGCTACGATCAGTGCCAAAATCATCAGCTGCAGGGGCCTGCCCTGGTCACATGAGCAGCTCTGCTGTGACAAATCCCATCAGAAGTTTGTGGAAATCCAAGGGAGATGCCCACTGAGCTCGCTGGGCATTGATCAAACAGCAGCTTAAAAATGATGGCAAACACTGCCTCAGGGATGTGGGATGTAGCTGAAGGTTAAGAGTAAAAAGCCATAACAAACATGGATAGAAAGCAGAAAAGACAGCTGAAGGGAGATGTGGAGAAAGAAATGATCTCCAGCATGATGACACAGCTGGAAATTCCTGTGCTGGCTTTCAGGGGGGAAAGCTTTTGGGCAGAGATTGACAGTGCAGGGACAACATCCCTCTGGTGGAGTGGCAAGGCAGCAGCCTGAGGAATACCCAAGAGCTGCAAAGTCACTCCCACTGAAAGCTTGACGGCCTTCAACACCTAAAACCCTTCCAGCAATGCAGAAATGTTCCCTGCTGGTTCCTGTCCCTCATTTTTTAAATGCTGACACTTTCCTGGGAGCCCCGGTGCTGGTACCCCAAAGACCACCAGGGAGAGCTGGAGTTTGGCAGGGTTTAGAAAGCTGCCTTTGTGTCCAAAATCATTGTTTCTCACACAAAAGCTACCAGCTGATGCTAACTAATAGCTGGCCCAGCCAAAACTGCTCCTAGCAGGACTTTTCCACCCTTCCCCCTTCTGCACTGGAGATGGTCGTGCAGCATTTGGGAGAAATCCAATACTGAACTGAGCTGACAGAGCTCAGGACTTTGGTTCTCTCCAGGCAGGAGCTGGTCTAAGCAGTAATTTTTGCAAGTCTGTTTTGAAGCAGAGTCCATTAAAGTCATAAAAGTTGCTGCTTTTATGACTTTTACGACTTTTTTTTACCTACCCCCTGAAAGCAGGGAATTGTGCCAGGCAATGCCAGTGCTTTCCCTTCCCTTTGTTCATCAGGGAATCATGGATTGATTTGGGTTGGAAGGGACCTTAAAGACCCTCCAGTCCCACCCCTGCCATGGGCAGGGACATCTTCCACTATCCCAGGGTGCTCCACCTGGCCTTGGGCACTGCCAGGGATCCAGGGGCAGCCACAGCTGCTCTGGGCACCCTGTGCCAGGGCCTGCCCACCCTCCCAGAGAGGAATTTGCCCTAACATCCAATCTGTTCTGTCAGCTGGAATCCATTTCCCTTGTCCTGACACTACGTGCTCTTGTAAAAAGTCCCCTGATCCTCCAGGTGTTCTGTGTGGGGCTCCCACCCTCGGGAGCATGAACAGATTCCACTGACCCCAGCAACCCCCAGAGCATGGGAAGCTGCTAATCCCCAGAAGACAAGGCACAATTTTGGGAAAATCCTTTTGGAATCTTCAGACATGATGCCAGCAACAGTGAAACACAGCACCCGAGTCCCTCTGCTGTGAGATTGCTGCTTCTGGAACCAAGAATGTAATTGAGAGCCCAGGCCTGAGCACTCAGCTGATCTGAGGGGATGCTGGCTGGCCTCCTGCTCTGGACCAGTTTTAGTTTTGTTACAGATTCTTGCTTGCACAATATCTTTTTCTTAAAAAATGCTGTCCCATCAAATAGACGTGGCAACAGTCCTACATCTGCTGTCGTTAGAAAATCTGTGCAGCTGAAGGTGGGGACAACAAAACCACAGAGCTGTGTAGCTCTGAGGGAGTTGTGGCTCTAGAAATACTCACTCCAGGACAGTGGGACTCCATCAGACTCCAGCCCCATCTCATTCCTCAGAAACTGCTCACAGCAGGCTTTTTCTCACCCACTAAACACAAGAGATTCAGGTCTGTCCCTCAGGCACAAAGCAGGATGACAACAAATTTTAGACAGAAGCAGAGTCCTTGGAGACTGTGTGAGAGGTTCTGACATTATTACATGTATTGACTGTGGGCAGAGATCAATGTGGCTGCTTAAATCACTGCTAAGGCAGATTTATTCCTCTCTGTGTGGCAGAATACTGCAAGTAGCATGTTCTAAATTAAAAGAAGGTGACAGCAAAGCAAAACAAAAACCTGAGCTGACCATACAGACTGTACAGCAAGAGAGGAATGCCTTTCTAGAACCTTGCTCTGCTGGCAAGAGTTGTTTGTTTGTTTTGTGTTAAATCATCATTAGTGCTTAATAATCTTCTAAAAGGTGTTGCTTTAGGCTCCTTCCAGCCCAGCACAAACAAGCAGCAAAGGGTTTGTGTTATGTAAATCTCACTTCAAAGGCCCCAGCACCCAGGGTTTGGAGAACAGCTGGAATTGCATTCCCTCTCCATGTGTGCCACAGCACAGGCACCCACCACAGCCTTATGTTCCACACCCCTAAATTCCCACCAGAACCAAATGTGCTGCAGCTCCCCATTCCTACCAGGTCTCCATAGGCTGCAAAATCCCAAATCCTACCAGATCTGTATGTTCTACCCCTCTGAGCACCTACCAGCTCCCTGTGTGCTGCAGACTCAGCCAGACATATGGTTGAATCCCAAATGTCATCAGTTCTCCAAAATAGAATCCAGGACAAGGCACTGAAGTCTATGGCATATTCTTATGGCACTACTTCTTTTTTTTTTTTTTTTTCCAGCTAAAGAGATCCAGCCCATGCTTGTTACTGTGACTCATGGTATCTGAATCATTTTAAAATGCTATACTGAAGAAAAAAAAAGCAGCTTTATAGGCGACTCTGTGCGTTAAATCTCCTTTTTACTTTTCAAAGCCAAGCCTGACCTTCCATCTCCTTCCATCCTGATGTCTGCTTGAAAGCTCTAGGCAGAAATTTGAAGAGGAGGTGAGGTATTGTGTTATAGGGAAAGTGAGAGGATGACCAGGAGAGAGTTTGGGAGAAGTTGCTGCCAGCATCCTGAGCTGCAGCCTCGCTCGATGTTATCTGATACAGTAATTTTAGTTAATGCACTGTCAGGCACAGGCAGTACAAAACCACGCAGCTGCATTTAAACACCTGCCCACCAAAGCAACAAAAATATTCCTTGCTCGAGGTGTCCATCATCATTAAGCCCTTGTTGGATTTGCAATTCAAAGCATGCCTAAGCCATGTGGGAATGCTGCAATAAACCACACGCCTTGTTAAGCACCTCTGCTTTCTGGGTGGGTACTCGGTGCAGCAGGAGTGAGTGATACCTTGTGGGGTGTTAAACATGTGAGCTGAGCCCTCTGCGTGTCAGCAGCCTCAGGGCTGCCCGTCTGGAGGTGTCCCTGGAGCATGCATCCATCCATCCATCCAGCCATCCATCCATCCATCCATTCCTCATCCATCCATCCATCCATTCCTCATCCATCCATCCATCCATTCCTCATCCATCCATCCATCCATTCCTCATCCATCCATCCATCCATTCCTCATCCATCCATCCATCCATTCCTCATCCATCCATCCATCCATTCCTCATCCATCCATCCATCCATTCCTCATCCATCCATCCATCCATTCCTCATCCATCCATCCATCCATTCCTCATCCATCCATCCATCCATTCCTCATCCATCCATCCATCCATTCCTCATCCATCCATCCATCCATTCCTCATCCATCCATCCATCCATTCCTCATCCATCCATCCATCCATTCCTCATCCATCCATCCATCCATTCCTCATCCATCCATCCATCCATTCCTCATCCATCCATCCATCCATTCCTCATCCATCCATCCATCCATTCCTCATCCATCCATCCATCCATTCCTCATCCATCCATCCATCCATTCCTCATCCATCCATCCATCCATTCCTCATCCATCCATCCATCCATTCCTCATCCATCCATCCATCCATTCCTCATCCATCCATCCATCCATTCCTCATCCATCCATCCATCCATTCCTCATCCATCCATCCATCCATTCCTCATCCATCCATCCATCCATTCCTCATCCATCCATCCATCCATTCCTCATCCATCCATCCATCCATTCCTCATCCATCCATCCATCCATTCCTCATCCATCCATCCATCCATTCCTCATCCATCCATCCATCCATTCCTCATCCATCCATCCATCCATTCCTCATCCATCCATCCATCCATTCCTCATCCATCCATCCATCCATTCCTCATCCATCCATCCATCCATTCCTCATCCATCCATCCATCCATTCCTCATCCATCCATCCATCCATTCCTCATCCATCCATCCATCCATTCCTCATCCATCCATCCATCCATTCCTCATCCATCCATCCATCCATTCCTCATCCATCCATCCATCCATTCCTCATCCATCCATCCATCCATCCATCATCCCTCCATCCATCCATCCATCACCCCTCCATCCATCCATCCATCCATCCGTCCATCCATCCAGCCATCCTTGGTGCCAGGAGCAGAGGTGACAAGGACAGCAGAGCCCAGGCACAGAGCAGCCCAGGGGAGCTGGGAAGGGCAGCCAGGCTGACCCCAGGGCTGACCCTGCCTCTCAAGGGGGGGTGCAGCAGGGAGGAAGCTGAGTGGGAAATGTGTGAGAAACCTCCAGAGGAAGAGCAGAGGGAGCCACGCAGAGCTGGACTGGGTGAGACAGGAGAGGGGAGGCTGCATTCCTGCCCTCAGCTTATTTTGAGGAAATCACCATAAGCCCTTTCAGGAGCCTCTGACCATCTGCCTGGAAATATCCATCCTTTTGTCTCCCAGTGCTGCAGGCTCTTTATCCCCCCTCTTCTCTATTCCCAGCGCGTCTCTGCAATTCCACAATCAGACTTGTGCCAGGTGGTGCAGGACAGACAGCACAGCGTGGCACAGCAATGAGACACCAGAGTGCCTTAGGCAGTGTTTGGTGAAGTTTTTTGGGCTTTCTTTGTCCAAATGTCTTTGTGTGGAACTTCAGGAACAGCAAATGTACTTGTGACAGATAAAGACCGGATTTGTAAAGGGTGAATAAATGTTTTGTAGCACTCAGTCTTAACTTCCACTCCTTTCCTCCAGCCCAAGGAGCTGGTGCTGTGTTTGCTCTGGCCCCTAAGTTTCAGGCTGAAAGCCCCTTGGGGCTGATAGGAGGCAGCAGGCAGGTGATGGGCCGTGTTTGCCCAGTGACCCAAGCGAGCCACATGCCTTTTTTTATTCCATTTTTCCATGGCACCTCCCTGAGCCCAGCCTTGACTCTGGGGTGGGCTGCCCTGCTGGAGAACAATGTCAATGTGCAGCGAGAGATTAGTGAACAAAAGCTTAGGAGTGTCTCCGTTCAAATTAAGTAACAGATGGACCTGGTCTGTGTGGGAGCTGATAACAGTTATAAAAAGGCCATCACCAGACTGTGACCAGCCCACCCTGGAAAAAACCCACTCAGTCGTAAATCCTCTGTGCTGTTATAGCTGCTTCTGCGAGAAAGGCTTTATTTTTACCAGCTATCATAAACCAGCATGCCTTATTTTAAGATGCATGGCTTTTACTGCTCAGCTAAAAGGGTGTCAGCTCTCGACAGACACCTCCCAACAGAGATGTGCCCTCCTGGGCCGGGAGCACGAGGCAGAATTAACCCAGAGGAGGCAAATGCAGCCTTACAGAGCAGTCTTGGCATCCATGTGGCTCTGGGCTTTGCTCTCCTCCTCTCTTAGGGAGCTCACTCATGGCACTCTCTTGTGAAATGCTGATGGTGAGGGGGTCTCTGGTGGTCCCAGCAGCAGCAGGAGCCCACAGGATGGAGCTGTGTGGAACACCACTGGGTATTTGCATCCATCTGGAGGCGTAAGAACTTGGGATTTTGCCCTTAATTCACTTTCTTCCTCCTCACCAGTACAGAAGGTGAGGAGATGCCTGACTTCAAACAGGGTACGTGCAGTTCTGGAACAAAATCTTAACCTGTTTAAATCTCCTGATTTAAATCTCCTGACTTAAACTGGGACCTTAAAGACCTGACTGCATTTGCTGCAGAGAGGGCTCATTAGCACCCAGGCCATGCACACAGGCTTTTTTCTTCCTTTTCTTTTTCTTTTTTAGTTTTTTCTTTCCTCCTGCTTCTTTTCTTCCTTATTTTACTTTTTCTTTTTTTTTTTTTCCCTTTTGGACAGGAGGATTTACTGTTCTACCTCCTGACCAGACAGCAAAGCACACCCACCCTGAGGAGTGGAACAGGTCAAAAGGAGATATGGAACCCTCTTATGTCAAAAGCAAAGCAGCTCCTTCTGCAGCCAAACATTCCTCCTGTCTCCCAGGCAGGCAGGGAAGCATAGGTGTTTCCTGGGAAGACCACACAGAACTTTCTGATGGTTTCCCCCAGCCTGGTTTCATCACACTGGGGTGCAGCTGCAGACAGACTGTCTCAAACCACCATCTGATCAGGGCTCCTGCAGCTCAGAGTTTCACAACCTTTGCTTGCTGTGGCATTGCAGCGTGGGCAGAGATGAGATGTTAAAGTCCTGCAGATCAGCACCTTCACAGAAATGACCCCATTTTATTAAAATGGGTTTCCTCTGTCCCAACAGAGCTGGCTGGAGGTACCAGCCCCACAAAGGGACCCTCATGCTGCTGCCAGCAAGGAGGAGATGGACATTTATACTACATTTAATACCCTGCAGATGTGGCTGTATGAACCTTGCCCAACATCTTAATCTGGGCCTAGCTCTCCTGTTTTGCCAAGCTCATCCCCTGTGTTCTGGCTCCTCTCCTGGAGAGGACTGGCTGTACGTGCGAGTCGGGGAGGAAGCAATATTTGTGTGGATGACTAATACCCAATACTTAAAGAGATTAGGATGGAAGCAGCAAGGGCTCGAGAGCTTCCAGCATGTCAGATTGCATCTCCTTCTGGAACATACTTCAGGCCAACTTCAGCTCAGAGAGAAGATGGAAAGAGTTGGAATTTTTCCCTCAATATCAGGGATGAAGGGTAGTGGAGGGGGAACAGAAAGGAAACGTGAACAGGAGAGCTGTTATTACCATCCCCTGCATTCCTGAACTGCTTCTTCCTTCCCAACAAACCTGAGGCTGAACTGAAAGTCTTATTTCCCTTGTGTGAGCAACAGGGAATAGGGCATGGAGATTCTGCCAGGGGATTAAGTCCTGCCCAGACCACTTCTTTGCCTTGCTGGTGACCTCTGGGGTGAAGCCCCTCACACAGATGCTTTGGGCTTCCAGTGTTGGGTTGAGTCTCCAGGAGGGAAAAACAGGGCCAGGTGACCTTGCTGTGTGGTTCTGAGGCAGCAGAGCTTCTCCTTACAGCTGCACCAAGGTTTTGGCAAAAAAAGAGGAGAAATCCCAGATCACTTAGCCAGGAATGCATGGAACCAGCCAGGATGTGCTCCGTGCTGGTCTTAACATTTTCATTAACAAATGAGCAGCCTAATTGCACCTTCAGACTGGGCTGGCTCATAGCCAACACCAGGGAAATAAAATGGGGATGAGGGCATCCCAGGAGGGCAGCTCATCCCCACCTCTGTTTAGGGCATGAAAATCCCAGGGATGCAGCTGGCCAGGCCCCTGGCACCCCGAGAAAGATGAGGTTCTCCTGGGCAGTCTCCCCTCATCATTTCCACCTGCCCAAGTGCTGTACATTCCTCAGCTGAGCCTCAGTCCCTCCACGTTCAGCATCCCCTGTACCCAGTAAGGATGTACAGTTCCAGTTCACTGGAGGAAAAAAGTGAGGAATGGAAATCCCAGGAAGAGCAAAGGCACACACTATCTCAAGCAGCAGTGGATATGCCACTCTGTGACCTGTTTGCCAGATGAGAATGCCTTGCAGCAGCAAATCCCAGGAACAGAGATGGTGAGCACTGGAGAGCAGTGGGAACTTTCACACAGGGCAGATTTGAAACCAACCCTTCCTGCCTATTCCCACTTGCCTTCCATTGTTTCCTCAGCCAGCCCTAGGAACTGCCATGCAGGCACATCCTACGTTATTTCTCACTTCAGCAAGTCCCCTTCCTCCCCAAAGTGGCAGATGCTGGTACCAAATTAGTGCAAAGTGGGAGGGAGCCAGCAGATAACTACCACAAAAGCCAGGGGCAATGGTGTTCCTGCTGTCCTCTCCCTTCCTCCCAGCAGGACTCTCCTGGCAGCGGACAGATGCTGAGGGATGAAATCCAGGGCAGAGTGGGGTCAGTGATGTGACAGGGACCTATGGCCAGTGTCAGGGAGAGGGAATGAACTGCAGCGGGAAAAGGGGCAAGTTCCTTTATTTTTGGCTCGTGTGGGAATTTGACTCAAGGATTGCTGAGGATCTCAGAAGCCACGGTGACGTTTTCCAGGCTGAGCGCCAGCCGAGGCACAGACTTGATCTCAGCAGGTATTTGACTTCCCTGGGAGCTGGGATGCTGGGTACCTGCCTGACCCTGGCTTTTGATGAGGACACACATCTCAGAAGCTGCCTGCAATGCAAAGACAGGAAATAAGCGGATATGCTATCAGCACCAGGCTTTGCAGTGCTCCTTAGTGTCTGGCTGTGTCCCAGCCATCAATACAGAGACTTGCAGGGTTTAGCCTATAATCCTCTATTCCTCTGTCTGTGACTCTAATCTCCTGATCCTCCCTTCTCCTCCAGCCTAGAGCTTGACCAGCAAAACACGGATCTGAGGTTCTGCTTATTGGAGACCAACCATGTCATCTTCCTGTGGAAAATGGGAGTCGGGAAGAGAGCAGCAGTCATCCGAGCCAAGAGCCAGGAGTAGGCTGGAGAAGGGAACAGGAGAGGGCGTGAGCAAGCACACAGAGAAATCATTTATGACAAGACTGAAAGCAGCTCTCGTTTTAAGAACAGTTCCTCCAATTTTACAGTGTAATTTCTGCCTTTTTTTTTTTTTCTGTGTCTGTGTAATTCTAGCCCCGGGTACAAACCGCAATTGTGTCGCTAACGCGCCGCGCGAAACGCGCACAAATGAACGCTGCAGGAGCCTGCTGCAGGCACCCGGGGAACATCCCCAGCTGCCTGTGAGCACACCAAGAGCTCGCAGAGATCCCACTGCCGTCATTCCAGGCGGGAGAGCTGGGGCCAGCCTCCACCAGGCAGCTTTGAAGCCTTGCAGCGAATCTGTCAGAACAAAGGACGCAGCCCCACAAGGTGGGAAAGGCACTCAGCGAGCTGTGTGCGAGCCCAGAGATGTGATTTTAGGGGCAGCCCTGGATCACAGGAGCAGATCTGAAAAGACTTCCCTTTAACAGTTAACATCAGCCTGAGCAAGCACAGGCTGCCAACCTGTGCGGGGAGAAGCGCCGCAGGGTTCAGGGGAGATTATTTTCTTAGGAAGTGCACCGGGGAATTAAAGGGAGCCCAAGTGAAGTCACAGACAGATAAAGATGAAAAGCGTGACACACAGAGCTATTAGGAAAATGCCAGCATAAATGAGCAGGGGGAGAGGGAAGGGAGTAATGCTGTGTCAGAGCAAAGAGGACAAAACCCATCCTGGCTCATCGCAGCCTGGATTCCTGACCAGGGCAAGTCTGTTTAACAGAGCAGAAACGAGCCTTGGCACAGAGGGGTTAAAAGATTACTTGTCCTGGGGGAGTTGAATTAGCCACATATCTGGGAGCCGACTTCTCCCAGACCCTGCCTTGTTTTTCTCCTTAAACATCATCTGCTGCTATTTTTAGCAGAGAATTTTCTCAGCCGAGTGCTCCCAGCGGAGCGCTGGTCAGAGGCCCTTTTCCCAGGGAGACACGGGCCCAGCAGCACGTGCTGGCCCCTGGCTCAGCTCAGCCCTGTGCCACTGCCCTGCCACCTCTGGGCTTCGTGTGTCACACTGCCAGCTCTCTCCTGAGGCATGGCACAGTGCCCACCCCAGCCTGGGGCAGGGATATTAAATGCCCTCAAAAAGCCAGGGAGGCCCTAAAGTCAGAAACAGCTACAAGGGGTAGACTGGACTTGGTAACTTGCCTGGAGGCTTTAGCAGCATGAATGGCAAAAAAGGTGGGAAGGAGATCGAAAGAAATTATTAGGCTGACATTAATAACAGGATCTGCTTCTCAGGACTAAAATCCATTTGGATTCATTCCAGTTCCTCCGAGGGAAACCATGGAAGTCTTTATTGTTCATAAAAGTTGCAACTAAATTCGGACTGTATAAAGCTTAAGGAAATACCTCTCAGAGGACAACCCTGCTGAAAATAAATGAGGTAACTCCCTTCCTCTTCTCTGCTTTTCTTAGGGCCTTCATTCTTCCTTGGCCAAAACCCCAACCTGCCCATCAGCCCATCAGCCCCTGGCTCCTGGCTGCTCAGCCTCCAGCACTGCTATCTGTCTGCCTGGCTGCAATTAGCAATGTGTCACTGGATGTCTGGGCTGCTTCTCAGGGAGGCAACGCTTGGAAGCGCTTTTATCTACAGCTTGATTTAATACCTGCCTGCCAGAGATCAGCACAGAAATCAAAGGGCCAGATCAGGGCACACGGGTGGACAAATTGAGTAAAGCAGGAGCAAACCCCTGCCTTGTCTGGGCTAATGTGCAGCTCAGGCTGGGGACCCAGGAGGATTGAGCTCTGTGGATGCTGGGGAAGAAGCACAGCAGAGGCACAGTCAGGAAGGTCCCTGTAACAATGGCCCCTTCTTGGTCAGTGTGTCTGTTCCCTGTGTGTCTTGGAGCCATGTCAGCGAAGCAAACAGATTGGGAACATATTTGCACTCCCCACAGCAGCACAGAAGCCAGCCCTGACACAGAGGAGCAAGCTGGGCTCTTGGCTGCTCCAGCCTCGGTGCCAAGTTTCCAGCTCTGCTCAAAACCTGTGTTTGAGCCCTGCTCTGGCAGGGGAAGAGGACAGGCAGGGTTGGGAAATGCTCAGCTCACAGAACCTGGCAGCAGCAGGAGAGGGGAGCCAGGCTGAGCTCACCTGTGCTGCTCTGAGGCTTCCCAGGTGACACCAAACCTGGCACAGAGTGGCTCTGCCCTCCTCATGGCCACGCTGAAACAACTGGGGCCCAGGGCAGCAGGAGCCCAGCACACAGATGCTCCACAGGGCCTTGTCCCTGTGGCAAGAGCTGCCCACAAAAAGCTTCCCCCAGCCCTGCAGGAATCCCAGGAGCCCCAGATTTCTCTCCTGACCTTCGTGTACACATTCCAGCACATGGCACTTAACCTTTGAGGCTCCTTTGAAAATCCCAGTGCCAGCGTTTCATGGATGAGTGTGCTTCCCCTCGCATCTGCCCCTGGATCAGATGCTGCCAGCACCTCTCTCTCTCTCCTGGCTCTGCTCCCAGCTGAAGGACAGACAATAGGCATTTGAATCCAGTCTCCACTTCCCCTCCCAAACAGCCTGGGGAGATGGCATATCAGAGACAGCACTGAGAGCAGCGCCTGCCAGCCAGCCACGAGTCTCTCCAGATCCCAGGATGCCTTCCCCTTCCCTCCCACAGCCACTGACCACCACTGCAGCGGTCACTGGGCACCCAGCTCTGCTGGGCAAGTCCTGCCTCCCTCCAGCTAGCCAGACCAAGGGAGCCTTCCCTCAGCACCCTGCTGCTGCCAGAATCGACTGGATCACCCTGGATTCCCAACCTGCCAGCCACAGCACTGCTCATGGAGTTCTCCTGGACCTCTCTGCCCTGCCAGCTCACTGGGAACACACTGGCCACCTCCTGGACCTCTCTTCCTCACTCTTAGGAGCATCTACCTGCAATTAAGTGATCCAGGTTCCACCTGCAAGAGGTTCAGCCAGGGTCTGGCGAGAGCTGTCCTGGATTCTCCTGAAGAACCATCTTCCATCTTTCTAGAAACAGTTCTGCCTCTGGAGCCTGTTTGGCACCATTCCTGCTGCTTCAGAGATAACAACAGAGAGTGAGAAAAACCTGTCTAGACACCGTTTACCTTCCATGGACTCCCACTGCCACATCAAAGCACCTCTTCAAACAAAACTGGCCAGGGAATACTCCCCAGCCCTCCTGTACCTGCTCCAGCCAGAGGCAAGGCTCATCCCATCATGCTCCAGAGTTTATCTTTAATCCAGGCCCTTCTGACAACAGGAGGAGAGGGAGGATGAAAAATCTCATTACAGACACATCAACAAAAGTCACCTGGCTTAACACTAGCCAGGTGGGGGCTGCTTCCCTTCTGCTCAGCCCAGATACAAGCTGAGATCTCACCTGTCTCCTCTGGGCAGGCTGCAACCCCCCAGCTCCTCTCAAAAGCTGCCACACACTTGTCACACTTGTCCCTTCTGCTCAGCTGCCTTCCCAAGCCATGTGAATGCTGGGCAAGCTTGGCTGCAAGCTGGGGATCACAGAATATCTTCCTGTGACACCCAAGGAAAGGGAGGTCAGCACCAGCTCAGGACAAAGACACGGGAGCTCACAGCAGGACAAAGGCACAGGAGCTCAGGGAGAGGCTCAGGATACCCTGAAACCAAGGAGAGAATTTCAGGTTTCTTGAGCACAAGTTAAAGTCCCTGCTGTAGGGAAGCACCTGGCACTGACATCGAGCACTGACCCCACGCAGCCACCACGAGCGCAACATCTATCTCATTATTTTAATCAGGGTCCTTTGAAATACCTTCTGCGTGAGAGACAGCTAAGAAAATCCCGTCTGGCTTTATTCTGTCTCAGGCAGAAGCAGCCTTTATTTAGCAAACTGCTGCTAACAGCTCTGTCTCATTAGTCAGTGTTTAGGGAACCAGGCTGCAATTGTTCTGAAGTCTGGCATTGCAGAAAGAGCCTTGATAATGAGGTCTGCAGGAGACGATTCCTCCTGACAGCCCCACAATGACCTAGAAATCCTACTTAATTCCCTGTCAGGGAAAAGTGCTGAGTAACAGCGAGGTGCAGAGGCACCGGGGGCTGATCCCAGAGGGAGCTGCAGCCGCTGCTCACACTTGGGGCTGGGATGCAAGTCCAGGGTGGCAGAGCCAGCCCTGCCCAGCTGCAGCAGCTCCCCAGAGAGAGCCTGAGGGGCAGGGACACGGGGCTTGCTGTGGGAAGGTTTGTAGCCTCGTCTGGAGAGACTTGGCACCACGCAGAGAGCTGGGAGCAGAAACCCCTGATAACACAACAGGAAAATCAACAGCAGCACCTGGATCTGGGCTTCCCAGGGCACGAGGCACTGCCTCCTCTGGATCGTGCTCGCCTGCAAACAGTGCCAAAGCCCTGCCAAGGAACTCCCCGGCTCAAACAGCTCCACTTTCACCTCTGTTCTAGGTCTGGCACGGCTGGGAGCTCGCCAGCTCCATGCTCCCAGCAGAGCCTGTGCAACGTGCTGCTGTGGAACAGCCTCTGGAGCTGCACAGGTGCCATCCCCAGGACGTGGGACACACGGGGTGTGAGCCCTGAGGCGCTGGGGAGCATCCGGCACCTTCTTCCCCTTTTCCCCCATTCCCCCCGAGGAGCAGGCAGCAGGCTGGGGCAGGTTTGGCCCACAGACACCCCACTTTGTAGTGGTTTGTTCTCCACAAGTGGACGTGGCCAGCAACCTCTGGGCTGGGTGGCCCAGGGCCAGCTGGGCCAGAAGGTGAGGCAGGGGGATGTGTCAGGAATGTGGGCTGCACGCAGCTGACCCTGAAGACCACCCCCAGCACAGACCCCCACAGGCATGTGCTTGCCACCTGTTCCAGCCAGCAGACGAGGGGCTAAGGCAGGAATTCTGGAGCTGAATGCAGAGTCTGTTCAGGAGGGGTCTGGAGCCCCCCAGCCCTGTGAGGCTGAGGGTGCTGTCTGGCAGCCCCTGGCACAGGAATGCAGCTCAGCCCATCACGTGCGAGGCTGCGAGCGCGGCGCTGCGTAAAGCGCAGCCCAAATGGGCAAAGGACTGCTGCAGGGGGAAAAAAAAATTTAAAAAGAAATGTGCAAATGAAATCACCAGCCGAAACAGTGTCTAGAGACAACCCCAGCCAAGTCCCTCGAATGTCAGCAGCAGAAGGAGGGCTCAGAAATGGAGAACCCGGCTCAGTCTGCTGGCACACACAGAGAATCTGCCTCAGAGACTTGAGGAAAAGACATATGCTGAGAAGGGAAGGCCCAGCTTTATTTTACCAGCCTCTCTTCCCACCCAAGATGTGCTTTAAAGACTGTCTTGCAAAGTAGGAATTAAATCCAAAGGTGCCTATGCATCTTCCTTGCTGTCATCCCCTTATCAGCTATCTCCAGCCTGCTCTGAGCCAGAAGATGAAAGGATCCTAACACCACTTATCTTCCCACTTAAGAACACGCTTAAAAGCTTGCTCTAAAAGAGCAGGACACTCAAGCTTGGGGAAGCAGCTGTAAATTCTGCAAATGGGCTTCCTTGCATGTCTTTGAAGGAGCTACTGCTTCTCAATGAGAGGCACAAATACCAAGAGGAAACTCAGGAGGGAGGAAAGAGAGAAGCCTTGATAGCCAAGAGAGTCTTTGCTTCATGTCCAGAACGTGGAGCTGAGTCACAGATGTGGGACTTACAGCATGTGTGCCTCAGAAGTGACCAAGGATGAGCCAGGAATTGAAAAGCTCCTGGGAAATATGGAAGCAGCCAGAATGATGGCATATTTGTCACTCCAAAACCACACTCTGCTTGGGAATGTGCAGTATCACAGCCAGCAAAGGTTAGGGATGCCCTTGCACGCTGCAGGCAGAGCTGCTGCATCCAGCCCTGCTCCAGGACCAAGCCTCGAGGCCAGGACCTCTCCCACACAGCCCCGTGTCTGAATTTGACCCTCAGCTCCCCTCTTTGTAGAGCTGCTTGTAACCACAGTGAACCTGGCTCCAGCTTGCTTTTGTCATTTAATAGCTGAGTCAAACTGTCAAAACAGCCAAAAATGATCTGTTCCAAATATTTGCAGAAAGAGGAGGATGAAGGAGCCTGCAGCAGAACAGCAGGAGCCTGCCCAGGCAGGGAGAACAATCCCTATTGTGGACCAGCAGCAGGATGCTGGTGGGCGATGAGCACGCCTTGGGACGTGGGCAAAGAGCCCCCAAATCCTCCTGTGCTCAGGAATAAACTGGAATCTGGAGTCCCCTGTGCCCCTGGCAAAGCCCCAGCCCTGCAGGATGACCAGCCCTGGTGGCAGCTCAGCTGTTGGCCTGGAGAAGCCGAGGAGCAGTTGGCAGTGGGAGAGGGGGGCACCGGCGTGCCTGGGGAGCTGCTGCCAGCCCCAGCACAGACTTCAAAGGGCTCATCTCGCCCTGCTGTGTGGGAGAGGACAGCTGAGTGCTGGCCAGGCCCTCCAGAGCATTTCTGATGGCAGCAGAGAGGGGCTGGTACCTGGTGTAAGCTCCTCTCCAGCAAGGCAGCTCCAGCAGGCAGAGCTCCACGCTGCCCTGAGATTTATGGGATGCTGAAAACTGGCCAAAATGAAGGGAAAACACCAGCTCCAGAAGGATGTTTACCAACTCAAACAGCCAGTTCTGCTTGAGGGAGAGCCCACGAGGCTCAGTAGGCGATTGCAAGGCACTCTGCCAGTTCAAAGGCAACTCCATCAGCTCCAAAGGAGATAAGGCATCGCCTCGCTGGGAAATCAGAGCAGCCCCATCCACATCCACTACCTGCAACCTCAGCAGAGCAGCCAAAAGCAAAGAGGGAGGGAAACCAGCACCTCCTGCGCTGTGTAGGAGCCTCTAGATCAGCAAGGAGATCCGTGGTGGGTGAAGCCAACCTGTCCCATGGCTCCAGTCCCAGTCCCAACAGCAAAGCACGGAGCAATCACACTAATAGGGGTGCATTACTCCTTCCACTCTGCTGGTACCTAAACACCTCAACAACTTCTTCCAAAGGCTCCCACAGGCTGGGATAGACCTGGCTAGAGCACAGAGCTGGGACTTCCCTTTCCAAGACGCCCAGGACCTCCCTAGCAGAGAGCGGATGTTTTCCAGGCTCTAAAAATAACCAGCCCCAAACAACGTGGTGGGCATAAAGAAATATTTATCTGCAAGCTTTTGCTGAAGATCAATACTGAAGAAAAAGATTAAAGCAAAGATTTAAGTGTGTATTAAAAATAGCTGTTGATTAAGTTCCCTTTGAGGGGATAAAAGCTTTTTTACAGGAGCAGCAAGAGCTGCAGGACTTTGCAACACCTTCCCTGCTGTGTGAGCTGCCGGAAATCATTCAGGAGAGTGTCAGCAGCCAGAGCCTCAGGAGGAAGTCCATTAGCAGGCAGCAATCTCCTTAATGGACCCTGGGGTACTTGGGAAAAGCTGCTGTGGACACAGGGGCTCTTTCCAGCACCACCATTCACACAGCCAGTTATCATCCCATACTCCCAGGAACGCTCCTCATCTTTATGGCAGCCTGACAGCACCATGAATTAATCTTTTGGGGGGCTTCCAGTGAGTTTTTGCTTTTTCTTTCTCATTTTTTTTTTTTTGTCAGCCCCCAGCAAAGAGCCATGAACAGAAGCTGTTCTGTAACGCGGGTAACAGCAGCAACATCCATCAAACCTCTGTTTTCCAAGGATAGCATCCTGGCAAAACAATAAATGCTGTCTCCACGGGTGATTTTGGGGCTGAAAGATCTTGTCCATTTACACACAGACAAAATCATTAAGTTCTCTGCTGTGCAGCCACCTCCACTCCAGGCCTGAGAGAACACACAGCCACCCTGAAGGGATGAAAAGTGGCAGGAACCTTTCCACTGGGAATAAAAAGCAGGACTGCTGTGCAGAGCTCTGCTTCCCTGTTGAAAGGTAAGCCTGGCTCTCAAAAGAGCTCTCCTCCATGACCTTGCTTGCCAGCCTTATTCCATGTCACTAATGAAACACAACTCCTGACTTCCTTTGGATACGTGGGATTTTCATGGGCTCCTTCAGCAAGCACTGAAGGACCTCATGGCTGCACATCTTGAGATACACCAGGCAGGAGTGTCAAAAATGGCAACTTAATTAGATGTCTCAAGGGCAGAGAGCAGGGAAGTCGGGCGCTTTCAACACACCTGAAATTTTAGAAGTATTTTACTCCCACCCTTCAAAACAGAGCCTAAAGGTGTCCTGATTTATGTCCTCTCAGTCAAATACTGGCCACTTATATAAGAAATTGCCCAAAGTTTATTAAGGCAGGGATTTTCAGAGGAGGTCACAGGCATTAGAAACCCAGCCTAGTAATAGGAACAAAATCCCCTTAGATTTCAGTGGATTTCTCCAGCTCAGCAGAAAATCTTACCTAGGCCACCGAAATATATTTTTAATAGTGTGATTAAAAATCTTAAAATACTGCTGAACATTGTCCACTGCTGCTTTTTAGCCTCATGCCAAAGATAGAGTAAGTCCCTGGCATGCTGCAGTTTTAAAGCTCAGTGTCTTCAAATGAGCCAGCTGTGCCCAAACGAATTAAGAGGACTCTTAAAAAACCTGCTGATCTCACATTTGTGTTGTAATAATCAGGTACATTGAAGGGAGTAGGTTCCAGCATGTTCTGGCTTTAACTCTGAAATCCCTAGGATTTATGACTTTAAAAAAAAAAAAAAAAAAAAAAAAAAAAAAAAGAGAAAACCTTAAGCATTATCTGAACACAATTTAATTTCATTGACTTCATCTATTGGTGCTCTGAAAAAACCTTCATTTCCCCTTGTAACTGAGTCCTAAGCCCTGTGCTCCAGCCCACAAGGGGCACCACAGAGCCCAGAACCTGGGATTATTTATACTGACAAGCAATTCTTGCATGACAGAACAATTCCCATTAATTTTTGGAGCTTATCTGAAGTACCTGTGGGCTGTCAGGTTACAACACGTATGTGCCTTCGTTTCTCTCTGATTAGCCAATGCCAGCCCAGAGCTGACTGGACTCTCATCTGACAGCATTTTACAGGTGAGTTCATGGGAATCCAACCCAACTGTGCTCTCAGGAGCTGGAGAAATTTCTGAAATGTTTGTTGCTTGGAGGTTTATTTTTTTTGTTTTTTTGGTTTTGAAATTTTTTTTTCTTTTTTTGGGGTTTTTTTGGGGGGTTTTTTGGGGTTTTTTTGGGGGGTTTTTTGGGGTTTTTTTGGGGGGTTTTTTGGGGTTTTTTTGGGGGGTTTTTTGGGGTTTTTTTGGGGGGTTTTTTGGGGTTTTTTTGGAGGGTTTTTTGTGTTCTTGTTTGTTTGTTTGTTTGTTTTGGGTTTTTTTTTTTTTTTTTTCGTTTTGGTTTGGGTTTGGTTTTGTTTTTTTTTTTTTTTTTGGGGCTCTTCTTTTTTGGTCAATTCTCATTTATAAATTTTGCTCCTGCCTCTGCTGCTCTTTTTGTCTCTGTCTGTTCCCTGGTTTGGAACATGCACCTAAAGCAATTCCCTCCAATCCCAACACAGCAGAGAAGCACCTTTGACAAGACACTGAGGAACTGCAGAGCAGCTCCCTCTCCACACCTCACTTTTTACACACTGGGGTTTTTTTCCTAAGACATTTGAAGGCCTGGCTGGGGATGTTGCTCTGAAGAACAGGACTCTAGCTCCATTTGCAGCTGTCTTGGTGCTGCCCTCCCTGTGCTGGACAGCTGAAGTCCTGCCCAGGAGTGACACAAAGCTTCCTTCAAGTGGCAGCAAGGCCACCAAAGTGATAGCAGGACCTCAGCTGGCTGTGCCTGAGCAGAAAACACATTTAAAATACACCTCCCTCAGTGTTTATCCCCAAAGAGGCTGCCTGACCCCTGAAATGAGAAGTAGGAGCTTGTGAGGGGTTGATAATCCCTGAGAACAGTGTTCTGGTGAAGGCCAAGAATGGACTCCATGAACTCCTCACTGTTCTGTTCCCCACAGATTTGTTTTGGTGAAACCCAATAAATGGACTCCATGAACTCCTCACTGTTCTGTTCCCCACAGATTTGTTTTGGTGAAACCCAATAAATGGACTCCATGAACTCCTCACTGTTCTGTTCCCCACAGATTTGTTTTGGTGAAACCCAATAAATGGACTCCATGAACTCCTCACTGTTCTGTTCCCCACAGATTTGTTTTGGTGAAACCCAAATAACAGACTCCATGAACTCCTCACTGTTCTGTCCCCAGATTCATTTTGGTGAAGGTCAGGAATGGACTCCATGAACTCCTTGCTGTCCTGTTCCCCAGATTTATTTTGCTAAGTCTCCACAAAAAAAAAAAAAAAAAAAGAATTGAAACTCTCCAAACCACACCTCTCCCCTCAGGTTATTCCTGTTGGTGCTCTGAAGGGTCACAAGCAAACAAAGACCTGAGCTTTCCAGCCAAAAAAAAGTCCAATTTTTATGTTTTTATTTATTCTTCTGAAAAGTGAAACCTCTGGTTTCCAGCAGGGAGCTGGAGCGCTGTGACCCAGCAGGTATTTCCTCTGCCCCAAGCACAGCTGTGGCCAGAACTGCACCCAAGCAGCAATCCAGGCCCTTTGGGGGAAATTTCAGGCCGTGTCCAGAACATTCATTAGTGCAATTAAAGCCATTAGCTGGTTCTGAGGCCATGTCCTGACTCAGCGAGGGACTGGGGTTTGTTGCACACGCCCTGAACTCCTCCACCTCCCAGGAGTGATGTTTAGTGTTCAGCTGGGGTTTGATCCTGTCTCACAAAAACATGATACTCCCTGGGGGCTCTGAGGGAAGGCAACCAGCCCTTATCAATCAGGAGGAGACGCTGCAGATCAAATTCCCGTCGATAGCGAAGCCAGATTGAGAATGTAATTATCCTAATTAATTTTATATCTGGAACTCATCTCCTTTTGCACAAACAGCAGTTTCCAAGCAGGACACTGGCTTTTTTTTTTTTTTTTTTGCACAGAGCAGTGGTTTTATCTTGTTGAGGGGCATGTTGGCAACACAAGCTCGTGTTGTGCAGACAAGGACTCTTGAGGACTCGGGATCCTGCTGGCCTCTGGAAATCTTTGCCTTTGCTAACTCCCTCCCACCACTTCAGGCTGGCTCCGTAAGGAGTTCACGAACCTTCTCCGGATCATCGGGGCTTGATGCAATCAACTGTGAAGCATTAGCTCTAAATATACAACTGGGAGGCCAGTTCTGCTTCAACACACAAGCACTCATGGCAGAGGATGAGCCAGCAGCCAGCCCAATTTGCAAGAGAAACTTAACTAATAATGCAAGCAAGCTGCAAGGAAAGCAGGAGCAAGTGGGGGCTGATCACTGCTGTGCCCTTTGGAGATGGCTGAAGTTAGGGGCAAACTGGCAGGAGGCCACCCACAGCTTTTGTCCTTGTTGGTGGAGCTAAATGCAGCAGCTCATTCTGCTTTATTTACTTGTTTAGGTGATTTTTTGGCAACTCCAAGCGTGTCCCTGGTGCAAATCCTCCGTGTGTGGACAGATAATTGAAAAACAACAGCAGCAGGCCAAGAGACCCAGAATTCAACTTGTACAGGGAAAATAAACACTGAAAGAACCCAAGCTCACACAGCAGAGCAACCTCTCAGTCCACAGACTAAAACAAACACATTTTTACTCTTTAGATCTCCTCATGTTTCAGCAACCAAGAAATTCTCAGAAGCATTCGGGGGAAGAGGGAATGTGCTGGTGTCACGTTCTTTGTCAACAGCTGTAAAGGAGATGTGCATCCAGCCACTCTTTGGTGGCGATGCCAGACCCTGCTTACCCAAAAAGGAACACCAAGCCCTTCCTAGGAATTTTTTGGAAGATGTTATTAAGCATCTGATTTTGGCAGGGCTCTCAAAGCCGTTTGTCCTGGTTTTTTACTGCCTGTTGAAAAGAAAGCGATACTACAAATACTTCCCACCAGAAAATACCAACAAGCAACTTATCATCACTGCAAGGGAGCTAACAACATTTCCACCGAGTGGTTTTTGGCACTGACAGCTGACTCAGAACAGTTGTTGGTGGCTGGAACAGATGGACTTCATATATTAAAAAAAAAAAAAAAAAAAGGAAATGAGAACTTCTACTCCATAGATTTTAAAAAGCCTTTTGCGAAATCCAACCTATTACCAAGACCTCAGAATTAAATCAAAAGGAGATTTGAATATAATGAGCTTTAAAACTGAAATGTGCCTGGGACTTGCCTGTATCTCCCCATTAAGGACTATACGCTGTCAGCATGTTCTATTTTCAACAGGAAATACTTGAGAGTTTTGGGAGGGTCTCCACAGCTCTGCCCTCAGCCCAGCCCGTGAAATCCTCTAAAATCCAAATATTTGTTTCCACGGGGAATCTGGCAAGGAGAGAGCTGGAGGTAGAGGTGATGTCAGCCGTGAGCCCCACTCTCCATCAGAGCCGCCGAAAGCTTCCGCTGCTTTAATCATGGCCATGGCATTTCCCTGATGTGCAGAATCTTTAGAGGCTTTCAGTGCCTAGAGCTGGGAATGCTCAGAACGCTCCATGCTTCACTGGCTCCCCTTCCATGGCAATGTTTTAAGGCCACAATCAAGAGCAGGGGTTGTTCTGGCAGCAGCACGCAGCAGGAGGCAAGCCCAGCTCGCAGCACTTGGGGGTCAAAGCAGCACCTCAGAGTCTAGAGCAGGTCAGACTTGGGATCTCAGCATCTTGGGAGCTTTGTCTCCTTCTTTTCATGCCTTTTCTTCTTTCTCCCCCAACTAATCAGTTGGCACAAACACATCCTTCCAGTCACACTCCCATCCCACTATCCAGCACCAGCCCTGCGTGTCTAATTTTATGTATTGCTGACACAATAACCCTATTTTAGTGGGGTACCCCCAGCACCTCAAATCAGGCATGGTGGAAAAAACCACCATTCTCAATCTTTTGGGCTTATGACCCCAAATTCAAACATTACCAGAAATCAGAACAGTATGAGGCACCCTGACTTTAAATTTAATGGAAAGCAAAGCCTGGCACCACTGGGTTCACTCACCAGGTAAATGCTCTCAGGCAGAGGTGTGAAACCAGTGGGGTTTGGCTGCTTCTAGCAACTGTTGTCTGTCTGAAGAAACACAGAAATATCTGAGTTTGTTTCCATTCCTCCTGTCTTTTAGGCCAGATTCAGCAGGACACTTGGGCTCTGCTCACATAACACAGAAGGAAATGGGGCACCTTTCTACCCTGCAGCCCCTCTGCCAGGGAAAGTCGTGTTACATTTGTGGTTTTTCCCAATCAAAGGGAGCAGTTGAATCCAGAGTTAGCACTGGGCAGACCATGTGATGCTCTGGGATCAGGCACTCCTGATTTCTCCTGCTGAAGCTGTTTCTGCTCCAAACCACAGCAAAGCAAGAGAACACCAGATCCTGGAGCGCATGACAACCCCCTGCTTGTTGGGGATGAGTGTCAGAGTCATCTTCACACCCCTCCGCTGACTGATTGGGAAAATACTGCCCAAATCTCACTTTACTTGAGACCCAAAGCGACTCTGCAAGCTCTCTGGAGTCACTGGAGGAATGTTTTCTGTCCTTAGATAAACTGTTTGAAATATTTCCATTCACATCCTTGAATGTTGACCCAAAACAGTGACTGGTGAGTGTGTACACGCTCAGCCCTGTGTATTTTGGTACTCAGCTGTAGGCTGGTTGTCAGCCTAACCCCACTCCACCCCATCTTCTCCTCCTGCCATCTGGGCAGAGGGGGGGAGGACAACACGAGCCCACCGGCTGCTGTCCCCCTCCTCATCCCCCCAGCTATTAATAGCCAGACAACAAATGAGCCCAAATTCATTCCTGAGCGGAATTAGCAAATGTTTTTGCAATTAAAACTGCAAACATTCATGCGGGGCCCCCCGAACAATAGGCGCCTGTGCCTGGTCTTGAATAGGCACTAGTGTCCGCCCTGCCTGCCTGCCGAGCCTGCACATTCCTGGCACCCTGGACCCGCTCCTTGCTGAGCTGGGTTTTGGGATGTTTCCCCCTGTCCTGTGTGTGTCCCACGCTCCCCGCAGCATCCGGCTGGTCCTTCTTGCCGGCCGGCCCTGGACCCGTGTGCCGGCCCGTCCCCCATCCCGCCGGCTCCCACGCTGTGCCCGCATCCCCCCGCGCTCGGGCCAGCGCATCCCTCCCTTCCCCGGGGCCAGGCAGGGGCAGCGCATCCCGCCAGGGAAGGGGCAGGGCAGGGCACGGGCAGGGGCACGGGCAGCGCATCCCTGCCCTTCCCTGGGATGGTGACGGGACAGCGCATCTCCCCCTTTCCCTGGGATCGCAAGTGGGGCGCATCCCTCCTCCTTCTCTCTCTCCGGGATGGGGACAGGGACACTGCATCCCTCCTCCCTCCCTGGCTCCGGGATGGGGACGGGAGCAGCGCATCTTTCCTCCCTTCCTGACTCCGGGACCGGGGCACCGCATCCCTCCTCCCTTCCTCCCCGATTCCCGGACAGGGACACCGCATCCCTCCTCCCTCTTTGACTCCGGGACAGGGACATTGCATCCCTCCTCCCTCCCTGACTCCGGGATCGGGACAGGGACATCGCATCCCTCCTCCCTTCCTCCCCGGACAGGGACACCGCATCCCTCCTCCCTTCCTCCCTAACTCCGGGACAGGGACACCGCATCCCTCCTCCCGTCCTCCCCGACTCCGGGATCGGGACAGGGACACCGCATCCCTCCTCCCTCCCTGGCTCCGGGATCCGGACGGGAGCAGCGCATCCCGTTCCCCGGGTGTCGGGGCCGGCGCGGGGCGGTGCGGGCGCTCCGGCCGGTACTCACCGAGCAGGGGCAGGAGCAGGAGCCGGAGCAGCTCCGGCCGCCGCAGCGCCATGATGGGGTGTGCGGAGCGGAGCCGAGCCTGCGCACTGCCCGGGCGGCGCCGGCCCGGGGGCGGGGGTGCCGCCAGCCCGGTCCCGGCTCCGCGGGGGCACCGGCCGGGGGCGGGCCCGGCACGGCACGGCACGGCACGGCACGGCACGGGAGGGGAGGGGGCACGCACCGCGCCCACGGGCAGGGCGCGCCCCGGGCACGCCGCGTGGAAGAGGGGATGGTCCCGGCAGGAGGATGCCCGTGGATGGGGAGAGGGGATGGTCCCGGCAGGAGGATGCCCGTGGATGGGGAGAGGGGATGGTCCCGGCAGGAGAACCCCCGTGGATGGGGAGAGGGGATGGTCCCAACTCTGGGATGCCCGTGGATGGGGAGACGGGATGGTCCCGGCAGGAGAACCCCGTGGATGGGAAGAGGGGATGGTCCCGGCAGGAGAACCCCCGTGGATGGGGAGAGGGGATGGTCCCGGCAGGAGAACCCCCGTGGATGGGAAGAGGGGATGGTCCCAGCAAGGGGATGCCCATGGATGGGGAGAGGGGATGGTCCCGGCAGGGGAACCCCCTGAATGGGGAGAGGGGATGGTCCCGGCAGGGGGTTGCCCGTGGTGGGGAGAGGGGATGGTGCCTGCACTGAGATGTCAGGATGGTGAGAAGAGAGGCCGTTCCTGCCCGTGGGACCCCCGCCGGATGGGAGAGATGGAGATCCCGGCAGTGAGACCCCGGCGAGTGGGGAGAGGGGTCGGTCCCGTTAGCGGAACCCCCAGCCGGCGGGGAGAATCAGTGATCCTGCTCTTGGGACCCCCGCGGGTGGGAAGAGGGGGCGATCCTGGCAGTGGGGCCGTGACGGGAGGAGAGAGGGGCCGGTCCTGCCCGTGGTGCATAGAGGGGCCGGTCCCAACCTCTGGTCAAGCTCTGTGGAGAGAAGGAAACTCACCCCGAGAAGGGCGCCGGGAGGACTTTAATGTTTTTGAGCCCGGATATTAGCAACATTGTGGTTATACAACCTATCCAAGTTTTGTTTCAAAGTGTTTGCCTCATATTTAACAAGAACCCCTAATAACAGATTTCTCTGAGAATTTGCCCTGAAAGCAATATTGTGGTTATAAAACCCATCCAAGTTTTGTTTCAAAGTGTCTCCCTCTTGTATTTAACAAGAACCCTTAGTAAGGGATTTCTATGAGAGTTTGCCCTGAAAAGCCAACTCTCATTGGTCTGTGAATTTCACTATAAACTTTCAACAACTTAAAAGTAAGCAAGAAACATAAACAAGCAGCTGGGCAGAGAATGCTGCTCTTGAGGAACTTCCTGAGTCACAGAATCACAGACTGGTTTGGGTTGGGAGGGATCTTAAAGATCGTTTAGTTCCAACCCCCATGGGCAGGGACATCTTCCCCCAGCCCTAGTGCTGGGCCAAATCCTTTCTGACACAGCCAAATGTTTGATTTAGTGATTTTGCTTTGCCCAGAGAGCATCCTGAGCTGCTGTGTGGTCCTCAAAAGTGCCCCAGGATCTTTTTCTTTGATTAACAGAAAGCAACAGAAATGATCAGCGTGGGACAGCGGCCCCGAATAGAGCGAGTTCTGTGTTAATGCTGGCTCTTGCGTCACTGCCAGCAGAGTCTGATGAGGATGTAATTAAGAAGCTGTTGAAGATCAAGCAGCTGGAATGAAAGCCAGAGCTCTCCTTTGCTCTGTAAACCAGCTCGGCAGAGCTGGCAGGAGTTAAGGGATGTAAAAATGTATTTAACCTGATAACGTAGCAGATCTAACTCGAGATGCTAATGAGTAGATTTAAAGGGCTGATCTGAGCCTGGTGAAATTAATACAGGGAGTTTCATCAATTCTAATGGCCAGATGGGACATTTCCCTGAGGATGAAGGGGAAGGAATCACCTAATAAGGCTGCATGGCTTAAAACCTGACTCTGGCAATCTTTGGGCTGGGTCCCTGTCGAGCTGGGAATCATTTTAACACAGTCCATTTGGGCTGCTCTGACAGGAGAAGTAAAATGTGATGACAGCGAATATAATCAGCGATAAAGTGCAATCACTGAAGTGTCAGGATCCTCTTTAGCTTCCAGCAGCAGCTTGATCAGGGCACAGAGGAGATGAGACAGAAGAGACAAAGAAGGATGGGAGGTCTCCAGCTGCAGTGAAGAAAAAAAAAGAAAATTATTTCAGTTTGGATGGTGCTTGGAGCAACCTGGTCTGGTGGAGGGTGTCCCTGCCTGTGGCAGGGGGTGGAACTGGATGACTTTTGAGGTCCCTTCCTATCCAAACCATCCTGTGCTGCTCTGGCTGGGGATGAGCCGTGCTGGGGCAGCCACAGCAGGACTGTGCCGAGCTGTGTTGGCTCCCCCAGGCCATCTGGGCCACTCGAGGGGGAGCTGGATCTGCTCTGAGGAGCGCTCCTAAGCCTTGATTCCCTTCTCCAGGCTGCTGGAGCTCAGCCTAGGCATGCCCTGAGACTGTGTTTGAATAATCAATGCAGGCAGAGGCTGAGTTTGGAGTCAACTGGCAGAGCAGATATCACCTTCAGGATAACACCAGGGCATGAAACCTCGGGCATCACCCCAGATATCCATCCTGCACCAGAGGGAGGGATGTGCCAATTGCTTGTCTCAGGCTGATACAGCCAGTGCCAGCTCTTCTCTTTGTGCTGCCCCCGTGATTTCACTGCAACCAGGTCCTGCCTTTTCAGCTGCCATCGCTTCTTAGGGGTGTTACTCTGTTTTTTTAAAGTTCTTTTAAGCTTTTTGATATCTACGTTTTTGTAATTGAGTTTTTCACACACTTTTAATGTAAATAATAATTATTTTGTATTTTTTCTAAAAAAAAAGAAAAATTAATAAACTGTTTAACCAGTTTAACCAGTGTAATTAAAAAATTAACAATTTCATCCTCCAATCCATAGTCACTTTTAAAATTCTATAAATATCAAAATCCAGAAATAAACACACCTTTTTTACCTTAAACATCTCAGCGTGTGTCATTCATTTTGTGTCATATTACAACAGAGGAGCCCTTTGGAATGTGAAACTCAACAAGCTCAAGGAGTGACAATAAATATTATACAGGAATTGTAGTGCCCATCAGCCTGAGATGGTGAAGCACTGCTGTGTAAAACATTGATTTGCACACACAGATGGAGCTCCTTTTTCCTTATTTAATGTTGAAACAAGTAACTAGAATAAAATTCCTGGTGAGGGCAGCCCTGTGTGGCACAGGGATGTATTCAGGAATGAGGAGGGACCTCTTCCTATGGTTTCTTTGCTCTCTGAAGGGTTTTCCAATGCATGCTCCAAACAAGAAGAGGAATCTGCAGGATGATAGGAAGGGATCAGAGGCCATGCCAGGGAGCCTTCCTGAACTCCAGGGCAGTCTGTGTGGGGAGTGATGGAGAACAAAGAGTGGGATAAAGCCTTGGAGCCTCACTCCTAGCACTTGTAAGAACAGAGGGAGGGTAACCAAGGACTGAACTGAGAAAAAAAAACCCTTAGGGATTTTTGAAGGTTGCATGGAGCGTGTGGTACATCAGGCGTTCGGGATCTGAAGGCGACTCAGAGAAAATGGATCCTTTTGATGCTTGCAGCGCCTGGAGGCCCAAACTGAGTTTCAAACCCTGCTGGGGAGAAGCTGCTCAAACCTGTAATAACAGGCTGTGCCTGTCACGATGGCTTTTCAATAGCTGTCCACATGGCAGGCAGGAGTGTGATTATCCCAGGCACCGGGGCTGCCAGGGCTCTGCCAGCGAGCTGTGCCGTACCTTGTGTGAGGAGGAGCAGCCTGTCTGAGCCCTCAGGGCTGTCCATCTGGACCCTTCCCAGCCTGCAGCTCCACTCCAGACCTCTTTAACTTCGATGCTGGGATTGTGGCAGGCCTCTGCTGGCCTGGGATGAGGGGGGTCCTGGCAGACTGCTCCACCAGAGAGAAGGTTTGGCTGCTCTCAGAGGTGGAGCAGCAGCGCTGCGGGGAATCTGCTCTGTTAAAGAAAAAGCTTTACACAAAAGAGGAGGGTTCTGGGCCACTGTGTTTTCTCAGGGGGAAAATACCAGCAGATGTGATGTTGTTGGGTGATCTGAAGTGTCTCTAGAGCCACCTGTGCATGTGACAGATGGAAGGTCACAGGTGATGTGCATAACTGGTGGCAGAATGGCCACCAGAGAAGAAAAGTCTCCCTGGAGCTGCACTGGGGTGAGCAGGAGCTGTGTCCCAGCCTTGGCTGAACAGGCCTGGTTGCCCTGGTGGGACAGGACCTCAGTTTGACTGGGTAGGGTGTTCGGAAGCAAAGTCCTGCCCTGTCCTGGAGGGTTTCTAGGGTCAGTTTAGGCTCTGCAGGTGCGTGTTTGTGCAGGAGCCATTTACCCCAGATCATTCCCAGCAGGTCTGGGGAGAGATGCAGGTGTCTGGCCTGTGTCCATCCCTCCTTCACACCCTCTTGCTGCTTGGGCAGCTTTTTACGGATGGCCTCGTGCTGCAGTGCCTCTCACTCCTAGCTGAAGACAGCATCTCTTTTTTTGTCTGCTGGAGTCTAGACAAGCTGTTGATTCCCTGGTGTCACAGACCATGACCCCACTCCTACACCAGTCCCATCATTTCCCCCTAGTTCATTGCTCAGGCATATGCTCATCTATTTTGAATCATTTGTATGTGTGAGGCTGAGTGGCTCCTAATCTCGTCTCCCTCCCGGGGCGTCAGTCACACTGGCATGTGCCTTTTCCCTGTCTGCCTCCCTCTCTTTATGGACTCTGGGTATTTTTAACTCTACCCTCTAATTAGAGGCAGTATTCTCGGGATCTTTTGTGCTCAAGGGCTCTCACGTCTGTGGTCAGCAGGGCAGGCAGTGAGCACTGGGGACTGGCCATGCTTGGAAACCTTCCTGCTGAATAAACAGGGTCCAGCAGCAGAGCCCGGGATGTGGGGAGTGCCTGCATTCCTCAGGGCTGCCTGCTGAAGTGTGCTGGGGTGACAGCCACACAGAGGAGCCAGCAAACCCCAGGGACAGGGCCACAGCTGCCTCCTCATCCTGCAGCACAGCGCAGAGCCTGCTCGGAGCTCCCTGCAGCTGCCTCCAAGCTGCATGCTCATTTCTCCTGACCTGGAGCAGCCACATCCTTGGGGACATCCCCAAGCTGAGCTCCCTCACTCTGTGCTGGTCCAGGCATGGAGAAGACAGTGATATGAACAAGAGGTGGCCTTGAAGCAGGTGTCCCCAACAAGGACCTTGTCTCCTTGTCCTTCCAGCACCGAGCAGCGCTGCCAGCCTGGCTCCAGCACCTTCCAGAGCCCCAGCCTGCTGGATGGAAGCTGTGGTTCCTCAGCACAGAGGCACAAGGCAGCTGTGGTGAGTGGCTGGTGAGCAGGGCTTTCCTCTCCCTGCCCAGCAAACAGCATCTGGCTGGCCCAGGGCAGCCCCCGGGCAGCCTGTGCTGTGCTGCACATCTCCTGTTCACAGCCAAGTCCTCACTGCCCTGCCACAGCCCCAGCAAAGCCAGGCCAGCTGATCATTGCACGTCACACTGTCTGTGCCCGTGCCAAGGCAGCAGGGGTGGCACCAGCTCGGGAGAGGCAGGGTGGGTGCTGGGGCTGGTGACCAGCTCAGCTCTGTCACTGGGAACAGCAAGCCCTGCTTCCCAGGCTGGGGCTGCCTGGAGAAGCTCCCTTTCCTCTGCTGGGGTGTGGGACTGTCAGTGGGAAGGGGAGGCTTCCTCTCTCTCCTGACCCCATACAGACCCTGGTGCACACAACAATAACTGTTAGAGATAAGGCTCTGTCGAATTTATCTCTGTTCTTGAAAGACAATGAGGAACAGAGAGAGGGAAAAGCATTTTCTTCAGGAGAGTGAGGATGTTCTGCAAAGCCCAGGGCTCCTGCAGTCCTGATCTCAGGCTGCTCAGGCCCTGGGGCAGAAGGAGCTGCTCTGCTTCCTCAGCACCGTGGCAGGAGGGTCTTCAAATCCAGCCTGTGCAGGTGAGAGCAGCTTCCTTTGGCAGTGCCCCTCACTGCCTCCCATCTCCCTGTGATCCCCGTGCTCCTTCCCTTCCTGAGTCACTGTTTACCCTGGCTCTGAGGGCTCCTGCTGCTGCTCTGGAGCAGCCTCATCTAATTTTCCAAGCCCTCCAAGGTTGTTTTGACATGCCTGACTAACAGCCCTGTGTCAGCCAAGGGTCTCCCACCACCCAAGCAGCACCTTGCTGGCCAAACAACACACGCCCTGGGGCAGGCGTTTGGCCATGCAAACACCCCCCACGCATGCACACACCTCTTGCACTGCTTTATTGTTTAATAAGTGCCTTGGGTTTCACCATCCCAGCTCTTCTCCATGTGAATCCCTGGCTAAAGCTGGTTTTCATGGCTCTTGATGGAAACCAGTCGGGTTCTGCATTGGCAGTGTGCTCAGGTGCAGCAGTTGCTTGGAAAGGAGTCAAAGATTTAGTTCTTGTTGGTCTCTTGAGTCTGTGTTGGTGCTCATTTCCCTGTGCCATCTACCTGATGGCTTTTCCAGGTGATGGCATCCCACACCTTTGGGTCTGAAGCAGTCACAGAGGAGGGCTTGTCTTGTGAAAAGAGCTGCTCAGGCTCCCTTGGAGGAACAGGGATTTCTTGGTCTGGGGCCTGGCTGCTTCAGGACTTGGGGTTTCTGGAGGGCTGTGAGGCTGGGGAATTGCTTTGTGTCACTGAATGCCATCCTTGGTCCCTCCCTGAGCAGCCTGGTGGGAGCAGAGTCCTGCTGCCTTGCAGTGGAGTGCAGTGCTGGTTTGGAGGAGGAGCAGGGCTGTAATCTCTGCCACTCGAGTGGTGCTCGCAAAGACGATTAGACATATGCCAGCTAATTCATAGTAAACAGGATGGAGGGAGAATTTGCCACTTATAAATGGCAGATGAGCAAGCCCATCATTGCTGTCACTCCTGGGTAATACAGGCTGACATAAGCCCAGTTTAGCTGCAAGTTTATCATTGCTAATCCTGCTGGCCTATGCCTCTCTGTTCCATCCTCTTGGCATCCTTCTTCCCCTTTCTGTGCCTTGTCTCTTTCTCCCTTGCTCCTGGTATTCCATCTTGGGGGCAGACAAATTCCTCAGCCTCCCCCACCCTCTTCCCAATACATTTGTCTGCCAAATACTCTTTTCTCCTGAAAGTATCCCTGTGCAGACTGAAGAGATCTATGGGGAGATCTTGTCACCCCAAGGTTTTGGATAGAGTTCCCAACCCCACTGCAGCTCTCATCACCTTCATTTGCCTCTCTGCCCCCCTTGGAGCTATTTCTTCACGTGATGCAGCCCAGCTCCCTTCCAGGTGTGCCTGTCTCCAATGTCATCGATGCTCCTGCATCTCCCACATGTGGGGGTGGGGCTCAGACAATGAGCTCAGACCCCCCATGGGCTCTGCTCAGGGCTGGATCCCACCCAGCCTGGAGTTTATCCAATATCTTTCCCCAAAGAGACACTCCCTGGGCTCTGTGTGAGCAGCACCACAGGAAATTTTATCTTGGCACCACCGTGCTGTTTGGAGAGCCACGTGGCCAAGCCAAATACCATCCTCTGCTGCTGGAGGGGTTTGGAGCCTTCGAGGAGGTGCAGGGGAAGGTGAATGTCCGTGTGGGAGAGCAGTGGCCATAAAGCCATAAAGCCTGGCTGTGGGAATACAAAGCTGGATGGCACCAGCCAGACATGGAAGTGATGCTCAGTCTTACCTCTGCCCCACTGAAGGACTCTGGGCTCACTCCAGAGTGTGGCAAGTCCAGCTGGGATGCAAATCCTGCTCCTCTGTACCTGTGTGGGTGCCACAGGACAGCAGTGGGAGCCAGATCAGTGGCATTTTTCCTGGTAGTCCTGTTTGCTTTCCTTCCCAGTGATGATATAAATGTCCAGGCTGCCCTTGCTTGACTGAGCCACCCACACAGAATATGTGGGTTTTTTGGTGGTACTCTCAGTGATGTCTCAGAAACCTTGCCCTGCTACTCTCCTTCATTCAGTTAAACTCCCTCTCCTTGCGTGAGTCGTGTGTCCTGCCTGCCCTTCATCCCTTGGATTGCATCAGCTGGAGAAAGGAGGTCAGAGACGGGAGTCCCATGAACCCAGCCCCTTTCCTGGAGCAGGGTGACTGGGGAGGTCCCCTCGGGTGGTTTGGGGAGAGCGAAGGGGTCCGAGACCCTTTGTGCTGAGGGAGAGCAGAGCATCCTTCCCTGGGAAAAGCCCTCCCTGGGAGGGCTGAGGGTGCAAAGCCGTGGAGCGCCTCTGGGATGAATTTCTCCAGCCCAGGAGTTCCCCCTTGTGGCAGGAGGCTCGGGCTGATGCGGGGAGCTGCCGGAGAAGGCTCTGGTTGTGCTGCTATCTTTCCGAGGATGCTGCCTGTGGGTGTGCGGTTCTCACCCGCCAGGCTGCGGGGAACCGGCGCTGGGTTTGCGGTTCCTGTGCCCACGGGGGTGCCTGGATAGGCTCGGCAGAGCTCCAAGCTCTGCATCTCCCGCAGTTCGCCCCTCACCTCACAGGGGGTGTTGCTCCAGGGTACCCAGCACCGGGTCCCTCTGCTCCCCGTCCATGTGGGCAGCTCGGTGGGAGCAGCCCTCGATCACTGTGCGGGCACGGGGATGTGAGTGATGGAGAGCCCGCTCACGGTGGGTGACCCTGAACTCACAGCTGTGTGTGTGACACAGCCAGGAGCCGAGTCCTGACCCCTCTCCGAGCTGGCCAAAGCCAGGGCTCCCCTCTCGCACGGGGAACAGGGAGAGAGATGCTTTGCTGCTGCCTGCTGACGTCTGCGGCTGCTGCTGCCGCAGCCGGGCATGAAGAGGCGGCCTCCACAGGCTGCCCTGCTCCAGATCAGCCTTGAGCAGCCTCTTGTGAGCCCCGCGCTGGCCCGGGGAACCCAGGGCAGCTGGTTCCCGTGATGAATCAGCACCTCTCGGGATGCTGAGCCGGGCTCCTCACGGCGCGGAGGCGACAGCGCCCGGGCGTAATCGATGTTTATTAATGACTATATCGGGGATGCTGTTTAGTCACCGCTCCCACGGAGAGGCAGCCGCAGGGGGGGAAGCGGCTCCTCTGTCCTCGGGGGACATCTGAGGCACCCAGGCACCCGCAGCGTTTAGCGCGCCGCCGGCCGCGTCCCGCGGGAGCGCTCCGCGATGTCAGCGCCGCTGGCACACGGCTGGCTGCCGGCGCTCCCTGCACAGCCCCAGCTCTGCTCCGCACCTGGGGAAACTGAGGCACGGCCGGCTGCCAGGGGTGACAGCAGGACACGGCCTGGCCGTGCTGATCGGATGGGCAGCGGGGCAGCCTGCATCTGGCACAGCCAGGGGGATTTATTCGTGCGAGAGGGCGGCAGATTTAACTGGCGACAACGCGAGCAAAGCCATTAGAGGAGGAGGAGGGGGGATGGTCCTTAAAATGCTGGGCAGCGTGGGGTGTGCTCTGGGTGCACAGCGGGGACGTTTTGGCACAGCGAGGAAGCAGTTTTAGGGCTGGGTGCTGTTATTAAACTCTGTGACGGGCGTTTTCCCACTCCGCCATCTGCAGTGCCATGAAACTTGCATGAGATTTGAGATGAAAAGTCTATTTCTTTGAATGAAGTTTTAATAAGATCAAATTGGAAAAAGAAAATAGTGCCTCTTCCCTCTCCCATCCTGCCCCCCTTCCCTGACTGCTGTTGGATTTGGTCTGGTGGAGGCAAAACCCCTTGTGAACGGGGCAGGGGCCTGGACTGGGAGCTGGGTGTTCAGGGGGTCTCTGCAGGGGATGGGGTGAGTTTGAGGAGCTGCAATGGAGGGGCTGTCCTGGTGCTTGGGGTTGTGAGGGGTTCACAGCCCTTATCAGGGGCATGCACTGACATGGGCTGCAGGGACTAAATGACCCTTAAAGGTCCCTTCCCACCGAAAAAGGGGAGGTGAGCCCCTCCTGATTGGTGTGTCAGATCCCTGGGGATGCTAGGAAAGGCTCAGGTGCGAACCCCTTCATTAACCCTCTCTTTGAAATATAATTTAAATGGGCTTAAGCTCCGTCCTTGCTGGGTGGAGGGGGGATGCTGCCGGGGGTGTTCCCAGCTCGGGGCAGCACAGAGGGCAGCTGGTGGCCTGGGGGACCGGGGGACGCTACCGATGTGGGATACTGCCGAAAGGGAATGCTGCCGATGTGGGATGCTCCCGGGGAGGGAAGCTGCCGATTTGGGATGCAGCCAGTGTGGTATGCAGTCGGTGCGGGATGCAGAGGGTGCGGGATGCTGTCGGTGCGGGATGCAGCCGGGGCGGGATGCTGTCGGTGCGGGATGCTGTCAGTACAGGATGTGGCCGGTGGGAATGCTGCTGATGGGAATGCCTCTGATGGGAGCTGCCATCCCTGCCCGTCTCCGGGCGGGGCGGGGCCGCCAGGGGGAGCCTGCAGCGGCGGCGGGAGCTTCATCCCCCACTGAGCATCATCATCATCGCCGTCAGCAGCAGCACCATCCTCCCCGCCGCCCCGGGGCTGGGACTCACCGCCGGGCTCCCGCGGGATGCCCGTCCCGGAGCTGCGGCAGAGCCTCGGCGCCCTCAGCTCAGTGCGACTCCCACCCTGCCCCAGCCCGCAGTGCCCGGCTCCCCATGGCTTTTCCAGCGGGGCAGGTCCAGCCCCGGGGCCCCGAGGGATGCAGCTTCAGCCAGGTGGGATGGCGAGGGGAGCTGCGTGGCCCGGTTTGTTCTCCGAGAAGCAGAAGCCCAGCCGGCATCTCCTCCTTGCCTGCGGCTCACAGCACGTGGCTGTGCCCCGGGTGCTGCAGCGCCGGGACGGGCCGAACGCCCCAGAGCTGGAACCCAGGAGCTTGCCCTCTGCTCCTTCTGCGATCAGCAGTTCCCAGGATTGGCAGGTGGGGCAGGCTCCAGGAAGAGGGTTGGCAATGCCTGACAGCAAGGGGAAACTGAGGCACCCATGCTGGGGACAGAAAGAGCAGGTTGCAGCCCAGCATGGCTCTCCTGGAGGTGCCAGCCCCAGAGCTGTGCCCAGGTGTGCTGTTATCCCTGAGCTGGGCTCAGCCCCGTGCCAGCCAGGCAGGACAGGACGCTCTGGTGTTTTACAGAAGTCCCCAGGCACAAAGGCTCCTTCCCCTGCAGATTCTCATGGCCGCATGTGCCAGGAGCCAGGTGTCCCTCTGGCACACAGGCTGTGACACACCACTGCCCTGCTGCAGCCACACCAGCAGCCAATAACAAACCATCTCACTGGTCTTCCTGCCCCTGCCAGCTTCTGTTCCACTGCCAGAGGTCTGCCACTGCCCCAGCTGGGAGAGGAGCACTCCAGCTTCCCCTTTTCCAGCAGCTGGGAAGGCCGAGGGAGAGGTGAGAAGGTACCTGGAGCTCAGGGAGTGTGCTAACGTGAGTGACATTCCTGGAAAAGCAGGCACAGATTTAATTTGCTCGGCAGCGTGGGCTGGATCCTGCTGCTGGATCCTCCACCATGGATCCTGAGTGCCTGAAGTGCCCGTGGAGGTGGTGCTGCATCCAGTGCCAACTATTTTGGGCAGGTGTCAGTGCCCTGCTCCTCATCCTCCCCCACTCCACGTGCCCTGGCTGCCCCGTGCCATCTTCCCTGAGCAGTGGGTGGCTGGGGACTGGTGCAGTCCCAAGGAGCAGGCTGAGGGTGCTGAGCAGTGGGGCTGGGAGGGACTGGGAGGTCCCAGGACTAGCTGAGGGACAGAGAAAAGTGAATGACTAGTCATGGCTGTCCCTGCCTGTCCCTGCCCACCGGGGTGGCCCCGCTGGGTTCCCCCTCTCCATATGGCTGTGGATGTCTGGAGAGGCGTTTGACACCCTTGGATGGGTAATAAATAGAATCAGGCCCGCTGCCTTTTGTTTTGATTGATTCCATTTGTTCTGCATAAGCAGCTCCTTCCCCTTGCCAAGGCTCAGCTCCCAGAGAAGGAAGATGCTGAGAGATGGAGGGACCCAGTCTGGCTCTGCTGGAAAGGTCCCTGAGGCTGAACTATGACAGAGAGGATACTGAGGCACACAGCAATGCCAGGTTTTGTTAAGAAGGGAAACTGAGGCTGGCAAAGGTGATGTGCTGTGCCCTGGGGATGCACAGCAAGGTAGGGGAGCCTCTCAGGGCCAGAAGTTCCTTCTTTGGTGCTGGGTGGGGATGAAGCCACCCAGACTGGCAAGCAAAGAGTGATCCAGATGTTGACCACGCCGTGGTGCCACTGGCACAAAGGGAAAATGACTTTATAAATGAGCTTGGGATGAAAATGAGCACAGGAGCCAGGACTCCTGGCTTCCCTTGCCGGCTTGGTTGGAAATGACAGCCTCAGGTGAGTCTGGTGCCTCCCTGCCTCAGTTTCCCCAGGCAGGAGAGGCTGTTTATCTATCAGGAGCTGGGGAACCGGCAGGTTTGGGAGCAGGTGGGATGAAAGGTTGGGAGCTCAAAGCCAAGGGGCTGCTCCATGGGCTCCCAGCAGTGACACCCCAAGAGGTGGGCGATGGGTGGGGGGCTGCTGGGACCCCAAAGCCATCTCTCTGGTGGTTCCCCCTGTGTAGCCCCACTTCCCTCTCACCTCCTTGCCTGGAGACCCCCATTCCCGGCAGAAGAAGGGACGGGGTTAACATGATAGCCCCACCCCGGTGCTGCCGTGCCCCCCGGGTGAGTCAGAGGGCCGGGGGTGCGTGTTCCTGCACCGCAGCTGAGGTGCCACGTCAGGGGGAGCGGGTGTAGGCCCGAAGGACACAGCTGCCTCCTCTCCGCGTCCTCTCACTGCTCCTCTCCTCCTTCTGATCTGCCTCATTATCTCCTGAGTCATCATCGCTCCCACCTCCGCTGCAGCCACCGCCGCCCGCAGCCGGCACCGCGCGGGGCTGGAGCTGCCGGGGAGGAGAGGGAAGCTGCGGGCTCCCGAGTGTCACCTCTCTGTCTCCAAAGGTGTCCCGCTGATTGGGGACGGGGAGCATCTCCCCTGCACGTCCTGCTGGGTGCTCAGATGGACACAGGGGAGCGTGGCTGCTCCTGCCCGGCACGGAGGGATCCCTGAGCACGGTGCTTGTCTTGCAGTGATGCTTTAGGGCTGGCAGTCAGGCTCCGGTGTGCTAGGCAAGGCTGCGAGCTGCTTCCCAAGCCCCGCACGTACCAGAGCCAGGAATAGAGCTGGTCTGCTCGCTGCTGCCCAAATAGGTCCCGATCCAGCTGCTGGCGTCGCTGAGCACACTCTGGCATGCTGCAGATCCTGGTTTTGGCATGAGCAGGCTGTGGTGGATCCAGGACAGGGCTCTGCTCCCCAGAGAGCCCGAGGCATGCTCGGAGATTTTGCCTCCGAACGTGCTGGGATAAAGCAAGGCCAGGGCTGGCTCCATTTTGCTGCTGGGATGAGAGGCACAGCTCCGAGCTGGGCGGAAATCCGAGGAAGCTCCTCTCTCTCCCCGTGGCACTTGGCAGCCTCTTCGCAGCATTAATTCCTCTTGCTGCTACCAATTTGTGGCTTATTAATTCTCATTTGAGCTCTCCGGTTTTCTCTCGCAGCCGCCGCTCCGCTCCTCGTGCTGCCTCTCCCCGGCAGCCCCAAGTGCCCACAGTGGAAGAGCTCCGGGGGGATGGCAGCCCCCATGTCTCCTCTCGGCTGCGTGGGTGCAGCAGTTTAGGTCTCTTGTCAGAAGGTGTCTTCTCCCAGATCTGGGAATGTCTCCGTGGCTCGTCGCCGGCTCGACATGACCGACGGCGGGCTGAGCTGTGGTGGCTCACAGCCAGGCTCTGTCTCGCAGACTGTTCTGGAAGTGCCCTGGGTTAACCTGTCCATCACCCACAGATTTCTGCAGATCTGAGCGTGGGCTCTTCCCCCCATCCCTCTCTGCTTTGTGCTTTGCCTCCATGGCTAATAACTAGGTCAGGAGTCCTGGAGGCCAGGAAGCAGCAGCCGGGTGGGTGGGTGGTCATCTCCCATCTGCTCCCACTCCCTTTCTTCCTTTTCCTCCTGCCTTCTTGGCAGGGAGACCCTCCAGCCCTCTCCTCCTTCTCGGGGCTGCAGAAGGGTGAGAGCTGCCATGTCCATAGGCTGATGAAGACCTTTTCTCTGAACAGGAAGGTATTTTCAGACAATAACTGGATTATGGCCCCACAGCCAGACTGTCAGCTGTAGCCAGTTGAGCCCACAGCTGTGGAGAGCCTGTCCTGGTGGGAGCATCCCTCGGGTACAGACATCCCTGGAGAGGGTTCCCCACCCCCAGCACTGCTGTGGCACTGGGGGATCTGGCAGGGCACCTCTGGGGTGGCGGTGGCCATGGCCATGGCAAGTGGGAAGTGCTGGATCTGCGTGGCAGTCACGGAGTCGGTGCAGAAGGTAACAAGCAGCTGAGTGACAGCTACGAGAGCCCCCTGGGGCCAGCCACATGCTGCCAGAGGGTCGGGAAATCAAAGGCAGGGGAGCGCTGATGTCTGCAGGCTCCAGGAAAAAGGCTGCTCTCGAGAGGGAGGGCTCGGCCGGGGATGATGCAAAGGCCACCTGCTCGCAGTGCCCTGTGCCAGCGAGGACCTGGGTGACATTGAAACAGCTCTGTCCCTTGAAACACCCAGCTCCCAATGCCTCAGTTTCCCTCTGAGGGGGCAGAGCTGCAGCCCCCGAGGGCTGTGGGGGTCCCGCGGCAGCATCCGGTCATGCTGGCCACCCTTGGGACGGCGCCGGGAGCGCGGGCGCCTCCGAACAGGCGGCCCTTGTGCGGCGGGGCCGGCGGGCGGCTCTGACCCCCCGAGGGGAGCGGGGAACAAGGGCGGCTGTGTGTGCCCATGGCACTGCCTGGCCCACTGCCCTGACACGCATTCCCGACACGGGCACCGCTTTCCGGGCTGCCGGCACTGAGATGTGCAGGGAGGGGTGCTGGCTTCTATAAGGGGCTTGTTGTGGCGTTGATTTTTCTTTTCTTTTTTTTTTTCCCCTCCTTTTTCCTTTTTTATTTTATTAGCAGCCTTTGGGTGTCTTTTTGAGCAATTAATCTGGGTCATGACATTCTCTGAGCAGATCGGAGAGCCCGGGGCTCATTAGCACCCGGCCGAACGTCGCTGGAGAGATGCTCTCGGCGGCTCCGCGGCTCCGCCTGCTTGTTATTCTGGGCGAGTCAGGGGCTGCGGCAGCTCAGAGTCCCCTCAGCAGAGAGCCCACCGCACTGCTGTGGGCAGGGGGTCACTGCGGGGTGGCCGGGGTCCCCTCCTGCCGTGGTGGCATGGCCGGAGCAGCCGGTGATGCTGTGCTGGCGCTGAGGTCCCCGGTAATCAGCAGGCAGCACCGTGCTGCAGGGCTCAAGGACTTTTGAGGGTCTCAGCCTCCCTGCTTCGTCTTTGGATTGACTTCATTCCCTGTCCATCAGCTGCTGGAGTCCTCAGAAGTGACCTGCAGCTGCTGCTGCATCGGCACCAGGAGCGGAGTTTGGTCCTGCCAGCCCTTTGTGAGATCTGATGCTGCTCCACTCCCCTCTCCTGCCTGGGGAAAATGAGGCTGGAGAACTCACCTGGCCCAAACCTAGTTGCCTGCCCTGCCTGTCCCTGCCAGCAAGGGAGGAACCATCTCTCCTTGGTCAAATCCAGCCCAGCTGTCACAGGCAATAAGTCTGTGATTCCCCAGCTGGGAGTCACCTCCATCTCATGGATGCTCCTCTATGGCTTTGGCCGGATTTTGCCTTGGTTTTCCACAATGCCCCATGGCCACGAGCTGCACCCAAGCTGCAAGCCCTGGCCTTAGACCTTCCCAGGGTTTTCACCCCAAGCCTCAAGCCTTCACCCTGTCCTGCTGCCCACCTCCTGCACGGCCCAGCCCCGTCCATAGGCCAGGGGAGCAGGAATGGCGAGGAAGCTCCCTGTGCCTGGCTGGCTGCGGCACAGCATATGTGCTGGGATCTGCTCCCTGCCTGCTGTTTATCCGCTTCCTTCGAGTTAACTTATGTTTCCATTGCTGCCCATCTGTCTCCTTCTCTTCCTCTCTTCTTTCCACTCCTTCCGTGCTGGCAGGCGCCGGCAGAGCGCGGGGTCCCCATCCCCAGCAGGTCCGGCTGACCCTGGGGAGTGACAGGCATTCTGCTTCCCTCCACTGCTCCTGTATCCCCACGGGGCAGTTTTTAGGGGGTATCCCAGTGTGGATGCACCCAAGGCTGAGCTCTGGCAGTTCCTTCCATTCACCACTAAATCCGGTAGGAATTCCGTCTGGAGGATCCCCTGCATCCGTTAAACCTGAAGCCGCTGGGGCTGTGTCGGTGCCGGCAGCTCCCTTTCAGCCTTCCATTCCCTCCCTTCCTCCCTCTTCCTCGGCTCTCTTCGCTCCCCAGGCTCAGCGCTGTCGCTCCCATCCATCCTGTGCTGAATCTGCTCTTCAGATGTCTGTGCCTTCCCAGCTCGCGGGAGGGAAGCCCGGCCCCGCTCCCACCCGGAGCCCGGCTATTAGGGATACCCGGGCTTCTTCGGGAAACACAAAGGCATCAAGAGCTGGAGCCAACATGCACCTGCTTTTCTTGCTGCTTCAGAAAGCCCTTGTGGCTGCTGCCTCCCACTTCTCCAGCTTTTATTTATAGTCTGTCTTTCTCGCGCTGGGGATTTTTGCTTTCTTTCTTTCCCTCTCCCCGGCGCAGCTGAGCTGCTGAACTCGTAGCGCTGTGGAGAGGCTTCTCCCTCAGCTTGGCTGCACGGCCATGGAAAAGGGACTGGGAGAGAGACTGGATCCCCACAGGAGCATTCCAGATCCTCATCACCATGCTCTTCATCAGTGTTAGTCATCCCTGTGAGTGGCCGGGGGCTTGTGCACGAGGTCACTGCTGGTGGCTGTGACCCACATTTGGGGCTTTGCTGGTGCTGTGGGCACGAGTGGCATCATCCTCACTGTGGCACCAGGCTCCCAGGGCTCCTGCCAAGGACAGATCAGGCCCTGAGGAGGGACATCCCTCCAGCTGTCTGTGCTGCTTGTCACATCAGTTTGGTGACACCAGTCTCTTGCCTGCTGGGAACTGCTGAGACCCAGCAAACTCGTGCTGCCCATGGCCCTTCGGGGAAATGCTGGCCAGAGATGGGGCTGGGTGCTTTTGTCTTTGCTAGCACTGTCCCCTCCCCAGGGCATGGCAGGACATCTCTGTGCCCAGGGATGTGCAGAGAAGCCCTCAGCCAGGGGACACCAGCATCATCTCCCTGTGTCAGTGCCATGAGAAACTCGGGGACTGGCTGGGATGAGTGCGCCAGCCAGTGCTGTTCCATGTGGGACACTGCCAGCCTGTCATGTCCCACAGGGAAGCCTCCAAGAGCTGTAGAGGGTCACTGAAAGCCAGGCTCCACTCCATGAGCAAAAATACACTTGCCATGGCCACCCTCTCCACTTTTCCCCGTGGCCAGGGGACACGGCAGGGAGAAGGGAGGGGAGAGGAGGCTGAGGACTGAAATAACAGCCAAAAATTACAAAACAAAATCCAATCACAAGGCGAGAGGCTCGCCATCTGCCGTGTGGGTGCTGGAGCAGGAGCCACCCGCCAGCCCTGCGCTGCTGCTGCAGCCCGGGTACCACCAGTGCCAAGTGACTCCACACTGGGAGGGAAGGATGCTCTGGGAACCCTCAGGGCTTGACCCGTGCACCCCAAAATGTGTCCTGGGGGAAAGCCAGGGGTGAAACACCTCACCCCAGGGACAGCTGCTGGCCAGAGCTTTGGGCAAGCCATGGCTGCTGGGGTCAAACCATTCACACCTTGGTGTTTCCTAGTGAAGAAGGAAAATCCAGGTGGAAGCGGAGACTCCTTTGTTCCAGGGGAGCCACGTTTCCATGGCACCCAGTGGGAATGTGCTTCTCCACAGACCTGATGCCTCGTGGGGTCCAGCAGCATGGCAAGGGGAGCCCAGAATGCCTCTCTACTATGACCATGGCAAACCAGGGCACCCAACCAGCAGCGCCTGGGCCAGGTGTCCCCACACGGGCACAGATGCCATGACGTCATGGGCAGAGGTGGCATCGTGTGACGTGTAAGCAGCGAGTGCCATCCCCGAGACGCTGCCCCCGGGACACCGCCGCAGCCGTGGCTGTGCCAGGAGCGCCGTTCCTGGCTAACACCGCGTTCCCGGCTAAAGCCGCGTTCCCGGCTAACGCCTGATCGTGCTCCCGGCTAACGCCTCATTCCAAGCTAACACTGTGTTCCCACCTAACACCGCATTCCCGGCTAACGCCTGTTCGTGCTCCCGGCTAACGCCGCGTTCCCGGCTAATGCCGTGCTCCTGCTCCCGGCTAACGCCTCATTCCAAGCTAACACCGTGTTCCCGGCTAACGCCTGTTCGTGTTCCCGGCTAATGCCGTGCTCGTGCTCCCTGCTAACGCCTCATTCCCGGCTAACGCTTCATTCCCACCTAACGCCCTGTTCCCGGCTAACGCCGTGTTCCCGGCTAATGTGGTGCCGGCGCGGGAGACAAAAGCGGCATTACTCACTGCCGGGGAGGAGCGGCTCAGAGCATTACTCAGCCCCGCCAGCAACTGGGTCTATTCTTTGTGCATCAACCTGGGGGACCGGGGAGGAGGAGGAGGAGGAGGGCAGGGGATGGGGGACTCATTTTTCCTACGGAGCAATGACCGCCCACTCCTCTGCAGCCCCCTCCTTCCCCCGGTGTCACTGGAGGGTCGTCAGCGGGGGGGATGCTCTGGAGGGGGCTGTGCCAATGCTGGTGCCTCCGGTTCTCCGTGTGCCGCTTCCTCTGGGCTAATTGGAGGTGATTGATCCAAGGAGAAGGTGGAGGAGGTTCATGAGGCTGTGGGCTGTGACCTCCTGCACTTCTCTCTTCCAGGTATCTGACAAAGAATGTCCCCGAGCTCCCCAGATGTGGAGCACAGCTGGGACTGGGGTTTTTGCTGAAGTCTGGTGGATCTGGGCACAGCTCTGTGAAGGCGCTGGCATCTTGCTGGTGTGGAATTCTCTGGTGTGGAATTTGGACCAGGTGCACACATTGCCCCACTGCTGAGGAGGGTAGCAAACACATTGCCCCTCTCCTGGGGGAGTTTACTCCTGGCTTAGAGGATTTTTAGGGAGCTCTTGGTGAGGTTGATGCTGGGATGGATGGATGGATGGATGGATGGATGGATGGATGGATGGATGGATGGATGGATGGATGGAGGCACTAATGGAAGAGCACTGGAGAGGGGAGGCAGGGGTGAGGGATGAGCCGCTGGCGGATTTGTAGCCACGGATGCAGCTTCTTAATGGAGGAAAATAATCAATGTGGGCTGAAGGGGGGAAGAGGATTTTAAGTGGGGGAGGACATCGCTGCTCTGGGTTGGGAGCATAGGCATTCCCATGGGTGAGGGGAATGAAGGGGGACAGTGTTCCCAAAGGCATGGCCATGAGCAGGAGCAGACTAGGGGTGGGGAATGGTGCAGGGGCAGCACCTGCCCTGATAGGAAACACCTGGAGCCTCTCAAACCCAGGGGAACCCCAGCTGCAGAGCACAAAGCTTTAAATAGGGGAGGGGAAGCCCTTCCAGCATTCCAACTTCTCTGCCCTGGTTCCTGCCCATTTTGGTGATCCTGTGACTCTCCTGGCCAGGTACTGTCAACATGGCTGGGCTGTGTGGTGGGGTTCTGGTTGCAAGAGGATATCCCCTCTCCTTGGAGGTTTGGTTGGGAAACCAGCCTTGGTGTTTGCATCAGGATAGGGTTAGCAGAGCCCTACCCCCAGCAGGACCTGGATTTCCGGTGGGGATTCTGCTTTGAGCTCTAGAGAATGCAGCTTGGAGGCTCTAGGCATGGAGTGGCTGCTCCTGTCTGTTAGGGTAGTCCTGCTTGTCCCCGGCTTTGTTATGGGCAGGAAAACCTGCTGGTGTTGCTCAGTACACAGGGAAATTGGTTCTTGCTCAGTTCCCAGACACAAAAGGTAATTTTGGGCTGGACCAGACCTTTTCTGGCTCTTTCAGCGTCGCAGCTCCTATGTGTCTGTCCGCAGGGTCCGTGCAGAGCCCTGGCAGCTGTGTGTGTCTCCACGTGGCTTTGCAGGCACTAATGACCATCCCCCGTGCTGAGCTCCTCGCTCCCAGGGAGGAAAACCTCGTTATCCAGGGAGATGGATGCGGTGGCGTGTTCCCAGATACCCCGTGGCAGAGCCAGCCTCTAGGTCTGGATGCCTGGGTTACAGAGGTGCCTGGGGAGACGCTTTTGTTCCAAAATCAGTGGTGAATTTAGGGGATTTGAGTCTCACCACCCTGCTGCAGGATCCCTGGGGGTCTCCTTATTCTCTGCATCCCTCATGTTGCTCCTGTAAATGCACCCTCAAGCCTCTACAAAGCAATTAAATCTGCAGCTACCCATAAAAATTAATTGCACCGTGTAACGCTGCTCTCTGGCCAATGAGCTTGTCCCCACCTGACCCTGGGACCCCATCCCTATTGGAGCCCCTCGGAGGGGGGGACTGGGTACCTCTGCATGTGGTTGCCTCAGCAACTGTCAGTCTCACACAGCATCCATCACACCCAACATTTCGGAGCCGTTATCGCGCCTCGGGTGCAGCGCTGATGGAGCGCTGCCGCGGGATAAGTGTCACCCGCCTCACCTCGCTCTTTATCTCACAGTGGTCATAAATATCTTCCAGCTCCTACGTGTCCCCCTGCTCTAATCCCCTCCTGGTGCTGCTCACGGGAAGAGCTCACAGGGACCTGTGTCCATAGGAGACTTGGAAGAAAACCAATTAGGAGTTTCCGAAGCGCGGTGTCGTTAATTGCCTCTATCCTTGCGAATTAATAAAGCGCCGAGGCCATTGTTTGACTCAGCCTGTGCGTGCGTGGCCTCAGGTGCAGCCTAGGCATGTTGGAGGGAGTCTGAGGGATGGGAAGAATTGTGGGGTGATGGGTAGAGAAGAGCTGTGTGTTGTGGAGCCAGGAGAACGGCTCGTGGAGGTGCCCAGCTGCTCTTCCTGCTCCTTGCCCAGAGTGTCCTCATTAAGTAAAAAGCGGTCTGAAAACTGTCCCAGATCTACTCTTTTTTTCCCCCTGCCTCTATCCTGCTTTCCCTGCTCCCCAACAGCTAACCTGGCTTGTGCTGGGGGATTCCTGCTCCTTTTCTGAGCCTGCACCATCCTTGATCTGTTGCTTTGCATCATTTAAGGACTTAATTTTAAAGGCAAAATTTTGCTGTTAAAATAGAGTTGACTTTTTCTTAGTGCTGCCTAAAACTAAGCAGGTCTGAGGGTCAGAGCAGCATCTGGGGGAGCTGCAGGTGTCTGGGGTTGGGCTGGTTTATCTCAGGAATGCTTGGTTCTCCTTAATTAATTCATAAGGCCTTCTCATGTTTTTACACAAGACACCACGGTTTTGGCTCACAGCATCCCTCCCAAAGGGAAGCCCAGCGTGGGGCTGTGGAAGACACCCGCCCAGCTCAGAGTGATGTCCTCATCCAAGGTTTTGCAGGGGAAGCCTGGAATGAGCGTGAATCAGCCATTCTCTGAGCAGAAAGCAGAGTGAGCACCAGCATCCCCCCACCCCCGGGGGCTGCCTGGGATGGCTCCCTGCCTGCTGCAGGCAGCTTTCCTGCAGGGAATGCATAATTTCCTTGGACCCCCTCAGGCAACCAGCTGGGAATCTCCGGATTCCCCAGTTTTGATGACAGCGTGGGGAATTTGGGAGCCGCGTCTCCTGCCCTGACTCGCTGCTCTGGTGATAAAAGGCGAGTGACAGCCGTAGATGTTTTGGGGGAGGAAAACATGTAGGGCAGTGCTGCTGCAGGGAGGGGATTGCTCTGCCTTCCCTGCTCCCAAAGGATGCTCAGGCTCTGCCAGGCGACCAAGTATGTGTTGGTCCTTTCCCTGCCATGGCTTGCTTTCCAGTGGGACTGACCCCAGGGATCAGAAAGGTGCTGGAGGGTCTCTGCAGGTGTTTTCCTGCATCCTCCTTGGCTCTGGGTTGCAGGGATGCTCTGGCTGTGCCTGGAGCTGCATCTCCTTGTCAGTGCCTCAAAAGACGCTCATATATTCAAATGCTTCAAGGAGCTGGGGCTCTGCACTTGTTCCCAGGAAAATAAATAAATAAAATCATCTGCTGGGATTTTCTTGCTCCCGTTTTGCTGGTGTGGAGTCATGCCCGGCTGGGAGAGGGAAAAGCTGGTGGTGGTGGGGATGGACTGATCAGAGGAGGGTTCCTGCCTTCTGGGCATCTCCTGGTGAGATCCCACCACAGGGAGAGAGAGCCCGGGGGATCTGCAGAGGCTGTGCTGCCTCCTGCAAGGCCACCGTGTCCTTGTCAGCGGGGGTGACGCAGGTACGCGCGGCTGCTGTCCCCGCGGCTCCGAGCTCCGTGTCACCTTCCCCGCCGCCGTGCCGGGAGCCGCGGCCGTGCGGTGACCGGAGCGGTGCCGGCGGAGCCGCAGCACAGCAGGGAACCGGCATTTATTTGCTGCGACAGCTTTGCAACAGATTCCTTGGCGGAGCTGACTGCAAACTGCAATCCTAAACTGTCGGACGGCTCCTTTTTCCAGCCTGGGAGTGTGAGAAACAAATTTGTTTGGGTTATAAAAACATATTAAAAAGCAACACATTTTGTTTTGCAATATACATAGTTCTTCATGCCAATTTTTTTTTTTTTAATGACTGCCATTCTAATCCCTTCCAGACAAAGACGTTTCTTAATAACTTTTTGTGGAGGTAATTGCTGGGGAGCCGTTTCAAAGTGGCAGGCAGGGAGCTGTGGGCTGCACAGCTGCAAGTGATGGCTGTGCATTGCTCAGGTACGGAAGGAGGAAGGATCAAAAAAAGCTCTTGGGTGTCTCTAGCTTTGAAAAGTTTCCATACCTGGTGATGCCTGACAGCAGCATGTCTGGAACAACACAGGAAAGTGGCTTTTTGCTCATCACATGTGCCCAGATGGTTGGCATCTTCATGGGCATGTGTTCTGTAGCTCTCTGGTGGTTCACTGGCTGCTTGGCTATTCCCAGATCCTGGGTTTGGAGTGTCTGGCTCTGAGGAGCATCTTACCAGGACCAGCAGCTTTCTCTCCCCCTGAAGCAGGGGATAGCAACCTCCTGACTGGCATCCAGATAATGTTCAGGACCTCCAGCAGAGGGTTTCCCTGGTGGGAACAGTGTGTTAGGGATCCCTGGGAGCTGCAGATGGGTTTGGATCCCAAACCACTCGGGGTCCATCAGCTCCTCATCCTTGGGCTGGTGATTGTGGAACATCCTGAGGCGTCTCCAAATCTCCTTTGCAAATGAGGGGGTCCAGACTTGTTTTTCCAAGTCGGTGTCAGGTGATCTTCAAATCAAGGCAAATGCCTGTGGGTTTTTTTTTTTTTTTTTTTTTTTTAGAAATGGCACTGTTTGATGTGCAATTAAAATGCTCCATTTAATTAGACAAATACCAAAGAACCTTCAGAAACATGACTATTTTTCTATATTTACTCCTCTTGTGTTTTTCTTAGTGACTGTAGTTCCAATTAAAACAACCTCCCCTATTAAACTGTTGGCTCTTAAACCCAGGAACTAAAAATATAGCACAACCATGAAGCTGCCCTCCCTACCCCCACATCTTTATCTTGGACTGCTGCCTCTGCATTGCTTTGCTCCCTGAGAGCTTCTCCAGGCACTTGCTGGAGCTGGTGGTACTTGACTTTGGCTTTGCTCCATCATTTCTCCTACCTTGTGCTAAAAACTTGCTGCCTTTGGGCAGAAATATGCCCAGAGCAGCCCGATTAGGATGGAGGGATGGGTTACTATGGGGATGAGAAGGCATTTGCAGCAGGTTTTTCTCCCACCCCATTAATTTGGGGAGCCTTTGGAGGTGGTTTCATCCCTAAAAACCCTGCTTGATGTGCCTCCAGCTGGGAGCTGACACTTGCTGTGGTGGGGCTGGGGAGAACAGCTTGCATCCACCCCAAACATGTCTGTGCCATCCCTGCGTTTGCAGTATAGGAACAATAGCTGGCCTGCCAAGCTAAACACGAGCTGTTCCCAAAGTTATTGGCATTTTGCTTTTTGCCAAGGGTCTGGAGAGGAGGCGGATCAGCAGCCATCAGCTCTGAGCTCAGCCCGGAGCTGGGAGAGGCGCTGTGAAGGAAACCCCTTCTGATCATCCAGGCTGAGCAGCTGGGCCTGTGCTCGGGGAAACTGAGGCACAGCCCCTTGGTTTGTATGCACCTCCAGGGGCACCTCCCTGCCCTGCTTTGCCCCAGCTGCTGAGCTCAGCCCCCAGGCACTGCGCCTGCCTCTGTTTAACGGCGAGGTAATTTCCCAGAGGTGCCTGAAGTTGCCTTAATGCGAGCTGTCAAAATGATGTACAACTGTGCCGGGCTGCCTCGCTCCCCCTGCCTCTCCCTGCCTCTCCGGTGACAATTTTGTCAAAGATCCTTTCTGAGATGCTGTTTTGACGGGGTGTTAATGGCTCCTTCCTCATCAGGCACTTGCGGTGTCCTGAACGTGCCGAGTGGAAGCCGCTTGTTTCTGTGGTAATTAAGAAAAATGATAATAACAGGTTTAAAGGAGAGCAGCTGGGGGTCAGTGCTGCTGAGTTGTTGGCAGCTCGGTGATGCTCACAGCCTGCAAAGGCCAGAGGTAGCATCTCCTCCGTGGGCTGGGGATAAACCAGGTTTTTGGGAGCCTTGGGCATTGCAAGATGCCCCTCCGAGGGTTTGCTGGGATGGGGCAGCCCCCAGAAACAAGGAGCTGGCTCAGCTCATCTTAATAACATGGGAGGTTAAAAATAAAAATCAATAAATACCAGATTATCGAGATGGGATTAATATCAATTTTAAACACCCCCCAACATCAATAATGACCAAGCGTAGCCCAGCTAATGAGATTGGGGGCCTCAGCAATCAAGGCAGAGGATTAGAGATGATCAGAATAAATCCCAAATGATGAGGGACATTGCCAAAGTCTATCCTTGGAAGACCCCACTGGCATGGACCTGATCCTGGGGGATGCTTGGGGCTGACTTTGCTCGACCCCAGGGCTGGGTGATCTGACCTGGATATGGGTTTGGGCACAGGCTGCAGCTCTTGGTGCCTGCCGGGGTGTTGGAGCCCAAAATGCTGTGGCACCTCACTTTAGCACACAGTGGTCAGATCCCACCTTTCTGGCAGCATCCCATGGGTTCCAACCTCCAGCACTGATTCCTCAGACTCCAAGCCTAGATCAGGACACCAGGACACTTGGACATTGCCTAAAACCAGTTTGCCCACAGCCCTTGGATAGCCCCAACCATCTTCTCCCACAGCTACCCATGATCTCCAGCTGTGCTCTCCCTTCCCAGTTCCCAGCTTAATCCCCAGGCGTGTTTTTAATGCCTCTGCATGTCTCTAAGCTCCTCTATACCCAGAAGCCAAATGCTCCTTGTAGGATTCAGATGTCTCCCCTGTGGATTAGATGGGATGGCTGCAAATTCCTTGTAATTTGCTCACACGGGGTCTATTATCTGCTCCTGGGAGGAGGGGGCTCAGGGGTGGCCCCCCTCTGTTTCCCATCTGTGTAACGCTGGGCCAGGGGAGATTTTAGCCAGTGATCCCTTGTCCAGGCTGTGATTCAATTATTCCCCACTGCAGCCTTGCTGGTGGCTACTGGGCAGCACTGGAATTTGTTCCTTGTGTGGTGTGATGGAGCATGACCCATCCCTGTGCCAGGCAAGACTGGATCATATCCTCCCTGTTCATGGAGGGCTGGACCAGAGCACCCCTAACCCAACCAGAGCATCCCCATCCCACCCAGAGCTGGACCTGAGCATCCCCAACCCATTCAGGGTTGATCCACAGTATCCCCATCCCACCCAGAGCTGGACCAGATCATCCCAAACCCAACGAGAGCATCCTCATCCCATTCAGAACTGATCCACAGCATCCCCATCCCATTCAGAACTGATCCATAGCATTCCCATCCCACCTAGAGCTGGACTGGAGCATCCCCATCCCACCTAGAGCTGGACCAGAGCATCCCCATCCCACCTAGAGCTGGACTGGAGCATCCCCATCCCATTCAGAGGTGATTCACAGCATCCCCATTGCATTCAGAGCTGGACCAGAGCACCCTTGTCCCATTCAGGGCTGGACCAGAGCATCCCACTCCCATGCAGGGTTGTCCCACTGAGCTCTCCCCCTTCCCAGGTTAGCTGGTTCATCAGCTGCCCGTGTTGTTAAATATCACTGCTGCTTAATTCAGGTGACTGGGATGCAGGCTGGATTTGCTGATTCAGCAGGTTAAGGGAAAATCCTTTCTTTTATTGAAAAGAGTGGGAGCTGGGCAGAAGCAGGGGAGGTTTTGGGAGGGAAGTCCTTTCCTGCCAGGGATTTATGGCTGCGCAGGGCTGTGTGCTCCAGGAGTTTGATCCCTGCTGTCGGTTGCCTCGTGTCCAGCAGCTGGAGAACAACAGAGTTGGTGCTTTCAGGTGCTGGGAGCTGTTTGCCCTCTCCTTATGGATGTAGGGATGGAAAGCATCAAGCGAGGGCATTCCTGTGCCTCCCATATCTCGCCTTGCGCCGTGGCATCCCCCACCCCCGAGGCTGCCGCCGCCTTCCCGGGGCGGGGAGCCCGGATTTGTCTTTCTAATGCCTCAGTCAATGGCATCGATTGGGCTGGAGCAAAGGATCGATCGTAATTTGGTCGGAGGGACCCGGCGCCGGGTGCGAGAGGAGTAATTAGAGCAGCAGAGGAGGCGCGGGTCGGGACGGCAGCCGGAGCCCATCGCCTGGGGAGGGACAGAGGGACGGACAGGCAGCAGGGAGGGCGAGGGGGCCCTGCTCTTCCAGCAGCCGGGATGCCCTTCCTGGCACCCAGACCCCCCACTTCAGGCTGGCAGGAGCAGGGGGGGTTGCAGTGCAAAGGGATGGATGCTGAAGCTGGTGTTTTCTAAACGTGCTTTCCCTCTCCACTGGAGCAGCCCCTCCAGCCCCAGAGAGCAATTTTTCCCAAATTGGGCAGGGGTTGGGTGCTGGGAGGTGCCTGCACGGGAGGGAACCCATTGCACTACCCAGGGAGGGAGTGATGGGGGATCCTGGTGGGAGCTGGGTCTTGCTACGGTTGGGCAAAAATGGGAGAAATTCCCCTGCAGCCCAAGGGAACAGCACCAGAGCCCTGAGCCGAGCTGCAATGCAAATTTCCCTGCTCTGCCTTGGCCTTCCAGCCTGCAGCTCGCTGGCAAATCCCACCCACACGGCTGGAGCCTGCTGCCTTCTCCAGCCTTGCCTTCGCAGGGGGCTGCGGTGAAACAGAATTTCTCCTCTTCCCCAGCAAGAACGATGGACCATCTGGATTTCAAAGCAGCTGCTTTAATTGGAAGCTGTTCCTTGCAGTGGGAAAGGAGGGGGCTCGTGCCTGACAGACACCCCCAGCTTTGTCCTCCCGTGCTGTCCATGGCCATGCTGGGAACCACATCCCAGCCAGGCCCTGGGGGATGTCTGCACACAGCTGGGCTTGGGAGCATCCCGGGGGTAGTTCCCAGAGTTGGGTGGGTGGAAGGGAAGGGAGAGGAGGATGTAAACTTGGGGAAAGGTCAGGCATGCTATAAATAAGTGGCATCCAGGGAAAGAAATGTCAGTGTGAGGCAGCAGCAACACACCAGTGCCCGAGATGGGAGGGAAATGTTGTTGTCTGGGGGATCAAATCCATGGAAATCAGGGCTGGGGTGACAGGGGAGGGGGCTCTTCCTGAATGTGGTGGGTCAAAGAGTGGCTGTCGTGCTGCCCAGGTTGTTATTGGGAGTGCTGATGCAGCCAGGTGGGATTGGGGCCCACACCAGTCACAATTCTCCCAGGTTCTCAGCACTTGGAAAGTTGTCCTGCTGCTGTCTGACAGGGAAAACAGGCTAGGGCTGTGAGGCTTTCCAGCTGCTCTGCTCCCAGCACCATCTTCAGTGAAAGCAGAGAAATGGGGGAGAGTTTCCATGGTCCTGCTGCCTGAGCTCTGTCAGGAGGATGTTGCAGGAGTGGGCGAGCGCCCTGGAGGGGGGGATTTTATGGGATGGGGGAGCACCAGCAAAGGAGGGTGCAGTGCTACCCCTGCCCACAGTCTCTTCAGGGCATTCCCTGGAGCTCTGCCGGCCTTCCAGGGGAGCCAGGCGTGTTCCTGGGGACTGATTGCACATTTGTCCCCGAAGTGGTCTGACTCGCTGCCGAGTCATCTTCCCGCAGCCCTGTGAATGCCGGGCTGATTGCTGCCTGGCAGGGAGGGAGCCTGGGGAGGGGGAAGCTGACTGGGAGCCAAGCCCAGCTGCGGGAAGCGCTGCCGACAGCCGCTGCCCCGGGCCGGGCTGGCTCGCCGGGCTGCTTCCAGCGGCAGCTCAGCTCCAGCCAGCTCGTCTCGCTGCTTTGTGCCCCTCTCCGTGGAAGGGATGGTTGGAGGAGCTGTGTGTCTCGGTGAGGCAGGATCTCCATGTCTCCAAGAGAGCCCTGGGGGGCTGTCACCTCTCCCTGTGTCCCCTGGGAGTGCCGTGGCAGTAAAGGGTGACCTGAGGGTTCCCGGACCCGCAGGCTGGTGCCACTGTGTGATTTCTGCATGGGGATTCCCTCCCCATGGCTGGCTGCAGTGTCCTCTGCTCATTGCACTTCACTCCTGTCTCTCCTGATCCGGAGAGGGTTTGGGGATGTTGTGGTGATGCCCTGAGCTTGGGGGCACAGGGTGCTGAGCTGGGAGCTCCAAAGCCACTTGTCCTGGGTGCACTGTCTCCTTCAGCCCTTCATTGTGGCACCTGGGCTGTGCCTGGAGGGGACACACGGGAGGGCCAGAACCCCTTTTTAGTGCCTGGCCTTCTGAGCAGGGCAGACAGCTTGGAGGGCTGTGGCCTCGGGCAATCCTGTTACAGGTTGTCAGGCTGTTGTTCCAGGGAGTTGGGGATTTGCCCACCTGCTGCGGGGCAGGGAGCAGCAGGAGGGGGCTGGGGATGGAGGGACACGGGGTGGGGGGGGTTCCCTGAGAGGTTGGACTCTGCTTCCCCCATGCAGGATGTATCCCGGTTTGGGGTGTACCTGGTGTGGCTATGGGAAAAGCCATCCAGGAAAGGGTGGTCTCTGGCTGTTGGGTCCTCAGGGGCCACCCTGAGCCCCCCACCTAAGATGATCACTTTGAGGGAGGAGAAAAACAGGAACTGGTTCAGCCTGGGCAGGGAGGTGCGAGGCTGCAGACCCTGCAGCCATCATCTTCTCCCTTGAACAAAGGCGGCTCTGAGGCTCCCCTGCCTCCTGGCTCTGCACAAGAGATCCCTTCTCTCCGGCAGCAAAAGCCTTTTCTAAGCCCGCCCCCCACTCCTTGGGAGGCTGCAAGGCTCTTCCCTGCCCTCGGCCAGCCCAGCCTGGCACCTGCCTGCCTGTGCCCTTCCTGGGGTGCTGTGGGGTCCGGCCGGCCGTGGAGGGGACCCCGACAGGCTTGTCCCCTCCTGCAGCAGGGCCAGCACCTGGTGGTGGGATTTTGGGGGGCAAGGCTTGGATTGCAGACCGTCCCACATCCTGGGGACCCTGCCTGGCACCAACAAGGCTCCTGGGGGAGCCTGGGGTGACGACCACCCCCCCAGTTAGGGTGAGACTGGGCTGGGGCGGGATCTGGCCGCGGGCATCGGGGAGCCCGGCACGGCAGCAGAGATCAGAGAGGAGAAGAGCTCCTGCGCCGGTAATTACGGACGAGGTTGATGCCACATGATCCAGGACGTCAGCAGAGTGTCACAGCTGGTGGCACGCTGTATGTACAGGGGCTGGAAAGGATGCCAGGGCGAGAGGTTGGAGCACCGGGACACGGCGTGTGCCCACAGTGCTGAGCCAGCCTGGCTGCCCGACCTTCCCTGAGTCACCTCTCGTCCCCAGCCTGCCGGGGCCCAGCCTTGTCCCCCTCCCTCCGGGAGCTCAGCATGGCCAGCTCCCCGTGCCTCAGTTTCCCCCTGTGCAGGGAGCTGAGCAGCTGCCGTGGCTCTGCGCCTCCCCCCCCCAGCAAGGAGAGCGGCACGCTCCTGGCTTTTTGGGGATGTTCTCGGGGAAGCCAAGGCAAAGTGTGGTTACTCATGGCGATGACAGCGCCGATGACAAGTCCCGCAGCCCCCAGAAGCACGTGCTGTGCCTGTGCTCCCGCGCAGGGAGGTGTGTTCCCGGTGCCAGAGAGCCCCAGTGAGTAATGGGGTGGGCGGCAGTGCCGGGGTACCGTGGGGGGTGTGCTGCAGGGTACGTTCTGTCATCCTTTCAGGATGGAGGGGCGACCCCCACCAGCCCCAAGAGGGGTGTGTCCCCCCACAGGGCAGTAGGATGGGGGGCTACAACAGCACGCTGCTGTGTGTGAGGGGTGAGATGGGTCCCCGGGGAGGTCAGCAGTGTCCTGCTGCCCCTTGTTGGGGGAGCAAGCACCAGGTCACGGTGGCTGCCGTGGGTCTGGGGACCCCCACCGACCCCCAGGCTGCATCTGCTCCAGCCAGCATCCCACAGAGCAGCACAAACAAGGCTTCCCCTGGCTGCTGGTGGGAGAGGGATGCTCCACGCCGTGGAAAGACATATTTAGGCTGGAGAAGCAGGTGATGAGATAAGGATGGGGTATCGCGTTACCACAGTCGGATCTTCCTTTGAGGTTAACAAGACAAGACAGACAATCGCTGCTGCTTGATCCAGGGAGTGCTGTGTGAGTGAGTCTATTAGTGGGCTGATGAGTAATTAGCTCTGTTGGAGACCTGCTAACGGGAGGAGAAAGTTGTTACCGTGACTCAACTGACCCCTCTTCACACAAGTTTAGTGTGCCTTTTCTGAAATACCACAGGTGGATCATTCCACGACTTGGATGTGCAGCCAGGAAGGCATGGCAGGATATTCCTTGTTTGCCATCTGGAGTCACGCGTCGGTGATGAGCCACCAGCGAGGGGAGAGGGGCCGAGGAGGGAATGAGCCTAACCCCAGCTGGGTGTGAGCCGAGCCCATCTGCCTGCTCCTCCTTTGAGGGGGCTTGTTTTGGTCTTTCCGAAGAGCAGGCTCGCTGTGCACGCAGCGACACCGCAGGCTGGCACAGCCCTCCCAGGCTCAGCTCCCGAGTTTCCAGTGTTCCTGCGGGCCCCTGCCCTGCTGCTCTTCCTCGCTGAGGTGGCAGGGATGGGGTGGGCTCTCCTGGTCCCTGCACAGAGAGGGGAGGAGGTGACAGCTGGGCCATGTGGGATGCTGTGAGACACCAAGTCCCACTTTCGGAATGTGGGCCGTTCCCTCCGAAGTGCAGGAGGCAGCTCTCCCGGGAGATCAGGTGTTGTGAGACTCGTGACTCCACCATGCAAATGCTGGAGGCTGTGAATAATCATGTACTTGTGCAGGGAGACTCAGCCCAGTGTGGGTTGGAGCATCCCTCGGCCAGGTGGGAAGCAGCTGGGTCCAGATTCCTGCTTTCCTGGACTGGTCACCAGCAGTGAGGAGCTAGAGGGAGAGAGGCAGCAATTCATACCCTGGCGAGTCCCATTTTCAGATCAGACCCTCTCCAGTGTTGAATATTTTTGCTGCCCCATATGAAGTCTGATCCAGATCCTTGCTGCTCCAAGTGCTGGAATTCCCTGGGTTTCCAGCCTGAGTTGTAGCTCATTCCCACTTTTCTTGTGCTTCTTCCCAACCCAAAACCTCTCTCCCTGATCCTGAGAGCCGAGTCTCAGGGAGATGGAGCAGGGCTCAGCCAGGGCTGCATCTCTCCCACATGAATGTGTGTGACGGGGAGAGCTGCATCCCCCAGGTCTCTGGTGCTAATCTAGAACTCCTGCCTCATTTGTCAGAGCTGTTTTCTTTTAAAGAACAACTACATTTTGGCATTTTTATCCCTTTTGGTAGACCGAGCAGTGGAATTACCACTGGGCAGTGGTCAGTTACTCAGCTGGACACGATGGGCTCTGCTGGCCGTGGCTGTGTGGAGGGCAAGGACATCCCTGGCTCAGTAGCACAGCACACGGGTACAGCTCAGGTGAGCAAAACGCTGCTGCAAGAGCAGCTCCAGCTGGGAATGTGGGGCAGGAAGGTGCCAGCTCCAGGGTGACCTGCATCCCATGGGAACTGCAGCACTGTGCCCTGCAGGGATGGTGACACAACATTTGTGTGGGTCTGGGGGCTGTGTGACTGATTTGGTTCCAGCTCATCCCCTTGGCATGGAGGGCTGCCTGGTGCCTCCCACGTGATGGGCAGGAGGTGGCCATGGCCAGGGACTGGGGTGCTCCTTGCCTTGCCACTGATTCCTTCACCCGCACCCGGCTCTGCCACCACAGACTGACGTGCAAGTACAAGGAGTGCCCTGCTCATGTAAATAAACCCAGCTATAAATAGAGAGGGAGAGAAGTGTGAAAACAGTGGGGAATGGATTTCATGAAACCAGCAAATTAGTCTGGAGAAACAAGGGTGTGAACTGACAGCCATGCTCCAAACCAAGCCCATATTTCCAGTTTCTTGAGGGATGTTGGTGGGGCCCCCGTGCTGGGCTCGGCTTGGGGATGCATACACTGGGATAAGGGCTGGGTCCCCCTATCCACGGGCTCCTGATGCCTCCCAGGTTGGGCTGTGCTACCATAGGTGCCATCAATGCCCTTCATTATGTTTTTTTTCCTCTTTGAAATTGTGGCAAAAGCCAGGTAAAGACATGGAGATAATCTGACTGGTGACACGGACTCCAGCTAGACCAGAACGCTTTGTCTCTGTCTGGCTGAGCGAGGGCAGATGGAGCTGTGCCAGCTTTGGGCTGGCTGCTCTGCAGGCAGTAAGTGATGGCTGGGAATTTTTGGGTGCTTTGAAGGTGGCAGGACTGGCGTGGGAAGGGTGCTGGACAAGGGGTTTTGCCCTCCCGGGCCACTCCAAACCAGACTTTCAGGAAATAGGAGAGCAGCTTGGAGAGCAGAACTGCCCCAGCACAAGGGTCAGCCCTGGCTGTGCCAACCCCTGTGAAGATCTGTAAGCTTTCACTTCAGGCCTCAGCACTAGGAGCTGAGTCAGGCTTTTATGAGGTCTTGGAATTTGCTGGGGAAGCAAAGTGCCCGGGAGCTCACGTGAGCTGGGCTGGGTTGGGGGATGCTCTTGCCTCCTGCCCAGGGCCGTGCCAACATCTGATCCTCCAGGAATGTAATTCCAGGCAGAAGCTGTGGGATGTTTCTCCAACTCCCACATCCTCTGCCTGGGTCCCCCTATGTTTTTTTTTTTTGGTTTTTTTTTTTTTTTTTGCTTCTTTCCTGAACGTGCATGGGAAGAGGAGGGAAGAGCAGCTGCTCAGACCTCTTCCAATGGGCAAGGGGAAGACAGTGAGTGCTGGGGGCAAAACACTGTGTGCCCCTCTCCGTGTGAGCCTGTCCCCTCCCGGGCTGGCTGTCATCTAGGGAAGTTCAGTGGCCTGTTTTCCATGGCTGGCACGCTGCTGGGGGAGCCAGCCCGGCTGTTTGCCCATCTGGCATCGCCAGGTCCTTGCAGGGAGGATGGGTGGGCTGAGATGGGGGAGCACAGGGGCACTTCCTGTTTTCTGCCCATTTTCCATTGAAATTAACCCAAATTCTCTCTTGTCAAGTGGGCTGTGCCCAGCAGGTGACAAGGAGTTGTCACAGTGGGCAAATGGTGTGGAGCAGGAGCAGGGATGGTGGCACAGGGGGTGAAATGACAGGACGAGGTGGCACAGCTGGTGCTAGAGGAGACAGTGGCACCGAGCTGGTGCCAGGTGAATGTGACACCAAGCTGTGGTGGTGGCAATGAGGTGACTGAGCAGTGCAGGGCCCTGGCAGAGGTGACAGCAAGCTGGTGCAGGGGGCAGGTGACATATTTGTCCCAGGTTGGTGGGGCGATGGCCCTGGATCTCTGCCAGGGCACAGATGGTGGCAGCTGCATTACCATGGGCTGGTGTGTGGTACAAGGCTGCAGTGGCACCAAGCAGCTGGCAGGGAGGTGACCCTGAGGTGGTGCAGGGTGGCAGGGACAGATGGCACAGCTGATGTGGAGCTGGTGCAGGGGGCAGGTGGCTCAGCCTGTGGTAGGGAGGTGACCCTGACTAGTCACAAGCTGTCACTGGCGTGCCAGAGAAGCGGTGTGTGGCAGCAGGGGCAGGTGGCAGCTGGAACCAGGGAGGTGACACTGCATCGGGGGAGGGGGGCACATCTGGGGATGGGGAAGTGGTGCTGAGGTGATGTAGGGAGGATCTCCAGAGACAGGGAGGTGACACTAAGGGCATGCAGGGGCACAGCTGGGGACAGGAAAGCAATGCTGAGCTGGCACAGAGAATGCATCTGGGGACAGGGAGTGACACTGAGCTGAAAGGGATGCTGAGCTGGTGTAGGGGACACATCTGGAGATAGGAAGGTGATGTTGCAACATGACAGGGACACTTCTGGAGACAAGCAGGGAACAGTGAGTCGGTGCAGTGACATTTGGGTATAGGGAAGTGATAAAGAGTTGGTGCAGGGGCACATCTGGGGATGGGGACGTGCCACTGAGCCAGTGCAGGGGCACATCTGGACACAGGCAGGTGACATGGTACCAGTGTATAGGTCCATCTGGGGATGGGGAGGTGACACTGATAGGGTGTGGCGACACATCTGGGGGCAGGGAAGTAGCACTAAGTGGGTGCAGTAACACATCTGTGGACAGGAAGGTGACACTCAAACAGTGCAGTGACACATTTGGGGGTGAGGAGGTGGCACTGAGTTGGTGCAGGGGCACATCTGTGGACGAGGAGGTGGCACTGATCTGGTGCAGTGATGCATCTGGGGACAGGGAGGTGACATTGAGTATGTGTGGCAGCAGGGGCAGGTACATCTGGAGATAGGAAGGTTGGTGCGGTGGTGCATTTGGACACGTGGAGGTGGCACCGAGCCGGTGCAGGGGCACACCTAGACACAGGGAGGTGACCCTGTACTGGTGCAGGGGCACATCTGGAGACAAGGAGGTGACACTGATCCTCTTCGGTGACACATCTGGACACGGGGAGGTGGCACTGAGGTGGTGCGGTGGTGCATTTGGACACGTGGAGGTGGCACCGAGCCGGTGCAGGGGCACACCTAGACACAGGGAGGTGACCCTGTACCGGTGCAGGGCACATCTGGGGATAGGAAGGTGACATTGTACCGCTGCAGGGGCACACCTAGACACAGGGAGGTGACACTGTACCGCTGCAGGGGCACCCCTAGACACAGGGAGGTGACACTGTACCGATGCACGGCACATCTGGGCACAGGGAGGTGACACTGTACCGCTGCAGGGGCACACCTAGACACAGGGAGGTGACCCTGTACCGGTGCAGGGCACATCTGGGGATAGGGAGGTGACACTGTAACGATGCATGGCACATCTGGACACAGGGAGGTGACACTGTACCAGTGCAAGGGCACACCTAGACACAGGGAGGTGACCCTGTACCGGTGCAGGGCACATCTGGGGATAGGGAGGTACACTGTACCGGTGCAAGGGCACACCTAGACATAGGGAGGTGACCCTGTACCGATGCACGGCACATCTGGGGACAGGGAGGTGACACTGTACCGATGCAGGGCACATCTGGACGTGGGCAGGTGACACTGATCCGGCTCGGTGGCACATCTGCACACGGGGAGGTGGCACCGCGGCGGCTCGGGGGCCCAGGCGGGCGCGGGTCGCGGCGGGTGTCCGCGCGGGGAGGTGACCGTCCGGCGGAGGTGACCGCGCCGCTCCCGGCAGTGCGCATGATACTGCGGCGCAGGGGCCCCGTGCGCGCCAACCCACCTTGAACCGGCCCGGGCCGCGGCGGCGGCCAATCACCGCCCACTCCGCCGGGGCGCGGCCAATGGGCGGCGGGCGGGGGCGGTGCCGAGCCGCTAAAGGGCGCAGGCTAGGCTGCACCGCGCGGCGGAGCGCAGGTGCGGCGCGGCGCGGGGATGGGCGCGGGCATGGGCGCAGCGGCGGGCGGCCGGCTCTGAGCCGCCCCTCCGGCCCCGCCCCGCCCCGGCCGGGCCGCCCGGCGGGCGGAAGATGCTGCGCACCGGGGGCCGGTAGTACTATGATTTGGTATGTGGCCGCTTTGGTAGCAAGTGTGCTCGGCGCCCGCGGGCTGCCCGTCCAAGGTGAGTGCGGCCGCGGGGTGTTCTCCGCCGGGATGAGCCCGGGAGGGCCGCGCCGGGGTCTGCGGGGCGGTGGCGGGGCCGCCTTTGCGTGTCCCCCCCCCCTCTTCTCCCGGTGTACCGGATGCGGCGGGGAGATGCGCATGGACCGGGAGGGATGCGCGCACCGGGGGGGGCATCACGTCCCGGGGAGAGGGTACCGGGAAGGGGCTGGGGAGGAGGTAGGAGGGGGAACTGCGGCTGCGAAGGGGGTTTGCGGGGTTCGCGTCTTCCCCGCTGCCGGTGCGGGGACCGAGCGCTTCCCGCTGCGGCGGGGCGCTGGCGGTTCCTTCATCCCCCGCTGCCGGGGGGAGCCGGGAGCGCCCGGCGCATCCTCCCTCCGCAGGCGCTCGGCGGGGTTGGCCGTGACCTCCCCGAGGGCAGCGGCTGCAGCTGGGGAAGTTCGGGAAGCCGCGCTGCCGGTGCGGCGGAGCCTCTGCCCAGGGGTTGGAAATTCCCTTTGGGAAAAGGCGAGCGGGTGCGGGTCCTGGCGGGGAGGGAGCGCGGCTGGCTGGCTGTCCCCGTTGATCAGGGATGGGCAAGCTTTTCTCCGCATTCGGATTTCTTCTCTCATCCTGAGGAAGCGCCTGCGGCAGCTCCGGGGGGTGCGGGCAGCGTTTGCCCTTCCCTGCAAGGGTAGCCCGGCTGGGCAAGGAGAAATGCAGGAGGGATTCGTCGCCTTCCCCTGCAGCGCCCCGGCTGCGGGGTTTGGGGGTGACTTTGCTCCCACCCCTCCGCCCAAGAGAGGCTGCCCTCCTTCTCCCCCCACTGCAGGCTGGCTGCTGTGCTGTGGTAAACTGAGGCACAGGGTTGTCCAAGGTCAGGACGGAGACGGCAGCAAGGAATAACCCTGATTTTCCTGCTCTAGCTTCTTTCCCTTCAGCTGCCAGCCCCCTCCCACCCCTCCGAGCTCTCCCTGCAGGTAGAGGAGAGCTGCTTGCCGCTGGTGCAGCACCGTCCCCCATCTCTGCCGCTGGCTCCTCACTGGGCACACGGTTTTCCCTGCGTCCCGGTGGTCCTTACTCGGGATGAGACCTTGGAGTCGTGCCCTCGGTGTCACCCACCCTGCCCATGGGGATGCGGTGGCTGCCGGCAGCAAGCGATGCCTGGCTGGGAGCCACCACCAGTCCCCTCCCCGTGGTGTGGGGGACACTGCCTCGGGGGGCACGGGTGGGCTGGGAGGGGGCACGTTCCGGGGTGCTGCAGCCCCTCCAGTTCACAGCGCTCCTCGAGCCCACTGGGTCACATCTGTGCCGCGCCACAGTCCCTTGTCCTCCTCGCCTGGCAGGCGGCTCCTGGAGGCAGGGGGGAGTGTGTCAGGACGGGGCTGTCCTTTCGGGGGGCTCAGGATGGAGCTGCCCCATTTGGGGGTACGTAGCCCCTCTTACTGAGCCGTGGCCGGCTGCTGCCTGCCTGAACTGCGTGCTGCAGTGTGGTGAGGCAGTGTTTGCAGCAGCTGCTTGTACAGGGATGCTCCGCCGGGGAGAGGAGCAGAACAGCGCGTTCGGCACCTGGGAACTTGGAAATACCCTGGAGCCGCTGGGATGGAGCTCCGGAACTGGTGCCGGGGTGGGTGGGTGCCGGGAAGCCCCGGCACGGGGGTGCTGTGCGTGTGGAGCAGCGTGTACGTGCTGAATGAGCGTGCCGTGAGTAATGCGTGGGTGGGTGCCGGGGGAGGGGGTGCTGCGGGCCGCCGCGGCCCCCGCAGGGGCAGGGAGCCCACGGCACTCGCCCCAGCTGCTGCAGCCCTTTGGTCCCAGCACTGTCCCGTCCTCATGGGGAGCTGTCACCCCGCTCTGCTTGGGGACGGGGCTTGGGAGGAGAGCTGGGGCTCACCGTGTGCCGGTGCCCTCTCTGGGGCTTTTCCTCTTGCCCTGGCCTTTTTCCCACACCACTTCCTCCTTGCCGAGCTGAGGAGCAGCGGTGCTGGCCCTGGGCAGCCTTCTTGCCTGGCTCTCCAAGGGCTTTCCAGGCGTTAATCGGCTCAGAGAGGGAAGGAGGGTGCGTTATCCCCTCTTATGGCATGGGGGAGGAGAGCCAGGACGTGACCGCGCCAGGAGTGGGTGTCAGAGGAAGGATCCGGCCTCCTGGCATTCCCAGCAGTGCCGTCACGCCGAGGGGCTTTTCCTCCCTCTCCCACGAGCGTGATGCTGTGGCACCACACAGTGAGTGGGGATGCTCGTGGATCCGGCAGGAGGCTTTGCAGAGGAAGGATTCGGCTCCGCTGAAGAGGTTCCCTGGGCACCGCGGCGGGCGATGCTCCTGGCGCTGACCTTGGCCGGTTGGAGTGGCTCGGGGTGGCAGTGCCAGCCCTGCATCCCCTGCCCGCTCGCGGTGCAGAGCTCTTGGGTTTTGCCTCTTTGGCCGTGGAGGAGTCTGGACCGGGAGCCGCTGGATTTGGCACGTGTGGCTTTGGCCCCGCTCTCTTCTGGCAAGGGGATGGTTTGGCACCGGGAACAGCCAAGGGCGTTGGCCGGGCTCCCGTTTCCATCATTCCCTGGAGGTTTTCTGTTCCTCTGGACCTGTTGGATGGGAGCGCGCGGGGCAGGGAGGGACGTGAGCGGCGCTGTCGATGACTTGGCTTGCCGGAGGGTCTTTGTGGCGATGCTTTGCCGGCTCAGTTGCCTTTTGACTTGGAAGATGCAGCTTTGCTGGTGATGGGTGAGCCCTTCAAGTTCCTCTCCAGAGCTGTGGCAGGGTGGCACAGCTCCCGTTCACCTCTGGTCCTCCGTCTTGGAGGTCGTGCCTTCACGCTGGACGAGAAGCCCTGCAGGTGGGCCAGCAGCGGGTCCAACCCCATGCCGTGCCGATGGAGGAGTCCTTTCCTCTCCCTTTCCCTGCGGTAGGAATCTCCCAGGCTGGGAGCCCTGAGCGACCAGCTGGCCTTTGGAAAAACAACTCGCTTCCTCCCGCTCCTCCATGGAGAGGCTGGCGTTGGTGGGAGGGCTGCCTGAGCCAGGAACAGTGTGATTCAGGAGCTGCTGGCGGGCAGCTCGGAGCGCTGCCTGCATCCCAGTTTCCTGCTGGAGGGCTGTGAATGCATCGGGATGGTACCCACTGCCCCATGAGGAAGGTGGTGCCAGCCTGCACGGGGGTACAGGTGTGATGTGGGGCTGGACTGGGGGCACAGCACCCTGGCAGTGCTTTCCAGCTGCTTGAAGTCTCTTCTGGGATGGGTTTGGTGCTCCAGCTCCCACCACAGCTGCTTGATCGTCCCTGTGGTGCATGGAGGGAGCTCATGGGGAACACACAGGTAGCTGCTGGTTGTTGCTGGGAGATGATGATTCCCACGAGGCAGCTGCCAACACCGGATGCTCAACACTGAGCTGGTGGTGATTAGAGGGAGGGGGCACAAGGGACCTCCAGATAGAGTAAGGTGATCTCAGGGAAGTAATTTTCTTGCCTGCTTCATCTCTGTGCCTCTCAGAGCACCAACCTCTGCTCCCATGTGCTTGCTGAGCCACTGCCCAGCCACGCACATTCCCACCTGTGCCATTCCAGGGAGCAAGGACCCACTGTGGAGCAGCATCCCATGCATGCATTTCCCTTGGCATGCCAGGACAGCTGCCTGCCTGCCTGGGGAGGGTGGTGGTGGTCCCACAGGACACCCCTTGTGCCCAGGAATGGGGCTCTGAGTCCCCATCTCACTGGGAATGGGGCACCAAGCCACCCCTCAGAGCTGCTAATCCTTCTCCTCCCTGGCCCCGTGTGACCTTGAGGCATGTCACTTGACCTGCGCATCGCCCTCCATCCATCTGGAAAATCGGGTTTAAAACGCAGGAATCGCACTGAAAGCCCAGATGCTGCTTTCCAGCTGGGGGAGGGGGTGAGGGCTGTGCTCCCAGCCCCAGGGCTTCCCCCACCACGGGACAGGCAGGTGCTTTTGGGGGACTCTGGATACCCCAAGACAGGCAAAGGGACTGGGTTTGTAATGGGGAGTGCAACCCCCACTGAGATATTTAGGGGGCTACAGAGGTGGGGGACAGGCAAACTCCCAGCACCCCACACCCTGCCCTGGCAGCTGGGGTCCCTGCAGCATGTTGTCCCTGTCCCCCACCCTGGGCTGCAGTCTCCCCCCGTGTTCATGGCGATGGCTGCCTGCTCTCCTTCCCTGCTGGCCTCCATATGCCACGCTGGTGGCCTTGTCCTCAGAGATCCCTGCCATATCCCGCCTCCACCGATGGGAGCGGGATGTGTCAGAGCACATCTCATCTCGGCTCACCAGGGAGGAGAGGTCCACAGGCTGTGGGCCTTGTGCTGCTCCCGCAGCCATCCCCATGGGGGCACAGGGTGGGGATGAGTGCCAGGGGTGTGGGGCAGCACTGGAAATGGGCAGTGGTGCCTCTGTTAGCAGGCTGCAATTTGATGGTGGGTCAGGACAGGATGCCCTCTCTGCCCCAGGGCATGGGTGTCCACTGTGCTAGGAGGGAAGCTTTCACAGGCGTTATTTCCTTTGGAAACCTCTCTGCCATGGCCTTGTCCTTCTCACAAAGCACCTGCAGGAACTGTCCTGCTTCGGCGAGCGCAGCAGAGATGCTGGATGCCTTCAGCTTCACCAAATCCTATGGCGTCTTCCACCTGTGCCCTTGGGATCTGAGGAAGTGGATGCCCAGCTCCAGGTGAGGGTCTCCCCCTCCTTGGCATCGCCGTCCTGGGGAGCCCCGCGGTGGCACCGTCTCGGTGGCGGCAGCCTTCCCTCCTCTCCCTTTGGGATGCTGTTCAACTCCACCTCCGCATCTTGTATTCTTGCCTCCTGGCACGCGGCATGCTTTTATTTTTCCTGGATCTGCTTGGATGACGAAGCCTGTTGATTACTTGTTTTTCTTTACGAGGCGTCCCCCAGCTTCACGTGAGCTCCTGCACCGAGCGGATTTGGGGTTCACCTCGGTGCTGCCATTCCCTGATGTTGACCCTGTTTCCAAACCGCAGATTCAGCCTTGAAACCTCTCTGAACTTGGCTGGGAAAATCAAGTGGGTTTAAAAATACCCCGTCTATTTGTGCTCTGTTTCTTCTGGCGTCTGCGGGTTGTTTTCAAGCGTTTCCCTACAAATGTGGGGGTGAGAAAACACTTTGAATCGAGAGCTGCAGTCTCCATTGCTCGCTTTCTTCATGGCCTGGACTTGGAAGGAAAACCTGGTCAGAGTTGGGACCCCTCAGGGTTGGTGGGTTGGGAAGTTGAGGAGACCCAAAGAGGGTTTGTGACACATCTCCCCATTGCCTTCCTGGCGCTCTGGAAGTGGGGACAGGAGGGCACGGGGCCGGTAGCGGGGCAGGTGGCAGCTGGGGAGAGCCGGGGGCCGGTTCTCCGCCGTGGCTGCCAGTCGGCCGTGCGCTGGGGAGGTGATGCTCAGCCGTGCGTGCAATTCCCCACCGGCCTTGCGATCAGACACCGGCGCTGCGAGCTGCCGGGGATGACCTATTTTCCTGCGCCCGGGCAGCCCTGGCCAGGCGTGGGTCCGGCGGAGCGGCTGGCTCGTCCCCTCCCCGGGGACGTCACCCACTGCTCTGCCAGGGAGCCAGTCAGGGGATCCTGGTGAAGTGTCACTCCCTGGCGCCCATCCTCAGGGTGTCTGGGTGGCCTCTTGGGCGGGGAGCTTGCTCCAGCTGGGCAAACATTAGCATTCCAGGCTCCAGTTGAAAACCAAGATTCTGTTTTGGTAGCCCAGGAGCTGGAGTGCTGGGGCAGGTGGGGGGCTTGGCAAAGGGGTTTGGGTGCTACCACTTCCATCTTCTGCTGGTGGGTAGAGGGTGTCGCTTGGAAGGCGACAAGGTGCTGGGGACCTGCTCGCTCGGGCAAGGCGGCCGGGGAAGCGCGTCCTTGGATGCTCTTGAGCAGCACGTGACAGCTCCGTCCCCGATCAGCGCTGCAGGACCATGGGCAGGGAAGGGGGGCTCCAGCCCTGCGGCGCAGCCCCCCTCACCCTCCCGGATGGAGGGGTCAGGACGGGTTCTCACAGCTCAGTGCCGGGGTGGCAGGGGAGGGCTGATACCGTCCCTGCTGACAGGGTGCGAACGGGAGTGGAGCTCATCGGCGATGCAGCGCTAACGAGGGATGGAAAGGTGCAAGAGTGTTGTCGAGGCGGTGCAAAGCGTGTGCGGGGGTGTGCGTGCACACCGCACGTGTGTGCTCAGCGATTCCCCCCGCCCCGCTGGGCTCCGGGCGGATCCGTGGCCGTGCAGGACCCCCAGCTCTGCAGGACCCCCGGAGCGGGGCCGGGTGCCTGCAGTGGGTGTGCAATGCAGCATCTGCTCCTTGCAGATGGCTCGCAGCTCTGCACCCCGGCGTCGCTCACCCCGCTGCCACCAGCCAGCCCTCCCAGTTAAAGAGCCACCCGTGCCCAGTTTGCTGGTGGCGTGGGGGCTTGGGTGACCGTCAGGCTGTGACCCTCTGCAGGGACACACCTTGTGCGTGCCGTGTGCGAGCCGCGGCCAGCTCTGCCCGCTGCCCTTCCCGCGGGGACACGGGGCTGGTGGGCCCGTGGGGTGGCACATCACGGGCCTCTCGCCGGTACGCGCTTGTGCCAGAGCCAAAAATAGCCGGTGATGCTCGGTGATGCTCGGCTCCCGCGGCGGGGAAGCGGTGATGTCACTCGCCGCCAATCACCGGCGGCCCCGAGGAGCAGCGCGGAGGAGTGGGAACGTGCTTCCCCGAGCATCCCTCCCCGAGCATCCCCCCCAGAACAGCCAGCGGCCGCGTGTGCCAGGAAAACGGGGGGCCCTTCCTTGATGGGAAGGGCGATGTGGGTCTAAAGCTAGTTTTGGGGACCTCCCGTTTGGCTTCCTCCCAGCCCTGGGTTTCCCTCTCTCTCCCTCTCTGAACGCCGTGCTGAGGATGCAGCTTTGCTGCTGCTGGCAGAGCGGGATGACGCCAGGCTGCAGCGAGCAGGGCGGCAGAGCCGGGGTGGAGCAGCCTCGGAGCTGAGACCAAAGTCCCCTGTAATTAGCCAGCTGGGAGGAGCAGGGTGACAGACCCGACACGCAAGTCGCAGACGGGTTTCAGGCTTGGGGCTCTCGGGGATGCCCCAGGACATGCGGGCTTGACTGGAGCATGGCAGCTCCGGGGGCCCAGCCCACCCTGGCACCGTGGGAGAGCTGGGTCCGAGGGCTGGCACAACAGAGCTGTGGCCAGGGATCCCTGCATGCTCAGTCCTGCCTGCTGGAGGATGCAGGAGCACAAGCTAAAAGCAGCCTTTTCCCTGCCACAAGGATACACGGTAGCCCAGATGGTGCTGCTATGTGGGGAGCAGTGCTAGGCATGCTCTGTGCCCCTCTACTGAGAGCAGGGGTCCCCAAAACCCCTGTGGGGGTCGCTGGGCATCACCCTTGCCCTGTGCAGAGGTTGGGAAGCTGTCCTGGAGCATTGGGGTGCTGATGGCCAGTGTCCTGACTCCTGTGGTAGCTCAGGGGTGGCCTTGGAGTGTAGGGGCTTGGGACCCCCCTGTTGTTTTTGGGGCAAGGGCGACCCACAGGCTGCCCTTGGAGACAGGTGGTTAGGGATGGGCATTACTGCTGCTGTTGCTCTCCTGGGCATCCTGATTTGATGCTGGGCAGCAGCAGTGGGATCAGCCACAGATTCCTCCTTCGCCCCCCCGCAGGTGCCCTCGGCTCGAGGGAGGAGCCCGAGTTTGTGACCGCTCGCGCTGGCGAGAGCGTGATCCTGGGATGCGACGTGATCCACCCGCTCACGGGACAGCCCCCTCCCTATGTCGTGGAGTGGTTCAAGTTCGGCGTCCCCATCCCCATCTTCATCAAGTTTGGGTTTTACCCTCCCCATGTGGACCCAGAGTATGCCGGTGAGTCCCGGGGGTGCAGTGGGACGAGGGGAGGGTGCCGGGTCCCGGCTGCGGCACGGCTCGGGACGCGCAGCTCCGCTCCATCCGTTCTCCGTCGGAAACCACGCGGGCTCTGCCTCTCGTTGCTCGCTTTCCACCCAGTTGGTTTTAATTAAGCAGCAGCGTTAGGAAGCCAGCTGGGCTGCGTGGGACGGGAGCAAGCGAGGCAGAGAAACCCAGGGTGACGCGTGGTGGCTGTGGCTGCTGCTGCCGCCGCTGCGCCCCAGAGCAGCTGTGAGCCCAGGGAGGGGTGCTGGGGGGACAGTGGGGATGCAGCCAGGGCCACGTGCTGGGCGGAGGTGACAGGTTGGAGCTGCAGAACTCATGTGGCTGCTTGCCAATGTGCTGCCTGTGACACGTGGCCGGTGTCCTCTGGTGGGAGCTGTGAGCTGGAAACCAGCCCTGAGAAGGTTGGTGTGGCAGGACAGGCACATAGTGGTATCTCTTTCCCTGTGGAATGCTGTCCTGGGAATCTTCCCTGGGTCTTATGGGACTCTGCCCAAATTGCTCTCTAAGAAATGCTGCAGCAGGGAAGATGCACCAGCTGAGCCCTGCCAAACTCAGCTCAGCAATGAGAGATCCCACAGCCCGGTGGCCACTGCACCAGGGTGGAGGTTTAGGCTGCTCTGCTCCTGACCCAGTTTTTGGGGCTGTGCACAGGGTTAGCTCAGGGCTGCCCTGCTTTCTGGGAGTCTCCCAGGCGGGGGAAAGCTTTGGGGCACGCCTGTGTGCCGGCTGTGCCGCCGCCAGCCCCCGGCTGGGAGCAGAAGGCCGGTGTCGCTGCGGGCAGACATTGCTCGAGGCACCTTGCCTAGCCCTGGCAGCTTGGCTCTGCTGTCCCCAGATGGGCGAGTGTGTCACCGGCCTGGCACCACCGGCCTGGCACCACCGGCTGCAACCCTGTGGGGCTCAGCCAGTCCCAAACCGGAAGAGTGACCACACAGGGATGGGGTGTCCCCCGGGGTGATGTTCTGGAGGGTTGCTCTGGTGTCAGGGTGGTTTGTTCCCCACAGTGATGCTCTGGGAGCTGCTCCAGTTTGGGATGGGATGTCCCCTGCAGTGATACTTTGAGGGCTGCTCTGGTGTGGGGTTGGGGTGGCCCCTGTGGCCATGCTCTGGGGGCTGCACCAGTTTGGGATGGTTTGTTCCCCGCAGTGATGTTCTGGGAGCTGCATCAGTTTGGGATGGTGTGTCCCCTGCAGCAATACTTTGGGGACTTCTCTGGTGTGGAGATGGAGTGTCCCCTGTGCCCATGCTCTGGCGACTGCTCCAGTTTGGGATGGGGTGTCCCTTGCAGTGATGCTCTGGGGACTGCTCTAGTTTGGGATGGGGTGTCCCTTGCGGTGACACTCTGGGGGCTGCTCTGCTGTTGGGGACATGGTGCCAACGCTGTGCTCTCCCACAGGCCGGGCCAGCCTGCACGACAAAGCCTCCCTGCGCATTGAGCAGGTGCGCTCCGAGGACCAGGGCTGGTACGAGTGCAAAGTGCTCATGCTGGACCAGCAGTACGACACCTTCCACAACGGCAGCTGGGTCCACCTCACGGTCAATGGTGAGCGGGGCGGGGGCTGCGGCATCCCCGCGGTGCCAAAATGGGATTTGTGGTGGATGCTGGATGTCTGGGGAATGCTGGGCCTCAATGGCATCTGTGCCTGGCAGACACGCAAGCCTGAAGCCATCCAGGCTGGCTGATCCGGCCAGGGTGTGACTTCAAAAGGGACAAAGTTTTATTAGGGATTCCTCAGTTTAATTACGCAGAGCTTGTTTAAAGGAGAGACATCAAGAACCGGGGCTGGGAATGAATCTCCTCTCAACAAACAGATCAGAAAATCAAATCTTTGTTTTCTTGAAATTCAGATTTACTCAAATTACTTTTTCATTTTATTAAGGCTGTATATTAAACTAATTAACAAATTGTCATTCTCTGCATCAGGAGAGAGATCTTTATTTTTAGCCCAGCAGCAGGGCTGTGCTTCTCCTGCTGCAGTGGGGTGGCTGGAGAGATGTGGCCACTGGCAGCTCCTTGCTGGTCTTGCCTTGACCTTGTGCAATTAGTTTAACCTTTGGGGGGATGGCTGTGCTGTGGCACAGAGCAGAGCCACCTAATTGAGCCCAATTAGTGAGCGGGAGCTTTGCAAGGGGGCTGTGCAGGCCACCAGCCCCATCCCTGCCTGCTGCCCTGCCTGCTGCTTCCTGCTTTCCCCCAACCTGCTAATGAGCTCCGAGGGCTTGGGAAGGAGGGCAAGAGGAGGAGGAAGGAGGAGGATGGTGATGCCTGGCTCACCTCTGCCACGTGCACGGATCCTGCAAACTGCCAGCTGGAGGGGCTGGAAAATGGCCCCAGATGCCCTGTCCCTCCCCTTGGCAAAATGGGCCAGTTTTGGGGCTTTATGCAGCACGGGGCGTGCAGGGGCTTAATAACAATATAATAACCATAATCCTCCCAGCCCGAGGAATTGCTTTCAGGGTGAGGGCTGTGGCTTTCCCCCAGCGCATTACAACGCTTAATTTTCTTAGGGGGAAAATAAAAATCATTTGGGGAGAAACAAAATATAATTCCTTTTCTTTTTTTTTTTTTCTCCCAAGCAGATTAAATTGCCAACCTGTCTTCCTCTAAAGTGGGCTTTAACAACCGCGGGTAATTAGGGGCGGGCTGTAATCCTGCCAGCCTCTTTCATCAGGAAGGAGCCTTTCGATCTGCACTGCGGTGTTTTCCCGTGTTTTGACAATAGCGAGTTAATGTGCAGCGGGGTGGGGGGAGGACGTGGAGCTGGTGGGGAGGAGAGGGGACAGAGCTGGGGTGCAACGTGGCACCTCTTGGTCGGTGACACACCTGTCCGTGCAGCCCCGTTTGCCTTTGGGCTGGTCGCAGCCCTGCCGTGGGGATGTGCAGAGTGTCCCCTGTGTGCAGGCAGCAGCTTCCCCTCTGTCCCTGTGTGCCCCCTGACCCAGAGTGGCCACGGGTGACCCGGTGGTCTCCTGTGCCCCCAGCTCCCCCCACGTTCACGGAGACCCCGCCGCAGTACGTAGAGGCGAAGGAGGGCAGCAGCGTCACCCTGACCTGCATGGCGTTCGGGAACCCCAAGCCCATCGTCACCTGGCTCAGAGAGGGAGACCTTTTGGGTGCCAATGGCAAGTACCAGGTAGGTGGGGGAGGGCTGCCCTGGGGACTCCTGGGCTGGGAGCTGGCAGGGACAGTATTGACGGGACCACGGTGGCGGCGGCTCCGCCGTGCCTGGAGCCAGCCGTGCTTTCTCAGCACTTCTCCTTGGTGAGATGCCCATTTTCCCCCACCCCATCCCTGCTGAGCAGCAGCCTGTAACGCTGCCAGCCCTTGGGTGCAGTTTGGAGACCCTCCAAGTGCTTGGGACAGCCCTGCTCCTGCACCTGACCTGCTCCCTGCAGACTCAGCCCAGGGGCCAAGACCCTGGAGATGGGGTGGGGGCTGCAGCCTGGGGTAATGCCCCCCCTGCCAGGGATGGATGCAGCAGGGCTGGGGCAGGGCAGGGTTGAGCAGGGAGGATTTCCCCTCCTCCCCTCCCCTTCAGGACCCTTTTTGCATCCCAGAGGCTCCCAGGCAGAGATTCCCCCCTGAGCTGTAATTGGTAAATCAGGCATTGGAATCAGCGCAGGCACTAATGAGAGTAATTAGGAATCATTTGTTACTAATTGAAATAGAAGGATGAGGCAGAATGAGGTGGGGGGGAAGCCTGGCTGGGAGGCCTCCCTGTGCATGGGGGTGCTGCTACCCCAAAGGTGACAGTCCCTTGTCCATCCTTCTGCTGTGTCCCCAGGGAGAATCCATCCGCTCCTCTTCTAGCTGAGAGTGGCCCCCCAGAGAGGACAGTGGCCAAGCTGGGGTCTCCCCCTCATCCCCCAGCGATGGAGCAGGCCCTTGGGGGGGCAGGGAATGCTCCAGCAAGGCTCCTTGTGAAGCTCCAATGGTGCCGGGGCGCTTGGCAGGAGTGGTTTGGAGCCTGCTGCCTGCCAGTCACTTCAGGGAGATGAATGTGCTGGGATGGTTATTTATTTATTTCATGATTTTTTTTTTCCCTTCCCCTTGGCGTCGAGCAGAAACGCGTGTGTTGGTTTATTAATATCCCACGTCTTGCAGAGCGGGGAAACCCGTCTCTCATCCGGCCCTAAAAGCGCCGGCAGCTCTCTGCCGTGGGAAGCAGGGAGGGTCTTCCCCCGTCCCCCTGGGGCTCCCTGCCCACGCTCCAGGGTCTTCCCTTGTTCCCAGGTGAGCGACGGGAGCCTCACGGTGCTCTCGGTCAGCCGGGAGGACAGAGGTGCCTACACCTGCCGGGCCTACAGCATCCAGGGCGAGGCTGTGCACACCACGCGCCTGCTCGTCCAAGGTGAGACCTTCCTGCTCCTCAGCATCCCCTGGGAAGCCGGGATGGGGGGATTCCACGGGCCACAGGGCTGTGGTGTCACCCTGGGGCGACCCCCCAGGCCTCTGTGCTTGGCATGGTGCTGGCTGCCCTGTGGCTCTGCATCCGGTTTGTAGGATGGAGGATCTTAATTGGGACACGGTGGTGGCCGTGCTGATGAGCAGCCAGGCCCTGATGGCAGCTCGGTTTTGTTTGGGAAGCGGGGAAAAGATTGAGGCTGTCATGAAGCGCCTCGTCAGACAGCGGTGATGCATGACAGGCCTCCTGCTCCTTGCTCCCTCTCTTATTAAATAAATCTTTAATTAGGTCAACAGCTACCAGCAGAGAGAGGAGCACGGGGTGTCCTCTGCTCTGCTTTTGTGGCAGTGGTGAGCTGCTGGCTCCTGGCAGTCTGTTCCCCCTGGATTTTTCCTGTGGGTGATACTATCCTCCAGAAGTGCTGGGGATGAAGGGAGGCGTGTCCTTGTGTGCCCTGGGAGAAGCACCATGGGCGTGGATCCCCTCCTCAGAGCTGTAGAGATTAGGGAGAGGGTTGAGAATAACAGGGTCACTGGTTCTCAGTCAGCCCAGAGATTAGGGAAAGGGCTGGGAATAACAGGGTCACTGTGGTTCTCAGTCAGCCCAGAGATGAGGGAAAGGGCTGGGAATAACAGGGTCACTGTGGTTCTCAGAGGATCGGGGCCAGCCCTGCCCCAGAGCCCTCCAGCAGCTCCCAGCCAAAACGCTGTGATGGAGCTGAACCTGAGCAACCCTTGTGGGGACGCCTGTAGTGGTGGGAGTGACACCTTCCTCTTCCCCCCTCCAGGACCTCCCTTTATCGTTTCCCCTCCGGAGAACATCACAGTCAACATCTCCCAGGATGCGCTGTTCACCTGCCAGGCTGAGGCGTATCCCGGGAACCTCACCTACCTGTGGTACTGGGAGGAGGAGAACGTCTACTTCAAGAAGTGAGTTTATAGCTGGTGGGGCAGCATGTTCTCCTCCTCCTGCTGCTCCTGGGCTGTGCTGGGAGCTGGGATTGTGCTGGACTTTGCCCCTGGCTCTCTTTGTGATCCTCCTCTCCTCTTCTCCTGCAGCGACTTGAAGCTGAGGGTGCGGATCCTGATCGACGGGACGCTGATTATTTTCCGTGTCAAACCAGAGGATGCTGGAAAATACACCTGTATCCCCAGCAACAGCCTGGGCCGCTCGCCATCAGCCTCTGCCTACCTGACAGTGCAGTGTGAGTGTGGGGATGGGGCTGGCATCGATAACACCTGGCTCCCAGGCAGCCCCAGAGGCTCTCTTGTCCTGGTATGACACTGGGAGAATCAGGCTGATGTGACAGCAGCCTTTGGATGAACACGGAATCATCCTCAGCAAAAAAGCTTAAGAGCATCCCATGTGGGTGTGGGAGACAAGAAAGCAAATGGTCTGAGCAGCCTGAGTGACACTGCTCAGCTGGGACCGGCGTCCACCTTGGTTACAAGTGTTTTTTAATTAGGTGAGCATCATCCCATGGCTGCTCCCTCACTGTCCCCACCCTGCTGGGGTGAGGTAAGGGCTCTCAGTGCCAAGGTGTATTTTTTGGTGTTTATTTCGGGGGCTTACTCCTGTGGCGCGGCCGTTCTGCGAGCTCGGTGTGTCACATTTCTCAGGCGGTAAGTGATCTAAACAAGCCGAGGAGAAAGGGCTGTAGCAGGAGTTGTGCTTCCCACGCTCGCTCGTTCTCCAGGAATCCCCGGGCGGTAATGGGTAGTGTGCCACCGGCATCCTGTGGCATTCCACAGTAATGGCCTCAATTGCCGCCGCTCCAATTGCAATATTGCTCTGCTCGGAAAGGCTTCGGCATTTTTATTTCATAATGAAAGACAGGCCTGAGCAAAGTGGGCTCTCAGCGTGGGTTTTCCAAGGCTGCCTTAGAGCTGCTGCTGCCTTTAGACCTGGTTCTGGTTAGTGGGGAGCCCAAGAGAAGGGCTGGCAGGTCCCTGTGGGCATGGATGAAGGGGCAGAGTGGGCAGAGGGATGGTGTGAGTGGTGCTGTGCCCAGGCACAGGCTTGATTTGGGGCTTGGATGTTCCCAGCTGGGTGGCTCTTGGGAAAGCCTGTGGCCTCAGGCCATTAAATCTGCCCTGCTGCTAATCCAGGGCCGCTTGTCAGGGCTGATAGCTGTTAAAAATAGCTCTAATGGCAGGGAGAACAGGCTCGGACAATCTGCTGCTCAGCTCAGCTTCGGCACAAGGAAGGGTGCTCGGCTTTTGGTGCCACAAACCCTTTTCCTCCTGAGCAAACCTCATCCACACCGGGACTGATGCCTCTGGAGGGAGCTTCCATCCTCCGAAAGCAGATGGGGACACAGCTCTGGGTCATTAGTGGGCTGGGCTGGCCCCTGGCCAGTGACCTAGTAGTGAAAGGCTCGATCCCATTACCCTCTCCCGCACTGCTGGAGTCCTTGATTACATTTCCTAAGAGGTGGAGTTAAGCAGAGGGGGGTAAAGCCTGCTCCATATGTGGCGCTGGGCAATCTGGGTTATGGTGCCACTGCCGGGGCATGCGGTTTTGGGGAGTGGTTGGGGTGACGTGCTGGGAGCAGAGCTCCCAAACTCTGCTGGTTTTGCCTCAAGAAAGCAATAATCTTCCACATCTTCCATCCCTTTCTATTAAGCACCTTAATGTTCACCCCCCACTGTGCATCAGCAGTGCACCCCAAAACCCCCACATTTATCCCTTAATGCAGCATAAGCCCCATCAGGATTTTCCCATAACCTCGTGGTGCCGGTGTCTAGACAAGATTGTAGAAATACTCACTCTTCTTATTAAAAATAACATTTTTTTAAAAAAGCTTCTTATTAAAGAAAGTCTAGATTCTCTTCAACCCACTCGCACTTAATTAAAAAGCTCTTAGAAGTGCTGTTAATGACACATTCTAGACTGGAGGATTGTGAGACACCTCTCTGCGTGGGTGGTGCAGTGTGGAGGGGGGGGGTTAGATATGTATTTTAAGGTTTTTGCATCTTGGAAAGGGTGAGGTGGCTGCTATTCAACATGACCTAGCCTCAATGAGGCACGAGTACAAGCAGGTATTGAAGGTAAAGGACTCGTGGCAGCCTGGACATGGATCCCTTTTCCCATCTGTGTGTGTTTTAAGGCTTGGCAGTTGGAATAGTTTTGATTGCTTGTATGTAAAACCAGGCTGTGCTGGGTGTTCATCACACCTGACACATGTGCTGTAATGGAGCAGCTCAGGCTTCAGCAGGATGCAAGTTGGTGTGGAATTGGGAGCAGGCACATCTTCCATTTCTTCTTAAATTCAATCTTTAATGAGCCCCAGGTAGGAACACCGTAGACATGAGCAAAGCCTCCCAGAAATGCCAAGTATTCCAGAGGATTTGTGTGTAGCAAGCCTGGCTTAACAGCCTGTGGGAGCCGGGGTGGTGCTGGGTTTAGAATTCATTACAAAAGTGAGGCAGATCCTCTGAAGCCAGGCTGGGAGGAGTGAAGGGCCCTCTCCCCGTGCTAACATGGTGCTGCTGCCCTCCCAGATCCTGCCCGTGTGGTGAACATGCCCCCCATCATCTACGTTCCCATCGGGATCCACGGGTACATCCGCTGCCCGGTGGAGGCAGAGCCCCCGGTCACGCTGGTCAAGTGGAACAAGGACGGGCGTCCCCTGCGAATCGAGAAGGTAACAAAGCCCCCGGGGAGGGGAGAGGGGGGCACAGAGGGGTTCAGACCCTCATGTCCTCAGCAAACACCAGTGAGCACCACCAGGCACCCTGTGGGTCCCTTTCTGTTGGGAGGGAAGAATCTTGTGGATGGGATGATGCTGCTTTTCCTTATCAGCTGGGCAGAGTTAATTCCAGTTCTCATATGGAGCCCACAGTGCCTGTGGACATTCTGTGTCTCCCACATCTGATGCCTTCTTCCCTCTAAATTCACCTCCTGATGGCCCTGCTTTATTTTTCCAATGGCAACTGGTGGTTAAAATACCCTTTTAACAAATCTACATCTTCCCCTAATCATGGTTTGATAGTCTGAGCAAGGATATTAGCCATTAAATATTTAAAGAAAACGCTCAATATTTTAAATTTTTTGCTTAAATATTAACGATTTGAAGTTTTAATTCCATTTAAAGCTGTTGCTCCTGTGGCCTCCTAGTCCTTGGTGCCCTCAGCTGTCCAGGTGGAGATGTCTTGCTGACTCCAGAACAAGTTTTATTTAGTGTTAGATTCTGATCTTAAACCTTTTGGGCTACATGAAGGAGCCTGGCTGTGCTTGGACAGGCTGATGTTGCCCAAGTTTCCTCTCTCTGCTGTTGAGGAGATGCTTTGGATGTTGGGAGATGGATTGGGCATCTCCCGCAGACGTGACAGCACCTTGGGCGTGGGTGGGGGCTTGGCTGAAGGAGAAATGAGGAGCTGTGGTGGGTGTTGGGTAAGTGATCTCCCTGGTTCTCCCTGCTGCAGTATTCTGGCTGGAACCTGCTGGAAGACGGGTCGATCCGGATCGAGGAGGCCACTGAAGATGCTCTCGGCACTTACACCTGTGTGCCTTATAATGCCCTGGGTACGATGGGCCAGTCTCCCCCTGCCCGACTGGTACTGAAGGTAACTCTTCTGCCAAAATCCCATGGGTTTGCTGGGAGCTCTGTCCTCCTGTGCCAGGAGCAGCTCCTGGGGCTGTGTGGGGAAGAGCAGAGGCTCCAGGGTGAGGGCGTGTCTGTGCTGTGGTTGGAGATGTGCTTCCCACCAGCACAGGCAAGCCCCCAGGGCACCCTGTCTGGTGTAGCTGGAAATATCCTGCTGGAGCAGCAGCATGGGTTTTGACACTGGATTGGGGTAGTTTGAGGAAACATCTCCCTGGAATGTCCCCTTTGCCAACAAAACACTTAGCCCTGCTGGCCCGGGCTTGGGTTCAGGAGGATTTTTAATAAATGGATGATTTGAGCTCCATGTGCTCCGGCTGCGTGCGGCGCCTGGGGCGCGCTGAGCTCCCAGTGCAGTTCCCAGTGCAGCTGGGGTGGGAGCTGCTGCCTCTTCCCTCCCTGAACACGGAGTCCTGTGCCTGGGAGGGAGCCGTGGTGATTCATGGTGTCTCGCTGAGGTTCAGATGATAACGCTTTGTGTACCAGACACACACATCCGCCGGGGCGGCTGCTGGGGCGAGGAAATCAGGTTGATGGCTGCTGTGATGTGGGTGGGTTTCTTCCTGTTTCGAGGAGGTAAAAAGCAAGATGCTGCTCAGCCTGGAGAAGAGAAGTTGTGTGGAGTTGTCAAAGCAGCCTTCCTGTGTCTGAGGGCACCTGCAAGGAAGCTGGAGAGGGATTCTTTGTCAGGAACTGTAGAGATGGGACATGGAGTAATGGGGTCAAACTGAAAGATGTAAAATTTAGGTTAGATATTAGGAGAAAGCCTTTCTGTGTGAGAGTGATGAGGCCCTGGCGTAGGTTGGCCTGAGAAGCTGTGGCTGCCCCATCCCTGGAAGTGTCCAAGGCCAGGTTGGAGCAATCTGTGATAGTGGAATGTGCCCCTGTCCATGGCAGAGAGTGGAATGGGATGAGTTTTAACGTACTTACCAATCCAAACCATTCTGGGATTCCATGAATCTATGCTCCAGTGCAATGGCTCTTTGGACAGAATCTCCCTCCAGGTGTGTAATTTGGTGTGCCATTGAGGCGCTTTAGCACAGGTTCTCCTCACAATTTTCCTTGAAACGCCTCAAACTTACCCAGAATGGGGATTGGGTTGGTTTGGCAAAGGCTTGGTTTTGGTAATGGGAGTTTGGGCAGGCTGACACTCCTATTTTCCCTTGTTTGGCTGCAGGACCCCCCCTATTTCACGGTGCTACCAGGCTGGGAGTACAGACAGGAGGCAGGGAGGGAGCTGTTGATTCCTTGCGCTGCTGCCGGAGACCCCTTTCCCATCATCGCCTGGAGAAAGGTACCCGGCCTGCCAGACAAATCTGCAGTGCCTTTGGCTTTTGGTGAATATTGCAGACAGAGAAGCCACACTCTGTCCCGGTAAGAACAAACTGCAGGTACAGCTGCTTCGCTTTGGGCTGAGCCACTGCCGTCCTGTCCTGTCCCGCAGGTGGGTGGGGGAAGCCCGGCTTGTGGCCGCCGAGTAATCCCGGGAAACCGACACGGCAGCATCCGCAAAGCTGAAACACTGCCCCCGCCCCGGCCCCTCCTCTGCCTTGCCAGCACTGCCCACAGAACGCCCTCCTCCTTGCCTGGCTCCCAGGTGTCACCAGCAGGACGTGGCAGTCGTGGCAATGCCGTTCTCGCAGCACACACCTCCTGTGGAGGAAGGGGATGTGTCACCGCAGCACATCCAGGGGTCTCTTGGCTCTGCACCAGTCAGCAGCTGCTTGACTGCCCCGTGACTTCAAAGAGCCTGGGAAGAAGCTGTTTTTGTGATCCTGAACTGGATATAAAGATTTCAAGATGTCCCTTTGTCATAGAGCGGGGTGTGGTGGCACAGCCTGGGAGCTGCGAGGGCTTTCCAGTCCTCCTGCAGCCTTCCCCTTGCTTCCCACCTTTACTGCTCCCATGGGAAAGCCCCTGTACAGGACACCTCCTGGGCTCTTTGTTGTGGTGTCAGGAACTACCCTCCAAGCCTTCCATGCCCTTTTTGGGGCTCTTGAGAGTGATCTGGGTTCCTCTGTCACCCAGTGGGAGCATTCCCAATCCTTCTGTCTTGAGCTGCTGGATCTCTGGGTCCCTTTTAGCAGCAGGAGGAGGACCATGACTTGTACACATTGCAAGTGACCTGCCTAAAGCTTGTTGGCTGTTTAGTCTTTTTCTCCATCTTATTTTTCTTTCCATGTGCTCACCAGTCACAGCCAGGTTTCTTTCCAATCCCACTTGTGCCTTCTGGTGGTCCTCCTCATTTTGTGGCTCTGGGCTTATCTCCTCCAACTCCAGTCAGGGCTGACTGGGCTGGGCTCAGTTTGCCAGTGGCAGAAGCCAACTTCTGCCCTCCCCATCAGCCCACCAGTGCTGACCAGCATCTTGAAGAACTCCTTGCCTTGCACTGGTAACCCCACGTGTCTGTGGGCTCCTCTGCTCCTCCTTCTTTGCATCAACCTGTGGGTCCTGGTGTTGATCAGCAGAATCTCCCACATGAAGAACAGCTGTAGAGGACTCAGGACAACGTGGGATTTGCACAACTTTGGCTGTTGGGCATAGAAGAGTTGTTGCAAGATGCATCTTTCCGCTCGGCTTGAGAGATTCCAGGCGCCTCCACGCACGCCATCCTCCCACATCCCCACGGGGCCCTTGCTGCCCAGACCTCTGATGTGAAGGGTCCTGCCTCTCATCTGCTGCTAACTGAGGCTGAGGGGCTGTTTGGGCATCTCCTGGGGCCTCCTATGCCTTCCCCATCCCGGGAGGGGGTTTGCTGGGACAGCCAGTGCCCCTTCTTGCAGCAGTTTCAGCTTTGGATGCCGGAGGTTGAGCCCTGGCGCGGGGCTCGGTGTCCGTGCGAGTGCCGTGGGGTTTCCCGCTTGTGTGTGAGAGCTGAGCAGCAGCCTCCTGACGCATGCCTCTCGCGTTGCCCCCCAGGTCCTCTCGGAAACGGGGGAACCGTCTGCCTTGCCACGAACGGAGAGACCAGATCCCCTGCCGGTGGCCGGCGGTGTCCCCTGGGCCGCGCAGGTAGCTTAGTGACCCCGCCGCCGCTTCGCCCCGCCCCACAACCCGCTGCTGAGTCGTGTTTTTTCTCTCTTTGCCTGGCCCCCACCCCGCTCCTTGCCCAAGGTAGGGAAGCCCAGCAGGAGCAAGCACAACACGCTGCCCGGCGGGACCCTGCAGATCCGCTCCCTCGGCAAGGACGACCACGGCGAGTGGGAGTGCGTCGCCACCAACATTGTCGCAAGCATTACTGCCAGCACCCACCTGACCGTCGTAGGTACGGGCATGGGGGGAAGGGGCCTGGGGAGAGCCCCTCAGGAAAGGCAGGAGATGGGGATGCTCCCCACAAAGAGAACTGTGGTGACAGGACAAGGGGGAGTGGCTTTAAACTGAGAGACAGGAGGTTTAGATGGGATATTGGGAAGACATTCCTCCCTTTGAGGGTGGTGAGACCCTGGCACAGAAGCTGTGGCTGCCCCATTTCTGGAAGTGTTCAAGGTCATGTTGGACAGGGCTTGGAGCAACCTGGTCTACTGGAAGGTGTCCCTACCTATGTCAGGAGGGTTTGAGTAGCTGTCCCTTCAAGTTCCTTCCAACCCAAACCCCCAAACCACTCTATGATTCTAAGAGCAGTGTCTCCTTTAAATGTTATTTCCTGGTGGAGTTGCCTTTCTCTGTGCTGTTATTTTGGCCACCTGTCCAGCAGAAATAGCCTTGCCCATTGGCTTGGTACAAGAGGAGTCCCCTTGGACCGTGGCTTGGGAGAAGACCCCTTCCAGCCGTGGTGCTGCTCCCCTCTAAGCTGTCCCCTCTCTCTGCAGGGACAAGCCCTCACGCCCCGACCAGCGTGCACGTCGTGGCCGCCATGACCTCAGCCAACGTCTCCTGGGAGCCCGGCTATGACGGTGGATACGAGCAGACTTTCTCAGTTTGGTACGGCCCTCTGTGAGTCATCCTGGCATGCTTTGCTCTCTGCTTCTTTTCCTTCCTAGCCGACCCGAGCTTCGAGCAGCCGGGGGGAGGAGGGTGGGGAGGGTGGTGTGCCCAGCTCTGTGCCGCTGGGCCTTACAGGGCTGAGCTCCCTCGGGGCTCCTCGAGAGATGGGTGGTGGTGGTGGTGGGATCGTGTAGTTTCCGTATTTCCTCTCCCTTCTGTGCTGGCCACTGCCTCCGTCTGCCCCAGCAGGTTTTACTCTGCTTGTGGTACACAGGAGATGCTTTGCATTTGTGTAGCTGTGCCTCTGGCATCTAATTTCAAGATAAACTGTTTATGAGGCTTAACAGCCAGGGAGAGGATGGAAAATGCAACCTTCAGAGAGTGTGTCCTGGAAGAGCTGTGACTAAGCAGAAATGTTCTCTCCTTGCTCTGTGGCTCCCTGGAGGTGGTTAAATCCCAGCTGAGATCATGACCAGCCACTGTGAGATCCTGGCACTGGGGCTTTGCTCCCATAGCTCCTGTGCTCCCCAGCACCCAGGTGCATCCCACCTTCCTGCAGCAGGGCCAGGCTCAGCCCTGTGCCTTTCCCCTGGGGCAGGGGGGGGAGAAATGTAGCTGCAGCAAGGCTGGGGTTTACTTTGGGTTCTGCTGTTGTCATCTTCTTCTAAAGAATCATCCTTGGAAACGTGGAGGGGGTGATGGGTTGTTCCCTTTCCAGGCTTAGGCTGGCATTCTTCAGCCTTTCCTCTTGCTCTCTCATTCTTTCCTTGCCTTAATTTGCCCTGATGGAGGCTGCTGATAGAGAGGAGAGAGGGAGACGCTGCCTGTAATGATTTCTGCTCTGCTCCAGCCCGGGGCTGGGCTGTCTGTCTGGAGATGGAATGAAGGAATGGATTGAACAGAGAGGGGGAAAATGAGGGAGCAAGCTGAGCAGTGCAGACCTTGCTTTGATGAAAATGTCCTTGGGAAGGAGTGGTTAAACCTCTCTGCTCTGGCTGCATCAGCAGCTGCTGCTGCTCTTGCTCTGCAGCCTACTCTCAGATTCCTGCCTCCTCGTGGCTCTTCCAGACTCCACAGGGAGGGAGCAACCAGCAGGGAAGGGTGTTTGCACCAGGCTTGCATCAAGGAGCTCACAGGGAGCTGTGGGGACTTAGGGTAGGGAGGCAGTGACCTGTCTTGCCCTGACTCTAGGGTGTGATCCCTGGGGGATGTGCCGTTCCCTGGGCCCAGGGATCTGGGACACAGCTGGCTCATGTAGTGCCATGCAGAGTGCCATCCATGTGCTTTCCTCCCTGCTGTGGCTGTGGGATGCTCAAGCAAAACATGGCTCCATTTTCTCTGGATTCGTGCTCTCCTGCTGCCTCTGCCGTTGTTGAGGCTGGAAATGCAAACTCCACTCCCCAGAGGTGGCCAGGGTCAGCACAGCATTCCAGCTGCACCACATCCTCCCTCAGCAAGGGAGTTCTCCCAGTTCAGTGCTGCATTTACCCCCTGCTTTCCCCACCCTCAGCCCCTCTCTCATGTGTCCCTGCCTGCAGCAGTGCCAGGAAGGAGGGATGTGAGGGCAGTGAGATTAAACACTGCAGGGAAACCTGCCCAGGAGAGGGGCAGCCCTGCTGCCCTCCTGCCTCTGCCACGGTGGTGGGGGGTCCTGGGATCTGCAGTCCCAACTGGAGCTGCAGTCATCCAGAGGCTTTCCCTGGGTTTGGCAGAGGCACACAGTACATGCATGGCTCTCCACCAACCTGCTTGCTGCTGTTTCTCTGCCTCACTTTCTGCTCCCTGGACAGCAGCAGTATTTCTTTCCTCCATCTTTTCCTGCTGGGTGGATTCACCTGGCTGTGTGCTGGTAACTGCAGATGTGCCCCCTTACCTGTGCAGGACAGACCATCTGCACCAAGCCTTCCCCAATCCTCCATGGACACCACCAAATCCTGCAGCTGAGGGCTCAGACTCCCTAAAACATCTTTCTAACATGAGCACCTGTACTTGCAGTATGGTAGTCGTGCAGTGGTGCTGCTTTGGGATGTGGGATCCTGGTGGGATTAATGGCTTGTGGAGGTGGCTTCATGATCCTAGGTGGCACTGGGATGGCTGTGGGAGCGTTTTTCACCCTGGGGTTGTGGTTAGACCCCAGCAGAAAGGTTCTGTCCTGTGCTCCCTGCCAGTGCCTCTGCTGCTCTGCCAAACCCTGAGTGGTGCCCCAGGCTGTGCTGGCAGCCCCCGACTTGTGCAAATGTGGCAGAGATGGGGATTTAGTTAAATGTCTCTCGTGGGATGACATGTACAGGGCTACAGCTGAGGGAGAACTTGGCTCTGGCTCAGGAGATGTCGAGGTATAAATGGGAACAGGGCCTGTCTCCTGCGTCAGCCGTTCCCTTTGCAGCGCTCACCAAAATGCTCCAGCTCCCACTTTTGCCCATGGGAATGTGGTGGAGATCACGTCAGAGCGGGGCTGTTGGCACTGCTGTTATCCCTGACCCAGCTCAGGGCAGAGGGGAGAGCTTGTGGCAGTGCCCCTGAGAGCTGGTGGGACACCAGGGGATGGTGTCCTCTGCCAGCTCGTGGGTGGCGAGTGGCTGCCCCATGTCCATCCACATCACTGCTGTCAACCCAAACCATCGCTCAGGAAAGCTCCATTTTTTTCATAAGAAGTTAATGCTGCCTCTTTGTCCTCCCTGTCAAAGATATCTTCCCCTGAGGATGCTCCCTTTTCTCTCGGCAGGATGAAGAGAGCCCAGTTTGGACCCCATGACTGGCTGTCTCTCCCTGTGCCAGCTGGTTCCAGTTGGCTACTGGTGGATACCTTGGAACCAGAGACTGCCTACCAGTTCAGTGTCTTGGCTCAAAACAAGCTGGGCACCAGCTCCTTCAGTGAGGTGGTCACTGTGAACACTCTAGGTAGGTCCTCCTTGGGAACAAGAGAGGGCTGGGAGGGAATCTGGGAGCTCTGTGGGGAGAAGGGGCTTTGCCTTGCTCCATGTGTCCTGTCTGCTGGGGATGGAGATGGAGATGAACATCATCAGCAATAGTTTCCAGCCATGTAGGGGATAGTTTGCAGAGGGTCCTGGATGAAGCTTGCAGGCTTTGCTTAACGCATGAGGCTCTGGAAGGCTTGTCCTGAGACAGCATGGGAGAGCTGTACTGTGCCAGTCACCTTTCAGATCTTCCTTAAGTTCAGCTGGGATCAGGAGGTATTAGTAGAGCATGAGATCACTCGTTACAGCTCAGAGCCTTTGGGCTCTCAGGTGGAGGTGGGAGGAAGCAGGAAGGCCTGGAGTCATGGCCTCATTAGTCCAGTGCCTTTTGAAAATCCACTTTTCTATTTCTGTGATAAGAGACCAGACTCCCAAGACGTGCCCTAAACTCCTGGAATGTGGGAACAGCCACAGTGGTCCTTCTTGCTGCTGCTGGGGGCATGTGTGGAAGAGGATCTCCTGTGCTTGCCCTGCCCCAACTCAGAGGTGTCCCTGTCCCTTCTGCTCTGTCCCCAGCATTCCCTGTAACAACTCCAGAGCCTCTGGTGTTGGTTACCCCACCGAGGTGCCTAACAGCCAACCGGACACAGCAAGGCGTCCTCCTGTCGTGGCTCCCTCCCGCCAACCACAGCTTCCCCATCGACCGCTACATCATGGAATTCCGCGTGGCGGAGAAGTGGGAGATCCTGGATGATGGCATCCCGGGCTCCGAGAGCGAGTTCTTTGCCAAGGACTTGTCCCAGGTGAGCAGGGGCTGGCTGCCCACACTGAGCCCAACTCAGTGATCTTTTCCAGCCTTCGTGGTTCTGTGATAATATTGCATCATCTGCTGTAGCTTCGGGGAAGTTTTGGAGTGGCTCGATCAAAGAGCTGGGCAAGTGTTGGAGAAGATAGAACATTTTAATAATTTTAGTTAATGGTGTTAAGTAATCACAATCAATATACATATAAATGATAAATAGTGTGTTACTCTTCAATTACTCTTAGCCAGCATTTTTATAAAGTTGTTATAAGCTACTTTTGTAGGAACACAGCTTGAGAAAATGACTGAGACTTAATACAGTCAGTCTGATATGCTTCAATGAACAAAGGGAGAGAAGGTTGTATTGTTGAGGTTGGAATGTAGGATTTATGGACTACAAGGACATTTTGCAGAAACCAGAAGCTAAAGAGACTAGCAAAGTCTCAGTATACATTAGAAAGTCCCTACAGGAGGAAAAAAATACTAAAAATATGCACTAATTAGCATAAGAAGCGAGAAATCAATAACCAATAGAGGATAGAATACGAATTAATGAAAGAGAATTGTGTAATTTAGAACCAACAAGCAATAATTTTTGCTTGATGAAAACGTATACATAGATGAACAAGTTTTGTATCTGTGTCTGGGTGGAGGCCAGAATTTTGGTTGCCCACACACCCCCTGGGCAAGGATAAAAGCCTGACTCGCTAACATTAAAAAGGTGTTGTTAGAGGGTTTTATTTATCCTGGGGATGTTGGAGGTTCTGCTAAGACGAGGCTGGAGGCTGTGTGGGGGCCCTGACAGGTGTGTTTGCTGTTGCAGGACACCTGGTACGAGTTCCGTGTGCTCGCGGTCATGCAGGATCTCATCAGCGAACCCAGCAACGTCGCTGGCGTGTCCAGCACAGGTGAGGGCTGGCTCCTCTTCTCCCCCTGGGTGTGGGGCTGTGAGCTGGGCTGAGGGGGGTGCAGGGCTGTCACCGGTGTGCTGAGCACGGCGCTGACCCCAGGCTGCCCCGATGGGAGCAGGCGAGGACAAATCCCCGGAGCACCGCAGAGCCCAGCACGCCCCAGCGCTGCGGTGAGCCTGGAGAACAAAGCTCCGAGCGGGCAGTGGCGCAGCCTGGGAGCGGGAATGAAAGGTGGAGAGAGGGAAACGTAGCACTGCAGTGCAGAGTCCACAGGGAAAAGAGCTTTGCAAGCAGGGAGACTGCAACGTGCTGCAGTCCGTGCGTGTTGCCTCTGCACGTGCAGCTCGGAGGATGCTCCTGGAGCCAGGGGCAGGCGGAGGAGGGTTGTGATGGCGCTGGGGAAGGCGAGGGCAGCAGGAAGGAAGGGATGGGGATGCGGCGAGCCCGGGTTTTCTGGCTCTCGTGGAAAAGCCGGCTCGGCTGTGCTGCGATGCTGCGGTCTCTCTCTGCCCCCAAGTGGTGCTGGTGTGGTGAGGAGAGCTTGCAGCAGCCTCCCTGCTCGCTGCCCTTGCTTCTCACGCCCAGGTTTTCTGATGGGGTTTGGCAGGTGCCCGGCCCCAGGCAGCTGCTCTGCCAGGCTGAGAGCCCGGGCTCCATGGGGAAATGCACTGATGCTGGATATGGCACATGGCAGGAGCACCGAGGTGTGCAGGGTGCACATCTGCACGTGCCCACAGCTGAGGTCTGCTGGGGATTCACATGTGCTCCTGTTTAGCAAAGGGTTTGGAGCCCAGTTTTCATTGGAACGCTGAAATGAAGCGCTGACAAAGAGGTTGAAATGCCTTGTGCTATTACAGCGGGTTATTCAGCCAGGAGGTGACTGCAGGTTTGCTGCAGTTGTGTGTGTTTAGACATAAATATGTATTTGTTTGGTGTGGAGGCTTCTTCCCTGGGTGTCCACCAGCTAACACAGAAAAGTTTATCAGGTTGGTTTGGGCAGTCTGATCTAGTTGAAGATGTGTCTGCTTATTGTAGGAGAGTTGGACTAGACGGCCTTAAACAGCCCTTTCCAACCCAAACTATCTTATGATTCTGTGATCTGGTGTCAGATCACCAAATCCCTTGGCCCTGAAGCAGTGCTGATTGCTCTTCCTGGGTGGGCTGGCTTGGAAGCAGGGTCTCTACAGAGATTATAATTCCTGGAGACTATCACTGCCTCCACACTGTGGCAGCTCCCTGGGGAAGGCAGCAGGTGTAACACTGAACCGTGTTTTTTTCCCCAGATGTTTTTCCTCAGCCTGACCTGACGGACGAGGGCCTAGCCCGCCCGGTGCTGGCTGGCATCGTTGCCACCATCTGCTTCCTGGCTGCTGCCATCCTCTTCAGCACACTCGCCGCCTGCTTCGTCAACAAGCAACGCAAACGCAAGCTCAAGCGCAAGAAAGGTGAGTCCATTCCCGGTGTGCTTCCTCCCTCCTTCCTGTCTCCCCCTCGTTTCTGCCCCCTGGTTGTGTTGTGGTCGTAACCTTCTTCCCTGTCTGTCTCTTCTTCGTCCGTGCGCGTCCTCAGGTGAAGCCCTGACTTCCTCCCTCGGCTGTGCCTGACAGCGCCCGTGGTCGGGAGCGGGAGAGGCAGGGTGGGTGAAGAGGCGCCAGAGAAACTAGCCTGGGAATTCCGAGGGAGCTCTCCCACGTGGTGATAACTCCTAGAGCCGGGGGTTTAGGCTGGGCTGTCCTCTGGGATGCAGACGGGGGCACTGCTCACCTGCTCCAGGTTCCCCCTGGAGCTGGGCTCTCCAGCTGCTCCCAGCCTGGAGCGGGCAGTGCTGGGCTAGAGAAGACCCCAAAGGAGACCCTGCTGCTCTGCCTCCCAAAAGCTGGGACTGCAGCCTCCATGCAGGAGTGGCTGGTAGGGAAAAGGGTGGCTGGGGGAGCTGGAGAGGGCAGGGAAGTGGCTCCGTCTCCTCCAGCCTGCGGGGCTGTGGCAGCAGGACGGGCAGGACCCTGTGACGGGAGCTGTTTGTTGTCAGCAACCATTAAAGCACTGGAGCAATGAAACCTTGGCCTCTTGTTGAGTGTCTTTTGTCGTGATGTTGAGTCTGTCTTGTCTCTGTCGTGTTGCGCCTCCTCAGCGTTCTCTCTTCTTTCCCCTTTTTATTCTCTTCCAGACCCTCCTCTCTCGATAACCCACTGCAGGAAGAGTTTGGAGTCCCCGTAAGTATCTGTCTTAGCTGCAGCACCAGGCTGTGGGCTCTTCAAGGTGCCTCCCTCCTACAGTCATTGCAAAGCTCAAATGGAAATATCACATCCTTATTTGGTGGCTCCTGATGAGTTGTTTTTGAGTGTTCCCTGAACTTTTGGGAACACAGCAGTTCACAAGAAACAAATGAGCTTTGGAGCAGGAAGCAGCAGGGACAAATGCAGCAAACTGAGCTAAGAGATGACCCCGCTGGATCTGTGAACATTTTCCAAAGCTGAGTTGGCTGATGGAACTCAATTCCACACCACTTGGAAGGGGCTCCTTAGGACAAGAACTAGCCTGCTGCATATGGAGTCCTTCCTGCCAGCTCACTGTAGTTTTTGAGTCATTCTCTGTTGGTTCTTTTTTTCCTGGGAAATTCATCTTTTCTCCTGAAGAGTGCCCTGCTGAAGCCTCTTTCCATGTGAACCCAAAGGTGATGGATTGTGGTGCTGCAGAAGCCACAGTTCCTTGCAGAGACCATCTGTGTAGCTGCAAATCAGCAGGAGCATCTTCCCGGTGGGAGTGCAAGAGTCTGGGATGTGGACACCTCATTCTTTGACTCCTCGAAAAATGCTGGAAAATGTCCTGGTGCCAGTGGATCTGAATCTTACTAGTTTTCAGTTTATCCACTGATCTGAAATAACCTGCACTGTCTGTTGGATCTGCTGTCTTTTTCCTCTCAATCCTCTTTATCCAAGGCTCTCTGGATAGGGGTGAAGGAACTGTCCTGGTACTCTGCCTTTTTGAGGCACTTAGCCTAAAGTCTGAGTGTTGATAATGGGAGAAATACTTGGTCTGAAATGATCCATCATCATCTCCAAGTGAGATGCTGAGTTCTGTGGGAGGGAACATTTGCCTGATGTCCCTCTTCTCAGGGCCTTTCCTGAGCATGTATAGCTCAGGTGGACATAAAAAAATGTAGATGGAGTTGGAAGAGAGCTCTGGTTGTGTCTTTTTTCCCTGTGGGGCTGTGGAGCTTGTTGCAAGGTCTTGGTGGAGCTTGTTGTGAGGTGTTGGGGTATTGGTGGAGTTTATTGCAAGGTGTTGGTGTGAGCTTTCAGCCCCGAGTGTTCCGAGCTGCCCTCCCAAGGAGCAGGGATGTTGTGCACTGCCGCTGGCAAGACTCTGCCATCCTGGTTAGCCCCTGCCAATTTCTCCCAGAGGTTCCTCTTCTGAGAGCTGGTAGCACTTTTTTTCCCGGATCCAGAGTTGTTGTTCTGGGCGAGAAGGGCTCCTTTCTGCTCCAGGTGACCGTCCCCTCTCTCGGTTTTTCTCCCCTGTGGTCCAGGTTGTCTTCCGGCAAGGTGAGTCCCGAGAGCATCCGCACGCTCCGTCCCCCCTCGGAGTCCTCTGACGACCAGGGCCCTCAGGCCAAGCGGATGCTGAGCCCCACCAAGGAAAAGGAGCTCTCCCTTTACAAGAAGACCAAACGAGCCATCAGCAGCAAGAAGTACAGCGTCTCCAAGGCGGAGGCCGAAGCTGAGGCCACCACTCCGATCGAGCTCATCAGCCGTGGGCCGGATGGACGCTTCGTCATGGACCCGGCGGAGATGGAGCCCTCCCTGAAGACACGGCGGATCGAGGGCTTCCCCTTCGTGGAGGAGACGGACATGTACCCCGAGTTCAGGCAGTCGGACGAGGAGAACGACGACCCCGTCGTCCCCGCCTCCGTGACCGCCCTGAAAGCCCAGCTCACCCCTCTCTCCTCCAGCCAGGAGTCCTACCTTCAGCCACCAGCATACAGCCCCCGGTTCCACCGGGCACTGGAGGGTCCCGGCGCCCTGCAGGCCACTGGCCAGGCCCGCCCGCCGGCCCCCCGGGCTTTCCACCACCAGTTTTACGGTTACCTCAGCAGCAGCAGCCCCGGGGAGGTGGACCCACCGCCCTTCTACATGCCAGAAGTCAGCCCACTGAGCTCAGTCATGTCCTCCCCACCGCTGCCCCCCGAGGGGCCCTTCGGACACCCCACCATCCCCGAGGAGAACGGGGAGAATGCCTCCAACAGCACGCTGCCCCTGGCCCAGACCCCCACGGGGGGCCGGTCCCCCGAGCCCTGGGGCAGGGCCGAGTTCCCCTTCGGCAGCCTGGAGCTGGCCCCCGCGCCATTCCCCCACCAGCTCCAGCCCTGCGAGGCGGCCGAGGGCTCCCAGCCCACGGGCTGCCTTCCTCGGGGGCCACCACCCTCCTCCCTCCAGGTGGTCCCTGCATCCTACTCGGGCATCCTGCCCCTGGAGGCACCAAAGAGCTGGACCGGCAAGTCACCGGGCAGGGGTCAATCCTCCGTGCCCACTAACACCAAGTGGCAGGACAAACCTATGCAACCCATGGGATGTCAAGGGCAGCTAAGACATACCAGCCAAGGTATGGGCATACCCGTGTTGCCTTACCACGAACCGTCCGAGCCCGTCGGCCCCAGCGGCACAAGCACATTCAGCCTGGACACCAGGTGGTACGAGCCCCAACCCCGACCTCGGCCCAGCCCTCGGCAGGTCAGGAGGGCTGAGCCCAGTTTACATCAGGTGGTGCTACAACCTTCAAGGCTTTCTCCTCTGACCCAAAGTCCCCTGAGCTCCCGCAACAGCTCCCCGGAGCTGACTGCCCGCGCCCGGCCCCGCCCGGGGCTCATCCAGCAGGCGGAGGTGTCGGAGATCACGCTGCAGCCGCCCGCGGCCGTCAGCTTCTCCCGCAAATCCACGCCGTCCTCCACGGGATCTCCGGCGCCGAGCAGCCGCGGGGACAGCCCCAGCTTCCGACCGACCACCGCCTTCACCCCCGTGGGCACCGGCTTCTCCAACTCCCAGGGCTCCTCCCTGCCCGTGGACACCATGGATGTTTTCGGAGACATCCCTTCTCCAAGGAGGGCTGGCGAGGAGATTCTCCAACCGGAGCCGACATCCACCACCACGGTAGCCGCCACAGGGTAAGTGTGTAAGCCCCGTGGTGACACCCCCCAGCCCCTTCCTGGCTTCCCCCACCCTGCCTTACCCACTCCCTCTGACTCCCTCCCTGCCATCACCATCCCAACTGGTAGGGTCTCTCTGGGCACGCTGCAGCATCCCTTTTGGAGACGGCGTCCCGCGGGCTTTGCTAGGCAGAGGCTGGTGCCACGGGCACGGGTTGCATGGCCGCCGCCCGAGAGCGCTGGGTTTTAGGCAGGCGACCTTCCCGGTCCCTTGGGAATCTGGGAGCGCCGTGACTCGGGCTACGGGCCGTCTACCAGGTGTACAAAGACCTGGCTCGCTTAGGTAAGTGTCCTGGTGTCACTGGAGGTTGTTTCCTCTTCTAGCTGCTGGCTCTTGGCTTTCTTCGAACGTTAGGGCCGCCGCCGCCGCGCCTCTGTCTTCCTCCTCTTCCTTCCCGCGGAGTCTAGAGAGCTTTAATGCATGACAGAAACAGCTATCACGGTCACCGCCCCACCTGCAAAAGGGATGCTGCAGCCCCAGGACGCGGGCAGGGAGAGATCAAGGACTTAGCCACACCAGCAGCATGTCAGGAGAGGAGCAAAAATAAAAATAAACTAAGCCCAGCGGAGATCGGGAGGCTGCCGGCACGCTCAGATCCTGCCCTAAAGAGGGATGTGGCTGCACTAGACAGTAGCGGCTGGTTTTCCAGGTACCAGGGTTGCTCCAGGCAAAAGCGTCTCTCTCTCTCTCTCTCTCTTTCTCTCTATTTCTCCTCTTTCCTTCCGTCTTTCACAGCACCTTAGACCCCGTAGCCGTGCTTTCGTCCCATCCTTTCGTCTTGCTTCATTCTGGCTTCTTGTCTGGTGGGGTCGAGCCCCCTCCTCCAGCTTGTGGCAGAGAGGAGTCGGGGGCCGGGGCTCCCAGCCCCACGGAGCCGGCGCGGTCGGAGGCGTTCGGAGAAGAGGCTGTGTTCTGGGGAGGGGGGAGGCAGCGTTTCACCCCGCAGTGCCCTCCGCATTTCACTCCCGCCCTCTGGTACCTGGAAGCGTTATGGCCTTAGCAAACCCCTCCGGCACTGAACGGAAGGAAGGAGGGCTCAGGGGAGAGAGGATGGGGAGGGAGAGCAGCTGGATGAGCCTGAAATGACTTCTGTGTGCCTCTGGAAAACCCAGCTACGGAGCAATGCAGTCAGGGATGCAGTCACAGGTCCATGTGTCTAGCAGGGCATGCCAAGGAGAGCCAGCTCCAGGACAGAGCCGTGTTAGAGCAGCACTGTTGTCCGTGCTTTTATGCAGTGTATCCATTCGCTTTGTTGATTATCGTTTTTGTTTCTTCTTTTCCTTTCTCTTCTGTTTCTTTCCCCCTTTCTTCTCCAGCCTCGTTTCGTTTGTGTTTCAGTTTGGTTTCTTTCCCTCCTTTTTCCTTTGGAGTTGTTGACGTGCTGATGTGTTGCGGAGCTCGGCTCCTTGCGGGTGTTGATAACTGCTTTGTTTTTGATTAATCTCAGCTATCTGGGCAGTGTTGTCGAGACAAGCTTCTCCTCAGCTCAATAGGTAAGGGTGATCCATGTCCGAAAGGATGGTGTGGGCGCTGTGGAGGGTGGCCGGGAGCGGGGCATGACAGGGGACACGGAAGGGGCTTTTCCAATACCATCTCTTCCTTTAAAGGGGAATAAGGAATGCGAAAACACTAGGAAACACCTCTGGACGCACAGTCTCTGTGGCTTTTGGGTTTCCCCTCCCAGCAGCACACGCTGCTCCCCTGCCTTCGGGGCTGGGGTTTGGGATGAGCCGAGCTGCTGTCTCCCTGGGCCACCCTTCCTTTCTTGGGAGGTGGTGACACACGTGGCACTTTTGGCCCTAGCAGGGTTCACGAGGGTTGTGTGGTGTTAGGGAGGTGTGTGTTGAGGTGGGGTTGTCCCAGATGATCCAAACCAGGAGGAGCCCATAGCCACCCTCTGAAGCCAGGAAAAACAGCCCTCTCTTGGAGCCACCAGCTGCAGACAGCGTGCTCAGAGTGTGCTCCAAAATTCAGTCTCCAGCTGCAGTCCAGCACATGGAGAATTTTGTTTCCAGCAGTATCTGGATTTGTTTTCTTTTTCCCAAGTCTCCTCAATCACAGAAAATGGGAGAAGTCTTTCTCCCAAGATGGATTGTATGCTTGGCAGCAGCAGAACTATGGTCTCAGGCTGCCAGAAAGGTGTTTTTTCCTTCCCATCACAGGTGTAGTCATGGTAAAATCCTTCCATCTCTGAAATTCTCCTTGGAGAAGTCTTTGACTTCTTCTGGCCCAGCTGTAATTAAACTGCTCTAAGTACATCTTGAAAGACTGTTCCAAGAAAATTCCTCCTGGGCTGCCTTCATGTGGCTGGTCTCCTAGATAACCATGGGCATTTCTGGAACTTGGGATGGAGTAATCTGGAGATGGTTTTCAGACCTTAGAAGCAGAAGAATATCACTAAAACTGCCAAATCCAGGTGGGATAATAGTAATTTGTGACCCAGAGGATTGGCAGCACTGACCTGTTTGGCCATCAGCCAGGCTGGTTGTGAAAGCAGAGTTGGGATTGTAGATGGGCCTGTTTCTAAGGCCGTGGCCATACCCAAACTTCCTTAGGACAGGTCTTACAAAAGGTTAAGCTTTGCTGCCTTGGTTGGGAAGAGTCAAGGTCCTGGCTGATTCTCTCCAACAGCCTGAGGAGCGTTGTTGGGCTGCGAAGGAACCTCGTGAGAGAGAGGTGGGATGCCTAGAGAAATCAGGGAGATGTTTCCAGGACAGGAGAATTCCTCCAGCTGATCTGGAGTGTTGTCTTGGGGTGGGGAGAGCAGGATTGGCAAGGAGCGGGTGTTGGATGTGTGTGCTCCATGGAGGAGCCATCCTCTTGACATGACAAAACCCATCCTGTTTGAGCCTCCAAATCTCTTGAGCACTTGGCTGTCTTCTCCTTCTGTTTTTCCTTGCTGATCCCAGAGCACGGCATCCCATGAGAAGCAAAGCTGGCACCCAGCCTTGGTGAGATCTGGGCTGTGCCAGGCTTTTTGGGAAATGGGGAAGCCCTCAGAGAGGATGTGGCTGTTTGTTCTTGCTCTGTGGCACTTCCCTGCTCTGGCAGCATTAGGGACACGAGCAGTCACAGTTTTACCACAGCAGAGGTGAGTCTAGGCTTGTGTCTGAGTCTGGTGTGGCTCTTGCCCAGATCCTGGCTGGCTCCAGTGCTGGCTGCCGTGGGCTGATGGATTTTGAGGAGCAGGGTGACACTGCCCAGAAGGGTGGGAGCAGCCGTGTGTCCTACTCCAGGATGCTGCTGGGAGCTGTAGTCACAGGGGTAACTCCAGAGTCATTATCCCCAAAAAAGGTAAACCAGAAGAATAAATCTCACTTCAATAAGCTAGGAATCCTGTAGAGAGCCCAGCCGAGTAATTTCTTGATGATTTGGGGTCATAAAATTGTCAGTGCATGCAGAGCACAGGGATTTTGTACCAGACCAGCCAGATTTCTCTATTGCAGCATTAGAAGCTGAGAGGAGAAGGGGAGGCAGCATATGAGCTCCCTGCTGCAGCATGGTGGCTTTTGCTAGGTGAAGCTCAGGTAGTTTTTATGGATGAGCAGGGGTAAATGATGCAGTTACCGAGCCAGCACGAGGAGTTCTCCCATCTTCTTCTCTTGGGATGCAGCACGCATCTTGGAACAGGGAAAAGGGGGCTGTCGTCTCCCAGCAGAGGGAAACCCAAAAACCACAGACAAGGCACCAAGCTCCCCTGCTCCTCGGCACGGCAGCCTGCCCTGGGTGGCCTCCCCAGGCCCCCCTTGCCAGGGCAGCACTGCCAGTGCTGGGAGCTGGGGGGCTTGGCAGTGGCGTAGCGTTGAGTGACGAAGGGACGTCGGCGCCAGGCGCGCGGGAGGAGCAGCAGCCCTCGCTCCCCGCTTGAAAGAAAACAGGTTCCCCTTTAAAGACTGTCCATGTGCTGATCCTCTGCATGTGTTCCATGCCTCCTTCCGCTTGGAGAAGTTGTGAGTCCGCTTGTCTGAGTGCGTTTTTCTTTTCTTTCTTAATTATTATTATTATTATTATTATTATTATTATTGTTACTTTATTTTTCTTTTCAGTCTCTTTAATTTCCTTATATATTTTCTCACTCCTGTTTTTCATTTATCTTCCTCTCTCCCCTCCCCTTCCCCATGACTGTATCCCCCTCTTCCTGTCCAGCCCAGCCCCGTTTCCCTCGCCTTCTCTCCTCTCCGTCAGCATGGTGGTGAAGTCCGTTGTGTAGATGAGTTGTGGTGTCTGCAGACCTGTAGAAGGGCACCCCTTCTCTGGTGTGCTCCCTGCTGTGACCAGCCCCTTCCTCCCTCCCTCCTGGCGGTGCCTTGGCAGCAGCAGCAGCCCTGGCCCGGGGCTGTCACCGCGGTGTTTCTCTGGCACCTCTTGTGCCGAAGGATCCCAAGTGTTCCAGGATGGAGGCAGCAGCCTCGGAGCAGAGTGGGAATTCTGACTTGCAGGAGCCTCGTGTAGGAGAACTGAGCTCTTCATGTGAGGAGGATGAAGGGTTGGAGGACACAGTGGGCTCCTTTCAAGTGGATACTCTACTTTATCCAAGTGGATGCTCTGACAAGCCCAAACTACTCCTGGATGTCAATGTCTTGGCTCAAGGAGAGGAGGAGACAGGGAGGGTGTGCTGAGACCTCCGTGAGGTTAAATATATATATAAATATACGTATAGTATCCTTGAATCTCCTGGACCCTTCCTTTATATGGGTTCCCCTTCTGAGTGGAAAGAGGTCAGTGATGATTTCAGGGGTCTTCTCCCTTATATCTGCTTTGTACATGGAAGGACATTTGAAGAAGAGCAGCTGTGATGTGTGTTGGGCTGGATGCTTCTCCTCTACTTCTTTTTCCTGTCCTGGGACTCTTGGAGGTCCTTCAGTACCTTTGTGGCTTCTCCAGTACCTCCCAGTCCATGCACTCCAGACACGTGCTCATGCAGAAGGGTTTTCCTTTGAAGACTCGAGGAAAACTGCTGCTTCAGGTGTTGGTGGTGCCTCACAGAAGGTTGGTGCCAGGAGTTCATGTGGGCTTCTCAAAGCTCCTTTGCTTGGCTCTATGCTGAAGTTTCCAGAAGAAGTTTGCCCACGCCCCTGAACATCTCATCTGTTGGTATTCAAGAGCTCCTTTGTGCGTGGGCAGCTGCTCAATATGTGAACTCTGGTGGCAGGAAGAGGCTTTTGGCTGAGCTTAAAATGAAAATTAATTTGGAAGAATCAGCGCCCTTTGAAGAGATAAAGGGTGGGTAGAGCAGATAAAATTTGGCTGCTGAGTAGCATTGTTTTGTCCTCTGTATCTCTTCCTTGCCAGAGGTCAGACAGTATTTATGGTGACACATAGGTTCAGTGCACTCACTGTTTATGTTTGTGTGTATAAATACGAGTTCAATTACGGAGAACTAGTGGAAATGAGCTTCAGGCAATTTCCTCATAATCCCTCATGTAAATCTGTTTAATTTTGTCAGCATGCCACAACAGCTTCTTCTTAGAAAGAAAAAAGAGTGGAAAGAGCGAGAGACTTTTACAGGCTGAGCTTTAATAATAGTGGCAAAAGCTGTCTGGGTGGTGGGAAGAGGTGGTAGAAGGCAGGTGCTGGTGGGCAGGATGGTGACAGCTCGGATGATCACTGAGCTCGGTGCTGTCCAGGGCTTGGCAGACCTGAACTCTGTGGGCAATGGAGCTGGAGCAGCTGAAGTCACCATTAGCCAAGTACCTGCAGGAATGCAACTCATGTGCACCCCACAGAATGTTGGCTATAAGTGGGAAAAGCCTGTCATTGGCCATTCAAGCAGGAATTGCTGCAGGGAATGCCATGCTGTGACCTGTGGGTCACTGTGGTCCCACCTTCAGCCAGCATGGTTGAAGCTCAGTTGGTGCAGCTCAGAGGATAGAGCTGCTGCTGGCAGCATCTCTCACAAGAGGCTGATTGCACTTGGGAAAGCATTTGAGCTCTGCAAATGTAAACGTTGTCTTCTGGATGAGGAGAAGCTTGGATCCAGCCAGCGGGACTCCCAGCATGTCTAATGAGCTGCTTCATCTTTGGCTGATGTGATGCTCTGCTGGGAGCTGGAACAGAGGCTCTCCAGGAACTCTCCGCACCCTGACGTCTCTGTTGTGTTGGAAAACATGAAAAGGAGCTTTTCTGTGCCCAGTGTTTGGGTTTCTGTTGCGTCTGCTGCGCCTCAGCTGCTTCTTCACCTCACGTTGCATTTCCCTGGGTGCTCTCCAGTGCTGCCAGCAGAACTGAGAAGCTTCGCAATCACACTCTTTTTCAAAAAAACCCAAAAACTCATCTGCTCCCCAAGGGGAAAAATCTCCTGGGAGCTCTTTGCTTGTGTGCTCCAGCTGAAATTTCAACGCTCCGGAGACCCTTGGGATATTGGATGGGAAGCACTTCAGTCACAATGTGCTCTGCACATGTGGGGACCCATGGGGGAAAGCCTGCAGGGTGTCTTCAGTGGCAGCCAGGCTCTCCCTGGACCCCAAGGGAGATGAGGAGCTCCAGACTCGCCGTGGGTGGGTGTACTCTGGTACCACAGCCCGGGAGTGCAGGGTCTGTGCTCCAGCCTATGTTCCCACCCCATCCCTGCTGCTCCTGCCTGCAGCCACGGTGTTTTTGCAATGCTGGATGGGGCACACCTTGCTGACAGACAGGGGGACATCATCCTCAGTGGTTCTGTGCCCAAGCAGGAGCCTGAAGGCACTGATGTTGCCTTTTGCAGCCAGCTGAGATGGCTCCTCCTGCCCTCCTGCTGCCCGTGGCTTGTGGGGTTTGCTGACCCCTGCCCTGGTCACAGATGGATGCAGGAGCTGCCATCAGCACTGTCCTCTGTGTGGCTCCTGTGACAAGGTTTGGTTGCTGACCTCTGGTGACCAAGTTGTCAGAGCAGAAGAGAGTCATCTCCTCTGAAAGGTGCTGGCAGGCCGGTTTAAATCTCCTTTCCTCACTGGAGCCTGGCTTAAAGTGTTTGCTTTATCACAGTGAAAGGTGCTTTGTGGAGGCTTCCTGTCTTCTCTGGACACCTTGTCTGCAAGTGGCTTGGGTTTATCCCAGATGGCCTCAGACTTCTTCTGTGGCATTAGGAGTTGGTGACTCTTGGAGGGTTGTGGAAGTAAAATGGAGAGGGGGAAGGAGATGGGAACACAGCAAGAGGGGGGGATGCTCTGGTGTATTATAGATAACAGCTGGACTGCCTGCTCTCTTAAGGAAAAGGTTTTCCTTTAATGCTCTGCTCTCTACAGCAGTCGTGCTTTCCAGGCCTTGGATGGGAAAAACAGGTACAGTGAAGGAAATAAAAAATCTCTTTGCAAAGGGGAGGATACTGCACCTTGAGCTGGTTCCTGTAGAAGAGTTCCTCAGGGGTTACAGCTGATAAACTATTCCTGGCACCTGCTGGCTCTCCTGCAGGAAGCACCCCTTTGCAAATGTCCTCCCTGTCCTTGCAATAAAACCTTGTCAGTGTTTCCATTTCCAGCTCCCAGCCTCTCGCTGTTCCAGGAGCAGATGCTCCTGTGCTGTCGCGTTTCTGTTGTCGCTTCTCACAGGGACCTGGGAACGAGGTACCTCTCCCGGCTCTGTCGGTGTGTGCCCTTGGTGTCCCTGTCTGTCGTGTGGCCCCTGGTTTTTCTGGCTGTGGGAGCAGGGCCAGCAGGATCCTGTCTCCCTGCTGTTTGTGGCGCAGGTGTTGTCCGCCCCGGGTGGCTCGTGGTGCCCGTCTCGATGCTGCCGTGCCGCTTCTGCCTATCTCTTTCTCTTCTCTTCTCTCTCCATCCCAAGGGGTTTCCTATCACTTGCCAGAAATGCCTTATCGGACATAGGATCTGCCCCGTCCTGTTTTGTCTAGCAGTGTTGGCATGGCAGGCAGGTGAGCTGGGGAATGCCCACGTTGGACGTGGCACCGGCCGGGTCGCGGTGCCGCTCAAAAACCTGGAGGAGACGTAGGGGCACAGCGGGGACGCCTCACTTCCTCCATCCCGCGCTCTGGCACACCTGGCTGGCCCTGCTCCCTTGGCCCCGGGTTTCTCACCTCTTCCTTTTCCACGGCAGAGCCAGCTGGGATCGGCCGATCCCCCACCGGGGACGTCCAGAGGCCTGAGCGTGGCCCGGGAGCCGCTGATGGCGCGTGTCTGCTTTTCCTTCCTAGAAAACGTCCATCTCCGCCCGGGGACGCTGCTGCACCTGAGAGGCTCGAAGCTCTGAAATACCAGCGGATAAAGAAGCCCAAAAAGTCATCCAAGGGCTCCTCGAAATCCAGAAAACAACCCAGTGAGTCCGAGGACCCCATGGTCCCCAACGGCATTCCCTGTGTCCTGCTGTGAGCAGAGCTTGGGCAGATCCCTGCCGGCTCCAGCGCTGGGGTTCTCCAAGCCCGTTCCTGGATGCTACCCTTGTTCCCTGCCTCCCAAAGGGATGTCTCCCCGGGCTGCTTGCCTGCAGGTTGTCCCTCCTTTGCTTCTCCAAACCAAGTCCTTTCCATGCATCTCCCATATTTAGTCATTTGTTTGGATTTTCAGTGTTAATTTCATTTTCCCTGATGCCCAGTGTTTTCCCTTCTTGCCGCTCTGCGGGTTCAGGGCCAGGCTTGCTGTCACCTCCCTTTTTCAGCAAGCAAAGCGCTCTGCTCTGCCTGCTGCTGGCTCCAGTCCCATCTGCCTTCTCTCCCCCCTTCCCAGATGGCTCTGCCTCCCAGGTTCAGCACCCTCCCAGCTCTCAGGTACTGTCACCTGACGAAGCTGTCTGCCTCCGCAAGAAGAAGAGACACCCTCGTCAGGACCCCTTCGCCCGGCTCTCAGCGCTGAAGGACGACCTCTGCCACCGGCAGCTCCCTGAAGACCAGACAGCCATTCTCAACAGCGTGGACCACGATGACACCAGTGGACACGCCACCCTGCTCTAGCCTAGCGCCGGTCCCAGGAGGTTGAACAGGAGCGGTGGAGGGAGCTGGTGTCACACCATGGGGGGACGGAGGTGATGGGAAAGAGGGGGGGACACCCCTAAGCTGTCACCTCTCTGAGGGGTTTGGTGGCTCACGGCGGGGACGAGCTGGGGGGACCCGGGGGATGCTTTGGGGAGAATGCTTTGGGCTGGGTATTCCTGAAATCCACTTCTCCCCCACCCCAAACAGTTTGGGTGGGGGGGGAAGGGGGGTGTTGCACCTCGGTTTAGGAAAAGATCTCTAGGTTCAAAGGCATGGATGGAGCTTTTGACATCTGCGTCGGCAGCGCGCGTTTAGGGGGAAAGTGTGGGATTGAGCAGCTGGCCCTCAATCGCCAGAAGAAGTTGAATGACACAGGGTGTAATTAAGTGACAAGAACCTAACAACCCAGGTGGGAACTGGTAATCCCATGAATCTGATTATGATAAAAACATGACCAAATAATCCCAGGAAAGCTGTAATCGTGAAAATCTCCCTGCCTCCCCCTTCCCAGCCTCCTTTGACGTGAAGGTAACAGCAGCAAAACCATCCGTGACACCTTTCCTTACCTATCTCTGAAAGGGAAAAGCCAGAAAGACCCTGAGCCTTCGAATCAATGTGAGAAATCACCATTTGTCTGTGTGCAAATGCACTTGAGCCTCGGTAACGTGTGCTTGATGCCGTGCGAGCGCGCAGGCACGGGGCTGATGTGATCTGAGGGTGTTTCCCCCTCCAGGTGTGGCATGTGCCAGCTTTGATGAGGGTGGGTTTGATTAATTCTGCCCAATGCTCTGTGTATCTCAGGCAAATGTTATTCAGCGCCGCGTGGTGATGTGATTTCTTACTGTATGATGTTTAATCTCTGCCGATAACTGCAAAGCGGGGAGACGTGGGCGTGCGAGCGAGCAGGGTTTGGCTGCCTGGTCCCCAAAGCCTCCGTCGGCAGGTGCTGAGCCCCAGGGAGAGCATCTGGAAGTGCCCAGCTCTGCGGATGGATGTGGATGGCTCCGTGCAAAGCTAAGCCCAGCGTTTCGCGCCAGCTTAAAATATGTTGCTGCTGGTTTCACTGTTTTTTCCCTTTTTCCTTCCTGCTCCAGCCTGGATGTGTCGGCTGTGGCACCTGCCAGGGTTGTGTCCCTCCCTTTGCCCCATGTTCCCTTCAGTAATGCTGTTCTAACTCTTCACCAGAATGTATTTCCTCTTCAGAATAGGGTAGGTTTGGTGGCTGGTGGTTTTCTGGATTGCATAGGCCTTTTTTTGGTTTGTTTTTAGCAGACAAGGTGTAACCCGAGAACAGCCGGGCTCACTTTCCTGCTCTGCCTCCACTCTCTGACTGTGTGGCCTTGGGCAAGTCACTTGACCTCTCTGTGCCTCAGTTCTCCCATCTGTAAAATGGGGATAAGTCATATTTGAGCACTTTGGACAAGCACTTGGTGGCCTACAGACTGCAAGTGCTATGTAAATGCTTAGTGCTACTACCAAGCAATCCCTACCTTTAAAATATTTAGAGTTGGTTCTTTTTTTTGTTTGAAGTGGTAAAATCAACCACTGCATCCAGGTTTGCACAGTTCTTCCTCTGCGGTAAAGTGCTAAACCCTCCAGCCTGCCTGGGAATAAAACACCAAGTGTTTCATGTAGATATTCTTGCTTTGAGTGGATTCAGTCTGTAGAAAAAAGTGTCAGGAGAGCTGGAGAGCCTGCAGGCATGTTTTTAGCCCCAGGCTCTCCATTTGCATATGAAACTTTTGTTTATTCCCAGGTAGAATTGCCAAGAGATTTTCTGCAATCTCGCCTTTTATTCTGCTTTGCCTTGGTTTTTGCTCTTGCTGCTGGTTGAACCTCCAAGGGCTGAGATGTTTGGAGGAAGATGTGAGCTCTCTGTTGTGATCGGGCTCTCCGACCACGCCACGCTTTTAGGTCAGAGACTGTTGATTGCTCTGCCTCCATATCCCTGGTTTTAGAGGTTGTGCTTCCTTTCCCAGCAGGATGCTCGGGAACCCGTGGCCACCAAAAGCAGAGCACCGTGTCTTTTCCAATCTCCAGGCCCTAAGTAAGGTTTGAACCACTGGACAATGAATCCTCTAAATCGATAACCAGATATTTCTGAGCTTTAACAACTTTCTCAAACCATCACGAGGTTTGTCTTGGGAAGGAGGGAGGGTCTGGCAGAAATGCCCTTCTCTTTCCAGCCTGCACCAGGGCTTTTTATTGACGTGACGAGTGACCTGACGTAAGAACCTCAACTCTCAGAGTGAGAACTCAACCTTGCTAACAGTATGACTGCGAATTTCTTTTCTTTGGGTGTGTTTTTAGGGTTTTTCCCTAGAACCTGCTCAGATCTGAATTGATTTAATGCCATTCTCCCGCTCGGCAGCGGGGAAAACTCTGCCTGGCTTGGCCAACTTCAGCTCGCCGGTCACTCCAGCCGGGCTGCTCCTGATGGACAGGTGACCCTTGGGGCCGGGGGAGGCGTGGAGGCTCTGTGCTGCCCGTGCTGTGGCCAACTTGCTCTTCCTTTTGCTCTCATTGCCTCAGCCTCTGGAACAGAGGGTTGCTTTTCCATTTGAGTGCTTTCCAAACGATTTACGACACCAGTTCGGATGGGCCAGGCGCTGTCTTCAGGCTCTTGAGGTTTCTACCTCAGGACTATGCCCCATCCCATCTTAAGGAGCTCTAGAGGACTTGGAGTGCAGGGCAGGTTGACGGAGCATGCTGGCTTGCTGGGTCAGTCTTTTGAGATTTGTTTTCCTTTTGCAGGTGTTTTGAGCCACTGGGCTTTTCATGGTCTTCGACCTTTAGAGGCTGGAGCTGCAGCCCTCTCTCTTTCAGCCGTGTACCTGCCACGCTGCTGGAGTGGGAAATCCCGCCCGGGCGCCTCGTGGAAGCAGCTCCTCCCTAAAACCATCCTTAACTCCTTTCCCTGCTAGACCGAGTTACCTTCCGATAGACTCGGGCCGTGCTTTGGCTGACTGGCTCGCCTCTTGCTTTGGCAACCTCCTCGCTTCTCCCAGCCCTCTGGTTTCCATGCCCTTCAGGGTTGCTCCTCTCTCCTTCCGCGGACCTGGAAACATCGAAGCCGTGTCAGACGATGCCAAACACTTCCCCCATTTCACCCCCGTTTGAACTCCGTGTCGCTTTGGTGGTTTGCAAACACAGCTGCTGTCGCTGCTGCTGCTGCTTCTTCATTTCTTTTTTTTTTTTTTTTTTTTCCTTTCATGCTGCAAAATATATCTTGATTTTTATCTTCCTGGGCCAAACTCTCTTATTTTCTAAGCTGGTCTGAGGTAGATGGCTCTTTCTGTACTAGTAACTGTACGATTCCTCCTTGCACATTGTGAACATGATGTTCCATTAGGTCCCTTGGCAAATCCTGGCCCATGGTGAAAAAATTCCTCTGAATCACAAGGATATTGTCCCTGGGCTCTGCTGAGGTGTCAGTGCAGGGTGCCAGCCCAGTTTTGGGGGGTTCTTGCTGATGCTTCTCCCTGCGAGGTGGCCGTGGTGGGGATGCTCCAGCCCTGGTTTCATGCTGCCTTGGGGGTTGCAGGATTGGGGCACCCTGAGCTGGGGGAGGTGACATGGAGAGGTGGGTACAGGATGCCACTGGGATCCTGTGGAAAAGGGATGCTCCTGGGGTGCTGTCCCTCGCAGTCCAACAAAGAGTCCTGGAGCAGGCAGGGAAAAAGGGCAGGGAAAGTGCTTTGCCTGCTTTTCCAGCAGGACTTGCTGAGCTCTCATCCACGTGTTCTAAGGTGACTTTGCCATACGGTGTTGTGGTGAAGGAAAATGTAAGTTAGTGTAAGGAGGGGAGAGAGAGCATTCAGGGCTCGTTTGTGGGGCCCCGTTTCTGTGCCTGCCACTAACAGCACCCACAGGTACAGGGAGCAATGAGTTTGTGGGATGGGGGAGCTGCAAGGTCCCAAGGTCCCTTCCCAGTCTGAACCTTGGCATGGTTTGCAGTCTGCCCCCTGAGCTGGGAGATCTCTGTGAGCCCCCAGGGTGTCTGTGTGAGCAGGGGATGCGTTTCCTGGGAGGATTCTCGTTCCTGCTCCCCTGTGCTGGTCACCTGTGACTTGGAGGCTGCTTTGAAGCACTGGGGGACTCCAGGCTGTTCATCTGGTGTTTGTCACCTTGTCAGCTGGCTCAGTGCCACCCACTTTGGAGGGAGGCTGGAGGTGATGCTGTTTGGAGATATAAATGTAAAGGGAATATAAAGGGAATAGCAGCATGCTGTACCTGCCTCTGGGAGTGTTGAGAACGCTGGATTTGGGCTCAGCAGCCCAGTCACGGTCCTGGTAGGGCTTAGTCATGTCTGGTGGCATCCGGACATGACACACATTCCAGACTCATTGCTGCTCCCACCTTGCTGTCTGTATTAGGACAAAATCCGCCTGGCATTTTGGTTTCTCTTCCTGCTTTAGGCAGTGACGTAGATTTGGGAGTTCTGGGAGTTTTGGGTTGGTTTCAGCTGTAGCTCTTGTCTGGAGGTATTTTTCCATGAGGCTGGACCTTCAGGGATTTCCACACGTCCACATGGGCTCGCTGCAGCCCCAGACTGAAGTCAGGGCTTTTTTGGAAGGAAATCTTCACAAGGAAACGGAGTAAAACCCACTGTACATATGAGATATAAATAGGTAGAGAAGCATAGGACAGAGGTAGATAGGTTTGCAGAATTCAGTAGATTTGCATGTCGGGGTATGTGTGTGTCTAGGGGAGAGTTTAGAGCCGTGCTGGAGCGGGGGATCAGGATGGGCAAAGCGGGGAAGGGGCTGGGAGCAGCTGCAGCCTGAGGGGAATTTGGGGATGGAGAGGCGTGAGCTGCGCTGTGGCCCTGCTGCACGCAACAGATCACTCTGTTTCATTATTTCATCCCCAGTTTTTAGCTTTGCTTTGTTCATTGCCTGTGACTCACCCCTGGGCCGTGAGATGGAGGAGCAGGAGGGACAGGTCCTGTGCTCTGCGTGTCCGAGGCACGTGGGGCGTGACACGGGACATGACATGGGAGGGGGACGTCACGTTGCCTCATCTCTGGTGCCATCGCTTAAAGAAAAAGCTGCACCACTCAAAAACCTTTCCCTAAAGTCCCTCTAGATGCTGCTCTCTGGTTACTCGTGTGAAAGCATTTTGCTTTGCGTCTGCTCTTCCCAGAGAAGCGTGAGTCAGAAGGGATGAAAGAGGGATACAGCTAAATTTGTCCCCTGAGCTGAGGAACGCAGCACTGGCTGTGCCAGCCAGCCCCAGCAGTGCCTCCTGGGAGGGACAAGATGTTCTTGACAGTGTCTTTTTATTTTAAACCTCATTAGCAGGACTTTGAGGATCTGAGGCAGAGAGGGGATTTGGTCACCAGTGATGCCAGAGCTGGTACTGACCCTGGGCACGGGGGCAGCTGGATTCAGGCTGGATTCTCACTCCTCTCCCAGAGCCATCCCTGGGCTGTCTGGGCACCGAGTAGCCCTTACAGAAAGCAGGGTATTTACTCCCATTTCGCCCCTTCAACTTAATTTTGTTGGGTTTTTCTTTCTGTTTCTGAGTATCTTGACTCCTTTCTGCCTGTGTTTGTGGGAAGGAGAGGTGGGAAGTGCAGTTGTTCCTGTTAGAGATCTGTCAGGGAATGCTTGATCCAGGAACTGAGGGCTGCGAAGCAGCGACCCGATTTGGCAACACTGGTGCCAGCAAAAGAAGAAACTTAATATTGCACTCAATTTCCATCAGCTGGCACATCCCCAAGCAGGGAGGACCAGTGTGGTTGTGGGAGGGGACTGGAGATGGGAGCCTGTTCCCCTGCCTGGGTGACTGGAATGAGAGGGAGCCGTGTTTGCCTGTTTTCCCCAATTTTAGGTGTTTTTGGCACAGCTGGCTGAGCTCTTTTCCTCGGCATTGCGTGGCAGCAGGACGAGCATCCCCAGTCCTGGGGCTCTGGCTGACTTTTGATACGTGCATGGATGGAGGAAGGACCTGGGGAGGGGGTGGGCAGAAGGGCTGGTCCAGGCTCGGGGGCGTTGGCTGAGGGAAGCATGCGCTGTAGAGGTAGCTAAGGATTTTTGTACTGGTTGCAGTGGGGTGGGAAATGCAGGATGGAGGGGCTGGCATCCCCCATGGAGGACAGTTTGCCCAGATTTTATAGTTACCATCAAAATGACACTTTCTCTCCCAGGAGTGTTTTTATTGTTCTCCTGAGGTTTCAGGGCTGCAAAAGAGGGTGCCCATCTTCCCGGGTCTGAAAGCTCCTCAGATTTCCACCCACTCCCCCCTCCCAGCACTTAGATTAAAATAAAACACACACAAAAAAAAAATAGACTTGAGCAATGAGCCCCAGTATCTCTATCTAAAGAAATGATATTGGTGTATCGAAACCACATTGTATATAAAATTAAACAAATATATATTTACTCTCTATTTTAGAAGGGGGGGAGAATAAATATTTAAAATAATTCGTTAGTAATAGGTGTCAGAAACTTCTGTGCAGCATGAGAGAGGCTGTCAGAGGTGGGGAGAGTCTCAACAGCAGGAGCAGAGCGAGTATTTTTACATTATATTGCGCTTCAGCTTCTCTGCTTCTCCATCCACCTATAAATAGACAAAAAATATATATACAAATATATATATATATATATAAAATTATATATATCTAAGTCACATAGCTGTTTTATTTTTGTATCCATGCCTAGTGCTGTTTGAGCAATACGGTGGCGAGGGAGAGGAGGGCTGGGCCAGGCTGGGGGGCTTGCAGTGCCCCGGGGGATCCGCCCGCTCCGGGCCCAGCATCACCACTGTTTGCTGTTTCAATAGGGAAAAACACTAAAAAGGGAAAAAATCCCGGGATGGGGAAGCCTGGGCTTGCTGCCAGCTTGCCCAGGGCCATGGCGAGGTGGTGTTTCCACTGAGGGCTGTCTTGGGCTTTTTTTTTTTCTCAGAGAAAAAAGACAAATTTCAGCTCTGAGGGCACTCGGGGAGCATTAGGCAGCTGCAGCCTGAAGGTGGCACAGGATGGGGACACGCTCTGGGGACAGGGTCCCCACGCTGCTGCCTCCCTGGTCACCTGTCCTTGCTGCCCTCATAAACCTCGAGGGTTTCTGAAACCCTCCTGCAGCTGATGGAGCCCCTCAGAGCCACCCAGGTGGCCACGGTGGCATTCTCCAGGTCCCTGCACCCGGCTGGAGCGGGGAACCTTCTCCATAGGGAATGTCAGTACCTCTCCAGGAGAGTCCCAGGGCTTACTGGTGCTGTGGGGCTGCTGGGGTCCACTGGAGCAGGATGTGGGGCTCTGCCTGCCTGGATGGGTGGGATTTGAAGCTCTCTCTGCCTGGATGGATGGGATGAGGGGCTCTCCCTGCCTGGATGGATGGGATCTGGGGCTCTCCCTGTCCCTCTGTATGGGATGAGGGGCTCTCCCTGTCCCTAAGGATGGGATCTGGGGCTCTCCCTGTCCCTCTGTATGGGATGAGGGGCTCTCCCTGTCCCTAAGGATGGGATCTGGGGCTCTCCCTGTCCCTCTGTATGGGATGAGGGTTTCTCCCTGTCCCTATGGATGGGATCTGGGGCTCTCCCTGTCCCTCTGGATGGGATGAGGGGCTCTCCCTGTCCCTATGGATGGGATCTGGGGCTCTCCCTGTCCCTATGGATGGGATCTGGGGCTCTCCCTGCCCCAATGGGCGAGGTGGCATCGAGCCCTGGCACAGTGAGGGATGTGCTGGGGATATTTTGGGCTTTTCCTGCAGGGCAGCACGGACCCGCCGGATCCCTGCCCCCTTCCCCCTGGGCTGTGAGGGGACGGGCCAATTTGGGACTGAGCAATGCCAGGGAGCTGCAAACCACCCCTCTGCCTTTGCTGGGGCACGATTTGGGGATTGTCCTTGGGCAGTGGTGACCGGGGCTTCACTCCCCTCAGTCATGTCCCACAGTCCTGGGCTCTGGGGGGGTCCAGGTGCTGTTGTTTGGGCTCAGATGTCCCCGAGGGGATGGTGGCACAGCCCTGGAGTGCTTACACCCCTCCAGAGGCTGGCAGAGGTCCCTCAGCGTGACCATGCCATGTCCCCATGGCTGAGGCACTCCCCGGAGCTGGCCCCTCGCAGCGGCCCCGTGTCCTCTGTAGGTGTCACCTGTATTTTCCATGATATTTCTCTCTCTTCTTCGTCGGGTCGGGGGGGGCTGGGGTGGGGGATGTTTCTAATATCCAGCCAAGAATTTGTTCAGCACCAATTCTTGATATCGAAGCAAAGCATGTTTGGTGGGACTAACTTGCATTTATTAGCGGTAAATACATAAGTGAGTATTTTATATGTTAAAAAAAAAAAAAAAAAAACGGAAAAAAAAAAAAAAAAAAAGGATGTCAGGAGAAAGAGAAGGGATGAGATTTCTCACTATTCAGTGTCCGGGCTGGGGGGCTGCCTTTCCCCCCACCCGTGGGGCTTTGGGTATTGCTGGGGGTGGGCAGGGGGGCGGGCAGCTTTCTCCTTTCCCCATCTCCGCTGGAATCACTTACAGAAAAAAAACAGGCAAAGGAAAGCTAGAAATGTTTACAAAGCACACTTCCCACAGTACCGTTAACCCTCTGGATGCCAAACAGACACATCAGGAGCTGCCCCTCCCTGCGCTCAGGGGCGGTGGCTCCCACAGCATCGTCCTGCTTCCCGTGGTTTCTTTGGTTTGGTTTTTTTGGACACCATCCCCACTGCCTCCATCCGCGTGCACCTGCCCGGAGCTTGCTGTCCAGGGGGGGTTTGCTTCTGCCCCCTCCCAGGCTCTTCCTGCTCGGCTGGGAGCTGTGGGAAGTGCCTGTCTCTGCTTGGGAGGTTCTGGCTCTGAGATGCTGGCACTCACTCCTTGCCCTCCCAGGTGCACTTTAAGGCCAAACTTCCCTTTTTTTCCTTCTCCGGGGCTGACACAGAGCAGGCAGGGGATGCTCCCGTGGCCCCAGGGGGTGCAGGACCTTCCACACTCAGCATTCCCCATGTGGGGAAGCCCTTTGGAAATCCTGGGCGTGCCCACGTTGCCATAAGGTTCATCCTTTGGGCATTAGGGGATCACACCTGTACTCCAGCTCCTCGGGGAGCTGCCCTGGATCCCTCCGGGAGCATCTCCAGCTCTCCCATGGGAGCATCCCTGGCTCTCCGGGGGAACCCAGACTTTTTAATCCCCTTTTAATAGGTTTGCAGACTCTCTGAACCCTTGTAGACCTCCATAGGTAGCTCTTGATTTAACCCCCTCCTAACCCCATAGTGTTTTCCCCTAAGGCAGGATTTTCTTCCGGACCCAACGCGTCTCTGGTTGCGTGGGACAACTTTTTCCTCTTTTTAAGAAGAATTTCTTGCCTCTGGATATAAAGACTAGACCATCCAACCTCGTTTCCATCTCTTGAATGTCGAGTATTACGATGTATAACACACGTTAGGGTGCTCTTTGGTGCTGTTTCAATGGTAACCAGTGGAACTGACTTTTTTAAATAACAATAACAATAAAAGAAACTTTAGTGCCGCTGGTTCCATAACGTTCGACTTACAGACTTTTTTTTTTTTTTCTCTTTCTTTGGAAGTTCTGTTAGGGTTTTGTTTTTTGGTTTTTTTTTGTTTTTTTTTTTTTTAATTCTTTTTTAGTTGTTACTAAATAGTGAGTAGCGATCAGCTGCCGGGTTTCTGTGGTGTTGATTTTAGTGACTGGTGGCTGCTGTGAGCTGGGCGGGCTGCGTCACAATTTAGTGGGATTTGGGATCAAGTCTCTTCATTTTGGAACTGCACACAGCAAAACGAGCATTTGATGGGAGCCCAGACGGCAACTAGAGGGTTAATTTTTGAACTTTCAGGTATGTTCCTCAGAAGAAAATAATAATAATAAAAAAAGAATTAAAAAAAAAGATAAGAGAAACAAAACACTATTTTTTCAGTAAGCTTTTTTTTTCTGTAAACGATTTACAAATAAATCTGACATGATGGTGCTGTACCAAAGCCTTATACGAAACTTATTCCGCTCTCTCTATAATCTCTCTGTATCTGTATTGTTGCTCTCGGCCTCCGCCAAGGCCAGGAAATGCCAGCAGGAGGGACCGATGGCCACGCTCGGCATCGGCATCCCTGGAATTCCCCGGGATGGGAATCGTCATTCCCCGGAACTCCCGGCCCGCGGGGAGGGAAAGCCAAATTTCAGCATCACTCCCCAGGCGTGCGATGAGGGGCACAAGCGGGGGTCCCTCACCCCAAACTCTCCTTCCGACTGGGTGCTATCCTGCCCTGGGCAGGGATCCGAGACCTCGCCGGGAGCGCTGCCCGCTCCTCCGGCATCCCCACGGCGGCTCCGAGGGGATTTTACCCCCCGAGCCCTCTCCTGCGGGGGATTTTACATCTTCCAGCTCAGCCCGAGCTCCGCAGCGCTCAGCCAAGGCAGACCCCTGGCTCTGCCCTGCGAGCCCTCTCCCAGCCCTTCCCCCGGGAGCTGGGGCTGCTTTGGTAGCTCGAAGCAATAATCCCACTCTGCCAAGAAAGCTGGGTCCTTTTGGCTCTTGGACTGTTGTCAGTTAATGAGTAAATGCTCATAAGCCAACAAAAAGTGGAAGAAATGAGAGTTTGAAGCCCTGCCTTACTGGGAGTAGCTGGCCCCTCGGTCTCTGCCTGTTGGAATTTTAAGGCCTGCTGAGTACTTAATTTATCGCCGGTAACATTGCATGTTCATAGATTGACTTCTTGAGTTGATTTTTCTTATTTTAATGTACCCACTATAAGAAATTCTGGCAGTGTTGCAATGTTACGTACAACTAGCCATGCTGTAGGAGAATGATGGGTTTTGGAATCGATTAACTTGCTCCTCATGTAACATTACCCTGCTTCAGAAATGTTTTGTATTTTGATATAAATAAACATTTGCTAAAAAAAAAATATATATCTGTAAAAAGTCTTGGTTGCTGCCATTGATTTGGTCAGAGGGGCTGTGGGGAGGGGGTGGGCTGCCCCAGAGGTGTTTGTGGGGGATGCTGGGCTGTTCTTTGCCCTAGACATCCCAAGTTGTGTCCCCCTGGGATCTGCAGCATGTCCCAGCTGGTGCTCCAGGCTGAGGTGGATTCTGGGATGGACACTGATGCTCAGGTCCTGATTTTGGGCAAGGAGTAGGAGGGAGGACAGTCCCAACCCCATCTGGCAGGGTGATGATGGACAGCGAGCCCTGTCCCTTACTGTCCCTTCCCACAGTTCCCTTTTTCATCCCCTCACCTTTACCTGCCACCTTTGGAGTTTTTTGCCCTCTTTTTGCAGTGATTCATCCCTCAGCAGCCCCAAGACAATGAAATCTCTGTGCAGCCATGGAGCGTGCCCGGGGCTGTGTGGTGCCACGCTGTCCCCAGGCTGGCTGGTGGCAGTGCCACGAGGTGGAATGTGCAGTGTCACACTGTCCCCAGGCTGGCTGGTGGCCGTGCCACGAGGTGGACTGTGCAGTGCCATGCGGTCCCCAGGCTGGCTGGTGGCCGTGCCACGAGGTGGCAGTGCCGGCTCGGCAGCTCCCGGCGCTGGAGATGCGCTCGGAGGGAGAAGAGGCTGCCTGGACCACCTCCAGCATCGCTGTGCTCCGTGTGTCCCCCACAGGGCTGGGATGGAGGGGATGCTCCTGTCTGTCTGTTTGTCCATTCTCCTGCTTGCCCTTGAGCCATCCCCCAGCGCTGGGTTCTGCACGAATTCCCCCCCAGCCTCCCTGCAAGGATTTTAGGGGCTGGAACATGTGCTGCTCACAGCCCTCAGCACGCTGGGGACAGGGCTCAGCCCGTGCAGCATCCTCAGGGTCGGGTCCAAGGTTAAACCCCGGTCCCAGCTGAACCCCCCACCGGTGAGCAGGGATGCAGCTCAGGGCACTGCAGCATATTTGGGGTGCCAGCTCTGGGGCTTCCCAGGTAAACCCCGCTCCAGGGGGGTGCAGGGATGCAGAGAAAGGCTGTTCCCACATCCCTTACCAGCTGCTCCCCAAAACTGGGGGCTGAGGCAGCCCTGGACCCTGCACACCCCTGCTCTGTTGGTGCAGGGATCAGGGACCATCCTGCCGTAGTCCCAGCACAGGTGGGAAGATGCTAGGGAGTTGTTCAGGTGCTGCCCTCCAGCTCTGTTCTGGGCTTGGTGAAACCTTGCGGGAAGGAGGAGGAATCCTCCCAGCTGGATCTACAGGAGAACTGATCCATGCTGCTTCAGAAGGGAGTGAGGGAGCAAACTCAGGGTGGTTGGGCTGTGACTGAGGATTGTGCAGTTGAACTGATGCCTTTTGGGCTACCTAAAAACAGAGGCCAAACAAAATTATGAGAATAAAAAGCAGTTCTATTTATTGAAGGGCCTTCAGGTACATTTAGGGCAGACAAATCTTCCCCCAGGGCCTACAACCAAAAATGGACTCAAGGGTTTCACACTTTTATAAGTTTAGTCCATTTGCATTTTGGGGGTGAATCTGCCAATTCCAGCTTCAGCCAGTGAAGTCATTGACCCCAAATTTGCTGCCCCCAACTCCCTTTTGTTTCCATCTCTCAGGCCTGAGGCAGTGAGGTGTCCTTGATTGCCAGGCCTGCAGAGGAATTGTTGTGTCTGCCCCAAATGGGGAAGCAGCAGCTCCCACTGTGTGTGGAGTTTGGAGTTCTGCACTAAAGAACTGCAGGGTTAGAAATAGATGGAAAATATAAAAGCTGAAATCCTAATGATGCTGCTGGAGCCCATCCAGGCTGTGTGGGTCACAGGGATGCTCCTGGGCTGGGGGAGGATGTCACTGGTGTGGGCTCCCAGTGTCCCCAGTCCCCCCAGTGCAGGTGGGCAGCCCAGCCACGCTGATGGCCTGGGGCATGCTCCCCGGCAGTGCTTTTAAGCCTCTCAAGGACAGTTCACATTTCCTGAGAGCAGTTTGAACTCTCTCCAAGGGTGCAGGGGCTGAGAAAAAGCCTTGAGCTGCTATCAGAGCCGAGGTGCTCCCAGCACTTTGAACACCTGTCCCCAGGTAACAAATTTATTTCACCCCCCGGAGGCAGGCAGCATTCCCCTCCTATGGAACCCTAAATCTGGCTCCTGGGCTCTCTCCCAGCCCCACTGGGGACCAAACCTCTGCTGCCAGGACAGGTGGCACTGGCAGGAGGTGGCAGGGATGCAGGGAATGCTCCAGGGGGAGGCTCTGTGCCCTCCACAGGTAAGTCTGGCTGGAGGCACAGTTTCTGTTATCAGTGAATTATTGATTGGATTTACTGCCACGGCTCTGACAACACCATTACTGCCTTTGACTTCATGTTTAAATCATCACTCCAATAGCTCTGAAAGATGCGATCTTTTATTTAAAACACACTCAGTGGCTCTTTTTGATGCCCTGGCTCGATGTGCTGCTGGCAGGGGTGGGGAAAGCTGGGTGCTCAGCACAGTCTCACACCAGGGGCTTTGGGGACACTCAAGGTCACTCTGCCGAGGGTGGAAGGAAAGAAACTCTCACCTGGTGCTCCAGATGAAGGCTGCAGGTAACAGGGAGCTGCAGGGAGTTGTGCCATGCCCTCTGCCCCCCTTCAGTCCCATCCCTGTTTCATCCACACCAATCCTGGGGCTGGTGGAGCAAGCAGCGAGGTCCTCCAGGGCTCTGTGCCCCCAGCTCACCCCGCTGTGCTGTCCCACTGCTGTGTCCCTGCTCCCCATCCCCAGTGCTCCCCCGGCTCCCAGGCTGAATCCCAGACGCTGTGCCTGTGTCTCCACAGCTTCTTCCCACCCTGACCGGGCTCTGGGGTGTGCAGGGCAGCTGTGCTGCTCCGGGGCTGCACATTTTGGGTCACAGGAATGGATGTAGAGGCCCATGAGGCCAAAATTCCCCCATGCCCATCTGTGTGGCTGTAGGGATGCTCGGTGCCATCCCACTGGGAAGCTGCCCTGCTCATTCCAGCAGGATGACAGGGCTGCCTGCATCCCTGCTTGTCTTTTTATCAGCTTTACCATCCAATATTCCCAGGCTGCTTTGTCTTTGCTTTACATTTATCAATATTACCAGCTGATCCCGCAGTCCCCCTCCGTGGGTTTATTAATATTGCCCTCTGATCTGCGGGAAGCGGCCGTGCTTTATATTCCTGCCCCATCCCCAGCTCCTCCAAGCCCCCACGCCATGTTTAATTAGATTTTCTCCTTGGCTCAGGCAAACACAAATTGAGCTCCTGGTATCTCTGTGCTGTGCTGGAGCTGGTGCCTGGCTGAGGTGGACAGCATCCTCCACCACATTAATATTCTAGTGCTGGTGCATGTCTCGGGATGGTGCAGTCTGGGGGGTTTGCCTGCAAAAGGGATTATTTCTATCCCCCCACCCTGTTTTCAGTGCATGGCAATTGGCAGGGAAATATCTTTTCAGGGTGGCCAGGTTGAGGGTTCATGATAGGAAGCAGCACAGGATCCCTGGATCAGAAATCAGCGCTGCTGCTTCCCCCTCTCCCATTGCATTCCCCCATCCTGCTGCTCTGGGCCATTAATGTCATTTTTCAAGGAATCCTTCTGGGCTTGGCTTTCCCCAAGTCAGTGGGGACCAGCATCAGCCTCTCCCACTGCTCCATGGCAGCTTTTCCACATCAGAGGGAAAGAAAATTGTTTATGCAAAGTTTGTCAGTCCCTCCAGGCACGAAGGGAAGTGCTGATTGTTCTCCAGCTATCTCAAATCTTTTGCCAGTTTCCAAAATTAAAATTTTTCCCTGTGTCTTGCAGACATATTTGGTGTTCGTGATTGGATTTCCAGACTTGCTGTCCAGCAATATTATTATTATTATTATTATTATTATTATTATTATTACAAACATTAACATTAATATTAATAATATTATTACTTTTATTATTTTTTAAATTTAATTTTATTTTACTTTATTACCCCCCTCCCAAAAAATAAATAAATAATTTATTTATTTATTGAATTTCTCCTCCTGCCACGGTTTCACCCTTTGTGTTTTCCTCTCCTCCCAGGGAATGCAGGATGGAATTTGCTCCAGGGATGCTCACACGGATGCTCATGCAGGGACCAGAAATCCCTCCTGGGGCTGGATCTGCCTTTCTCAGCTGTGATTCCATGGGGCAAAGACCTGTCCATCCTGGCAGCCTGTGGTGCTGCTGGGATGCAGGATCTGCTCCCCTGCCTCTCCTTTCCCAGCCCTGCCAGAGGAATGTGCTCCTTGAGTCAATAGGAAGCTAATTAAGCCATTTATCGGGGAAAAGCAGCCACTCCTGGTGAGCTGAGCTGGCGGGATGGAGCAGGAAGGAGCACAGAGCTGGGGAAAGCAGGAGAAGGCTGTGGGCAGCCCCTGGAAAGGGAGAAGCTCAGCTGGGAGCTGAGCAAGGTGGGTTCTATCCCCAGCATTCCCTGCCAGGACACTGCCCATCCCTAGGGCAGATCCTGGTCTTGCAGGTGCTGCCTGAAACAAGTCCCTGAGGCTGCTGCAGTGCTAAAACCACCAATAAATTCCTTTTCTAGCTGAGAAGTTGGTGCTGAATTCTATAACACCCATCATTCTCACCCATACTGACGAACAGTGTTTATTCCCAGCTGCCCCTCAGCTCTGTGCTATGCATGCAGGGGACCAAAAATCCCATTTTTTTCCCCCTAAACTCCCCTCTCCAGGCTTGCTGTTTGCAGAGCACGGCTCTGCACTGAAGCAGGCTGCACTCTAACTTTAAATTGACTTTTTTAGTGGAGCCCTGGGAGGTTTTTCTGAGGAGTGCAGCCTATTCTTCAGGGCTTTTATAAGCCTTTAGTAGCTTAAGACACAACTAAGTTTGCCCTAATCCCTCATAAAAGCACGCAGGTTTTCTTGCCCTTCTGCTGTATCAAGGTCTTAGCTGGGTGCTTTCCTTCACTGTTGTGTTTGTCTGAGGGATGGGAAGGAAATGCCTGTGAAATTTTCCTTTTTAAAGACCTGGATCCTCAGATCAAACCCATCCAGGGGGGCTGTGGGCAGGAGATGGGTTCCATGGGACAAAGGGAATGTCTCATCCCTGGTGCGGTGGCACAAATCCTTTTGGTTCCATGAACATGCAGCACCTGGGGAAATCTTTAACTGGATCATCCCCCCCGTGATCCAGAGTGAGGGGGGCATAAAAATATGGAAAAACCTGATTTCTCCAGCAAAACAACAGTAACCTGCAGTGAGAGGGGCTGTGCAGCTCTGCCCCCACAAGGAATGCCCAGCCATGGGTGAGCTGGCTGATGCAGCATTAAACACATGCAGGGGGTTTTATCCTTCACTGTGGAGAAGTTTTTTGGGTTCTGGCTGGGATTCATTCTCAGAGACATAGCTTTTGTGAGGAGAGATGAAGTGCTGCCTTGAAAGTTTGGAAATGGGTGGATGCAGAGCCAGAAGAGTCTGTGCTTGGCCAGGGCTGGGCAGGAATTTATTCCCCAAGAGAATTCTCATGGGCACTTGCAGCTGAGCTGTGCCCCATTCTCCAGCCTTTTTCAGACTGGGGCTGCCCCAGGATCGCTCTGTGCTGGGGTGTGTGAGTGTTCCAGATCCAAAAGGAGGATTTCTGCAGCCAGGGCAGTCTGTGGGGGAATGAACCCTGTGCTGGATGTTATCCCTGCACTGTGCCAGGGAGTGAAGCACCTTTGTAAGCCCCAAACCCCCAAGGGTTTGGGTGTCATGGGGTGACACCAGGGATCACAGCAGGGACAGGCTGAATGCAAACAGGAGGAAGGGAATGTTTTCTCACCCCACAGCCCAGAATGATGTGAGCTGCAGGAAGGGAGGGATCACACCAGTGCTGAACATGAACACACAACTCTGCACCCCAAAACCACACACAACAGGGGCTTGTCTGCCAGTGGGGGAAAATTCGTGTCCCTCTGGGCCAGCCTGTCAGGAGTTGCCCCATTTGCATATTAGGGGTGAGTTTATGAATTATGCAGGCACGTCCAGAGGAATCGGCTGCAACATGGAAAGCATATTTATCTTGGTGTCTTATTGATTTATTTTTCCTCTCCTGTTTTTTCAAGCTCGAGCAGCTGCAGCGAGGAAGGGAGAACAGCTCAGGCAGCCGGGGGCTGCAGTGGGACAGTGTCCCCTCCCCAGCCATCGGTCCCATGGGGCTTCTCCTCAAAACTGGGAGCTGTTCCACAGAGACCAACATGTTCTGAGCACTCTGGGGCTTGTTTTGGTGGAGACGGAGCCTGGGAATATTTCAGAGTGAGTGGAATCATTTTTGGTGGCAACAAAGGTGCTCCTGAAGAGTGACACAGACCATGGGGTGGTGAGAGGGACAGCGACCAAGAGCTGTCCTCTGTGGGCACCATCACAGGTCCTAGCCAGGAGCCAGGCTGTGAGGACACATCAGAACATTTGTCCTCATCTGGGTAGAAATGCAACCATCCATTATCACATTGTCTCCATTGTCTCTTTGTCCATCCATCTACCCTTTCCACTCATTAACTCCACCATCTGCTCCTTCATTTATCTCCCATCCTGGCCAGTAAATCATCCCTGTCTTCCCTCTCCATCCATGCATGAGAGAAGAACCTCTTGGTCCCCTCTTCATCCCTGACCTCCAGGGCCATGACCCTGCTTTGAGCTTGGAATTCAAGGCTCCATCCAGGAGGGAAGCTCCCAAATCCCTTGGGGCTTTATTTTACCTCTTAGATGGCTCCAAAGCACTCAGGGACTGCAGAAAGGAACCAGACAGGCTCCAACCCCAGGTGCTGGACTGCAGGTACCACTCACATCCACACTCCACCTGCCTTCTCCTGCATCCATGGAAGCAACCCCAGGTGCTGGACTGCAGGTACCACGCACATCCACACTCCACCTGCCTTCTCCTGCCTCCAAGGAAGCTCTCAGCCCTCCCAGCTGTGCCCTCTTCCCCCCAGCAGCAAAGGTTAGCTGAGATCACAGAGCCAGCCGGCTGCCCAGATTCCCACTCCCTGGGGCTAATTATGGAACAACATTAGATAAAAGTCAACATATGTTGTAAAAGGCACTATGTATCAGCGCCTGACAGCTCCTAACAATGTGCTCATGTAACAGCTGTCAGGCTGCAACGCCTGGAAATGAGGAATATGTTGATTTATGGATATCAGATCTGCCCTCACGTTGGCCGGCGGCAGCGCAGAGCGGCGGCAGGACCCGCAGGACGGGCTGTTCCCCACGCCTTGGCCAGGCCTCCTGCTTTTCCCAGGGATGGTTCACTTCCAGATGTGCCCACCTTTGTGTTGCTGCTCCTACAGAGAAGGAAAATCCCCAGATCCTGTTGTTTCTGAGGGAGGAAGAACTGGCCCATCTCCATGGGCTCGGAGAGCAGAGAGGTTCATCCAGCTCAGGAGGGACGTGGAGCTGCTGGAGAGAGGCACCAGGATCAGCAGAGATGGAGCAGCTCTGCTGGGAGGAAAAGCTGAGAGGATTTGGACTGTTCAGCCTGGAGAAGGGGAGCTGAGGGGTAACTGAATTTCAGCCCCCCAGTACCTGAAGGAGCCAATGAGAAAGATAGGGAGAGATGATTTACAAGAGCATGGAGCTACAGGAAAAAGGGAATGGCTTCAGCCTGACAGAGACTAGGATTAGATCAGATATTGGGAGGGAATTCTTCCCTGTGAGGGTGGTGAGGCCCTGGCACAGGGTACTCAGGGAAGCTATGGCTGCCCCTGGATCCCTAGAAGTGTCCAACATTTTGGATGGGGCTTGGAGCAGCCTGGGATGGTGGATGGTGTTCCACCCATGGCAGAGGGTGGAACAAAATGATCTTTAAATTGCCTTCCAATCCAGGCCATTCTCTGATTCTATGATTCATTTGTATACAGAACCGAAGTTCATTTCTATGTTAATTGTAATATTTTATTTAAAATGCAATCAATACATATTTACTGGCCCAACAAAACCTTCTTCCCGCCTCATCCCTCCCTGTTTCAGGGGTCTGGCTGCTCAGACCTCTTTGCTTGGGTTGAACCAATTACTTTCAAAGTCTTGAGGTCACAGGGCAGCTTTAGACATCAGCTCACGGCCCCAAATCCCCTCTGGGAGATGTGGTGCTGTCCCTGCAGCTGGGGTGGCCTGGCAGGAGGCACCCAGGCTCCAGCCGTGCTCCCCAGACCCTTGGAGAGCAGAGGCTGCGCTGGGATCACTCACAGCTGCTGACACTTGTGCTCTTCACCTCCTGCATCTCTGCCCCTTCGTGAAACCCCTGCACTGCAGCAACAACCCAGACCACACTCCTTCACTTTCTGTGGCCTCTAGGGCTCTGTATTTTGGGGTCAACCAAAATGGATCGGGCCTTGGGCAGATTTTGGAAAGTGGGAGATGTGGTGAGCCAACAGCGGGGGGCAAATCCCAAAATCCAGCACTCTGCTCTCCTCCAGCTTTTGGGGTGAAATTCGGCTTTTTTATTGTCCTATCCCCAGCTAGGATCGGTGGGGGCCTGAATCATGAACATTCCCACTGCAGCAAAAAGCAGAGGTGCCATCCAGCTGCTGGCAGAGTTCGTTAGTGGCTCCCACTAATCAGCTTTGATGGGAACAGGGAAGGAAATTCCTCCTCGGCTTTATTAGGCACGCTCGGCTGGATGCTCCCAGGTACAGCTGGGCCTGAAGGGACCCTGATCTTGTTGCTGCCATGATTCTGCTCAGATCTGTGGGGCCTGGGCTCACATTTGGTGAGGAAAGAGCTTTTGGGACGTGTTTTTTTGGCTCAGGTGGGGTTGTTAGGGAGGCAGGAGGGGATAAACCAGCCCCAAACTCGTGTAATTTAAAATACGGGAGTGCATTCCCTGTCCCTCCTTGTTTTCAGCAACCCTCGAGGCTCGAGGAGTTGTGTAATGGAGATATTTCTTCCTGGGAATGGGGTGGGACTGGATGGTTTTGGTGCAAGCTGGGTTTGCTCCCCCATGGGAGGTGGCAGCCTGGCTGGACTCTGAGATTCCTCTTGGGAAGGCAGTGGATCCAAAATTAATTTGAAGTGGGGATGTTTTTTCAGCTCTTAATGTCAAGAGACATCATTTTTAGTTTCCTTTTCCCAAATGCTGATCCCTAGCAGGATTTGCATTGCTCTTTAATTTATTCCAGCCATGCTTTCCTGTATGTGCACTCTGGTTTTCCAACATTTTGTGGGGCTGTTTTCCTGATTTTTCTGACAAATATGAATAAAGATGTGATTTGCAATTGGCCTAACTCTTTTATTTTTGGGTTCTGCGGTCTCATCCCCTGTAACAACCCTGCCAAGCTCCCCCTGCTGCAGGGGGAATGTGTAAATCCCAGTAAAAGTGCTCATTCCATTGAAATTTGAAAATATAATAAAGCCGGTTATATCACTTTATAAAAAGTAATAAAAAAGAAGGTTAATGTCCTTCCTCAACTTGCAGCCTGTGTGTTTTAATCTGCAAAACAATAATGGAAAACTCCATTTATGGAGCTGCAGAGTGGGTTGGACTGAGCCTTTACAAAAACCTCACATAAGACTAAATAAACTCCGGCTCCCTTGCAATTTGCTCTTTATAGGCTGATATTTACCAGCCTAGCAACCCCTCTACTTCCTAACTTGAATATATTTCATTTTTTTAATACATATTCATTATTTACAAACTTGTTTCCACTCTCCAATTTCTGCTGCTTTGTGTGATTTCTCGTGGGAATTCTTTTAATATGCAGATTTCATAGGAAATATTTTTATATATAGATACTTTGCCTATGTAATTATCTCAGGTCTATTGTGTTTAATTCCAAATATAACTTTGCAATTCCCCAAAGGATGACTCTATTTTAGGTTTTCTCCTCTTGGGGGAAGTTTTATTAACCATAGGTGTGTGTGTATGGATGGGGGAATTATCCCAAATTCCTCGTGCAGGGCAAATCTGTCAGGAGGAGACGAGAAAGCAGCTCCAGGATGGTTTATTTTGCCCCAGTGGTAGGAAAAAATCTCTGGGAATCTTTGCCTTTCCCCTCTTTGAGCAGCTGCTGGAGGAGCGAGAAGCTCCCACAGACCATATCAAAAGCAAGTGCACATTAATGGGCTTTTTTTCCTTTTTTTTTTTTTTTAAATGGGGTTTGGACACTGAGCCTGGGATTCATCCAGGCTGGACCAAGAGCCCTGTGGCATTTGGAATGCAAATCACCCAGCCATGCCTTAATCATTACCACCGGGAGACAATTAGGGTTAAAATATAGATTTTTCCACAACAAGGCCAAACTGTAGAGACATAAAAAGAAGAAAGTCTGGCTATGATTCATTTATATCAGCCTGTTGCTTTGAGGAGGTTGTTAGAGGCTGGGAAAGAGCCTAAACCCAGAGATCTGCTCCAAAATAGGGGAGAAAAGTGGGGTTTAGGGGGGTTCCACCTCTGTGGAATTCAGGGCTGGCTGATCCCACAGAATCCCCCCCAGCAGCAAAAAGGGTTGGAAACAGGGAAATTAGTCAGCTGTGCTGGAATCTGATCGAAAGTGCAAAGCAGGGGATGAGGGAGGTGAACAGAAAGGGCCTTTTTTGCATTTTTATAATCTTGTGGGGTTTATGAGCAAGGTAAACTTAATAACGTGGGACAAGAGCCTTGCTGAGCACTGCCCGGGGTTATGCAGGGAGGGGGGTGAGGAAAGGGGCTGGGAGAGCCCAGCGGCACTGGGGGCATATGGGAGGCACTGGGGGACCCCCAGGAGCTGGGGGTGAGCAGCTGGTGCCAGGCTGGGATTCCCCTTTACCCCCTTGGCTTTTCTCCAGGGATTTACCCAACACTGATCCCACTGACGGTGTGAAACTGCAGGAGACATTAATTTTTTCACAATTTCTGGCCTTGGAAGGAGGAGGAGAGGGGGGAAAAGAGAATGGAAAATGTTTGATTTCACATAATTTTTTCACAATTTCTGGCCTTGGAAGTGGGAGGAGAGGGGGCAAAAAGAATGGAAAATGTTTGATTTCACAGGTTATTCCCAATCCTGGCTCCCTGTGGTGTCTCCTTGCCCACCTGTCCTGCCTCAGCACCATGACTGGGGCCTGTGGGTGGGAGCCAGGCCCCCCCTAGACCCACACAACAATTTTCCCTGCCCTTCTCCTCCCTTTTGCTCTCTGCTTTCCCAAAATCAGAGGGTGAGGAACGGGGAGCAGCACATCCTGCCCCTCCTCTGCACCTTGGAATGCCCTTCCCAAAGCCAAACCTCGTGGCCAGAGCCAGCACACGGCTCTGGATAATCCTTGTCCAGATTGCGGAACTGTCCCTGTGGGGAAAACCCAACAACAGCCGTGCTCTAATCTTTAATTAGAGAGTTAATTACCCTCGCTTGTGAGGGAGTGGCTGGACATGGAGGGAAGCTGCTTTGTGAGTGTAATGGGGGGCAAAGACCTTTGGGGTTGGGGGTGCTGGTGGCTCCTGCTTTTAGCTGGATGAGGGGTGGGCACCTGTCCTGTCCTTGTCCCTCCTCTCCTGTCCCCAGGGAGGGATCCCAGGTGATGAATGCTGGGTTTGCCTGGACTGAGGGGTGGGCATCTGTCCTGTCCTGCTGTCCCCTCTCCCATCCTGTTCCCAGGGATGGATCCCAGCCTAAATCCAGCTCTCCACCCCCTGTGCCCGGCAGTGTGGGGGTCTGCAGTTACCACCCTGGTGCAGGGGCTCCAGCAAGTGGCATGCTGCTGAGGAGCTGTGGTGGCCCACGGGGACGTGGGCTCTTGGTGGCCTCTCTGTCACCTGCTTGGTCTCTAACACTGAAAGCAAAAAGCAGGAACACACAGAGTGTGTGAGAGCCCAGCGCTGTGCTGTCACACTGAATGTGACACATGGGACAGGGCACATGGGACAGGGCACACTGCATGGCACATGGGACAGGGCACACAGGACAGGGCACACTGAACGTGGCACTTGGGACAGGACATGTGAAACAGGGCGCACTGCATGGCACGTGGTACAGGACATGTGAAACAGGGCACATGGAACAGGGAACACTGAATGTGGCACATGGGACAGGGCATGTGGTTCAGGGCACACTGCATGGCACATGGGACAGGGCAAAGTCTGCATGGTCCTGAGCTCACGGCACAGGGTATATTGCACATGGCACATGGCACATGTCTCACAGCCCATGACACCCAGCCCATGGCACATGTCAGCCAGCCCATGGCACATGGCCCACTGCCTAGGACACATACCACTCAGCCCATGGCACACAGTGCCTGGCACACAACCCATGTCCCCCAGCCCATGTCACATGTCCCCCAGCCCATGTCCCCAGCCCATGTCCCCAGCTCATGTCACATGTCCCCAGCCCATGTCACATGTCCCCAGCCCATGTCACATGTCTCCCAGCCCATGTCCCCAGCCCATGTCCCCCAGCCCATGTCACATGTCCCCCAGCCCATGTCCCCCAGCCCATGTCCTCAGCCCATGTCCCCCAGCCCCGTCCCCAGCCTATGTCCCCAGCCCTGTCACACGCCCTGCCCCAGCACCGGCTGTCCCCGCGGGGCTGTGACCAGCGGCAGTGACCAGAGGAGGGCGCTCTTGGCTCAGAATTGCCCCTCCCAGCCCTGCCCCACCCGCAGCCCCCCAAAATCCCCAACCCCAGCTGCAGAACAGCCTCCCCCTGTCCCCCTCCAGCCCTGCGACCCCCCGGGCTCCTGGCTCCTCCCAGCTTGGGGGGTTCGGGCATGGGAAGGGGGGTTCACCCCAGTGCACCCCAGGGTGGCTTAGTCCCCCCCTGGAGCATTGGGGACCCCCCAGGAACGGGGCCCAGCCCAGGGAAAAGACCAAACCAGCAAAAGGAACTCGGTGCCAGGGAGGGGAGTGAGTGTAATGATGGGAAAATAAGGGGAAAATAAGGGAAAGTAGGAAATCAGCACAACAAAGTTGACTAAAGCAAATATTTCCATCCCTGCAGGAGGGAGCCAGGCTGACTGGAATGCTAAAAACGCTCCTATTTGCATCTTTTTAAATAGGAGCCGATAAAAGCAAATACTCCACCGCCAATAATTATAATATTTTAATTGCCTTTCTTCAGGGCTTTTGTTTTTCAGCGAGACACAAAAGCTGTGTGTAAACTGGCAGAAATAAATATCCCTGCTGGTGTGGCTTTGGGTGAGATTCCAGGGTCCTGTGTGTGCTCCTGCAGCACCCCTGGGGTCCAGCTGTGACCTGGAGGTTGCATATCCCCATCCCTGGGGGGATCAGGGGGTGAATTTTGTTCCCCTCTCCCTCCCAAATTTCTGGTTGCAGGGTCCCCCCCATCCCTGTGCTGCTGCTGGCATTTCAGAGCACTTATAGAACAGTTTTGGTTTCAGGACCCCCCTCCCACACCCCAAACTCCCAGGTTTGGGCAGGATGGGGGGCTCAGAAGGTTGGAATCAATGACCTAAGCGGTCTTCCCAATGCAAATGATTCCAGAAAACCCCTCCCCAGTTCCATTATGGTATGAAAACCAGAGCCTTTCATTAATAAATATGTGATTCGGGGTTTGGGGGTGATATATCCGTGCTTTTTCCGAATGTTTTTAATTCACATCACATTTCTCACTTGCCAGCAAGGGCCCCAACCAGAGACTCCCTTGCTCTGGGGAATTTGGGATGGTTCCCCCAGCCCAGCACACTTGGGTGGGTGCTGAAGGTGGGCTGGGAGATCCCTGCATCCCCGAGCCCCTGGAGGAGGAGGAGATTCATCCTGCAGAGTGGGAGAGCTGGAGGATGTGGAGGAGGCTGAGGGTGAATTTCGGATGTCTTTATTTTTGGGTTTAATTCCTTAGCTACAATAGAAAGACTGGGGTTTTTAATAGGTGAATGGAGCTGTTGCTGTGTGCAGCTGCCTCCTCTCAGCTCTGCTGGTTCCAGAAAAGGAATTTTTGTGGTTTTCTCCCTCAGAGGAAGCCACTTTGTGCAAATCACCCCCAAACTCTGCTGTGGGGTGTCTGACAAAACAAACTCCACTTCTCCATTCTTGATACCCCATGGAAAAATTATTTTCAAGGAGCATTCCCCAGAATCAAGTGCAGGGCTTGTGTTTGATGTCACCAAATGTCCTGAGTGTGCCCAAGTGGCACCCAGCTCCCCAGAGAGCTCTCCACGTGGCTCAGCCTGGGGCAGAACATGTTAATACCCAATTCCCAGAGGAATTAAAGTCTTTCCAAGCTGGGTTCTGAGCAGGGCTTGGTTTGGTAGGTTCCATCCCCATGCTGGTGGCCCTGGAGCTGCTCCAGCACAGGAGGGTCCTGCTGTCCTTTGGGGGTCCAGGGAGTGTCCTAGGGGAGAGAAGGTCCCTCCATCCCCTGGGCACCCCCAAACTCCCAGGGAAGAGGGAGAGTGGAGCCGTTGAGCCCTGAATTTGCAGTGCACCGAGGTGAAATTTCATTTTTCCAGGGGGTGATGGGGCCGGATTTGCTGTTTGCTGCCCAGGAAGAATTTTTCTCCTGGTTTTTGGCTGCTTTGGCTGATGGTGAGGTGTTTGTAGGGGGAAAGGGGGGCTGGATTGCTGGGCAGGGGTCCTGGGGAGGGTGGGCTGACTGGGAAGAGTAGGAACAGGGCCAGCCCTGTGGGATGGAAGGTCTCAGGCTGGGGTTTTGGAGTGGGAAGGAGCTGGGCCCAGCTGCTTCTGTGGGGAAACAGAAAGAGGGAGGGAAGTGGAACAGGAACAGCATCGTTTGACCCAAGTTTAGCCTCCTGCCGTGTTGCAGGATTTAACTGGGATTGGGGGATCCCAAAAGGGCAGATCTGGAACCCCTCTTTGGGAGGAACTTCCCCCAGCCCCAGCTCCACAGGCTGTTTCCTCTGTCATTCAAGCTTCAGGCATAAATCCCGAGGGAAGCAGGGTTCATTGGCTCTGGTGCTCGTGGGATGTCTGGTTTTATTTAGATTTTCATTCCTGGAAAGAGAATGAGACCTTTTCCCCCCTCTTTTTAGCGTTTCACATTGATATAATACAGAATTTTTTGCTGTTTTCTCTGTGCCTGCCCTGAAGCAGTGGGGAAGCAGGGATGGAGCAGGAAGGGATTTTTCCTTCTGTTTTCCCAGCTGTCAGAGGGGGACACAGCAACATCCCTGGCATCCCCCAGAGCTGCTGAAGCCTCTCCTGGCCCTTCCCCATCTCATTTCCAGCCTGTCCACCGAACCAAGGGGTGCTGAACAAACAAACCTCAAACTGGCCTCTGTGCTGGGGGGCATCACCACAGTTTGTTTCACTGGAGTTCAAATTAATTTCCCTACCCCTGGGTCCAGGGCTGTGCTCAAAAGTGCAAATAAACCTCAGGCACATCTCGCTTGTGTGCCCCAAGATCCACGTGCAACAAGATATTTGTAGGGTCAGGGACTAATAATTTAAACTGCTGAGCAAAATAAATAAGTGTAAAGCAAAACCCAAACCCAGAGCGCCACAGGAGCAGGCAATATTGTTTGCTTTTCAAATAGACACACGAAAAATACAAACAGTAGCAGGAGGGATACAGAGATTAAAATTTTTATAAAAACAAAATAGCAGCAATCCCACCAGGAAGCAGTGTTTCCATTTTGTATGTGCATAAGATTAGCAACACTTTGCTGCCTGCTACGAACATCCTTCTTTCCCTCCTCCTGGGAAACTTTGACCAAAAAAAAAAAAAAAAATCATTTTGGACCAAAAGGAAAAAAGAAAAAAAAAACAAAAAAGGAAGATGATTGAGATTTCCTGCAGAAATATTGACTTTTTAAATTGGACGTTGCCCCTGCTCTGGCCTAGGGGGCAGCCAGGAAACATCCCCTTTTCACTTTTCCCACACAAACCCTGAAAAGTTGGAATTAGATGCCTTCCTTGCAAATCTTGATGTGTCATAAACCTGAAATCCATATGGAAGGAGGAGAGGGGTGTGCTGGCTCTGTGTCAGGGAATTCTGAGCCAGAGGGGAGCGAGGTGTGTGTCTGTGTGGACACTGTGCAGCCACAGCTGAAGCTGCTGCTGGGCTTTGAATCTTCCTGCTGTAAATTGTGATTCCTGCAGTGTCACCACGGGGATTTTCAGTGGCAGGTCCCCAGGTAGCTGTGCCTGAGCACCACAGGAACCCTGCCCCGAGCCCACTGCCGTTCCTGCAGCTGCTTTCCCTTGGTAAGGGAACATTTTCTGCCCGATATACTTTAAGGATCTCTGAGTGTTTGACTTTTGCAATTTCAAAATTGAAAAGAAAAGGCTGAAATCAGTGGTTTGGTCAATAAAAAGCTCCAATCGATTCCCTTTTCAACTTCACTTTTGCCAATTAATGCTTGGACTGGCCCTTGGTGCTCTGGTTTAGTTGACAGGGCAGTGATGGGTTAAACAGACTCCATGATCCTGGGGGTGCTTTCCAACCTAAACGATTCCATGATTTGATCCATTAACCCCTTGTCCAGGTACTTGGAGTCACTCCTGAGTCCCCAGGGTTCCTCTCTTGTGCTGTCATGTACCCAAAGTGGGCTTTGGAATTTGGAGTTTTTTGGACCTGGCATGGCTGGTACCGACCACATCCCCAGCCAGCCCCAGCTCCCCGCAGCCCCCCAGCTCTGCTCCCCTCAGACACCCCCATTCTCCTGGCATCAAACCTGAGCCAAGGCACGAGTGGGGCGGGAACTACAGGGAGCTGCAGGGGTGGCTTTGACAAGCACATCCCACCACATCCTCACCTTCCCCACGAGCGTTTGTCGGCGGCGGCTGCGGGGGGCCGGCAGCGCCCGTGCCCACCCCTCTGCAGAAGGCTGGAGCCAGCATTTGAATAATGAATTCTGCTTAAGACTGAAAGCTCCGAGATCCATCTGTAACAAGACTCGAAATAATTACAGCTGATGATTGCCTGGTACCTCAGCCAGAAAAAACAGAACAGATTTTGGCCGCCAGCAATTACAAGCAGCACCCGCTTGAGCACAGGGAGAACTTTCTGAGCGAATTCATGAATACATTTGTGTGGATTGGGAGTGGTGGGGATGGGGTTTGGGGTGCAGGAGTGTGGGGAGGAGGTGTCTGTGCTCACATGGATCCCTGAGAACTAGTCTGGGAGAACGGTGGGTGTTCCCTTGGGGTGTGTGTCTGTCTGCAGCAGCATTTGGGGCTGGGAGGAGCAGGGAATCCATACCCAGACCGGTGCTTGGGGTTGTTACCCACACCAGGATAAGAACTGGTGGGGAGATAGGAGGAAAAACAGGGAAAAGTGTGGCCAAAATGAGACCCTTCCCAGGAGCAGAGGGACATGTGGAGATGGCAGAAGAGGGCAGTGAATTTTGGACTCTGCCAAACACCTTCCCCCTGTTCCTTTGGGTCTGTGGCTTCACAGGCAGGGGCTGAGCAGAGCAGGGTTGTTTCTCCATCCAATACAACGACGCTCCCCTTTGGGACTGCCAAAAGCGCCCATGCTGTCCCTGCTCAAATTTGCCTCTTGCATAATGGGGATAATTTATCAAATAGTGAATAATACGCTTCCCTTCTTCCATGTCTCCTCCACGTATCATTTCAACTGACTGAAAATTGTCAAATTAGACTATTTTCCTTGACTGTTCCATTTAGGAGCAGGGGGAGCCGAAGGCTCCGATAATTGCGCTGTGCGTTCTGCCAACGTCTTGTAAAATAACAGCGAATAAAACTGTTACTGCCCGAGCTCCAGGAATGCCCTCTATGGTGAAGCGTGGGCTTCTCTCCTGAAACTGGATGCTGATGATCCTTAAAAGTCTGTTTTCTTTGCCCCCAGAGCATGGCTGGCTAAGGCTGGCTTGGGGAAACCTCCGCTCGGGGACTGTAAGGACGCCGCGCTATCGCGTTTTCTCATCCGCCAAAATTGCGTGTGCTCAGAATTGTCCCCGTGTAATGTGCCTGTATTAATCACTGCTCCCTTATCTTGTTCGCCTCCAATCTACAAGGATCTGCTTGGTTCTCCTCTGCACCTTAAATTCTCTTTTATCTCAACTGGTGTCACCGCAGAGCCCGCAGACAGCTGGAGCAGCTTTCCTCCTGCAGCTGGAAAATGCGGGTGGGACTCCCTGTCCCCATCCCTGGATTTTCCATGGCATGTGGGACTTGTATGGACTGGCTGGAGCAGTGCTGGCATTTTGGAGGATGTGTGGGTGTCTCTGCTCTGCAGCCATCCTGATGGGAAGGGTGATCCTGGCCAGAGGAAAGCTCCCAGCCTTGAATCTTGGCGATTCAAGAGCTCCAAAGAAATTTTGTGATGGGGGAGCCACGTGCTCTGCCAAGTTGTTTCCTGCCCCCTGGCCAGAATGACCTCACTGACCCCCTGTTTCTGGTGATGAGTCTGTCTGGAAGTAGGAAAGACAAAGCTGGGAGACCTTGTGCACCCCTGGGTATTTCCACAGAGCATACAGCAAGGACCTTGGGGGGCTTTTCCTCAGGGAATCTCTTGAGCTTGTATTTCCCACCCAAGCTGAGGTGGATGCCGAACCAGAAGCACTTTATTTTATGCCAGAGCAGCCTGCAAGCCCAGAGCAGATATGCAGGAAGGGTTTGCTGGTCCTGCCCTATGTCCTGAGCTACCTTAAGTTGTCAGTGGGGGTTTTGTAGGCTCTGTATTTCTGTTGGCATTGGGATGCTGGGATTTCTTCCTCAGTGATTCAAGCTATTTTCTCCCTTTCCATCTTTATCACTGGAGCTGGTTAAATAAAACAGGAGCTACAAAATGCCTACTGAGTCCAGGTGCTCAATTTGAATTATGATGATTCTGTTACAGAATCCCAGAATCCTTAAGGCTGAAAAAGACCTTTAAGGTCATTGGGGCCAGCCACGACCATGTTCACCATTAAACCATGTCCTCAAGTGCCACATCCACATATTTTTTGAACACTTTCCAGGATGGTGATTCCCTGAGTAGTCTTTTCAAATGTTTCCCAACATTTGCCATGAAAAAACCCTTTTCCTAATATCTAAGCTGGTGAAACTCAAGGCCATTTCTGCTCATCCTGTCTCTCTGCATCACCCTGTTCTGGGATGAAAAGCGAGGTGCTGAGTCTGCCATCCCAAACTAGCCACAGCCTCTCCTGAAAATCTCCATTTAAACCCAGAATATAGGAGCTGCTTGGGCAATATAGACTGTGCAGCGTGGCTTAATGGGGCCCCAAATAAAGGGAACAGCTGGGTAATCAGTTCGAGTGGCTGGGAACCAGTTTACCGTGCATTAAGTATTCTTTGATTCCCTTTAATTGGGACATTGCAGAGACCCTGACGTCCAGTAATAAGGACAGTGGGAAGCTGATCAGACAGCTCGTTAACACTCAATTAATGTCGCTCTGTACGGCACAGCAGTAACTTTTAAAAAATGTATGTGCTCAGCCGAGGTGGAATGGGATTGCCAAGGCAATTTCCAGAGGGCCTGAGCCCGGGCAGCCACGCGGGAGCGGCGCTGCTGCGGTGCCCGCGTGCAATTGAAGTGGAATTAAAAGTTGAAGTGCAATTTTTTTTAGGTGAATGCAGTCACTTTACGAGTGCAGAATCAGTTCATTTTTAATTTATAGGCGCAATTAAAGCGCACTAAGAATAAAATTAATAAATCTTTAGCTAACTGACCGTGATTCTTCTGAAAACTCTTTTTGTTCCTCCTGATGTGGGTGATAGGGGCACCTGGCGTGACTGGAATTATATTAACAGCCAGCCCTTCCCCTTCAGCCATTCCTTGTCAATCCTCCAAGCTTTATTAATCTTCCCTGGATGTGCCCTGGCCGTGCTGGGGTGTTTGCTTTGCACCCACAGCCGTGCAAAGCCTCAGCAGCAGCTTTAATGTTGGCTTTGGCTGAGGGACCTGAGCCAGGAGGGTGAGTCCCAGGAATTCCCTGAATTCCTGCCTGTGGGATTTGTTGAGATGCAGAGATGGAGCAGGGGATGCCAGATGCCATCCTTCACCTTGCTCCAGGGATCTGTCACCTCTGCTAGGCCTGTGCACCACCTGAGAGGCAGAGGGACAAAGGGACATGGCCCTGGGCAACTCGGGGCAGGGACTGGTGGCTGTAGGTCCACTGGGAGCCCTGGAAAGGATTTGGATGGAGAAGTGTAATCTGGCAAAGGAGGGAAGGAGCTCTCAGAAGAGGCATCTCAGTCTGCAATAGTTCTGCAGAGTTTTCCTGTGGCGTGGATGGAGGAAGCTCTCAGTGGTCTGGGTTCAGATTTTCTCTCTCCCAGTCAGTTTCCCATCATTTTCCCTCCGGCCAGACAGAGTCTACGCTTGGCATAGCATGGCTGGAGGGGTAATTGTCATCTCTGCATTTCCCTAATGAGCTCTGGGTCTGCTAATGAGCCTACTGCTCCTCGAAGAGGAGGTCTGACAGGGCACCTCTGCTCCGAGGGGGGCACAGCTTTGATCAGGGCATGTCTCTTGCCCCCTGCGTGGTCAGAGGGGGACAATTCCCTGCTGGCCTCTTTGTAACTCAGCTCCTCCAACCATTCCTTGCCATCAATCACAGATTCATTTAAGGGCCTGATTTCCTCCTTCTTTCTTTTCTTGCTTTTTTTAAAATTTTTTTTTTTATTACATCTGCACACTCAGTCATGCAAAAAATTACACGATTTCAGAGCTCTGGCTGACTCCAGTCTCAGAGCACGGGGGCTGCTTAGCGCTGCCATCAGCATTCAATTAGCCCTGTGCACAAAAGGGACACATGGAATAACACAGCCTAGGGCTGAGAGGGGCTCTGTCCCGTGCAGAGCACTCCATGGGGAGAGCAGGAGCTTTCCCAGCTGGTCCTCAGCTCATCCTCTGCCCTCATCCATTGGGATAACGATGGGGACTGGGCTCCAGAGGTTGAGCTGAGCCTGAACATGCCAAGAGATGCAACAGGTGGGCATGGAAGTGTTTAGTGCTGCTGACTCCCAAGCAGTGCTTCTGTGCTGCCTCCTTTGCTGGCTGTGTGGCTGCTGCAAAATCCAAGCGGATGGAGCTGCTCTGAGCATCTTCCTCCTCCCAGGGGACAGATCAGCCTCCTTGCAGCAGCAATCCCAGCGTGTCAGGCTGGAGAATTCCCTCAGCTCCTCAGATGTGCCCTGGAGGATGCTGAGCTGTGGGGAGAGCCCCCAGCCCTGCTGTGGACTCAACCCCCCAGCCCAGAGCTGCATTTTTGTCCTGCCTGTGCAGCATTCACAGGTGGGCTGCAGAGATGGGGGTGAGATTAAACACATGGCTGGAGCCAGCTCGGGGAGGCGGTGTGAGCTTTTCCTTGCAGTTTATAGACCACAAAAACCTGCCTTTCCAACACTTCCCCTCCTTCTCCGTGGAAAGTCTCAGTTCTGTGGCTAAAACGTGGTTTGCAGGAGGGGCAGGTGAGCACACGTGCCACTCCCAGGACTCCTCTGGCCATCCTTTCCCCAGGGAGATGAAACACCACATCACCTCTGTCATTCATGACCAAAACCTCTGTATTTTTAGGCTGGTGATGACTGAAGATGAATCTTTAGCTTTGAAAGGAGGGGCAGAGGGTAAAAGAAAAGTTATTCCTTTCCCTGCACCCCTGCCCTTGAGTAGGAGCTGATAAAATCCAAAGGCTCTGCCAGAAGATCAGACTCCACTCCAGCTTTGCCCAGGAACCATGTGGATGAAATATTAAGCACTGGGGCTGGAGCAGGTAGAGCAGGAATAATCAGATGAGTAGCTAAAGGTCTGGTATCCTGTGGGGACACATGTGATTGATCAGCCTTGCAAAAAATAAATAACCTGGCCCTTTAGATCTATGTAGCAATTTTAAATTTTTAATAAATCTGTGTGTATGGTGAAGGATAAGTCGTCACCCTGCCTCTGATTCTCTGGGTGAATTTATCATGCTCTCCCTTTTGGAGGCTTCACATCCTGCTGATAAACAGTTTAAAACTCCTGTCCCGTCTTTATCTCCTTGAGGTGCGACAGAGCCTGGCTGGGGATGCTCCACCTCTGAACAGAGAGAAGGGAGAGCCCAAAGCTGCTGCTTCTGGCTTTGCCAGCCCCTGGTGCCCCCAGGTTTGCTGCAGGAGGAGGGAGAGGACCAGGAGTGCAGGGGAAAGGTATGGAATCCTGCAAAGAGGGGCAGTGTGTGGAGCAGAGGGAGAGAAAACACAGCAGAGGTAACACAGCAGCCTTCCAGACACGGGAAATGATGGCACAAGGTGAACAGCACCTGCAAATTAACCCTGGCAGGCTCTACAGAGCAGGGTTGGGCTCTCTCCACCTGCGTGCTTGGGAATGATGGAGCCTGGCAGAGCTGATCTGTTTCTACTGGAAAGAGCAACCAGAGGCCTGAGAAAAGAGTTTGCTCCTCTGGGAGAGTGGAGTTGGAGGCAGAAGGATCCAGGTGCAGCTGAATTGCATATCTGAGAAGCACAGGACCTGTTTAAAGGCAAAATGTGCCTTTCCTGTGGCTTGGTGTAGGGCTCCTGGGAGGGGCTGTGGGTGGCAGTGCTCTCCTGGCATTACCACAGCTTTGCAAAAGTCTTTTGTCACTTCTGTGTCATTTTTGTGCTGTGCAGCTGTTCAGTCACATCCCCCTGTGGTCCCACCTGTGCAGTGCAAGCTGCTGCCATCCCTCCCTGAACATGCAGGGCTCTGCCATCCTCTCCTAGTCGGGGCTCCAGCAGCCCTGGATGAGGTTTCCCAGGTCCCTGATCTCTGCCAGGCTCTGGCACACCCATCCCAGGAGGCACACTCTGCAGTGCCAGGGGCTCTGTCCTTGCCACTGGCTGTCCCTGTGGCCGGGATGTCCCTGTCCCCCCGGGCAGAGCTGCACTTAAGAACCACATCCCAACTCCGTGCTTAGAGTGAAGCCAAATCCAATCTGGGAATACTTCTGGATTTTATTTTTACCACTGCTGTGGGAAAGCCTGTAAGATCTGCAGAGCCATGGCAACGTGGGTGCTGCCGTTCCCCCACGCTCGGTGGCAAAGACACGTCTGCGCGTGTCACCAACAGGGCCCGCACTCCTGCTGGAACCTCCTGGTGGCTGCAATTAATTTCTACTTAAGCCCAGATAATTGCTGACTTTGGTGTTTTTTTTTTTTTTTTTTTTTTTTTTTTTTTTTTTTTTTTTTTTTTTTTTGTACTCTGTGTCTAGCAGCCGTCAGTATTTTTAAAACTTGAGCTGCCAGCAAATTTGAGTCGTGGCAGAACCTCTGGAGGAGGTGCTGGTGCCTCGCTGATGCTCTCAGTGTCTGCTGGCAAGGAGAAGGCAGGAGGAGGTGAGAGCTGGACATGAGCTGAGGGAAAACCTTCTCCTGCTCCCCTAATAATGTGGCACTGTGCTCTGGGCTTGGGTCGTGGATTTGGAACCTCCAGGAGGAGGTTCTGGTGATGCCTGGAGGTGTGGTCTGGCCACCGATTGTCATCGGCAGCACCAAATGTCCCCCCAGCCGTGGGGACAGTGGCCAGCAAGCACAGTGCGGTGACAGGCAGAGGGAGCCCCAGGCTAGAGAGCCAGGGGATGAGCAGGGAAAAGTGTCCAAGCCATCCAGAGGGTGTGCACGGCCCTGGCCCAGCGGTGGGAGCTGGAGCTGCCACCTCGGGGTGGTCCCAGCCTGGCAGAGCTGTGATATCCATCCCTTTCAGGCGCCGCTGCTCTGCTCTTTAGGAAAACTTATTAAAAGCAAACATCTCCTGGCTCTGCAGTAATTGAGAGCTATCAGTGGAGCACCAGGATGCTCTTTAAAGCATTATGGGGGAGGAGAGAAGGTAAAAGCCTGAGGATGAAGGCCAGCCAGGAAGGATGAAATAGCATTTAACAGTGAGCAAGCTTGCCTTGGGCATCCTGGCAGGCATGGCAGCTCTAGGTGGGAGGCTGCTGGCACCCAGGTGTCATTTACTTTGATTTCCTGATGGTGTTTTTAACCTTTCAGGGGCCAGGACAGCCAGCCCTGCTATCAGCAGAGATGAGGATGGCTGTGAGGGCTTCGGTACCTTTGATGATCTACAGTAATTTGTTTTCCCTCTTCATCTGAGGCAAGCCCTGGTAACATTCTCTGTGCCTCTTCCTCTGCCACAGCCAAATGGGGAGCCAGGGATCTTTTTCTGGGGTGAATTTGGCCCTGTGAGCATTGCAAGCCTTCCCACTGTTTTTTAAACACTCTCATCAGCAGAGCCCAGATCTGGCAGCCAGATTCTCACTCAGGTTTAAACGAGGGATTGCCTCCCTCCTGTGCTCTGTTTGTTGTCTCAATTTCTCTGATCACCAGCAAAGATGGTTTTTTTAGGCATTCTGCTTCTTGCAGATAATATTCCTCCTTGAGCAGACCTGCTTGGACTTAAATAGGCAAAGTGTTGGGGACTGTGTGTGCAGATTTTGTTGAGCTGCTCAGTGGTGAAGATGGGGGCCCAAAATGCTGCTCCTGAGAGAAAAAAGGGATTTGCAGGGACAGTGGGAAGAGGTGAGAAGGTGGAGCAGAGCTGCCAGGGAAGATGATGGCTGGGGAGAGCACTGAGGAGGAAGGCAGTGCCTTCCTGAGGGGGTAACATCAGCCCGGCCCCGTGCAGGAGAAAAGTGATTCCCAAGCATTCCCAGCATGTTGTTCTCGCAGTTTTTTTGGATGCCACAGTGCTTTTGGGCACGGCTTTGCTCTGCTGCAGCTCTTGAAAGCTGTTGTCCAACACGTCTCACTCCTGTACAGTTGAAATAATTGTGTGAGTGGCATCCAATGCTCTCTTCACTCCTTTTTGCATCCTCCCTCTTGTGAATAAAAGCCACTTTCATCTCCTGCCTCCTTTAGCATTTTCCATCCCATTCTTTCCCCCCCCCCTTTTTTTCCCCCACAAAAAGCAAAATTTTTGAAAATGAAATGAGAGAGAAAGAGAGAAAAAGAAAGCTCAGATGCAAGTTTCTTTTTTTTTTTTTTTTTTCCTTTCCTCATGAAAAGGAAAGCGTGGAATACAACAAATTAAATAGCCACCCAGTGAGAAAAAAGGGAGTGGAGTGAAAAATGGGCAGGGGGGGATAAAACCCAGATGAAAAAGGCAGGCTGGTGCTGGAAGATGCCAGACAGGTCTGGGAATAGAGGCATAGCATGGCGGTAAAATAATTGTACCCCTTCGGCTGCAGTCCAGCGCTGCTTTCTGCCTCGCTACCCCAAGCCTGCCATCCTCTGTTAGCTCCTGCAATATTTTATCCGCCAGCTCGGGCTCTGTTTCACCAGCGATGGAGAGGACTAGATTAATTAGGAGAGCTCTCTCTCCCACAGCCAGCCCGGCTCTGCGGGGGGAAGGCTGGGAACTATTTAAAGGGATGAAGATGTACTGCAGCAGCTGCCATCTCTCTGGCTGGTAATGTGCTCGCTCACCTAGCTGAAAATCCATCTCCTTTTGCCCTCTGCCAGTAATTCCCAGCAAATAAAAGCTGGTAAGCTCCAGGTTGAGCTCCAAGGCCAGCTGGGCTGGGCTGGGGGTTTGGGGAGAGCAGGTGTAAGGGAGGAAATGGCAGCGAGATGTGTCTGGATGGAGCTTGGAACCTTGCAGAAGGTTCAGAACCCGAACATTGCTCTTGTTTGTGACAGCACTGCCCATGATGGGAGCGGGGCTGCAGGAATCCCAGGTATCCCCCCAGCAAAGCACGGACCCTGCCCAGCACCGCTCCCCCGTTTCTCAGCTCATTAAGGCCCAGCCTTGCCTCCGAGTGACACAGGTAATGAATCCTCTGCAGGGTGCCTGCTGGCTTTAATAAGCTGGAATGAATTGAGGATGAGAATTAACCTGGCAGGATTAGCTCGCTCTGCGGCGGGATGCTGGGGATGTCTCCTCGCGGGCCGTGACGGGAATTTTAACACCTCTGCTGCCCGCGCTGCTCTTTGTGGAGCATCCAGCAGCTCAAAGCCCCTGCGAGGCCGAGGGGCAGCAGGCAGGGGAGCAGCATCCCGGCCTGGATGGTGCCTGCTGCCCGTGTTACCCCTGGGCGTGGGGCAGGAGCGATGCTGAGCTCTGCAGCTGCCAGATGTGCAGCATCCCGACGCTCCCGCTGCCCCCTACCTCCATCCTCCTCCTCCCGAGCAGGAGAGGGGCAGGGAGGCTTTGAGGAGCCGTGTGTGTGTCAGGGAGGTGTTTCAGGCAGCGCTTGGTGTGGGTTTTGGCGAGGGCTCCCGGAGCCTGGCTGATCACAGCACTGTGAGAGCCTCACGCCTGAAAACCCTGCAATTACCCTGCATTTGCTTGGGGCTTCGGGCTTTTTATTTTCAGTAAATGGCTTTGTAATGCAGCCCCCCTGCAGGGCACGCTCCGTGGGACACAACACATGCTTCATGGCCTAAAAGCCACAAGGATGGCAGTGTGGGGACACCCAGGAGCTGTGCTGGGGATCCCGCACCACATCCAGGCTCTCACCTGATCCCTGGATCAAGGATCCTGAGAGGATCCAGGCAAGAGGGCACTGTGCTCTTGCTTGGTTCAGCACAGGTGAGGAGCTTCCCTGCTGTGCTGCTTTCGGCTGGGGTCTAGTTAGTCCCTTCCTAGTCCCTGGTGCTTTGGATTTAGGATGAGCCCTGCTGTGACACATCACCCTGCTGCCTGCCACCCTCCCCTCCACGCTGTGGGTCCCTGGGCAAAGCTCATCCTGGCAGCTGGGTGAGCCCTGGTACGTGCCCAGATGGATGAAAGATCCCTCGGGTCTGGGGGAAATGAGGGGAATGGCTAATTGGGACACACCTGGCTCCACAGGCACAGGGATGTGGGAAGGTGATGAGGGATGGCACCACTGTCTGCCAGCTTGGCAAAGCCAGCATCCAGAGAGCCCTGCTCTTTGCCAGGCTGCTTCCCAGCCCGTGCTCTCCTCCAGGGGCACAGCACATGCATATTAATGTGCTTTTCCTGCCTTACAGGAGCCTCTAGGAACAGACATAGAGTTTGAGGAACCCTTGATGGTGCTGCTTGTAATTAGAATGTAATTGGAGTAATGGGGAGCCCAGGGGCTGATTTGTGTGGTTTTGGTTATTTTGAGGCTTGTGGGGTTATCCACCTCCCCAGGCCTGGTTTGTGGGGGTTTAGTGATGCTGCTTTGCCTTGGTTTGGGTCTTTCCTCCTGCCTGTCCATGGAGAGCAGCAGGAGAAGAGGGGGACAAGGATTGGCAACAACTGACAGAGCCAGAGCACACAGCGTCCAGCTGCACCAAAGGAAATTCAGGTTGGATATCAAGAAGAAGATTTTCACAGAAAGGGTGATAAAGTTCTGGAATGGCTGCCCGGGGAGGAGGTGCAGTCACCATCCCTGGGTGTGTTTAACAAAGCCTGGATGTGGCACTGGGTGCCAGGGTTGAGTTGAGCTGTTGGGGCTGGGCTGGACTCGATGATCTTGGAGGTCCCTTCCAACCTGGTGATTCTGTGATTCTGTTATTCTGTGATTCTATGACTGCAGGCAGGGAGCAAACATCTCCTTGTGACACCACAGCCTGGGTTTGAGGGCCACCAGAGCCATCCTTCATTGATACCACCCAGGCTCGTTAGGCTGTAACGAGCTCCCAGTCCGGGCTAGGAAATAATTTGGAAGCTGCTCTGGATTTCCATGGAATGTCCTTGTCTGCTGAAGGGTTTCTGGCTGTTTCAGCTCTTAGTAAGAGTGTGAATGTTTTTATCTCTGCATGAATGGCGTAGCAAGGAGAGAGTGAACAGCACATGCCCGGGTGTATTGTCCCCAAGATGCTGAGGTGGGGATGGTGCTCCTGTCCCTTGGCATGGGGACAAATCTGATGGCAGCCACCAGCTCCAGCACTGGGGCTGCTGGTGGCTTGCAGGAACAAAGCCCAGCTGTGGAGCTGGAAGTGGATGGAGCCTGGATAACCCAAAGTATTTCGAAGAAGACAATTAATGGTGAGAAGAGACAGCTTTCAACCGCTTGGATTTTCTAAGGTTAAACCTGGATATCATGAGGGTATATCCCAAATTCCATTCAAGGCTGGGCAAGATGGCTTTGCCTGCCCACCTTTAGCCTTAAATCAAAGGTGCAGTCCTTGATGAGAAAGCAGACAGAGAGATTTTCATCTGATGCTGGATTTCAGGGACTCACAGGAAGGTGTCTGTTTTTCTCTCCCAATCCAGTTTGTGGAAGAAGAAAAACAATCAAGAAAGCAGGGAGGGTGATGTTCTTAAATCCACCAGGGCTTTAGGAGGATATTGTTTGTGCTTCTTGAATAATGGCTTTTGATATGTAATAATATTGTGTGGGGGTTTTTTTTGATGGCCAATATTACATTTATTTTAAATGATATAATCAGCCCTCGGCGTCTCAGCTGATTTAGTCAATTAAGTTTTTAACCTCATGTCTTCAATCTCATCTGTGAGTCATTTAAATGTGGTGATTTTAATGAAAGTACATCTACCTGTTCATTTATCCACACACACCGTTGCCCTTTGGATCTCTGGTGAGAGGGACAGGAGATGCCTTTTCTCTTCTGCATGGAAATGTTTAGCAGGGCTGAGGAGACAATGCAGTGATTGGCATTAGGAAGCAAAAGGGTTTATTTTTTTTTTTTTTCCCAGAGCAATCCAAATCTATCAGATGCAGCAATTCCCAAAGTGACTGTACATTAAGGCTTTCAGAAAGGACAGTGGGATTTCCTCAGATTCTGGGGTGGTGTTTTTTACCCCAGGAGATGACAGTAATGCACCATCCAAGGCTGATGGATGCACAACACCTCAGATGCTCATGCAGATGTCGTGGCTTTCCCTGATAATTACAACAGCTTCGGGATCAGGCACTGCTGGGGCTGAGATTCAGCCCCAAACCCCTCTGTGCTCTTTGGGGGACTCATGACAGTGATATCCTCAGGGAGATGGCACTGGAGATGCCCTTCCTGGCAGGAAGGTGGCTCCTGGGCTCCCGCAGCCCGTGGGGTGGCTCTTGCAGCGCTCGCGCCTTTTGCCTCGTGCTGAATTCAAGCCCAGCAAACGCAGCTGATGTTTTTCAGCCTTCACCAGCACTGCAAAGAGAAATCAAGATAAATGACCTGGGGCTGCTCAGAGCCCAGCTTTGTGTGCTCCTGGGCACACTCGCTCCTCGCCACGGCGTTTTTTGGCTCACAAGGGAGTCCTCTGCAGCACCAGCACAGCCCAGGCTGGGGTGGGTGCTGGGGGTCCTTGGGCACACACTCTGGAGAGGTGGCTGCTCCAAAGGGGATGTCAGAGGCCAAGTTCTTTGAAATCAAGCCCAGAAGCAGCAGTAACAGCTTTTTGTTCATATCTCATTGGCTGACATATCTAAAATATTTTTTATTTGTTTTTGAAGTAAAAATAATCCAAAGGGGCATTATATGTGGTTTTCTCACAGAAGGCAACCTGCCTCCCCCTGAAAACACTTGTTTCAAAATTTTCTGTGGAAAATGTGAACAGTTTTTTGATAAAAGCATTTCTATTCATGAGCAGTAGCTCAGGGAGATTTGCAAGAAATAAATAGGTTTTGGCAGCATAAAAGTCTCTGTTGAACAAGGGGATGGGGAAGGTGTGAAACTTGATTTGGTATCGTTTGCCCATGGAATTTCAGCAAAAGTTCTTCAGCAGAAGTGTCAGGGGATATTTTTCCACCAAGCCCCTGTCCAAATCTCCTGGTGCTGGTGAGAGCTACAACATTCCTCAATAATCACCTCCTTGGCTGTTGCAGTGCTCTGCTCCTTGGAGATTTGTCTCCATCTCACCCTGGGCCATGTTTGCTGCTGGCTGGGTGTGTTGGGGAGCTGGCCTTGAGCTCCCTCCACACTTCAGCCGGTGAAGGTCGCTGTGTCTCAGGAAAGCTGATTTCTCCTGCACTTCCAGTAAACATTCCGCCTTATTAGTGCAGGCTTTTAACAAACTCTGTGCATATCAGAAAGCAGAGAAGGCAGGGCCTGTGTTTGTCTGAAGCAAAAGTGAGGTTTTTATTTTGCAGCCCTCTCCCTGCTGGCCTGGGATGGAGGTGCCTGGGGCAGGGCTGGTTGGCATTCTCTTGTCTGGTAGAATTGGTCAATAATTCCTCATTGAGGGTAAGTGAGTGATTAGCCTGTCAGGAATTCACCAGGGTCCAGCTTTCAGCATGGCCCCTGCTGCCACCAAATCCCTGCTGCCACAGGGAGCAGCTCATCATGGAGACAAACCTTGTTTGGGTGTTCTCTTACCAGGGTTTTGGGCTCTGTCCTGCCCTAACTCTCCCAGCTGAAGTTTGGCTCTGCTGTCCTGGCTCATCTGAGGCTCTTTCCCTCCTTACTGCCATGGATGGGGTAAAACTGATGATATGTGGGAGTGTGAGCTGGCCCTACACGTCCACACCTCCTCCCCTCTTCATTCCTTCAGAGCTGCACATAAGAAAGCTCAATTTTCTTGAAAGCTGCCTAAAAAAAAAAGGTATTTCCATGTCTGGCAAGGAAGCAGGAGGATGCAGGGATGCTTGGAGCTGCCTCTCTACCTCCAGCTCTTCCCCCACGTCCACGTGGATGCAGCTCTGCTCCCCTGTGTGAAAGGGAGAGGGGAGGAGAGGCGCCTGCACCGCTTCCCTTTAAGCAGAGATTTGGCTGTGGCTCTGAAAGCAGAATTAGAGGTAGGGTTTAATCATACAAGCTCTGAAATATGGGAGATTAAATCTTTTTAAGGAGGGCAGCTAAGCACTTTATTTTCCGTGCAGGAATCTTCAGGGGGTCGGAGACCAGAGAACTGGATTTAAAGCTTTTAAATTACTTTTTTCTTCTTTTCTTTTTTTTAACAAGTTTTTTTTTTTTTTCCTCCCACAATACATGGTTGGACAGGAAAGACTTTAAAGTGATAGTTAAAAAAAAACCAAAAAAAAAACAGAGAGAGAAAAGATGGGTGGAATGGAGATGCTTGTTGAAAATAGACATTACTAATGTTGTGTTGAGTTGTCCAGGCACATTTAATCCTTAAAGTGCACATCTACTCTGGGAAGTGGTTTTTGTGGAAGGAGGGAAATCTTTCAGGTGTTCCTTGTCATTTCTTGCCACATTTGATGACAGATTTGCTCCATGGCAAAGGGATTTGCAGCCCCTCTCCTGCTGCAGCCCCCAAAAGCCCTGGAGGAGCTCGTGGGTGCCGGCAGTGCCCGGTGCTGCTGGCCGCCCTTCCCGGGGCTCCGGGGGGGATGTTTAAGCTGAGATTGGCATTCTGGCTGGAATTGGGTTTTGTTTTTCCCAGCCAGGCGCTGGCCCAGCCTTGCTCGGGGGAATTGGAGCTGTTTGGCTGCCTCTCACAGAGCCTGCTCAGGGACGTTTGCTTGTGTTTGTCTTGCGTTTTTCTTAATTTCACGGAGCTGAAGAGATCGATGGGAAGGTAGACCTGGGATTTAAGGCTGCCTATAGCACAACTCTGTGACTGATGACCCCAGCTCTGCTGCTGCTCTGCTGGCTGGGAGTTTGCAGGGCTGCCAGTGCCAGGGCCAGCTGATGGTGATATCCACACGAGGAATGCTGTGTCCTTCCCGTGTGTGGGATACCCAAATGGGTCAGTTTGCAGGGCTGCCAGTGCCAGGGCCAGCTGATGGTGACATCCACACGAGGAATGCTGTGCCCTTCCCGTGTGTGGGATACCCATGTGGGTCATTGTGAAAAATGCGTATTTTATGATTGGGTTTTCGCAAATATTCAAATGAATATTATATGTGTTATGTTAGAAAGTTATGCTGTATTAATTTTCTTAAGTAGTGTGTTAAATATAGTTTTAGGCTATAACATAATGTTAAAATAGAAACTATGCTATGTAAGATACTTTTTAAAAAAAAGGACTTGCAGAGAGATAGCAGCCATCAGACACCTAAATCTTTCAGAGAAAGAGAATTTATTGCTCTTTCATCAGGAGACATTAACTTTTTCGCGCCGTGAAGGCACCGTTAAGATTCAGAGGAAGAAGCTGACGATGACCAGACAGAATCCTGTGTTTGAATAGAATTTATGCATCATGTATGAGGTGTATGAATGTGCAACATGAGATTGTTTTTAAGGGTTAACCCTCTGTTAACGGGTGTCCTTTTTCGGGCTTGTGTTGCCCAGAAAAAGGTACCCGGACGTCCGTAACTCTTTGTTTTTATTGTCTCATATTGTCCTAATCTCAACTGTTTAAATCTTATATTACTATTGTTATAGCCATTTTATTACTGTTAAACTTTTAAAAGTTTCAAGAACAAGTGATTGGCGTTTTTCACAGTCATGGTGACCACCCTGGGAAAGGAGTGCGAAGTTTTGGAGCCTCTCAGAGGCTGAGCTCCGCTCGGGGAGTCCTGCCTGGACTCGGCGGGACCCTGCCTGGGGTGTCAGCAGAACGGCGCTGGAATCTCGGTGCCGCCGGCTGGATCGGCTGCTTGTTGCCATAGAAACACCCCGTGGCACCGTGCTCGTTTGGAACGAGGTGGCACTGCCGTGTTGGCAGGACATGCTGCGCTTTTCCCGCCTGGAGCGAGTGCCTTTGGCCACTGGAAGTTGCGTGTGTGGGGAAAAGAAGGGTTGGCTTGGGCGACTGTGCTGGAAGGGCTCCATCAGCCAGCGCTGAGGACGCTGAAGGCGATGGGACAAGGTCCCCTCGGTGGCGCTCCGCTGTCCTCAGTGGTGCAGGCAGCTCTGGAGTCTTTCTCCGCTCCAAAGGCTGCTCCTCAGCGGTGAAATGGTTTGCGCAGCCCCGGTGTCCGGGCGGAGATCCCGCTGCATCCCTCCAGCCCCTGCAGCCCACCCTTGCTTTAATGGCCCAATTCCACCGAGCAAATGAGGCAGCGCCTCCGAGCCCTCCCCTCGGTCTGCCAGCTAATTAGCGCTCCATTAACTTAACGAGGCTCTGCCGGCCACCCTGGACGTGGCCAGGAGAGGGAGCGGCGGGAGCCGGGCTTGGCTGGACCCGGGGGCTGCGGCAGAGCCTTTGTGGCTGAGCAGGGAGGGCTTTGCCCGGGGTCTTGGCGCTGCCGAGGCTTTTCCATGCCTTTGGGTGGAAATGGCCACGACAGGGAAGGGTAATGGGGATGGCTGGCGCTGCTGGAAGCTCTGGGAGTGAGTTGTGACTTTGTGATGCTCCAGGTCCAGCTGTGATGCTCCAGTATCCTGCACAACCCCGTCTGTGCCACTGCCCCATGGCCAAGGGGGACTGAAGGGGGTGCAGTGTCCCTCGGAGGAGATTCCCTCCCTGCTGGAAAGGCTCGACAGCGGCAGCTCCCTCCCAAAGCTTTGTTTGTTGACAGAGTTAAATTTGCAATTTCATGGTTTGGTTACAATGAGTTTAGTTTATAAAATTCATGAGCTGTTAGGAAGTGTGGAGAGGAGGGGTGAAAAACGTGCCTGGGAGTCAGCAGGGACGTGGCTGCTGGCACATCCAGGAGGTTCCTGCTTTGGGGAATGTGTGGGGCTCAGAGATGGGGTGTGAGAGCCTTGTGTAGGACAGAGGGATGAGTCCCCATGGGAGGAGAGATGCTGGTTTCTGCTGGTAAAATCCACTGTGTCTTTACCTGCACATTGTGCAGAGCTTCCCTTGGGTGGCCTTCAGAGAGGCACTGGAGAAACAGGAATCCTTTCAGGGATGGAGCCCAGGGTCTGTCCTGACAGGGGCTTGGAAACAGCAGGGCTCAGCCTGCTCAGGGAGCCTGCTGCTGGGTTGGAGTTTGAATCTGTGGCTCTTTGGAGCTTTGGTTGGGAATCCAGAAGATGAGCTCCATTCCCTGGGATTCAGAAGCACTGTGACGGGGAGAGGCAGTTCCCTGGAGCGCCACTGCATGGGCAGCGTGCTCCAGTCCATCTCTTGTGAAATGAGCTGGTTGACACCCTCACATCTGACTTTCCCAAGAGATTTCTTTGCACCCTGTCCTGTGTATTTGGAGGCTGACTTGGAAGCAGAGCAGCCCCCCAGTCCCACCCTTCTCCCTGGCTGGAGCTGGATCCTCCATCCCCCAGAAATGGAGATGCTCCTCCAGGAGCCCGGAGCTGCTGCTGCTCACAAGGGAATCAAAAGGCAGTGTCAGGAAGGATCTACACAAATATTAGCTAATTAACATGGAGTGCTGGAGAGCCCAGGGGGAGCAGGAAGGGGAGGATTCACTGATGATACAAAGCCATGAGGTACTTGTCCAGCATGGCAATATTTGTGAGCAGGAGCCAGCAGCCTGTGAGTGCTGCCATGGCTGGGGCTGATGTTATTGTCACATCAGCAGGAGGCTGGTGCCCTCCCAGGTTCCCTGCAGGTCATAAACCACCACTGGATTCCATTGAAAATGCTAAACTGTTGATTTCTGGGGTTGTCAAAAGAAACCTGGTGTTAGTCACTGCGTGGTCTATCACACTGTGGGGTTGTTCATGGAGACAGGCCATAAATGGACACCAGATCCCCCTTTCCAGTGCTGTCTGCTGGGTTGTTGGCTCCCTGGGATCAGTGATCTCTAAGGTTTGGCAGGATCTGCTCATGCTGAACATGTGGATGTGCTAAGCAAGGCCCAGAAGTCATGTGTGGAAATGGAACTGAAGTTCAGGGACGGTCACTAGATCTGACCCGGGCATCCAAAAATTGAGGGGAAGATGATTCAAGCTGAGTCCTGGACCTCATTCTGGTAACCCTCTCCAGCAACATTGTCCATGAGGAAACCTTTCAGTTGCTCTCTGTGTTTCATTAACAGCCTTTGGGCTGAAATTAGTACATCCTTGGCTTAGTGAACATCTCCATTTGCAGCCATTCACATTTGTGTGAGTGTTTTCTGGTGAAGCTGCTGGGCTTTCTAGGAATGTTCAAGAGGGTTTCTCTTTCCCAGAAAACCCCAGCACATGTACAAGATGCAAGACCAGGTGGGGTTCATGGTCCTTGGATTTGTACATGGGGCCTGTCTGGAAGGAAATCCTCGTCTTCCCTTACTGGTGGGACAATTGGATGGAATTCTTTTCCATCCAAAGTGTTTAATCACCTAATTTGTGTTAAGGAGCATCGGCTTTTCATTTCCAGCTGTGCCAGCATAGAAGATGCTTCCTTGTTAATGAATCCTGGACTTGAAACATCTCTGTGTATGTGTGGGGACATGAAAGCCCAGGGAGGGGACAAGACTTGAGGGTGCATCAGGAAATTGGGAGCAAGGGCAGGACGGAGCACAGCGATGAGACCACCCGCAGATCCCAGTGCATTGTGTCCAATCCAGTATCCAAATTTCAGACTTTTAAGAGGATTATCAGGTGTCTGTTTGAATTACTCTGACATGAACAGTCACTCAGAAAATGTACATTCATTTGAAAGGTCAAGCACATCTGATTTCTGCCTTTGGTATGCGGGGGCTTATCCTTTCAACTCTCCCTTTCTTAATGAGATTCTTGTTTCAAAGTGTCGCGCTGTGCCCAGGATTTGACAGAGTCAAGTGTGCTGGAGATAGTTTTTGTTATCATGTTTACCCTTTTATCTGTCTGTCCTTTGAAAGCTCCCCAGCACACAATAAGGATGCAGCAGGATGGCCACTCGGGGCGGCTCTGCCAGCAAAATCAGCTTTTTAGGGGCGGAGAGATGGAGATGTGCTAGCGGGGAGCTGCAGCACCACGAATTTTGATTTCTGCATGGCAAAGCATCCAAATGGAGAGAGGGCCTTTGAGAGGACCCCCAGTCACCAGGGGGGGCTGGGCAGGTACCAGGGTGTCATCAGCTCCCACGGAAACCTCGGAGGAAATAAAGCCAGCTTGGGCTTGGCATGACAGAGTTGTGTTTCTTGATTAAATTAATGTGTATTGATATTTCTCCTGTTGTTTTGACTTCACAGGCTGTTTAAATTCAGGCTTGTCACAACAAAATACAAAGGAGGTTGCTCGGAGATTGATTTTTTTTTTCTTCCCTTTAATCCTGTCTCCGAAGAAGAAGAGTATTTTAAAATTTTATTTTTTTTCCCTGCTACTTCCAGGTTGACAGCCAGGGAAGGCTGCAAACATTAAAACTGTTGCGCAAATAATTATGTTAAAATGCCTAGCATACATTATGGAGGAGGGCGCTCCTTGATTGTAACGTACGAATCAATTTTCTGCGTCACAAAATTACTGACACTGGAGTTGGCTTTGGTGATTTATTCCCTGGAATGATGATCCTGTGACTGCCTTTCCCCTGGAGATGGCTTTTTTTTTTTTTTTCTGATGGGTGAAGCTTTGGTCTCCTCTTTGCTGTCACTGCTGTCTCCTCCCTGCCTCAGTGACAGTCCCCTCTGCCGCTTAAAAATAGCGGCTTTTATGCAAACTACGTCCCAAAACGCTCTGCCAAGTTAAATAATGTAGTCACAAAACCAAATATTGAATAATGACTGAGGCATGGATTAAGGGAGACAGGCAAGGAACAAAAGAGAGATTCTCAAGTGTTTTGAACACAAAATTGAGACGACACAGATGCGCAGTGGGCTTTTTCTCTCTGCAGCCAGAGGACACAGATTAAAGGGGTCCTCCAGGACTGTGCACTCCCAGCCAGCTTAAGCTGCCTAAAAACCTCTTTAAATCCAACCTTTTCGACAAGCCCAGCTGGCTGGAGGAATTTCTGCTGGGGATAAATTCAGAGAATCCTGGAACAATTTGGTTTGGAAGGGACCTTGGAGACCGCCTCATTCCAAACCTCTGCAGGGACACTTTCCACTAGAGAACCTCCCACTGGACCTTTTAAAATGGATTTCTGGGGAGCATGTCTTGGTTTTTTTACCTTGGGGAAAGTTCCCATAGGAGCTTTTCTGTGCTTGCTTCTGGAAAGAAAACACAGTTTCTCTTGTTTTCCCTTGAAAGGCGGCAGCTCAGGCAGTGCCATCAACCCCAATTCTTTACACGACTCTGTTTTTGCGGGAAGATTTAAATAAAAAATGCCAGGGGCGGGGAAAAAAAAATCACAGGCATGTAATTTCTCATGCAACTCGTGGGATTTTTCAAATCCACCTTAAAGTTGTTGAGTTGCAGTAACTCAGTGGGTAGCTGTTGGCTACTCATATGGTGCGAGAGGAACAGGCTGAAGGAATGTTGCACAAAAACTTATGTAAATGTCTTCTGTACAGCTCAGAGAAAATCTAGGACTCCTTTAAATCTAAGAGTTGGAAATTCAGCTGGGAAACCATAAATTCAGTAGATGTCTTTTCCTCAATAAATTCAGAATATTGGCCAGGGAAGGACATCCATGTTTCACAGAAGGAGTTACTGGACTTTCTGAGTGTTTCTTCTTTTATTTTTTTTCTGGTCCAGAAACAGTTGAAATGTAGCTCAGGATAAATTGCAAGGTGATGATTTACATGACAGGTGACACTGGCAAGCACATTATTCTCAGAGGAAGCATGAGATGGAATGTATTTACTGCCTGTCTGGGCAAATTATCCACTCTCAGATGTCTGGCATGTGCTTGTGTAGGAAATGTGTGTGTCCAAAAGAGCTGATAAAGGGGATGTGGGGCACAGCAGTTAATAAATGCAACCCTCCTATGGCTGTTGCTGCATTCCTCCTGCTGAACTCGCTCTAACTGAGAGATCTGGAGATCCACTGAAGCTGGGTTGGAGTGAGGGAGCTCACAGAGGAATTTCTTTGCTGCTGCAGAGGTGAGACAGGCACGGCTTTGCTGAGGAAAGGAGAAGGATCTGTGTTTGAGGGGATATCAGTGTTCAGAGCCCAGTGTGTTTTGATTTTGGAGCTGCAGGAGCCAGCTCCTTGTCTCCTGTTCCTTCCTGAGGTTGGAACATCCCATCCTCCAGGGAAACTCCTCATTTGAGATCAAGCAAATTACCCTGCTCTGGCTGCTGCTGTTGCTTGGTCTTGTCAGGCTGGCTGTGATTTACTCTTGATATTTATCCCTCTTCACCTTATCTTTCCTACTGATGAGTAAAGCAGAATAATGAAGTGGTGGTGTTAAATTCTAAGCTTGTTTTGTCCCAGGGGACTGCAGCTCACAGGCAGGGATGGACTGGGAATTTCAGTGCAGTTTTGGAGCCCTGATGTCCCCCATGGTAGCTGGTCATGATCTTCCATGTGGAGACTGCTTTAGACCATGTCTATTATGAATTATTGTGTTTCCAGAGGGTTTTTTTCTCTCTTACCCTGGGGGCAGGGTGGGGAGTTGCAGGATGATTGCTTTTTATTTGTGTGTGTGTGCCCACGGAAAGCTTGGGATCTCATCTGTCTTTTAAGGATCTGCTTCTGTTACCTAGCAGGTATTGTAGGTGGATGTGTAAATGAGGATCCTTCTGTTTACAAAGAAATGGATATATAGTATAAAAACAATTTACTTGTAAAAGACTCATCCTGCCTCCAGAATATGTTTGAATCTTAACACAAGACAAAGTAATTTAATCCCTCCCAAACCCATATGTTGTTTGCTTCTCATTTTTTCCAGCAAATTTTACCTTCATCAAAAGATAAATCAATTTGTAGCAGCTATTGGCAGCTCTTTAAGCTGCCGAATTGAACAGCTTAATTAGGGAAAATATATTAAAAGATCTGAGAGATGCTAACCTGTTCAGTGCCTCCTCTTGGTACATCTGCGTGGTCTTGCACATGTGAGGGGCTCCAGACCCCCTCCAGTTTGTCTTTGCTGCTGCTTTTATGTGATGCTTTGTGGTGTGGTGATGGCATGAGAGTTTTACTGCCCTCTAAAGCCTGGCAGGGTTTTTCTAGGCCTGTCCAGTTTGAGGATTTAGAAGTTTATTCTCTTATAATTTTCCTTTTAAATTATTACATTATTAAATTATTATTATTATTATTATTATTATTATTATTATTTGAGGGCTGTTCCCAAAGCACCTGGCAGCTGCCCAGTGTCTGTGAGCATCCCGTGCTGACCCCTGCCTGCAGCATGAGATGGAGTCACAGTCTCAGAGTTCTCACACCCAAATAATTAGGACAGGAATGATTTGCAGTGCCATTCCCAAAGATCCACTCTCATTCAGTTCCTGTGCGGTGCATTGCTTGCACTTTAGAGGGGGGGGATGGAAAAAGGCACCCAATAAAATACAAACTGCATGAGTCAGCCTGAATCCGCTGTTGTGCCTCATTCTTCCCATTAGCAAATACCACGGATGAGTGTGTGGGGAGGTGGGTATCCCCTCCTTCCTAAATGACAGCTTGTTTCAGGGCTACACTCATTTGTGATGCTGCTCTGGTGAACATTCCCAGCCTTCCAGCCTGGCTCAGCCCGTGCTGAGCACATCCCTGCCTCTCCCAGATATCCTGGGCAGGGAGTGGCTGCTGTTGATCTTGCCATTGCTAAGATGAGGACAGACCTCTGCTAGACCTGTGTTGGTGGGACAAAGCTGCCTCAGTCCCTGCCTTCAAAAACCTGCTAGGACATGGATTTTGGAAAGGAGTTTCCTGCTGCTGCTGTTGGAGAGGATGAGCATCAGCTGAGGATTTCAGAGCTGTGCTTTGCTGCAAAGCTTCCATACCTGACCTCTCTTAGGGCTCTTCCTTGGGTGATGTTTGAGTCCAGGATTCCTGGAGATGAGCAGGCTCTGGACTGGCTTCAGCAAGTAAGGGAATTTTCTTGCAAAGGCTGAGAATTCACGGATCTGAACTCCCCGAGGCTTGTGTGATGGGCTACAACAAAAAAGCAATGTTTGGTTAATTTAAGCTTCAACTTGAGGTGCTGAGATAAAACAGAGTTGATGTCAGGGTAGTCTTGCTTCAAAAGCAGAGTATTGTCAGCGCAGAGCGAAGTGTTCTCCATCTGTTCCCGTGGCTGTCAGGAGCCAATATTAGATAGCTCCACTGCAGGCTGGGAATCTGCGAGTGAGGGCTCGTGGCAAAAGCTTCATGTGGGAAGTTTCATCCCTCTTTTGCCTTGCTTTAGGTTAACTCACACCCAAACCAGTCAGGCTTTGCAAAACTGAGTGTTCCTGCTGATGTCTAGACCTCGTTTAACATCCTCCACGTTGCCCTGGAAGGACAGGGATGAAAAGGAAGCTGAAACATCAACTGAAGGATCTCCTTGTCATCATCCTGAAAATCTCCTAATGACCCAAGGAGTGGTTTCCTTGCTCTTGGAGCTTGTAGCACATGACAGACCTTGAGGTTTTTCTTCTCCCATCTCGTGGGTTTTTTGTTTTTTTTTTTTGTGCTCTGCAGCAACAGAGATGAGGTTTGGCTGCTGAGGGAAATGATGAAACTTGGAAAATGAGAGGTCTTGTGACAGGCTAACACCTCAGCTTGCTTTGAACTCGATAGTGAAATATATAGACACAATTTTCGTTGCAGGTGGCTTTTTTCATGGTAGCATGTGGGTATCTGTGCCCAGCCCCACACGTGTGTGTACATGCATAGTTATTCTTGCCTCAGCACAACGATTTCCTAACGATCTCTTACCCATCCAAGACAGATTGCTTTTCATGGTTCAGTGGCCGCAGCTCAGGCATCCATTTTAATCAATAAAACAGTCAAAAGAGAGAATAGATTTACTTGTTTCTGGTTTTTTACATTTAATTGAAAATTTTCGAGTGATTACAAACATAGCTATTGTATAGATTGTGGAGTTTAGAAGACAATAAGTGCCAAAAGAAAATTGTCCCCGGAGCCCAACCTCTTCCCCTTGTGATGCACAATAGATGTTGGTGGTTTGTGCCTGGCCTTGTCCTTTCTTCTCCTTCCTCAGGGTTTGCAAAAAGCGGGATGGATTTAATGGGGTTTTACCCAGACATTGCAGGGATGTCTGTGATGAGCAGTGTTAAATCCTCTTATTTGTCATGAGGGAGAATCTCTCTTCACATAGAATGTGGCAGGACCATGGAAAACCTGGAGATGCATCATCCCCTGAGCCCCTTGGTCACCAAACATGTGAGAGGATGGGCCATAAAATCTCTCCAGATCCAACAAAAAAAGGTTTAATTTTAATGAGAACTGATTGAAAAGCAGTTTCAGCAAAAAAGAGATTTGATCATCAACAGGGGAAAAAATGTATAATTTCTGTCATGTTTTCATGTCCAAACCAAGCCCCTCTTTCAGAAGGAAACTGTGGGGATAAATAATTGAAGAATAGGAAGGATTGGTGTATTTCCTAGTGCCCAAAGGTGCTGCTGTGTATTTATCCCTTATTAGCAGGTAGGTTAACCTTCCCCACTGGAGATTGCATTTGATCATTCAATCTGCTCACTGTTGTCAATGTGAGTGTCCAGAGGTGGGTGTGTTTATGGGGGTACCACATACATAATAATCCTTTTGAGAGTTGAATAAATGTGTGCATGGAGCGATGATTTGTTGTGTAGTGTTAGGAAAGGGAACTCCTGGACACCCATGGTTTCCGAGCTTGCAGCTTTCATTGATGCCTGATAAACTTTGCCTTTCTTCTGGGGATTCTTTGGAAAAAATAACAAGCCTTTCTTTCTCTCTGGCTGTAAATTTAATAAACCTGGAAGCAGCACAGCTGAACATATCAAAGCCACAGACTGTTAACTCCAGTGCAGGAAAACTTTAAAAACAGTCCTCGAGACCCCTGCGCTCTCTGCAAAATGAGATCTGAGTCCTCTTTAAGTTGTTTTTAATAGCTGGAATTACTGAAGATTGGTGTTTACCAGGGAATAGGTTTGTGAGGGAGCTGCCTGGTGGGTGCCCATGGTGATATCATTTCCAGTGGTATTCCTGGGATAACCTCCAGAGCACACAGGTCTCCTCACAAATTAACGCTGAACCCTTTGTGCTGCCTGGCTCTGGCTCCCAGATAGGCAATTTCCTCAATATTTTTATTATCATCTCTGATTTCCTTAGCTTCGTTGCCTGCTGGAAGCAGATTTGTTCCGGCATGGGCCAAGATGTGGCTCTGGAGGAGTGGTTGTCACCTTCCATCTGTCACAGATAGCAGCCCTGTCACCTCGAAGAGAGCGTGGCTTTGTCCCCAACAGCCCAGACCTGTGGAGCAGCTCTTGGGAATCCAGGGATTCCCAGTTTGAAGATTCCATCAGAGAAGAAAAACGGCTCATGGGGTGGTTTTGTCCACAAAATGAAGCATTTTTGTCCTTTTTATCCCTGATATGACGTTGCAAGCTGGACAACCCCACTGCAGCTGTTGGATTTGGTGCAAACACACCCCGAACAATTTGTAGCAAAACTGATTTTGCTGCCACTAAAAAAGTTTATAGATTATGGCTATTCCTTTCTTGGCAGTATTTTAACTCTTCCTCCCCATCAATTTTATAGATTTTGTGGGATTTTTTCCCCCTTGCATATCCCTCACCAGAAGGAAATAGCCATTTTGAGGAAGAACAGATCCTTTTCGCAATTTTCTTTTCAAATGCAAAATCAAATTCTCCATCAGGAAAGGCTTCAAATAGAAAACTCTGACCAGCCCAAATTAGGGGGGACTCAATTTACCCTGGCAGAATACTTTGAGAGCTGCAGATGAAAACTGCAATTTAAGTGCCTAATATTATAATTATACACCGATGTGTTTTATTAATGGGATTGAATGCTGGTAGCTTTGTAGTAATGAGCTTTTTTGAAGATCCGTGTAATGGAGTTTTCTGATGGTGAGGACCCTGCCACGCTGCTCCCTCTAAAAAGCACCTTGAAACTCATGGAGTAGCCAGGGACAGGGTTAATTCGTTGACTTGAGCAGTAATTAGTTGCCCTTCTGCTGAAGGAACCCTTCCTGGAGGGGAAGAGGAACCCAAACCTCCCGCTTGTGGTGCTGTGTGGATGATCTGGAATTTTATTGTGGGTGATTCTCAAGCAAATGAAACGTTTGGGGAGCCTTGGAGATGAAAGGTTTTGTCTTGACAAATTAGCACTTAGCAGATTGCTGGTATTAAAGAGCTGTGGGTTTAAGCGATGTGTACGGTTGGGCCTTTTTAACACAGGAAAAATCATTTTCCCATTCCCTATCAGCATTTGAATGCACTTCTGGTAATAAATAGGGAGAAAAAAATGAAACCTTTGAGTCTTTTCCTGGACCAGGACATCTCCTTCCAGCAGGGTCAGTTAAAAAGATTCGTGTTTACAGCTTTCATATTCCCTGTGGAAAAACCTGGAACAAGCCTAACCTGGGTTCTGAAATAAAGTCTTTAATACAAACTTGAGTTTTAAACAGAATGTTGATATGGGATATTCTGATAGTTTAATTTTTTTTCTTACTGTGAATTTATCACAACTCACTTCCCTCGGAATGAATTTTGGATAAATCGACAGCTTGTGTTAATTATATTAATAACCACATTAATTATATAACAGTGCATAAGAATTCAAGGCCTTCTAAGACTGAGTAGGGAGAGCAGTGAAAATAAAATGGCAATTTCTAGAGCTGTTATAGTGTGAACTCGATGTTTCTTACTTGGTGTCTTTTGACAGGGAAAAGTAACTTTTCAAAACCCACTACAATGTTCTTTACAAATCCTGCTTTTCTCTAAACGCTTCCCTTCTATGCCAGAGCATAATTAGCTTTTGTCAACTTTTCTATGGGCAGTTTTCGTTTTGCAATTTCTCTGAATGCCGTGGCTGCTTTTCTGGAATAGCTGAAGTTTTGTTTCTTCCCCTGGCATTTTTAGTCTGCGATTTTCGTGGAGAGAAAACCTCATGTTTGGCTTTCACTCACTAGTTAGGTGTCCTTGATGCATTCATTTAGGAAATGCAAAGCCAGGCAAGTGTTGCCTCGTCTCCCTTTGTTAATTAACCCAGTGTGTACAATCACATTTTATTTGGCAGCTTGACTGGAGGGCCCAGCTGCTGGGAGATGAGCCATGAGAGGGGAAACAGGAGCTTTGTGCTGAGTTAATACGCAGATTTTTGGAGCTTGTTGATGTTCCCTAGAACATCTGCTCCTTGGCACTTGCCTGTCCAGCTCAACCTGGAGCCTTCCAGGAATGGTGGAACAAGGAGAGGTGGGGAAATGGGGTGCAAATGGGAAAATGGGATGGAGAGTGAGAGACTTGCCCTACTGCTGGTGGATGCTGGTGAATGCATCAAAGAGCAGAATCTTGGGGACTTCTTCAGGGCAAAACCTCTCTCCAAAGGGCAAAGAACCATGCCTGGCTTCCAGCATCATCCTCAGTGGCTTGTGGCATGCTGGGTTTCCTGTGGGAGGGATGGCAGGAGATGGGAAGATCTGTGTCCTGTGTGTTCTCCATCCTGTCCTCCATCCCTCCTGCCCTTCTCACTCATGGTCCCTGTCAGTAACGAGGTGGGACGAGTGGGCAAGGAGACAGCTCCAGTGCCACCCTGTCCACCCCCACATTATCCTGCCTTATTACATTGTAATAAATTGAACCATTCCACTTCATTATTTCATATTTGAGGAGATTTATAGATTGTCCTGGTGGCTGAAGAGGCAGTGATTAAAGGAGCAGTGTGCTAATGAATGAGCCTCAGCACAAAGCCTTTTTAATTAATGCACAGCCCAGGGGCTGTAAACGCCTTGCTGATAACAAGCCTGGCCCATTCAGGACATGAACTGACAACTTTGCAGAGAATGAAGGCTTATGTGGAGACATGGGTATGGTATTGAAATGGCAATTAAGGCTAATAAAATGATTCGTCTGCCCATCCATCGCCCTTCTTCCCTGTGCCCGGCCCTGTCTCTGCCTTGGAAGTAATGGCAGGTGGAGATTTCATTTGGCTCCTCCAACCTTTCTTGGTGATTTAATTTACAGGCTGCATCTGTTCCTTCACAAGGCCCTTTCAGTCACATTAGAGATGGATTTTCACTCCAGGCTGTTCTGAACTCACTGGAAATTTCCCTGAGTCAGATTGTTTTGCCCGGTGTTTACAGCTGCTTTTCTTTTTATTTCTAAAAAACTTTTCTAATGGAGTGTCTTGCTGGGAGGGGAGGCAGTGAACTTGTTGGCAGTGCTGTCCATCCATCCACACTTTCAGCATTGACTCTGGGCTGGTCAGAGCCCTGGGATAAACAGACTGGATTCACACAGCTCTGGGAACGAGGGGACCTGCCAGGGTGAATTGTCAGCTTTTTTTCAGGATGGTCTCAAACCTATTCCTGATTTTTGATGAATTTCATGTCCCCTTCCTGCACATCCTGTGCTTGGTGGTGTTGGTATATTTGCACATTGGAAAAAGTGACTTTGAAAAAATGCATTAAGGAAAAAATCAATGCTTATAAACAGTGGTGACAAACTGGAGGTACCCGTTGTCCTTGGGAAGTTATGGGGCAGATGAACAGCACGGACAGGTCATTGCTGCTCCACTGAGTTCTGAAGAATTGCCCTGTTTTTTTGCCATATCCTGCGTGGTGTGCCCTGGGTCAGCCTTGTGGCAAAACACCCTTGGGGTGTCCAGGAGCACACAGGGATCAAACCAGGCATCACTGATGCCTGGCAGTTCTGGAGAATTTGGGAATGCTCTACTCCTCTGATCTTCCCCTGTGGCTTGGGAGTGAGTACCTTAAAGCCTGGCACCATCCCTTCTTCTCAGGGTTCAGCTTCTGCATTTTTCCTCGCTGAATTCCTGACAGGTGGAAGCACTATTTTTCAGAAAGGGACGTGGGAAGAGGAGCTGGCAAACTTTTGAAACAAAGTTTAGGAGAAAAAAAAAAAAAAAGACAAAAATATAAATGATGCTGCTTGTGGCCTGCAGATTTAATGATATTTGCCCATTTGATTGATGAAGATGATGAACGAGGCTTTGTGGCCTGTTGAGGGTGAAAAGTCTAAGTACCAGGATGGAGAGTAAATCAATCACTTCCCTCTCCCGTGCCAGATGGGATCATCAGTTACCTGCAGATCCCGGCAGCGCCGTACATTACCCCGGCTGAGGGACGGCACGTCAGCCATGGCTGCTGCCTCTTCTCCCCAGAGATCGATAATCCACGGCCAGGGGAAGCAACACCACAGAAATGAAACCGCTAAAACTCCTCGCCAACTTTATTCTCGCATCAGGTTTTGTTTGCTAATAGAAATATTCTGGCACATGGCTCACAGGGGTTGGGCTGGACACTGGGCCCCACAGTGCTGGGCTCTTCAGGGCAAGGTGGTGATGCCTTAAGATTTTAGCCTTTAATGTTTTTCACATCCTGTGCTGCATTAGTGCACTCTAAACTCTATAAATATAATAAATATAATAAAGTCTAGTTAACTCTTCACATTTTAGTCAGTCTTCACATTTAGTTATTTTAGTCAGACAAAACAATCCTCTAGGTCTGAGATCCATGGAGACACCCTACAGCTTCAGGCCCTGAAAAGTATAAACAAAAGTGAATTGGGGAGGGAAGAAAATGGGGGGGATATGACTTCATAGCCTGAAGCTGAAATTGGAGGATTAACCCCTGATATGTAAATGGAGCAAACTTATATCTGTCTGAAAAACTTTTGACCATCATCCAAACTGGGTTTAGCCCCTCTCAGAGGCTTTTGACTGCCCAAGGTGTATCTGTTAAAGGACGTTAATAAATACCTACTGTTATTCTCTTAATCTTGTCTAGCCTCTGTTCCAGGTAGCCACTCCAAGGCATCAGTAGGACACAGGAGAGGGAGCACATGGGGAAAAGTGCTGGTGGTTTATTGAAGAATAATCTCTGAGTGCTTGCAGTTCCATGTTCTTTTTTTGTTTTTGTTTGTGTGTTGTGTGCATATGTTTTTTCATGCCTTTATTTAGTATTTGATCACTTCCTCATCTTTACATGCTGAAACCCACAGTGTGGGGGTAAAAAATGGTTCTGTCCCTGCTTTGGGCAGAGGGATTTGGGTTGCAGGGCTGTATCTCAGTGCTGGACTCCTACAGCAGAGATCTCATTCCTAGGGCATTACGAGCCATGTCCTCCACCTGCCATCCCCCTGTTACACCTGCTTTGGGCCAGCACTGTAACTTTATTATTTTGAGTGGTATTTGCCTTACTCTTGGCAGAATCCCATGAATTATTTGAGGGTGTGTTGCTAAACAGGGTTTGACAAACAGTGTCTCAGAACCATGTAACAAGCTCGGGAGTTGGGATGTTCATCAAAAGTTTTGGGGTTTTATATTTCCTGAGTTCCACCAACCTTGTGAGCAGAGCCAATGTTATTTATGGCTTTGTGTTATGCTCCTGTAAAACTTGCAGGATTTTGATATAAAATTCTCCTGGCTTTAACTATCAGGTTTCACCTGAGCCCTGTTTTGGAGGCCGTTAATTCTTTATGTTGTCATTTCTGAAGACCCTTTTACAGCAGGAACTTGGCATTATATAGCACTTAATAATGGGCATGTTGCACTCCAAAGCAAAGAACATTCTGCTGTGTTCAAACCTCTTACAGTGATCACTGCAGCTGCTGATGGCCAGGACAAATGTGCCCAGTGTTTTGCAATGTATTTGTGTAGGGAAGCATCATCCTGCTCAGGTAGTTTTTGGGTTGTGATTTATGCTCAGAGGTGCTGCAGGACTTTCACACTCTCTGAGTTCTGCTGTCTAATAAAGTCCCAAGTTGTATCAGTAGAGATCTGCCCTTGGGAAGAGTCCATCCCTCTTGTTCACTTGGTCCATTGACCTCCCCAGTCTATTATCAGGACTCATTGGAGAGCTGGCCTTAATTACCTGGCCTCAATATGATGAGTTTAATGTCCTGCTCAGACAGAGAAGCTGTCACTTGCAGAGGTCCTCACCAACCATGAAGAACACGGTGGGAAGCAAAGGAAGGAGGAGCTGTGGTGATGCAGGGAAGCAGGAGCTGAGATCCTTTTAATGTGTATTCCTGAGTTTAAGACTCTAGGAAGGGAGATGTGAAGGGCCAGGCTTGGTCCTGTCACAGCAGATGCAGAACCAGCATTCAACTTACAGCCACAGCTGATGTGAAAACAGGAGGATGGGGTGAATTTCTGACAGGGATGGCTCAGCGTTGTTTTTTCCCCTGGATGTGTTGCAGATTCCTTCTGTGACCTTGAGGATGTTTTCAAATCTTTCTTTTCTTCTTGTATCTGGGCTTTCTAGGGCAGGGACCATCTCTTACAATGTCTGCTTAATCGAGGTCTGCCTCTTGTTTGAAGTCTCTGGGCACTGCTTTTGATATCAATAACAATCATGACAGCAAGAGACCAAAGACAAAGGAACAATTCCCGGGAAAAAAAAATAGAGCAGTGGTGCTCTCCTGTATTGGTAATTCAGGGGTAAGAAATATAGATGAGTTTTGACAAGAAATAAGAAATACTGGGGAGCTCAGACTGCAGTTCTAGTGTGGACTGAAATCTGGTGTACAACGAACAAGCTTTCCAGACCTCCCTGTGCTCTTTCACCTGGGTGGGAGGGTAGGAAGGGAAACACAAATGTTTCCTAAGAGGGTCTGCTTGAATTCATAGTGCCTAGAGCAGGGTTGTGAGATGGGCCTTGAATCCAGGCAGGAGCAGAGGATTTAGGGAGAACAGTCTCTCTTAATAAATCCACAGAGCACCTGACTTGCAAATGGGTGAAATAGAGTTTTTCAGGTTGGAATTGCTGGCTAAATCCAGGACTTCTATGCAGCCCACTGCAGTCATTAGAGAGGGCCTTAAACCCATTCTCTCCTTTTCATTAGCATTGACCATTAGCTCTGGAGAGCCGTGTTATTGATATAAATGTCTTTGAAACCTCCCGAGCTCCAGGCTTTGACGGATTTCATAGGCTGGTTAGGGAAAGTGTTTCTTTTCATCAGTTTTGAATTTGTCACTATTTCAGGGGAATCAAACGGGACTTCTTGTGTTGCAAGGCAGGGAGGGTAGAAATACCAGATGTACTTTATCTCCCTCACTCATTAATTCATATGCATTTATCATAAGACTTCCTATTTGTCTCCTTTATAAGATAAATAATCTCAGCCCTTCCAATCCCTTGTCATATGCAGACAAGAATGATTTAAGGAGCTGGAAAAGTTCCATATGACAAGAGATACAGAGATTCAAGTGTTGAGTCTGGTCCTATCATTTCTGGAGGACAGAGCAGAAGATGGACATGACTGGGCTGAATATCCTGGTTTCTCTGCAGATGTGCTGTGGCTAGCACATGGACAAGTACATGGAAACACATCTGTCCACCCCATTTTTGATGCTGATAACACATTCTGGGCTAAGTTTGAATTTTGTACAGAATAAGCTACATTTGATAGGAGCTGTCTGTATGGCCTCTTAGTCCCGAACCCAGAGGTGGATGCTGAACATGTTTGAGTCATTCCCTCCACAGGAATGTTTTATAACTTGGCTGAGGCTGTAGCTGTGGTATTTGCTTAAGATCTGATCTAGATCTCCTGTAATTGCAAGCTGTCTTCTGGAGGATTTGGAAGAGCTAGGCTGCCTTATTCCCTTCCTCCTAATTTGAAGGTTATGCATCACTGTTTTCCCCTGGAATACAAGAGTCTTTCCTGGGATACTCGGGAGGATCAGAGGAGGAATAGCAGCAGCCCTGTTTTAGGGTACTAATCCTCTTGTAAATCCCAGCATTTGTATATCTCTAATAACAATTCCTGGCACTTGAATGATGGTTTAAGCACAACCATAAGGAAATAAACACTGAGCTAATCCTCTCAGCGCCCGGGGAGCAGCAGGGTGAGCAAGTAGTTAATGTTTGTGGCGTGGCTGGGGCTGCTCTCCAGTCCCTGGGCACCCAGAGGGCCCTGGGAGCAGCTGATGCCAGGAGAGGTGTGGGCACAGGAGGCACGGCTCACCTGAGAGATGTCCCTGCAGCATCCTCACCTTACCCCTCGCTCAGGAGCTGCCTGTGAGCTCAGACGGAACCAACTGCTTGAGAAATCTCTCCCTGCAGCCCAACCTAATTTGTGCTGTCAATCCCCCTCGCTTCCCGCGCTCGTATTTAGCACCATTGATTTATTGGATTGCAGGAATATTAAGAACCTCAAACTATTAGTCCTGATTATAACTTCTTGGCGGCTTCATCACTCCATGTGTCTTGCCATGCTTGGGAGGAGACAGACTGGGCCCTTCGCTTGCTCCCAGCAAGCCTCAATTTACCACTCTTCTCCTCTCTACCTTTCCCTGCCCTCCAAAACTTTCCCAAACATGCTCTCCTTACAGCCACAGGTATTTTTGGGAGGGCATGGAGGAATGGAATAACTTTCCCAAGCTGAGATGGACTCATGCATAGCAGAACCAGGGAGCTGAGGTTGCTTTTGCCCTTGCACCCAATGTTCCCAATGCACTGGATCTTCCCTAATTTCTCCTCTACTGCTTCCCATCACTTTGCTCCCTTCAGAGCACTTAACACTGCCTTTTCTCTCCTACCTTCAATGTCTTTGAAAATCTCAACATCTTTGGCCTCAGAGCAGCCTGCAGACTGTTTTCCCTTCTCATCCCTTTTCCAAGTCCTGGGTGCTTCCAAAAAGAAATGGGGTCATCCTGAGTACAGATGGGAATGCATTTAGAGGAGTAAACACTACAGGCAAAGAGATGCTGCAGTGGCCCTGGTTTTGAAGCTGGCCTGGATCAAGAGAAGAAACAGCCTCTGGCAGTGAGGGAGGGGGAGAGCAGGGAATTTGGGGTGAGAAAAGTGCAGAAAGGAACAGTCTGTGCTCCACACTGTGCCCGAGGGAGGTGTGGTGTGTGCAGATGGACCAAGTCCTCCCTGAGCTCCTGCTGGGGCCTGAGTGCAGGGACAGTGCTTGGAGGGGCTGTGTGAGCTTCCTCTGGCACCACCAGGATTTTGGGGGTGTGCGAAGGGGCTGCAGTCCCCAACTCACACTGCCTGTGGGGAATGCAGCAGAGTTTGTGTTTGTTGGCTTTGCGACTGTCCTGCCTTTCTGCTTGGCTTTTCTTCCTGTGGGAAGGTGTGGGGTCGTAAAGGAGCCCCCTGAGCCTTCAGGCTGGGGTCACTGGGGTTAATGCTCACTGGTACAGGCTGGTGGGGTCTGGCAACTTGCACCATCAAAGCTGTGCTTTGCAACAGGGGCCAAGACTTCATGGGGGAAATGGCCTAAGAGAGTTCATTTGTGGGGGAAAAAATAAAGAGAAGGGGCTTTTAGATTTGGAGAGTTCCACATTATTAACATCAGAGCTGCTCTTACCTCTGCAGTGCCCTTTAAATGATGCTGGCGCTGCCAAGGTCTCCCAAAATCCGGATGGGTGGGAGCTCCCTGCCTGGGGTTGCCAGCTGTGTGGTGCTTTGGAGAGGGTGTCCTGTCCCACGGTGACTGTAATGGGTGGGGGGAGAGGCAGCAGGATCCCACCACCCCCATCCCTCCTCTGCATCTGAAGAGAGCTGCATCCAAGCTGCTGGTGTGGGAATCCTTAAAAGCAGAGTGTTTTGGGAAAGCTGCAAAAGACAGACCTCAGAGACAGCAACTGAACTGGACTTTCACAGCATTAAAATTGCTGTGTTGTAATACAGCAATGCTTAATGCGAGCAAAAAAGATTATTTAATCAAGTAATAAGCAAATATAGTAAAGCTATGAAACACCAAGTAGTTAATAAACAATAGAATTTAAAAACTTTCTTTTTAGTTAAACCAAGAGACAGAGCTGGGAGTGGTGTCCCCACTCCTGAGCCTCCTTTCCTGCCCTCCAGAGGCTCTGTGGTGAGATAAGAGCTCTGTCTGCAGCCCTGTCCACCTTCCATCTCTCAGGGCCTCAGGAATATTTCAGAGGAAGGGTTTCTGTAGGAATTTATAAAATTAGAGGGTTTTGGGAAAGATGCAAAAGGCAGGCCTCAGAGACAGCAGAACTGTGATTAGAGTTAAGCAGTAGCTATGAAATAAGTTAGCAGAAAAATTATGCAAAAAGTATAAAAGTAAGGACAATTAGAACAATAGTCTGTGTATTAACACTTGTCTAGAGTAACTTTTTAAGCTGCAGAAAAGTTCATCTAGCAGGATATTAGGAAGTTTAGGAAGCCAGCTATAGGTTTCCACTCTGCTGGCCCGTGGCTGGATAACGTCTGGGCGAGCTGCTGCTGAGTGATGGCTGGGGAGTGCTCCACAAAGACCTGGCCCTTGCCCAGGAGAGGCTTTCCATCACTGCTTCCAGCCCTGTGGCCATGCACTGCTTTAGCCTAATTGCAGCAGCTCTGCTTAATAGACTTCGGAGCCTGGACTGCATCTCACGGCTTTTACTGCCCAAGGAGCACCAGTCCTGCTGTGGATGGAGCCAGAGAACCACAGGGTGTCCTCAGCTGGAAGGGGCTGTGGCAGCAGCTCTCTGGCCACAGAGAGAAGCACAACTTTCCCAGGCATTGTTATGGGAAAGGCTGTGCGAAGATCAGAGAAAAGAATGAGAAACAATTCTTATCTTCGCTTGCTGCACCTGGTGTTGTGAACGTGTGGAATGTGTTATGGAGATTTGTTTGGTTTCTTAATTAACCAATGGTAATAGTGTTTAGGTTGGAGGGCCAATTAGGTCGACCTGTAGCAAATTAGGGTGTAAAAGTACAGGTTTCTTAATAAAGATTATTGATCAGCCTTCTGTAATGCATGTATGCTAATTATTACCTGGCCAAGGACCTGGTACTGTAATAAGGGACCACAAGAATCACCCAGTCCAGCTGCTGGCCCTGCATAGACACCCAACAATCCCAGCCTGCTTCAGAGAGCATTGTCCAACCCCTCCTGGAGCTCTGGCATCTTCAGGGCTGTGCCCATTCCCTGGGGAGTCTGGGCAGTGCCCAGCACCCTCTGGGGGAAAACCTTTTCCCAGTCATCCTAAAATCCACCCTAACAGGGTGGATCCTGTTTCCCCCCCCCCCCCCCCCCATCACTTCCAGGGTAGGACAGCAGCATCACTTGCAGCTGGAGTTTTAGGTGCTGCTCTCACCTTCAGCAAACAGAAGTGAAGCACACTGGATTTGGATGCTTAAATCAGTACTGAGCAACTCCTCCATTCACTTCCAGCCCTCATCCTTTCCCCTCTCCAGCCTTGCTCCCTGCTCCTGCAGTCCAGAGCTGGTGCCTGGGATCGCAGCAAACACGTTACTCACAGAGCAGCCAGCCTGCTTAAGGACCTAAATTTATTTCATTTTCTAAACTGCAGCTGGGAAAAAATAAGAAGCCATTAGGCTGTCAGTTGTCAGAGCTTTACAGGAGCATCAACACATCATGTTTTTCTTTACTGAGACATTAAATGTGTCAAGACCCAGTGATGGACTGTGTGGATCAGATTCAGAGGGCAGAAGGGATGGTGAGTGAGGGCAGGATGGTTTTCTCTATTCTCCCAGGCTCCAGAGTCTTGGCAATGCTGTGCTTTCCCAAATGTCAGAGTCCTTCAGCTGCTTCCCCTTAATGGAACCAGTCACAGGTGTCTGCAGGGATGTCAGCAGGGAGCTGAAGCTCAGGTGCTCGCCCATCACTGGATGAAGCAGAACCACAAGTGTCTGGTGCAGCCCTTGTGGGGAGGATTTGGATGCTGCTGGCAGCCAGGAGCATTTCTCCCCATTTTCTCCCCGTCAGGAGGTTAATGACTGCCTGACCACAGCAATGTGCCAGGGCAGGGAACTGACAGGCAGAGCAATGTGGAAATCGTGACTTAAGCTAAGGAGAATTCAATGTGAATGGAGGTTTTATTATTTTCCAAAGTACAGCTGGACCTGGGATTTTTATTTTGTTTTTTCCCATGTTTGTCAGATGCCCAGAAACTTCCCAAAGCCTCCAACATCCCAAGGCTCTCCAGAATGCAGTGTTTGGTCTGCACGTACACGAGATGTGTGGCAAATATTTTATTTCAGATGCTGGCATATTTGCACTGGCACTGACTGCGTTCCATGTGAGTGATGAAAGGCCCTGTATAAATACGGTGTTTCCATTGGTATTGATTGCATTATGATTGCAATTACACTTGCAATGGAGCTGCCTGCATTATGTGTGTTATTAGATTGGCACTCATCATTAGTGCCTGCCTGAGACCACTTTCTTTTTCCTCGAGTCGTGTCTGACACAGCAGGGATGGAGCTGTGGAGGCAGAGCCAAGGCTGGGCTTGGGATGTTGGGTTTTCCTGCAGCACTGACCTGCCCAGGGCTGTGCCTGGGTGGTTCTGCACCTGAGCAGCTCTTCCCACCCGTGCAGGGGAGTGGCTGATGCTCTCCTGGTTGTCACTGCTCCGTGCCTTCAGCTGGATGTCCCCTCCCACACGGGGTGGCTGAGCAGCTCAGCTCTCCGGGCAGCTCCTGCTGCACTCCCTCCTGGTGTGTTGAGATCCCTAAAATTCCAAGATGCCATTTAAAATTCCTTCTTGCTCTCTGTGCTGACCTCTTCATTACAGACCCAAATTGCCTTGGATATACTCTGTAGTAAAATGTCTCTTCTTCTTTGATTCAACCTCTGTCTTTATTTTTTTTGTTCTTTTGTTTTGTGAGATGAGGGTGCTGCGGGCTCAGAGGCGGTTTTGATATTTTCCAAGTCAATATCTCTTCCTGCTAGGAACAAGATGTAATCTGTGTGTGTGTGCCTTCACAGGCTCACACAGAGCATCATCAGGCTCCTGGAACAGGAAGAAAGGGATGTGCATTCCCCAAACGCAGCAGGGAGCTCTGACATTGCCTCTCCCTGGCCTCTGAAGCTGGTGAGAGGATTGCCCTTTGCTGCCCTGCCCTGGAAATGTCATCCTGGCTGGAGAGGGAGTTCTGTGCCTGCCCCTCGCCCCAGGCTGAGGCAGCTCCGTGGCAAATTGATGAGGAGCAGATGCTTTGAGCCCAGGAAGGGTTTTCCCCGCCTGGGCAAGTGTTAATGGGAAAGGTTACAGGTATGATGGGGAGTGAGGACCGGAGTGGGAAGGGGCAGATGGATAAGGCAGGAGGTGGAAGGATGGGGGGAGGAGAGAGAAGCAGGATGTCTGTGCAGGGCTTTCTTCATCCACTCTCTTAATTAGAGAGGAGACCCCAACCTGGCCACCCCTGAGCCCTTGAGGAGTGATGGGGGTTTGCTCTGGGCTCTGCCTCTGGCCTCAGCACTGCCCCAGGGAATCTGTCTCACACTTAAAGAAAGCCAAAATAATTTTTAAAAAATCACAAAGGGGTAAAAATGGGGAGGGGGAGGTGGGCATGAGGAAGGGACACAAAATACACTCCCTCTCTGACAATCCACATGAGTTTGAAGTCAAAACATTCTGTGCATGTCTGTTTTTTCATTCCCTCACCACCTGGTAGCTATTATCAGATGACAATTTATTCCAGGCATCCTCTTGGGAAGATATTTCACAAGCATGAAGATTTTAAATCCAGAAAGGGCCATGCTTGGCATGGTGTGTGCCTAAACCAGAGTGTTTGGCTCCCCTTCCCATCCTGGGCTGTGCCCCTCGCTGGGGTTTTGTGTGTGTTCCCCTGGCAAAACCTCAGGATTTGCCTCTGAAGTCCAGGAGCCTCCACTAGCTCTGAACCACCTCTTCAGGAAGAATCTCCAGCCACAGCTGGGAGAGGGAAGGACTCTTGCAGTTTGGCTGGAAGAAGGTGGGGGAGTTGTGCCTGGGCTCTGGGACATGCTAAAAAAGGAATTTTATGTTGTGTAACCTCAGGAGGTTTGCAAGGCAGATGGAGATGGCTGCAGAGGAGCAGGTAGAGCACCTGTGTTTCTTTGGAAGGAGAGGATTCCCTCAGCAAACCTCAGCATGCCTCAACATGGTTGTCTCTGATTCAGGACTTTGTCACCAGGATAAATTGATGCATCAGCCAGAGCCTTTTGTCTTTGCTTTTCCTTTACCTTGGAGGCTTATTAGTCAAATTGGTAACTATTAGAATATTACTTTACTGCTAATGACTTAGTAATAGGTTGCACTGGGATGCAACTCCAAAACCTGCTGTATTTTATGGGAGAGGATGGCTTTTCCCCCTGTGTTATGGCTTCCTGAGCTTTCTGCCATTAGAGAATTCTTCCCCTGGTGTAAAATCCCATCCCAGCTCCTCCTGCAGTCCCTCTCTGGACACCCTGTTTCCCATATTCCCTAAAAGTGCCTTCCTGGTGCCGCAGCCAGGCGTGACACACGGGGCTGTGAGCACCTCGGTGCCTTGCCAACGGTGAAAATAGACTTGTCATGTTTCGTTTGGTTTGGTTTCCAGCAGATGTATTCACAAATAACTTCATTTGATGGCAATGATGGGGAAAGAAAAGAAAATCATCCCCATGATTTTCTGAATGTTATCCAATGATCTATAAAGCTAGGCAGAAATTTAAAAAATAAAAAGAGAAGGAAAAAGGAGGAATTGTGAAGAGTTTGACAAGTGTGTCAGTGTTTCTTGAACACATTACAGCACATAATTCAGTTGGCTTGGGTTCCTAAAGCACTTCAGTGCTGGCTCCTGAGTGCTGAGCTGGGCTGTGCTGCCTGTGTTCCCAACACATGAGGGACACAGCATGCAACAAAATGCAGGAAAAAGTCAGGGAGCCTTTAATGCTCCTGGGGCTGGAGTGATGGTGTTTGAGGAGGGAGGGGTGTGATCAGATCACTTGGGCTGTCCCTTCTGCTGCCAGAGTCACAAACTCCAGGGTTTACAGGGCCCAGCATGGTGGGATCTGCAAAATCCAGGGAATCACTGTCTGGATTTGCTTCTGGCCTGCTCCCACTGTGAACCCAAATTTCCCAAGTGTGCTGAACACAGCAGGTGTGGTGCCAGGGGAGTGCCAGCAAGCACCCCAGTGCCCGGGGTGTGCCAGAGCTCCTCTCCTGCACTGCAGCTGCATTAGAAACCTGCTCAGGTGCTGCTGGCTGCAGGCTGGGTGTGCAGATCCAGGGTTATGGGAGGAGCTGGGCCAAGCTTCCCCTGCCTGCAGAGTCCCACTGGAGTGGTGCTGCTGGTGGTTTGTAACCTGTAAAATCAGAGGGGCTTGGTCACTTCAGCCAAGTAGCTGCTGTTCAGCACCCCCATCACTCTGCATTTTGGTTTGCTCTTGTTTAGGAGGTGGATTTGTTTTGTTGGCAGGCGCTGGGTGAGGGAGCAGTGCCCAAGCAGAGGGGCTGTCACTGCAATTCCGGATAAGGCGGCGTGAAGCAAGGAAGGGGAAAATATAAGCAAATAATAATAATAATACAAGCAGAATAAAAAATAATGCCATAGGAAGATTTAATGCAAATTCTCTTCCTGCCCTGACTGTGACTGGTGACCAGTTCTGTGATACTGGGTTTGGTCACCAGGATGGGGGCTCTGAGATGGGACAAGGGACATGGAGCTGGGTTGCTGGGACACTCCAAGAGCCTGGTGCCCCATCTGAGGGCTTGTCTCCAGGTGCCTGGAGGCACAGTGCGAGGCTTTGTCTCTTGTTTAGAGAGCCTTGGCTTTTATAAGTTCAAAAATGAGATGGCAAATTGAATTTATTCATGAGCATGGAGGCTCTCTGGGGTTTCCTCTTTAATTCAGTAGACTTGCTTTAAGGGACTCTGTTTTAGCAGAGAAAGAATGGAGTTGGTGCTTTCATCTTTCAAGCTCCCTTTGCTGGTGTTCCCCCCTTGCTCCTGAGTCCTGCAGAGCCTGTCCCAGAGCAGAGATGTCCCTTTTTGTGGTTCCCATCCCTCTGTGTGTGGGATGCTGTGCTGGGTTTTTGGGACAAGGCTCTGCTCCCTGTGCAGGGGTTTGGGAGGATCCGTGACAGGGGGTGCAGCAAAGCCCACCCAGGGCCCACCAGGGTCCCTTCTCCTTCCTCCCCACCCCCTTTGGAGCAGGAGCTGTCTGGGTGGGGTGATGCCTCCACCCTGGCTGGCAGCTGGCCCGTGCCACATTGTCACTGCCATCCCAGTTCAGGCTAATGGGTGCCATATGGAATGATCCTCCCACCCCCACTCTGTGCTCCCAGGGAGCCCCGAGGGGTTTCCAAGCAGTGACAGGAGCAGTCACAGGCACAGGGACCCGTTAGTTGCTCTTTCATGGCTCAGCAGGCTCCGTTTCCACCTGCTGCTCTCCAGGGAGTCCCCGTGAGCTGCACAAGGTGCCGTGGGCAGGGAAAAGAGGGCGTTTTGTGGGATGTGAGGCATCTTTGCAAAAGATGAGGAGGCTCAGCAGGCTCCGTTTCCACCTGCTGCTCTCCAGGGAGTCCCCGTGAGCTGCACAAGGTGCCGTGGGCAGGGAAAAGAGGGTGGGATGTGAGGATCTTTGCAAAAGATGAGGGTGTACATTGGATTTGGGTGTTAAATAGCCCCTCCCAAGTTTTGGGATATGCCCGTTTCCCTCCCTTTTTCATTGGCATTGCTGCTGAAAAAGTGAAGGTGTGTTCAGGGAAGGAGGGGAGCCAGAGGCTCCTCCAGCCTGCGAGCACAGCTTAGGCTGGCGGTGCTTTTGTCTCTTGTTTAACCCAACAAAGCCCCATGGGCTGATAACCTCTGAGGGCTGCGCAGCAGCTCTTGTATAAGCCATGGAAATCAGGAGAATTTTGCTGTGGTTTAAGTTTGTTATGAGCTGAATGTCAGCCTGGGCTTGTCGTCCCTCTGGGAGCGCCGGGAGCCGGCAGGCGGGAAGGTGCAGCGCTAAAATTCATTGCCTGCTGAGCTGGCTGCTGCTGTGTGCACACCTCGCGCTCGCAGCGAGTCTCTGGGGCTGTAAAACGCCGTGGAAGGAGGTGATAAACCCCCCGAGACTCCGGCAGAGCTGCACCTCCCCAGCTGCTCCCGCGGTAATGGGACCTCCTGATGCACGGCGAGATCTTTACTGGGAAGGTGCCATTGAAGGGCAGCGTCTGATGATGTTTGGATCTTAATGTTTTACAGCTCCCCTGCCTTCGAACAATGCCTAAAAATACTAGTGTATGCAAATTATAAACTAATTTAGATGATGGAGCATGGGAATATTGCTCATACTCCCCAAGCATGGCATTTCCAATCATATCTTCGTTTCATTTTTAAGCAAAGAAATCATAATCTTGACATGTTTATCATTCAGTGCCTGCACCAATTATCTCTTTGGGTTCATTCTATAGTTCATAGAACTGATAGATTATGATCATGTTGTTAGGAGAATTGTGCAATCATTATTCCTCCAGCTGGAGGAGAAGTTGCAAAACAATTATAAAGAATGATTCTCCTTTGGATTGCTTTTGGAGTTCATGGAATAGGCAAGTTCCCATTACCAGGGACCAGGAGCTGCAAGGTTCCTGCCACCGGTGGGTTTGAACTCTTGTGATCCAAACCCTGTGTCTTGAGATGCTCATTTCCTCCAGCAAGCTCCAGTTGTAGTTATTATTTTTTTATGGGTTGATATCAGAGAGATGAATGCCATTGGCTGCACAAGGGCTGCAACTTGGAATGATAATTTCCAGTTTAATTACAGTGCAGGGCGCTGGGGATGCACCAGTGGATACCTTTTGGGTTAGAAATTGAGACTCGAGGCTTTGCATCCAAATAACCCAGTGTGGAATTTTGACTTTAAATTGGGTGAAGTGTGGCTCCCCCAAATTAAGCGTTGTTTTCTTTCAAGGTCCTTAATGAGACGCATGGGATTGTGACCCTCCCAATGAAAATATTTGCAGGAGATGCTGCTAAAGAGTCCTCTGGGAATTTGGGAGTTGAAGGCAGCATGCTCCTAGGGGAGAGCTTTTCTTTGATCCCCAGAAGGAGCTCTCTAATCTCTTCCATAAACACACTTGGGCAGCTCCAGGATGATTTGGCAGCCCTGCCTCTGTGATGGATGGTCCCCAGAGGACCACGCTGCCTCCCCACTCCTCCCCTGCCCCAGTTCTGCACTCACACTATTGAATTTTCAAGTTACTTGACCAGAAGGCAGCAGAACCAGAAAAACAAATGTCTCATCAAGACATCATTCCCACGCAAGGATTTTGCCTCCAGGGCTTTTCTTTCCCTCCTCATGTCCCAGCTGGTGTCAGGACATGAACAAAGGGCCATCCCCAGTGCCTTGGCTGCATCCGTGCTTATCCAGTTTGGGGCTGGATGAAAGCCCCTGTCCCCCAGGCCTTTTTGTTTTGCCTTCTCCAAGTGGTCAATATCGACTGCTCAAGCAGAGCTATTTATTTAAGAATGCACCTTGTCAATATTTATGTAGCCTGCAGCTGGCTGAGTGCTCCAGAGCAGTGTGGGGAGTGATGGACGGGCAGGGGGAACTCTCCAGCTGGGAAGGGCTCTGTGCTGGGGAAGGAGGGAGCAGCCTTTGAGGGGCTCTGAGGATTTTGCTGTGCCTTGGAGTAGCAGTTTCCTCCCTCTGTTGCTCACACTTCCCTCCTCCTTCTCTGAAATTCTTCCTTTCCCTCTTCGTCCCCACTCTGGAGGGCTCAGATTTTCCTTTGGGGAGGGGAGAGGACAATCACATGCTTGCCATGAGACCCTCAGTTCCTTTTGGGAGCAGAACTTGCTTCTGCTGTTACTTACCTGTTTAAATTACATGGCAAATAACAGAGAACCTTCAATTAGGTTACTCAGGTGTTGCACACTCAGGCAACTTGGGTCCTAGACCCAAGCTCATGTTTTAATATGAAACCTGTTTTCATATGCTGGCTAGAGGTGCCAAGAGTCCTTCAACTTTAGATGAAACATGGAGAAACTGGCATTATTATGTATTATTTTCCAACACCTCCCACCCTGAGCTCCTGGAGTTAACAGGCTCCCTGTAGCTCTCCACTGGCTGGGATTTAGTAGATTGATAAACACATTTTATTTCTTTAGAAAGGGGAAAAGTTGTTTACAAATTTTAAACCAGAATGGAAATGTTGTTTTTAGTTAGGACCGTTTCATGAACAATAACAAAATAATGTTTAAAAAGCCTTTGAAGTGTCCCTTTCAATAGCAAAACTGAAGTGCTGGGGGGAATATTAAATGTCACAAATACAAGGTATTAATGCTTATTAATGAGCTAAGAGAAGAACAAAATGCAACTGAAAGCAGAAATTCATGTCTGACACCAAACCTTTGTGAAGGCTCTGCCACATCTCCACAGGAGAGGGTCATATCTCTATTTAAAAACAAATAAAGCCACCAAATGTGCCTTTGGGGGAAAATCAGCTGTGGGGCTTCCAGATTTACAGTGGTGTTGTATTAATGGTGGTCAAGGGAAGACCCTTCTTGGTAGGAAACACCCAGGGAGTTGTCTCTGAGGTTCTTGCATCTTCCTTATGCAGTGTGGCATGGATGTGTTTAAGTGCTGCTAATTCTGCTTGACAGTGCTTTTCTCAAAGTGTGTTTGACTTTTTTAATATTAGACAGTGGAAAGGGTATTATTTTTGGTCAATTCTCCTTTTCCTTTTAATTATTGTAGCAAGGATACAAAAAGCTTTTAAAAACAGGTCCTCTGATGAGTCCGAGCAACATTTGCCTGTCTTGAAGAGCAGCTCCAAGGAGAACACAGGACATATTTCCAATTACTTCATGACCAAACCATTACAAAATAAAAATATTTCCAAGTGCCAGAGGAGGGAGCCAGCAAAACACAGGAAATCAGAACATTTCTGCCTTTTTAATATCTCTTTTCCTAATGAAATCAGAAGAAATTGAGTGGAGCAGCACCAAACTTTGCTGTCACTTGAGAAAGAGTTGATAAAGTGGTTTCAGTGTGTGATGGATGAGTTGGGAGAACTCACTTTAAAAATCAAAAGTTTTTGGCTCTGGGAGGATGGGGCTTTCTCCTTTCTGCTCTTCCCACCTGCTCCAGTCTATTTTTTGCAATAACCTCAGGGGTTATTTCTGGCCTTTTCCCTGCTCTTGCATCACAGAGCTATCCATGGGAATAGCTTGGGAATTTTTGCTTGTCCAGGCTTGTCACTGCTCTCCCCACAAAGCAGAGCTGGATTTTGCTGATGGGCTCTCGGATGGGCCAAGGCAAACGATAATTCATGGCCTCACAGAATGGTTTGGGTTGGGAGGTACCTTAAATCTCAACTCATTTCAACCCCCTTCCTGGGGAGGCACACCTTCCACCAGACCATGTTGCTCCAAATCCCACCCAACCTGGCCTTGGACACTTCCATAACTTGGGTACACATTCTCCCTGGAAAAAGGAATGATGGCAGGGATAGCCCCAGCAGGGAGCTGCAACATCCCTTCCCGGGAGGACGTTGGGAGACGTGCTGGAGTGCAGCTCCTCGCTTCCCTGGCGAATGTGGGGACCAGGGTGCTGCCTGGAAAAGCTGGGGGAGGCAGGGAAAAGGACATCTGTGAGATGCCGGAGGCGTCTCTCCACCCCGCAGCGCTGCTGTCGGAGGCAGGGAGGGATGGAGAGAGCTCTGCTCTGCCCTGGGCAATGCAGGCGAGCTGGGTGACTCCAAACACCCCTGTGCAGCCCCAAAACTCCTCTCCAGTGCCTGGGATGGGTGGGAGGTGCCAGTGCCGCTCAGTTTTGGGCCTTGCCTTTGGGTTTGCATGCGCTCCGTCACTCCACAAATTCCCACTCCCCGTCGCCTTGCAAAATGCCTGCGCCGCATATGAAATGGAGGAGATAAAATTACAGGATCTGAGAATTGGCCGGGCTCTGTGCAATATATAACATACCAGATGGTCCTACAGGATGCCTCTGAAATATCTGTGCAATAGCATTTTAAGAAACTGATATAACTGATCAGGCAGCATATGGAAAAGACTTTCTGTGCTCTGTGAGGGTGCGGTGCCCCCTCTCCCAACACCTGCTCTGCCTCCCCAAATTAGGGGTGCCACGCAACAATGAGCATCTCCCATCCTTAATGGGAGATGTTCCCATCACACATCTGGGACAGGGCCCTGCAGCTGGGAGAGAACCATTCCAGCATGACTTTGTCAAAATGAAAAAAAAGAAATAAAGTTGTTGTCAATCAAGGGCAGAGTGAGAACACAGTGGTTTGGTGGCTTCTTCACAACAGCAACCTCCAGGATGGCCTTTTCCTGGGAGCATCCCAAGAATGGGGCTGTTTGCACAGTTTGTGACCACCCAGCCTCCCTCCTGCTGCTCTACTGTAAACAGGGTTTTGGTCACATATTTCCCACCTCCCCATGCCTTAAGCAGAGAGCAGTGGGTTTGTGGGAGCAGACAGACCCCCAGAATGCTCCTTGTGGAAGGGAAGGAGCACCTCCCTCATCCCTGGGCAGCAGCACAAGCCCTGGGTCTCCAGCTGGAGTTTTTCCCCTTCTCTCCATCCCTTGAGCCCCCCCAGTCCATCCAATTTTGGATGCACCTCATGTGCTCATCTTGCCCATGGTGTCCCTGGGCTGCCTCTCACCCTGTGCACATCCAAAGCCTCTCCTGCCTGTTTGCTGCTCCCTGCTCCTCTGCCTGGCCTCACACGTGGGCTGACCCCTCTGTCAAACAGAATGGACAATATTTCCTCTCCACAAGGCTTGGCTCATATTCTTTGAGGTACTTCGGGGTCACGGGATGAAAGGCTCCTTGCTGCTTCTGCAATGAGTCCAAGTCGAGCTAAGAATAGATCTATAAACAAGCCAGCAGGGAAGGCTTCCCTAGGGAACCTCTCAGGACTCTCAGAGAATGTCATTGCTGGAGTCATTGTCACAGGAGATGTGGACCCTGCTGAGCCCTTGCTCTGGGGGGTGCCTGCCTTTCCTGTGTGGGGGGTGGCTCTGAGCAAATCCTCTCCCAAACTGCAGGTTGCTTTTGATCCCAAGGAGCAGCGCTGGGGTTGGACACCCCAAAGCTGAGGCAGGAGAGGGAATATTGCATCCTGTGGCTGCAGGAGCTGTGGTGGGCAATGTTGCAGGACGCAGCTGGTGGGCTCTTGTTGGGATCTGGAGTGATGAGACCAGTTTTCCTCCCAAACCTTTCTCCCTGGGTGCCCTGGGAGAGGGGTGAGCGCTGGGATGAGCTGCAGGGCTGGGTTTTTCACCGGCACGTGAAATGCTCTGGCAGGAGGCTCCACGCTCTGTTGCTACCCACGCTCGTGCAGAGAGGTATTTTGAGCTGTCAGTCTGGCGTGCTGTCTGTCTGTCCACCCACCCAGGCATCTATAAAAATCCAGGCTGGATTAAATGTCTGTCAGAGCCCTGCTGCTGGGGCCAGGGCTCCTGATGCTGATTGTTGTCCTGGAACCCAACGTCCAGGTGGAGAGGGTCAGGACTGGAGTCTGAAATGAGCAGCTTGATCAGCTTGATCCCTGTTTCTGGAGTAATCTACATGAAAGCTGGGAGTGGGAATCTTGCAGAAAGCAGGCTTCCCTCCTTTGTCTTTCCTGACTCTGTTCTCTCTGTTATCTTGACGGCTTCTGTTTAGCTGCCGTGTTGCTCTTTAATCTGGAGCCCTCTGTTCTTACCTGAGCTACAGAGGCTTGACGAGGAAAGCCACTGAACTCAGAGAAAAATGAAAAGGAGCAAAGCTTAAAAAAATGTTTTCTTTCTCTCTCATTCTTAAACAAAAAAAAAAAAAAAAAAAAAAAAAAAGAAAGAGAAAACCCAACACCCAGAAGCGCACAGCCAGTGAGTGATGCCTGGAATCATCCTTGAACCGTCTCCTACTTATGGATCAGGGATGCATCATTTCTGTTCTGCTTTCTTTCTTCCCCGCCACCGCTCTTTCCCTGACATTCAGTCATTTTGATCAAAGCCAGACAAACAAAAAACTCTTTGCTTTCAACCCATTGACTGGGAGTCCTGCCCCGGTCCTGAGGAGAGCATCTTCGGAGAGGGTGGGATGGGGAGCCTGGAGCAGTGAGGCGTGAGGGGATGGGGGGTGGCACAGAAGGAACTCGATGCCTGCGTGGAGATAATGTTTTGTACATGACAACAATGGATAATTACTGTGATCAAAGATCTGTGTGAGGGTATCTTGTGTTTCATCACTCCTGGCGCTGGCCCATCCTCCTGACGGCTGAGGAGGGGAGTAAACTTCCTCGCTGTCTTTTCCCACCATCCTCCTTCCCATGGATTTCCTCTGGAAATACACACAAATCCTTCCCATGAGGATTCCTCCCAGAAGATGGGGTGCTCCAGAGGGTGGTAGTGTTTTGGGGAGTGGCTGGGAGCACCTGGGGGTGCACAGAGCATGAGCTCTTCTCAGGAGTGCCCAGAGAGAGCAACGAGCACAATCCAAGTGCAAAAAAATTCTCTTTAAATGTAAGAAAAGCTGTTTCAGGGAAATGGTGCTCCAGCACTGGAATGGGTTGTCCAGGGACACTGTGGGGTCCTGACCTCCTGGTGCTGCCATGTTTCCCAGTGCTCACAGCACATCTTTGGAGGTGCCTCATCCAGCATGCGGCAGGTAATGATTCTTGACGGGAATTAGGACCCTGTCCATCTGGCCTCGTTCTGCCATCTAACAAGAGGAGATAAGTGCACTTAACAACACACCAGCTCTTGTTCAGGCCCCTTCTTCCCAAGCCAGAATCAATAGCAGGTCTCTACAGCTTTTAGAGACTTAGATCCCATCTTTTCATCTCTCTCTCACTCATTTTTCCCAAGCAGCATGCGCACGATTTCTCCTATTTTTCACTCTGCAGAAATTTTCCCGTTCCACCTTTCATCTGCACCCGCATGGCGCCAGCCCAGCCAGGGCTGCAGCTTGCACACCAGATAAGAAACCACACCATACCTGGGTTCCCTGATCCCCATCTCCCCTCTCTCCTGGTCAGGAGCTCTCCCACAGTCTCATTTATCTTCAAAGTGCTTTACAAACGCTAATTAATCCCCCCAGCAGCCCGCTGGGGGAGGAGATGCATCGCTGTTTGCCCTCAGCCACTGGTGCCAGCACCCTCATTTCTCGCCCTCGGTTTCTTCCCTGCTTGCTGTGCTTGCTCTGGTTTGGAGGAGTGGGACACTCTCCCCATGGAAGGGTAGCAGGACAGTTGGTGTCTGTGTCACAATGGTTGGGGACCTGCGTGGAAGGAGCCTGACTGATGGCACTGCAAGCCAGGACCTGCAAGAGGTGAGCAGTGCTGCTTGCTCCATCTCCTCCCAAGCCCCAGCCTGCTTCTCTCTTGCCTTTTCCTGCTCATTTAGTTGCCTTAGGTCCAGCTTAATTCTTTTATTTGCCTTCCCCCCGGGGCTGGGTGGATGCTGCTGGCCCAGCCTGGGGTAACTCGCGGTGTTTGCCCTTGGTGAGGGCCGCAGGGATGAAGAGGCACCTGGGAAGGGTGGTCGGGTGGGTTCTTGTGCTCTCCCTGCAGAGCTTGGGGTGGTTGGTGCTCAATTCATAGAATCACGGGATGGTTTGGATTGGTATCACCTCATTCCAACCCCCTGCTATGGCCAGGGACACTTTCCACTAGAGCAGGTTGCTCCAAGCCCCATGCAGGTTGTTATTCCTGCAGGAGCTCTGAGTTCAGAGAGTCTTTCTTTTAAAAAAATGGAAAAAGAAAAAAGCTAGTGTTTTTTTTTTTTTTTTTTTTTTTCCCTCTCTCCTTGCACGAAATGCAAATCAATAGCTGTTGTATTCACATTCTAACAAGATGTCAAGGAGAAAAGGGTAGCCTTTCATTCAGCAGAGCACACACACACACCCCGAGGGAGGGGACAGGAAGGAGGGAGGGGGCGGGAGGAGGCTGCGGGGGCTGCCTGGGGCGGGCGCTGCGGAGAGGGCACGGGGGTGAAAGCCACAGGCACGGCCGGTTTGGGAGACTTTCTGTTTCCCTGGAGCCCTCTGCGCCCCTTCCTGCCCATCCCAGAGCTCCTGCTCCCCATCCTGCCCACTCAGCATCCCTTTCATCCAAACCCTTCTGCAGCCCTTCCAGCCCATCCCAACCTTCTGCACCCCTTCCAGCCCATTCCAACCCTTCTGCACCCCATCCTGCCTGTCCCAACCCTTCTGCAGCCCTTCCAGCCCATCCCAACCCTTCTGCACCCCATCCTGCCCATCCCAACCCTTCTGCTCCACTTCATGCCCATCCCAGCACTCCCACCTTGCTCCCCTACACCTCCCAGTGTGAGCAGACACCTCCCAAGGCATCACCTGGGCTCCATGCAAAGTCCCAGCCTTTCAGGGAGGTGCCATCCAGTTCCCTGGGACTGCTCTGGGTGGGATGGTCCGTGGGGGTGTGGGATGCTGGGGTTGGGAAGGAGAGTGAAGGTGGCCAGGGCAAGGATGGTCCTCAGCACCTGGAGGAGCAGGACAGTGCTCTGTGGCACGAGATGATCTATGGCATGAAGTGATCTATGGCACATGGTGATCTGTGGCATGAGGTGATCTGTGGCACATGGTGATCTGTGGCACAAGGTGATCTATGGCACGAGGTGATCTTGCTAGTGTTTTTTTCTGTGGCACATGGTGATCTGTGGCACATGGTGACCTGTGGCACGAGATGATCTATGGCATGAAGTGATCTATGGCATGAGGTGATCTGTGGCACATGATCTATGGCATCACGAGGTGATCTGTGGCACAAGGTGATCTGTGACATGAGGTGATCTGTGGCATGAGGTGACCTGTGGCACGAGGTGATCTGTGACACGAGGTGGTGCAGGACTCTGTAGAGATCACCTCTGGCAGATGGGATCAGTCCAGTGGAGGCTGCTCTGGGGACGGAGCCTCCGGGATGGGAGCAGGGATGCTCCTCCTGCTGCTCTCCTGCGCTGCTCTGCCCCCTCTCCCCGGCTGTGAGGGTGAGGAGACCTCTGCTTCACTGAAAACGTGTTATTTCCCCCAGAGACTACTCTGGTCCCAGATGTGAATATGCATTGAGACAGCTGGGGAAAAAAACCTCTGGAAATACACACAAAAATCATGTCTAAATGTGCCCAGCGGACCAGAATGTCTCCTCTCCAAATGGGGGCTGCCTGTCAAATTTAAATATGCATTTTAGATTCTCTGCTTGATATCGGAAAGCAAACAACCCCAAATATCCCAGAAAAGCTCCACCAGCTAAATACATATTTATACACCTTTTTATTATGTGTCTTGGAAATCAAACAAATGAAACAGGCCAGTGCCTGCTCGGTCCTGCAGAGCTGGTGAGCAGTGATGGGTTTGTTTGGCTGATCAAAGCACATTTGTCCCCATTTTGCAGATGGGAAGGTAAAGGCAGCAAGGTACCAAAGGTCTGCTCCGAGGTCACCCTCAGAGCTGTGTTTGGCAATTCGGGTGCCAGCCTAATTGGCCAAAATATATGCAAAGAGAGCAGCTCAGTGTGTGCTGGATTTGGGTAATAATCATTGCCAGGTGGAGGGAAAAAAAAAAAAAAAAAAAAAAAGCAAATGGGAGAAATGTGGTGGGAGAAGAAAAAAAAAAAAAGTAAGGATGTGTTGTTTTGAAACTTACCCAAATATAGCTTTTTAACTCGGGGTTTAAAAGCAGAGCAACATGTTTGTTCTGAGTCCATCAAACATTTCTGTTAATTAGAAATGATTTCTTTGTTCATTTCCTTTAGTTCCTCCAAGATAACTTTATTTCTTTTTGCCTTGGGTGGATTCAGAGTTCGCTGTGTGCATTTGGAGAATGAGCTGCAGCCACAGGGTTCAGCTGAGCCCCAAAGCAGCTCAGTTTCCCCTGGGGACAGATGTCCCTGTCCTGGCTGGCCGGGAAAGATGCAGCCACATGCCTGGCAGCCCTGGGAAATCCCAAATGTCTCTTTGCAGCTGTTTTCCCAAAATACTTGTGAAGCAAAAGATAAATTTGCTTGGTGTCATCTGTTGGGGCGTCATTTAGAGGGAAATTTAGGACAGAAATATCCTTGTCTTCATCCCAGGCTGAGGGAGACACTGCTCGCTGGCTTTTGCTCCATGTGATGATTTAGCTCTTTCAGAGGTCAAACAACATGACTTTACTCTTATTAAAGGAATGAAATCCTTAGTCATGTTTTCTTTGGTGCTTTCCTGAGGATGCAGGAAGTGGGATCCCTTCAGCAGATAATGTGAGAATATGGTTGAATTAAAAGCTTTTAAAAACTTGTTGTTTATTCGTGCAGAGTAGGAAATGAAGAAGGATTAATGGTTAAAAGCCAGAGGAGTTTGTTCTGGCAGTGTGTGCTTGGCTGCCATCCCTCTCTGGGTGAGGACACCCCTTCCAGAGCACAAGGGATATGGCTTTGTACTCCAAACTCTCTGTTCCTGTTCCTCCCAGTGCTGCTGTGTGTGGAAATAATGCCAGATAAGAGGCATGTGCATGGATGGGGATGTGGTGGTGTCGAGTCGTAACAGGTACATGAGACAAAAGGGAAAAAAAAAAACAACCAGGGGGGAGGAAAGGATCAGGGGTTTGTGGATTTGGATGCCAGGAGGGCTCTGTGGCAGGTTATGGGAATTGGTGTTTGTGGATCCATCATTCTTCCAGGATTCCTGCACTCCACTGCAGAGGGTCTCTTAGCCAGGTGCTCCTTTAGATGATGCTTTAATGCAAAAAGGAATCTCAAGGAAAAATAATCCAGGAAAATGGGGATCCAGGGATGGTGAGAACAAGGCCAGGTAGGTGAGAACAGAGACTAAGGCGAGGAGAGGTGAAGCCCTGGGGTGTGGGATGTGGAGGAGTGTGTGGCCAGTGGTGCCAGAAAGCTGTGGTGAGTTAGCTGGAAATCCAAAATATTGGGCTGAAAGTTCTCTTGGACCAACCTGGAACTCAAAAAGAGACCTTTAACCCTGAGTTAGTGGGGAAAAAGATTATTCTGAGAAAAACTGAAGGCTTAAATTTGTCCTGAAGCATTTAAAAAAAAAAAAACCAAAAACACTTGCAGCCTGTTTTTAACAAAGCTGCAAATAATGAGAAATAAGAAACATCTTTTTTGTTTAGAAAATGTCAAAAATAAGTACTATTTGTTTTGGAAACTAACCTTTGCAACATTTTTTTTTTTTTGGCAATGCAGCGAACTCAAGCCCTGGCTGGTGAATGCCTTGGTCTGGAGGTGGCTGTGGGAGGAGGGCAGGGCAGGGGCAGCTGTCCAAGCCGAAGGGTGCTCAGGGCTCAGCAGAGGTCTGGGAATGTGCCAGGGAGGGGACTCTAGGGGTAAGGAGGAAAATTGTGGCACCCTGGAAGGAAAGGGGAGCCTGAGGAGAACTCCTTGGTATGGGATGGTATCAGGTAGGGGGTCTGCAGGAGCAGGTACCCTGAACTCAGAGTCTTTTTGGGGCTCTGTGAGCTACTGAAGGGAAAAAAACATGTCTCCAGTTGGGATGCACAGGGAAGATTGCTGCCTGGTTTCAGAGATTTTGTGTGAAAAACACCCACTCATGCTAAAAAGCTTGGATTGCTCCCTGGTTTGCCTCAGCAGTAGGAAGAGCTGTTGCTGTCTTCCTGGCGAGGGGAGCAGAGGGCGGGTGAGCCAAGGGGCTGAAGCCCGGGGCTGCCCCACCAGCCAGCTCCAGGCTGGGGAAGAAAAAAATTCCCCTTTGCAGGTGGTTGGCGCATGAGGAGCTGGTGCGACCCTGCCCGTGTCCGTGCAGGGCTGCTCCTGCATCCCGGGGCTGCTCCCTCCATCCCGGAGCTACTCCTGCATCCTGGGGCTGCTCCCTCCATCCGAGAGCTGCTCCCTCCACCCCAGAGCTGCTCCCTCCCTCCATCCCGGGGCTGCTCCCACCATCCCAGAACTGTTCCCTGCATCCCGGGGCTGCTCCCTCCATCCTAGAGCTGCTCCTTGTATCCCAGAGCTGCTCCCTCCATCCCAGAGCTGCTCCTGCATCCCGGGGCTGCTCCTGCATCCCGGGGCTGCTCGCTGCATCCCGGTCACCAGCTGGTGCCGGGAGGGATGCTCGGGGGGTCGATGCCTGCATTTAACTCCCTGGTTGCGGAGTGAAGCCCGCAGGAGAGCGAGAGTGCCGGTGTCAGTCAGCATCCTGAACCAATGGGTGCCCGGTAGGAGGTCTGCGCTCCCGGTGCACGCACGGAGCCTGGTGCTCCTTCTGCCAGTTGTGTGCGAGTGTGCGTGCGTGTGCAAGGGGAGACCAGACACACTGACTGCCTGCTCCCGTCTCTCCCCCTCTCTCCAGCTCGCTAACTCCGTCTCCCTCCCTCTGCAAACATTGGATTTAAACCTGCTCAGAATTCAGCGCAGACGGAAAGCAGCGGCGGCAGCAGCAAGCAGCAAGCACAGCAGCCGCTCGCCTACCGCAGCTCCAAGATGTACCATCCTGCCTGCTGGATCGTCTTCACGGCCACCACTGCCCTGCTCTTCATCCCAGGTAGAGCAGGAAGCTTTTTCTAGGGCGGATGGGAGGGCAGGGGCTCGCAGGGTGGGAGAGCCGAGCGGGCTGTGCGCGCAGGGAGCCCGGGCTCCGCGCACATTGCGCACCAACGCGCGCATGCAGGCGGGCAGCGAGTTGCTCTGCAGCGGGGGGATTGCCCAGTGCTCCCCGTGAGGGGCTCCGGAGCCGTGCTGGACCCCCGGTGGGCACCGAACCTCCGGTACCTGCAGTGGGGCTGGCCGGGATCGCGCAGCAGCCCCCTAGCTGGGCAGGGTCTGTGCCCTCGGGCAACCTCTGCCTCGAAATGATGGGCTCATGCAGTTTTTTTCCCTTCAGAGTTGGGCACCTGCTGTGCCATCCCTCTTGTGAGAGCTGTCATGCTATTCCCTGTGCTCCCATCATCCCTGCTTCCCTGATTCCTGCCAGGCAAACTCGGTGCCTTCCCCTCGCTCCCTTCTACAAAGTGAAAATGAGCCCCCCGCCTCAATCCAGGCACTCGGGGAGGCCGTGCCGGTGCCGCAACCTCGGTGAACTGAGCGGGTGGCTCCCGAAATGTGGGCTGGCCTCGTCCCCTCCGCTCAGGGGGGGATGCTGGCTTTGTATCCACCGCTGGCTCCGTGCTGATGCTCGCGGGGCAGCGAGCGCTGCATCCAGCGAGGGCGATGGGGGGTGGAGAGCAGAGCTGAGCGCCGGGAGGGGGGAAGTCACCGGCGTATTTTTGATGATGATGTGCACTTTTAGCAGCTGGGAAGATTATCATCCCTGTGCAAGCAGATGGGGACTGGGTGTCGAGGCTGGGATCTGATCTTAACCCAGCCTTGTGTTTTTCATGACTGCCAGGGAGGATTCTGTTGGACCCGGGAGGGCAGAGAGAGGCACGGCTGTGATTTCAGCAGCTGCCCACGGTTCTGTTGCAGAGCTTTGCTGTGAGGGGTTGGTGTGTGTGGCAAGAGGGTGAGGCTGGCAGGGGAGAGGTTGCCTGTGTCACAGCTGGCAAGCAGCTCTGCCCCCAGCAGTGCTGAACAGGAGGGTTCTTGGGTTAAAACTTGCTCGTGGAGGCTTGTGCCATAGGACCAGCCACATCCTGGGGTCCTGTGGAGCTGTCACAGAGCAAACTGAGCAGATCAGTGGGTACAAGACCCCTGGAATGGGCTGGGTACCCCTCTGTGGGACAGCAGGGGGGTGGGATGTCCATCAGCACTGGGGTCAGCCCTGTCCCCTGGGCTGAGCTTTGGGGAGCAGAGGTGGAGAACCCTTGACAGCAGAGCCTTGAGCTCCTCAGCTGCACCAGAAACCAAAATGGTGCATCTGTAATTTAGCCTGTGAGCACGAGGGAGCCATGGCTGCGTGAGCTGCCTGACTTTGTGCATGTAAAGGGTTTTTTTTTGAAAAGAGATCTTCAGCAGGACAGGGTGGGTGTGCCTGGGGTGGGGGCAGGCGTGGCTCAGCAAGGCTGCGCTGAGTAGAGCATTGGCTCTTTCACCCTCCTGCTGCATGAGGTTCTGTGGGTTGGAATTGCAGAGAAATGGATGGAAGCAGCTGTGTGGGCCAAATGGGAGGACGTGTGACACTTGATGGCCTGTCATCGAGATGTCCTTAAGCTGCAGGAGCTGGCAGAAACCTGACAGGGTGCATTTGCTGTTTGCCAGTGCCCTGCTGCAGTTTCCTCAGGATGTGGCTGCTTGGGCCAAGACCAAGCCAAGGCCTGGGCTGGCTCTGGCCTCTGTGTGTGCCAGGGAAGTAAAGACCCTGTATTTAAGCCCCTGGAAACTTGGGGAAGGCTTCTTGATCTGCACTTATGCAGTTGTAGCTTTCCCTTCTTATTTCTATTAAGCAGCAATATCTGCTTTGGCTTTGGATGTCCCCTGAGCTAAACCAGCCCTGGACTTTGCCTGGCTGGGCTCAGCCCTTAATCCATCAAGTCTGCATTGAAGGAAGGGAAATACTCTGGAATGCTTGGTGCTTTGCCTTCCTGCCCTGGATTTGAACATCTCCAATCCTTTTTATTTGTGCCTGGCTTGCAGAGGTTGGATGTTTTCCCTCCCTGCCCAACCTGTCCCAGCAGTGATTTCAGTCATGGTTTCACTGCTGTGGGCTGGAACACGACTCATGTTGGCAAAGTCACGGATGGCAGAGGGAAGGTGAATGGTCCCTGCTGTCCTTTGGAGCCTGCACCTTCCCAAATTGTTTTTCTTGGGCTGTTTATTATTCACAGGCGTAATCCCAAAGGTTTTATGCAGGTGACTCTCCCCTGGGATATGCAGAGGCTGTTTCTGAAGTGCAAACTCTTTCCCTTTCCGTTTTTATCCGAATCCTGCGGGAGTTTCACACGGGGTGGTTAAAGTGAGAAGGGAACCTGCTTTTAGAAGGTGTAATTAGAGTGAAGGGAAACATCACAACTTGAAGGCTCCTGCAGAAAATAGCATCACAAAGTTATTATTAGCTGTAATAGCTTATTTGCCAGCTTTTTCTCTTTCTCCTGCTCCCACCTCTGTCCTTCCCCCCTTCTCTTATTTTTGTTAGGAAAGATGCATTTTTCCCATTGGGTCTTGTGTCATCTCGTTACCAATTTACTCTTGTGGAATCTAAAGACGTGAAAGGTTAATGCAATAATGAAACCCTGACCTCTCTGGTCATGGAGACTGTCTTACTCTGCAGCTTTTTACTTCTTTGTAAGACAAGTTTCTATCCAAAATAATTTCAAAGCCTTAATGCTGTTGTCGTCTGGAGCCTTGGGGGAGGAGGGTTCCTGGACAGGGGTTGCTCTCTGAGGTAGGAAGGATGCTGAGGGTTTTTAATGAGTCCAGCACTGTAGGATAGGGAGGTGAGTGGGTAATTTAATTGCCAAGCTGTTGGCAAATGCTTTGAACTGCTGGGCATTGTGGGTGCTGCTGTTTTAAGATGAGGGTGGGCTGTGATGGAGAATGAATTTGGGGCAGAGGGGAATCTTTGTCTGAGCTGCAGTTACAGGGTGACATCATGGCTCTACAGGTGGCAAAAATCAATGCTCATCAGCCTCTTCAGACATTTATATCGCTGCTTTTCCAGGCTGGGGGAAATTACTTGTCATGGCAGTGGTCAGAAGATCTGGCAGTGCAGGGAGAATCCTGTTTTTCACTGCTCCAGGGCACTGGGATCAAGGTGAAGCTTGTGGAGCTTGGGGTGTCCCCAGTGTGCCACTGTCACCCTTGCACTCAGGACCTGCTTTCTGCATCCTCCCAGAGACTCTGTGTGACTTCATCCTTGCTGGAGCAGCCTGGCTTCGGTGGTGGTTGTAAAACCCATCTAAATTTACAAAATAGACATTGCAGGCATTAAAAACACCCTCCCATCCCTTCCTAAAGGGTTCCCTGCTGCAGGAGCATGCTTTTCCTGCTGCCTGTGACATGACTGTCACCTCTCTCCGGTGGGGGATGCCAGGCTGGTGGAGGGCTGCTGATCCCTGCGACTAAGCCTGAGAATAAGTACCTGGAGCACATTAGTTCTGCTTTAGTGTCATTTCAATATGAGCAAGAGGGGCTTAAAGGGATTTTCTGTGCTCTCCCAAAGGCTGGGGGTAGGTGTGGATCAGGCACTGCAACCATCAGTCTTCCACGAGCCAGGGAAGCTGGGTAAGGTGTCCCAGCAGGACGGGGTGTGAGCCCAAAAACACTGTCTGGCCTTCCTCTGCCTCTCCCTGAGGCTTGGCCTGTAGTTTCCCTACCAGAGGGTGATTTCTCCATCTCCTGGCTCCCAGTACAGTGAGAAGGTTGGTGCTGGCCTCTTAGAGGATGGTTTAATTCTGCTGGGGAGGAGCAGCACTCGCTGTCATTTCCAAACGATGTGGGGAGGGAGCATGACGGGAGGGGAGGCACACACAGCTCCTGCTCCGTGCAAATCCCCCCCGTGCAAGTTCCCAGAACAATTTGCCCTGGGGGGTTTCGGGGCCAAGGCCGGTGGCTCTGGCAGCTGCCTTTCAGGATGTCCCAAAGTGCTGAACCTTGCTTTGCATTTTCCAGCAGCTTCTCTTTGACAGCCTCTCCTTTGTGCATTCCGTGGTTGCAGACGGCCGGGTGGAGGAGCTTTTGCTGGTGCGAATCCCTGTGAAAAACTGAAAAGGGAGAGATGTTTCAAAGGCACCGATGGGAGCTCTGTGCCTTAACTGGCGCCTTTGAAAATCTTCTCCAAAGGCTTGAATATTTGGTTATGGCGATTTTTGAGCTGCATAAACAGCTGTGTTCATATTTTGCACTTGAATATGAAATTCGGAGTTTGTCCTTTGCTTGTAAGGAACCAAAGTCACTGAGAGGAGCTGTCGGGGTGCTGTGATGAACCCCAACAGGTTTGTGGGGGAACAGGGTACCCAGGAGGATCCTTCTGCTGCAGTCAGGTGGGGATAGAGGAAAACTTGTTGGATTTTTATCTGTAATCTCCTTCACAACCCTGGGGTCACCCTCAGCTTTGCAGTCCTGCCTTTTGCCTCCCCAGTTAGGCAAAGCTGGGCACTGATCCTGAACCCTTCTTACCTTCTGAGCATCCCCTGAGATGCTCTCAGCTGCTGGCATGTGCAGGATGGGGAGTGATTTCAGCTGTCACACTCCTCCTTTTTGTTTAAACTTAAAAATAATAACAGCTTTGCTGCAAATCTCCTTGCCTCCCAGTCATCTTTCCCTAATGAAGGCACGGTACTTATAATTACCAATGCAGCAACAGCACATAACAGAGGTGGCTTTGACACTTACTGCTCCGTGGGTGGGTTTTTCCAGGGAGCTCCTCTTCGTTTCGTGCTTAGAGGGAAGAAACTCTTTCCTGCCTGCTTCTCCAAAGCCCTGGGATTGTGTTTTCACCCTCTACAGGTGACCAGGCAAGGTGGCTTGTCCAGTGGGAGTGGCAGGGGATGTGTCACCCTTGTGAATGGATGGACCCGCGAGCCCAGGTGTTGTGGGAGCTGAGTGGGAGCTGGGGGATTCTCCCTCTAGTGCCAGCTTAGGTTCAGGCAGCATGGGATGGCTGAGGGCTGTGGTTTGGGATGCTCAGGTACTGCAGGGACCCATCAGTGTCAAGAGCCACCCCCTTGGGAGGAGCTGCTTTTGGGAAGTTGAACCTGTTGCCTGTGCGGCAGAGTCACGTGCGCCAGGGACACGTGTGAGATGAGGCAAGGAAGGGGGAAAAAGAGGAGATATTTTTAGGTTTACTTTTCTGTGCATTCAGCGCTAGTGAAAAGTGCTGGATTGACTGCTCTGGAGACTGAAGCAAAGTGCAGGGAAGGGCTAGACCAGGAGGGCTTCCCTGTGAGCTCTGCACGTCAGGATGGGATGGTGGGACTGGACCTCATCAGCTCAGACTGCCTGGACAGCAATGCCGTGGGGATGTCTCTAGTGTTGAGCAGAGCTGGTGCACTTGTGGGGTTTTCCAGTGGATATGGGATTCTCAGAAGGGCACCTGGGGTTACCTGTGCTCCACATGGCTCTATCCTATGTGATTCACCCCATGGGTTGCTCCTCCTGGCTCCTCAGCCACATGAAGACCAGATGACCCTGCAGCATGAGGAATTGGGTTCCTTCTGGTACTGCCTTTTCACTAACCAAGCTTCCCAGGCATGTGTATTCCCATGCCTTTTGCAGAGGATGGAAGAAGAGGTCTTCTCTGGGGCTTTGGCCCTCAGAGCAGCTCCAAAGTGGTGAGACTGGGCTGACCCAGGCTGTGCCCTATGTGTTTTCTGAGCAGTGCCCCCCTGCTGTCCCCCTGCCAGCCCTTTGCCTCCTCTCTCCCAACTGTTTACTTCTGGCTTTTGTTTCCTGGACTTGTTGCTATGCATGCAGCATGTGGAAGGAGCTCCAGCGAATATAGGCCACACTTTGATTGTTCAGCAAGCTGGAAAATGATGATTATAATTTTTGACAGAAAGGAAGGAGGGGGAAGGAGATCTCTGGGCTTTCAAATCTGCTCTGTCATAAGCAGGATCTTGGAAGGGCCTTCTGATGACTTCTCCCGCCCCAAAGGAAATGGCGTTTGCATAGCAAGAGGGGTTAGAGGAAAAATTCCTCTCTCTGCAAGGACAAAATGCCACTTCTTTCACCAAGCCTTCCACCTCGTGTGGCGGTCCTGTCACAGAGCATCAGCCAAATGTGGTTGGTGTTGGCCACTAATTGACTGGGAAGCATCCCAGAGTAACCTTGATGCTGCTAAAAAAAATCCTCCTTCCTGTTAGAGCAACACACAGGGTGCATCCCTCGGATTGCAGAGGTGCTGGCAGAGCAGTGCCCACAGCACCAGCCCCAGGGGACATGGGCATTGAGGTGGAAGCCAACCTGGAACTGTCTGAAAGCTCCAAAGACTTCTCCCAAAGGGGCAGCTCCACTTGGGGCCACACCTGCAGGGGACTTGTCTCATCACAGTCCAGGCTGGCAGCAGAGCCCATGGAGATGTTGGCTGCTCCTGCCCCTTCCTGACTCACTGCTCCATTGGCATCAGCTGCACAGTCCTCGAAGGATCTCCCCATTATTTGTTTTATTTAATGGCGTTGGCTAATTTCCACTTCAAATTTTTTTTTTTTTTGTGGTTGTTTATTTTAATGCGATCACTTCTAATGAGGCTAATGACATTTAGTCTCTGTGGCGGTGCATTTTAATTTGGTCACCGAAATGTCAGCGCACGGCAGCCTCCTCCTATCTCCCCGTGACAAAAGGCACCTCACACAAAGGGGCCCTGTCCCTGGCTGTCCCTCGCCCTCCTTATCTCCATCCTCCCAGGGACGGGCCAGGACTTCTGGCAAAGCCACCTCCTGCCATCCCCATCTCTGCTGGCACCAGGGGAGCGGGTTTGGCCGCCAAGGGCTGTGAGGAGGGAAAGTGAGAGCTGATGGAAACTCGGGATTTTCAGGCAAGCCAGCGCCATGTAATTAATCAGATGTCAAAAGCTCTCAGCAAAGTTAGCTTTGATCGGCAGGGAAATCTGTCAAATAGGTCATTCTGCTGCCCTCGGTGCTTTTCTGTCTCGCTCTGCCCATAAGTCTACCTGGCACTTCTTCTTTCCATGGCAGAGGTGGGAACTTCCTACAATGAGGTAGGATATTCTTGCTGGACCAGCTTCTCCTTGCCAGGACCAGCGCTGGTGCCATGGGCATTTCAGGGCTGGAAATAGGAAAAGGGGAGAGGGCTGGGGTGGGAGTCATAGATATTTGGAGAGGTTGAGGTGCTCAGATCTTGTGTGTGAATTTGGAGAGGGCTCCGGTCCAGGCTGGGGGGTCAGGAGCAGGCGTAAACCCCAAGGGAGGTGGCACTGGGCTCACAGTGGCTGCACTGGAGAAGTGGAAACTTCTCTGCCTTGTGTTGTACTCAAATCTCTCAAGGTGCTGAACCTCAGAAGCCTGAGCCATTTTGCTTAAGAATGAGCCCTTTTTTCTGCAATCTGGTACCAAATGCAGCTGAATTTGATCTGTTCTCCTTTGATCTGTTCCTCCCTCGCTATTCTATGTACCAGGAATGGATGAAGATTAAAGTTTGCAGTTTCTGAGCAAACTAGGTTACTCATCACTGCACGATACCCAATTACCTGCTGATACCTCAGGAGTGAGAAGGTATTGATCTTGCTTGGATTTGAACTTGTTGAACCAAAGACTCTGGATATTTCAAATCCGTTGTGGAGGACGTGCCATTTCCTTCAGGAATCAAAGAGGGATGCAGGCTGCGTTTCTGCACCACATGGGCTGTGGGAGGTGGGTCTCTCCTCTCTGCCACAAGGGAGATGACCAATAAGTGATAAATAATATTGTCTGTACTCTCCACAGCATAGGAGGGATGTAGACGTAATGACTTTTGTGATGTGCCTGGGAATATCTTAATTTTGCTTGGAAGAAGTCCTCAGAAGCTGATTTTTACCTCACATGGGTGGGTTTTCTGTGCCCTCTCTGCTCACCACTTCTTTGTGAGAACTGCAGCCTGCAGAAGTGCCTTTGATGGCATCCCCTGTGTCTGCCTTCCTCCTGTCTGTCGTGTTCTCAACCAGAAATAGCCCATCAATTCAAAAGAAACTCGAAAATTCTTCCAAAATTACCTGGTGAGAGGAGTCTGGGGGGGCCTGGATCAAAACGTTTATTACTGAAACTCGGTGATATCAGGTCTCACTCTCATACAGTGTTTGTTTCCAGCAGATCTTAAAATAATTCACAGAGAAGAGAAATTTCATTGTACCTGTTTTTGTAGACAGGGGAGCCAAGGAATAAAGAGGGAAAATGACTTGCCCAAGGCATGTGCAGAGACAAGTGTTAAGAGACGTGTCCTTGCTGTAGCTCCAAATGTGAAGTGCGTTTTTCCTTGTGAAACAGTGGAGTTCCTGCTTTGAGAAACACAGGAGAAACAGTGCAAGATGAATACACTGGGTGCTAAAATCCCTGTGCTGTGCTGGCAGGGACCTGGGGCACCACCAGGCTCTTGTACCTGCACTTAGATGCCCCAGTTTGTGTCCTGGCACGAAAGTCTATACCACAGTTCAGGCAGTGATGTCTGGAAGAAGGAAAATGTGAATTCGTGCTCAGCCTGACTTTGTGAGTTGAGGGGCACCCTCTGCTCCTCTCCAGGCTGGCAGGAGGGCAGCACGTGATTGATCCCCCTGCCCTTTCACGTTGCATCTTTGCCTGTCTTTCCCCTGAGGCTTGAGAGCGATGATCCCGGAGCTGAAAGGAGGAGATGAACAGAGGAGAAATTCTCAAGCACGCTCTTCACTCAGCCCTTGGTCTCCAGATGGAAAGGCTCTTTGGAATTTCAGGGAGAGCACACATTTGTCCTGTCAATGCCTGCCCTGCCTCGGCCGCGTGCGCTGCAGCATCCGCTGGCCGCTCCGAGGCCGAGAGCCGCTGCCTTTGCCAGCCTCTCCGTATCCTCGGGACACTTTATCTTTATAAAGTCGCAATAAGTGGACAGTATAATATATTTCACTTTTAATAAGGTGTTGCCAGTTGCACACACTCTGCAGAGCAATTAGTGTCAAAGGCAGCTAAGCAATGGCGGGGCGCCGTAATTCCGCTGTTTACCGGCCTGCAGGATTTATGGGCAGTGCTGGAGGAGCCGCGGCCACAGCTTGGCTGGAGGCACAGCAGGTGCCGTGCTCTGGCTTGGAAGCCACTCTCTGAGCTGCTCCGAGTCGTGGAACTCTTGGGAAAGAGGCAGGAATGAGCCACTGCTTTGTTTTGGTGCCCCGCACCCCAGTTCTGGGATTGCGAAAGGAGATGCTGAGCCTGCTCAGATGTGCCAGCCAAAATTTTGGGCAGTTGCTGAAAATTCAGGCTGAGAGGACCCCCTTGCTCATTGGATGTTGGTATGGGAGGCAGAGCTTTGCCATGTGAGGTTTTCCTCATCAAGGAAAGGAATCATAGAATCACCGAATGGATTGGGTTGGAAGGGACCTTGGAGATTATCTTATCCCACATCCTTGCCTTGGGCAGGGATATCTTTCACTAGGCCAGATTGCCTGGCTTTGAACATCTCCAGGGATGGTGGGAGGTCTTGAAAAGTCTGGATTAAAGGCAGCCCCTGGGCTTGGTTGGCACATGGGCATGGTGCTGATGGTCTGAGCAGTTGGGTGGAGACAGGACAGGAGAGGGGAATTTTCAGGTCTGGGGGAGGCTTTTTTTCATCCTTACATTCCATGAGGTACCTGGAAGTATCCACAGATGGTGGGGGACCCTACTCACTGGTTCTGCTTCCTATAAGAGTAACCCCATTTTCCCTCCTGGCATCCAGGACTTCTTACTTCAGCTTTTTAAAATTTTTTTTTAGCATCAGGGCATGTTGGGCAAAGAGCTTCAGTGAGCTCAGCTCAGGGAAGTGCTTATTCCTGCCTCCTTCCCATGAACTGAACATTCCTGCTTTTGTCTGGGGACTCTCTGATCATCACAGACTGTACTGTGCAGTTTTTATAAAGTCAGTCCATGTGCTGATCTCGCTGCTGAGGCTGTCAGGCAGCTCCACCATCCTGCCAGAGCCCTCCTACCCAGATCTGACCAGGCTCATGCTGCCACTCATGTTTCCAGAGGCCTGACCTACAGTCCTGGCTTTGTGGGAGGACAGAAAGTGGTGTCACATCATGAGCGGTGTGGAGGGAGGTGCCGCTCTTCCTAATGGCTGCATTGGGCTGCAGATGCTGCAGAGTCAATCCAGCCAGGATCTGCTTCTGGGAAGCAAACTCAGTTTGTTTCAGATGTGTGGGATGTGATTCCGAGGGTCTGGAATCAGCCTGGTGGGGACTGCACACACACACACAGCTGCTAACAAGCGAGAGGCGGCGTGCCAGGGATGCAGCGCTGGGTTCCGCATCCCTCATCTCCAGGTGCCATCAGCTCTGCACCCCTGAACCTGCGCCTCTCCTGCCATTTGCCACCCCAGCCCCTGGGGGTGCCTTCACTCCTGGAGGGATCAGCCCCAGAATTTGGTTTTTAGAGTGAGCACAGTTGATATTGCTGAGCCCATGCCCCTGCCTGCTCCCCCTTCCCCACCCCCTGATTCTCAGTTCAATAAAGTCCCAGTTTCTTGGGTTTGTTCTCCGAATTGAAAGCCTTCCATTTTCACACCTCTGTAATTGGTGCTATCTGTTGAGAGAAACTCTGCAACTCCAGCCAGCCAGGGTCAGGAGGAGCTGAATTGAATTAAAAGGAGCAGAAATTGGTTCGAGGTGGGCAGAGGGCCGCAGGGAGAACTATGCAATTTCTCTCCTCAGGGCTCCTGATGAGCAGAGCAAGCAGCAGCTTCCCATCTCTGCCCATGGGGGGCTGACACTGGCCCACCCACACCTTAATCTGCGCACCGAGGTGCACATCTCTCAATTGAAAACAAGGAAATGAAACCCAGCATCTCCTCCTTTTATCTGGCCAGCAGGCCAGGGCTCTGCTCCTCTGGCTCCTTGGCCAGGATTCTGACAACTGTCACTGAAATGACCTTGCCGTGATTAACTACAGCTAGAAGTGATGTTTTTAATAAAAAACTAAAGCAGTGATACAAGCTGATGGCTGGGAGATTTGAGGCGCTGTGTGTTAATCCTACCTGTATCTCAACCCCAGATTGAAAACTCCTTGTGCTGTTGGACGGAGTTAGGGTGAGCATCCTGGCCTTTGGATCATGGCTCCCCAGCTCAGCCTCTGCTGGGTTAGGCTGGTGTAAAACCACAGCAACTTCAGCCAAAGCCAGTGGATTTATAGCCCCGTGGTAAAGCTATGGATGGAGAGTGTGCTGGGAAGTGCCAGGTCTGGAGTTGTCTTAGGGGAATAGATGTGATGCTTACAGCTCTTAAGGAGCTGCTTGGAAATTTTCCCACATTTTTTTTCCCCATGAAAAATGTTTTTTTTGTTATCTTAGCTCACAGAGTGTAGGAGCGCTCTTTGTTTGGCTCTGGGAAGCTTGCTTGTCTTGAGGATGCTGTTTCTAGGAGCAGGAGGAGACCCATCTGAGGAAGGGAGTGATGTGACCTCTGATCCCCATGCTGCCCTTATCCCTCAGCCCACACAGAGTTCTTCTTCTCCAGGCCACGCTGGGCTGGTTTTCTCCTTTGTAGCACTTCTAGTGGGTGTATAATTAGTTTTTATAAGGGATTTGGCCCTAGGTCTTCCTCAGCCCAGCTAAATGTCCTTGGCTTTTCAGAACCAAAGCCACTCTTGCTGTGGTGCTGGCTTGGTGAGCACTCAGAGTAGAGTGGCTCCAACAGGACAGCACAGAAAGGGGGGAGATATTTCAAATGGTGAAATTTCAGGCAACAAGGGAGCAATTTTCCACCCACTTCTGAGCTGGAGCAGAGCCCTTCCAGTCTCCCTTTCTGCTGCTCCCCAGCTGGGCTGGCACCAGGGATGTGCCATTTATTAGAGGCAGTAAGAAGGCACGTGGCCAAGGTAGCCTTGGAGGATGCCAAGCATGGTGCCCTGCCTGCCCAGCTGTTTGGAGGATATCCCCAGCCCCATTTTTCCCCCCAGGGGACTCAGTGCTCGTGGCCTTGCTGTCCCCGGGCAGCAGAGGGGACAGTGGCACAGCTGGAGCTGGCGGAGCGCCCTGCGAGCGCCCTGGGCCCCTGCTCTGCCTCTCTCGTAATTTATACAAGCGCAAGCCGATGTTCCCTTTTAAATTGACAAAGGCAGAGACTGGAGCCCGGGAAGCCCTCTGACCCCAGAGCCCTGGTCCATGAAAATTACAGGCGCTGTACAGCGCGTTTCCTCTTGATGTACTTGCAGTGGGGAGACGCTGGTTAATTTGCCAGGACTCAGAGGTGACCCGGGTTTAATAAAGAGGATTAATGGATTTGAGCTAAAGGTCTCGGCTGTTTGGAGCTGATAGCCTTCTCCTTCGAAGACACTCTGGCAAGGCACGGCTCAGCCTCCTGCGGGGAGAGGTGGGGGCAGCTCTGCTGGAGGAGCATGGCCGTGTGGGCAGGGCATTGCCCTGGGGTTAATTAGCAAACCCAGGTACCCCGGCCCATCTCCCCGGGCTGGGCAGTGCTGCTGTGAGGCTGCCAGCCTGCCCTGTGTCCTGCCTGTCATTCCTTCAATAGAGAAAGGAGGCTGGTGCTGCTCTGGGATGTCCCCTTCCCACCTCTGGGACATGTGTGCCACCCCTTAGAGGGGACAAGATGGAGCAAAGGGCATGACAGCTGGGACACAGAGCTTGTGCAATGCCTTCTACTCCAGTTTTGGGATTGGATGCTGAATTCGGGCTCAGACCCTGTGTTTCAGCAGCTTTCCCTGTGGATGGTTTAGGATGGCAGTGCCCTCCAACCAGTGGATGCCAATGGCAGTGCTGATCTTACTGAGAGGAGTTTGTGCTTTGTACCAAGCCTGGGGATTTGCACTCTTCCCTGGGGAAGACAGGCAGGGTTATAGGGATGGGCATGGTCACACCAGCAGACCCCACAGTGCTGGACATCTGGGGAGCAGCAGAGGAGGTGGTTTGGCTCAGGGCTGGACCCCTGAGCAGTGTCACAGCTGGGCGCAGGGATCAAGGGAGGATGGAGAGGGAGTTTCTCTCCTGGAGGCTGCACATGTGAGGTGTGAGTGGTGACAGGGCTGTAGGGGACAGGAGCAGCCTGAGGACAGTTTGTCTCAGCACTCCCTGGAGTCCTCCTGTTCCCACAAGGGTTAAGGACAGTCCTGTGGGAAGTATCCTACAGGGCTGGCAAAACCCGTGGCAGGAGTGATTGGCTGCCAGGGGCTGTGATGGGGAGGAGGCTGAGCTGAGCCGCTGCCATACCCCCCTGCTCTGCCTTCCCACTTAATGTTCCCAGCACGCAGAGAGCAATGAATTCCCCGTAGCGTCCCGCTCCCTGGCCCTGGAGTCTCTGGCGATATTCCCGTAATAAGTAAGTGGAGTACTTTGGACAGGAGCAGCCAGGGACTGGGCCAGTTTCCCTGCCGGGAAAATGCATGCACGATCAATGCAATCAACTTACCCTTCAGGTCCTTTTTGGGTTGGATGGAAGAGATGCTCTGACTGAAACTCATTTATTGAGTAGAGAAGGTGCAATGGAATTACAAGCTGTAGCTTTTATCAGCTTCTGGCTTCTGCCTTGTCTTTACCTTATCCAACAGAACGCTGAGTGTTATGAAGCATTATTCTCTTAAAACCCCATTACTCCTCATTTCAGAGGGGTGTGGAAGCACTCAGTGATTCATCCTTTGCCAACTACAGGTGGAAGTGTTCCACAGGAGGTCCTGGTGCAGAGCTGAGTCCTATTTAAAGTATTATTTATCCCTGTAGGGCTCAGCACTGACCTCTCTTAGCTCTCTTGCTCACCAGGGAATTCCAAGTGAACAATCCCCTTGCAGAGCTGAGCATCAAGTCAGAGCCAAAACCATTTGTGTTCTTCACAGTGCATTCCACACTCTTTAGGACAGGAAGGGAAGGTATTTAATGTATCATGGAGAAATTAAGTCCAGGAGCTGAAATAGATGATTCAGCAAGTGCACTTAAGGGTGAAGCCCTGTTATAATGGATCCTGGGTGGAAACCCTGGAGGGAGTTTGTAGGGATGTCCATAGCTGCACAAACTCTGAACTTCATTAGGAATGAGGTCAAATTTTCCCTATCTGTGCACGTGTTTTGGTCACTTTGGGCAGATGCTTGCAGTATTTTTTGGTCTGGATAGTGCATGACTCATGGGGGATTTCTCTCTCTATAAACAAGCCTATTTTCGAGTAGCTGCTGAAATGGAAAAAAGGAAAAATAACTCCAGAAATGGTGAGTTTGCTCTCATTTAATCTCTTTAAACCAGCCACCACAGAGGTCAGGGCAAGAGCCTGTCAGGCAAATAATCTTTAATGCTCACAGGCAGCCAGGACTTGGGGTTTATTTCACTCCAGCTTCCTCCAGCAAGAAGCATCACCTGCATGCCATCCTCTTCCTCGGCACCGTGCAAGCCGGCTCCTGGCACGCTGTGTCCCTGCCTGCTGCTGTGAAGGGTCCCTGATGTGACACGAGCGATCTGGATAACGGCCCTGTGCTGCTTCCCTGGATCCGGGGGGCTGGGCACCGAATTTAGCCGAGCGGTAGCTGGGCAAAGAGTCTATTTCAGTCAGCGCCGGGGACTGCTGGCTCGCAGAGCGCAGCGCTCCGGTCCCGCAGCCCCTTCCCGCGGCTGCATCCCAGGAATGCCCTGGCTCCGGATGCAGAGAGCCGGGATGGAAAGGCTCTGGATGCAAAGAGCCACTTTGCAGTCAGGTCAGGCTCTTTCCACTCTCCTCAGCCCTGCCATCCTCGCCGAGGAGCTGGGGGTGCCGCAGCGGGGACCCCCTTCTGCAGCGGGGCCTGGCAAATGAGCGCGGCCGCACCGGGGCTGCTGCCTTAATGCATTCAGCCGGCATTGTCTTCCCTGCGCTCCGCCTGGAATTCATCCCTGGGATCGCCATGTATTATTTAGCTCGGCGCTGGAGATGCGAGATGCTGTTTTCACCAAGGAGCCGGGCAGAGCATCCCCCAGCTCCGGGTGTTGCCTGGCAAGCGAGCAGAGCATCTCCGTGGTCCGACCCTCCAGCCCTTCGCTGCTTTTCCCGGGAGAGCTCTCATCCCGGGCAGCAGACCTAGCGCGAAATTGCTGTTCACCCCTGCAGCAGGAGATTTAATTATCATTAGCTGAGCTTGCACAGCTCCACGTGCTGTCGTGCAGCTGCAAGTTTAGCTGGGCTTTTTAAAAATCCAGCTGCAATACATTTAATTTTTTTCCCCTCCCTTTTTGCCCCTGTTTTTTTATTCTTTGCCTCACACAAAAGCTTTGCTTTTATGTTTTGGGTCAATTTGGCAGCCTCTGGGCACAGTGCATGCTCAGAAAGGGCAGAAAATGAATATTTCAAGGATTGCAGCCAGGAAGAGCAACCTGTGGGCAGGTTTAAAATATGCAAGTCCTATTCCCAGGGATTGGGCAGTTTTTGCAGGATTCGGTGTTTATTTTATGCCTTATCAATTTACACTAGGGAAAAAGAAAAAAAAAGTGCTAAAATGTCCACTTTTTCTTGAGAACAGGAGTTAGGGTCGTGGTGGGTGTGGGAAGAAGGAAAGACATCCCCAGGGAATTTCCATCTGGAAAAGTCAAACTCTCTGAGTTGCCCAAGATTTCTTTTTTTTTTTTTTTTTTTTTTTTTTTTTTTTTTAAAGACTCTGCTGCTGGTGCAATGAGCTGCCAAAACCCAGCCCAGTCTTCCACAAAACTGCTGCTTTTTAAGAGAACTTTGTTTCCATCAGCATTTCCTGCAAAACTCATTTTTAATGCCAAATTGGGCTTTTTTCACCAAAATTTCCCCTTTTCTGGGAAGTCCTGGGCAAATCCCCATTCTGTGGACCAAATTCCTGGCACGGTGACCTTTCCCCATGACTTTTCCCATCCCTGCCCTGCCCAGCCCTGGAAGCCACTTTCCCCCCCATTGCCAATAAAGGCAAACAAAAATTAAATCTATAATTATCATTACTAATTCCACTTAATTAGTCACAAGCCAGCAGCCAAATTGGCTTTCTCATAATTATCAGATAAGCAGTAAGCACATCTCATAGATTATAATTAACACTGCTTAATTAAAATCTAATATACATACACCCTTTCCTCAACATATGCCTAATTGGGTTCACAAACAGAGGGGGTGTGAAGCCCCCGTCCCTGTTACTCCCCCAAAGATTTGCTGGATGCCACTTTTGTGTTAAGTTGGTGGCACGTGGGATGTTCTTCCTGTGCTTTCCAACACCGTGGCTCCAAAAAAAGCGAGTCCCTGCTGCACAGTGAACTCACACAAGATGATGTCCCGACTTCACTATTTTTTCTTATTATTGTTATTGCTCCAGCTGTGACCTCGCCATAATCCCCTGTCGAGGCTGGGCTCTGCAATAATAAAGCAGCTTGAATAAATTACGCTTTCAAAGGCGAAGGCCGGATTTTGGTGCAGAGCTCTGGAAATTGATGTCTCTCTTACTCCTTCTTTTCCTGAGCGGGGTTGGGAGATGCTCTGAGGCTGCAGTGAGGCTTTTTATGTGGAGGGAAACTCTCAAACTTCTTTGCAGCTTGGCTGTTCATTGATATCTCTCTGAAATCTCATTGATACCTCACTGAAATCTCATTGATACCTCACTGAAATTTCATTGATACCCCACTGAAATTTCATTGATACCTCACTGAAATCTCATTGATACCTCATTGAAATGCTCTGGGTGTCACAGCAGGGATGGCAGGGAGGCCCTTGGTCCCCTCCAGGGCTTGGTTGAGGGGTTGATGCTCGCAGGTGAGAGCCCACACTATGGTCTGTGTGCTGGGGGAGCTTTTAGCTCCTCTTTCCCTGGATTTGCTGGAGGAGCCACTCCTGTGGATGAGGAACCCGGGTCTGAACCAGCACAGACATCACTTAGGGCCATCAAAGCTTTGGTGCCTCGTTTGCAGGTGGCCTGACTTGTGAGCAGGGCACTGCCTACCAGCACAGCTGCCTCTGTCTGACCTTGGGGCAATAATTACATTGTGTTCCAGGTAGCTCTGCTCCCATTCCCAGATAAATTCTCGCCTGTTTGGCTGCCTGAGAGAAGCAGAAACTCCTGATAGTGCTGATTATTAATGAGATCATTTGCCTGCCAGTTTTTGCTGAGCTCATATCTGACTGGGGAGTTGATTCACCGTGGGAGATTTACAAAATGTGATTTCTGTCTCAGAGATGCTGAGCCGAGCTCCTTTAGCCAGGATGGAGGGAGCTCCTTCTCCGGGATTTAGTCCTGGCGAGGGCTCCTGGCTTCACTGCCAGGGCTGGAGACCCTCAGGGCAGGGATGGGGCATTTTTCACATCAGTCCTTGGGGATCAGAGGCTTCCATGTCTGGAGAATGGTGGCAGTGGGTGATGCCAGGGCATTCCGTGATGTCAGCTTGTCTCCAAAGGCTTTCAATACAGCAGCCGTGGAAAGGAAAGGCTTGGCACGTGTTCCAGCGTCAGGGGAGGATTTGCGGATTAGAGATGTGTAATTGTATGTAGTGCATGACAAAACAAAATAAGTGGCAAAAAGAACTCAGTCGTATTAGGAATTCAAAGCGAGCGTTAAGCTTTTCTACATTAAGGGAGGGAAAAAAATAGCCAGGAAAATGCACGAGGCAAAATCCCCTTTGCTCTCCACTCTGAGGCACAGCCTGCCTGCAGGAGCTGCGGGATGTGGGATGCTTGCCATCCACGGGAGACAGGGGCCAACCACTCCTGAAAACTTTTCCCTCCCAGCTGCCAGCCTTGGATGGATTTGCTGGCCAGGGAGAGACGTGCATTTGGAAAATGAAGGCGAAACAAGGCTGGGGCTTCCTGGCTGGTTTTCCTGGTGGTGCTGGAGTGCCATGCCAGAGCCAGGTGCTCTGGGCTCTGGTGGTGGCTGAGCCCCCTCTCCACACTGTCCCCCTGCCCACAGCATCCCCACAGCCTCTGCTCACGAGGTTCTTGCCTGCCCGTGCAAGGCAGCTGGAAGCTTTTGTCCGTGGGGATTTCTCACCATCATAAGATCTTCCCAGATTAAGTAAATAATTTCACATTAGCTTAATTAAGTCTAATAGACTCATTAGTTCACTCTTTGAGCGCGTTCCCGAGGGAGGATGGCCGGGAACCGTGAAGAGTTTGCTGTGGAGAAATCCCGTGGCATCTTAAAGGCAGGAGCCAGCTGTGGGAACGCTGCTGCTGGGTCAGGATTGGGTCTGTGAGGCTCAGGAATTAAAAATTTACATTCTCATGGTGGCTGGAGTCATGGGTAGGTCTTTCCTCTCCAAAATGCTGCTGGGTTTTGGGTTGGCTGGTGGCTCAAGAGTGGCTGTGTCAGTGGGTGTGGTGTCACAAGCAGGAACATGGTCCAGACCATCTCCAGGTGCCACAGCTGCCTCCATGTGCTTGGGAATATGTTGCCTGCTTGGATCAGGGTGGTTCCATCAGACCAGTCTGGCAGTGCCACAAGGACACACTTTGGTGTGAGCTTTTTGGTGCTTTTGCAGGATTTTTCTTCCTTCTCCCACTACCAAGAGGTTTCTGAGCCCACCATGCTCAGAAGGGTGGAGAAGAGCAGCGACTCCTGATTCAGTGGCAGGGTTGGGATGGTCCCTTTGGCTGCTGCCTGGATGGCAGGAGTGGCTCCTGGATGGTGATGTGGGACATGGAGAGATCGGGGTGGGGGGACAGAAGTTGAGCAGAGAAGCAGATGTGTGGGAAAAAAGGCTGAGGCTGCTGGCTGCCCTGTGCAGAAGATGATGGGGAAGGGAAGGGAAGGGCTGATGGAAGCTAAAATCTGTGCATGTGCAGGTGCTGCTAGGTTGGGAAGCGTCTGTTTGCAGCAGAGGAAGATTTTGGCTTTTCTCTTACCTGCGGCTGTGTGGTACTGAATTATACTGCGGAGTACAGGGCATTTTTGTGATGCATTTTAAAGTTACATCAAGGGCATTGAGAGCATATGGGTAGGTGACCTCTTTTTTGCATTTGCATAAATCTAAATAAATAAAATAAAATTGAGAGCGGGAGGCAGGGACCTGCAGATCTCTTCATTCCAGTGGCGTGTTCCCATCTCCCGCACACAATGCTGAGGAGCAGAAAGCACAGAAGCCCGAGGTAGACATCTGGTTTCCCTTTCACAAGTGTTGCCTGTTCTTTATTTATAAAGAAATTATTGTATTTAAAGCCAATACTCATCTCTTGTACCAGCAGAGAGCAGAGAGAGATGGATAGATTAGAGGGAAGTGGGTTGTGCATATAAATGGGGGTTAATTTGCTGACTCTTTGGAGAAGTGAAACCTGGCTGAGAGCTCCCGCGTTTGGAGGTTCCTGGAGGTGTTTTTGATTTCAAAAGCAGCGTGAGAGGAGCCAGTCCTGGCCAGGGGGATGCTGAATTACAATGTGCTGGGTACCATCCTCATCTGTGCATGGCAGAGGGGCAGGATGGAGGGAGAAGGGAAAGCTGACAGCATCCCCTGGGCATCGGAGGGGACAACATCTGCTCGCCTTGTGGCTCTGGGACTTGTCCCTCCACATCCCACCCACAGCATTTCTCTTTGCCTCGCTCCATCTGGGCAGCAGGATTTGGTGCTGGCCGTGTAGCAGCTCCAGCAGGGATGGGAATGGGAAAAGAATAGATTGAAACGCTAAATATACCCAGCAGGAACCAGCTGGAGCTGGTGGAAACCTCAAACGTGTACACAGAGAGGAAGAACACAATGTTTCATTTGTTTTGTTTTATTTCACAAGAAAAATCTTCACAGCCCAAACTGTCACTTTGGAAGTAATTTGTGGCTGAGGATTTCAACACCCACTCCAATGATATTTTATTCTGACCCTAAACAAAATCAATAGCTTTTTTTTTTCCCTCCTCCTTTTTCTTCTTCCTTGAGAAAACAGTATTTTTCAGCTCAGTGGAAGAAGAAAATAGATTTTGCCCAGTGCTGTTAAAAAGATATTATAACCAGTGTCTCTGGAAGTGTAAAAAGTACATGATCTAATATGTCTGAAGCAATTTTGAAAGGCTGCTTTATTTAGGATAATGGAGAAGCAGCAGTAAACCTCATAATCTTCCTGGATAAGGAGTCCAGCAGGAGGGATCTGAGCTGCAGCGTTGTGCCCTGGCTGCTTTTTTCCACCTGTCAGAGACAGGGTGGAATGCTGGATGAAGCCCAGTGAGGTGGTGGAACCCAGCAGCAGCCAGGGAGGGTGGGGGGCTACTATTTTAAGTCTGTAAAGCCCCTGAATATGAGAGAGAGGCTCTGAGATGCAAGAGCATCCCTGGGAGGGTTTAGGACAGCAGGGGTGCTGGTCAGGCGTGTCTCTGGCACTGCTGCTCTGTCTTTTCATGTTCCCAACCTCTGAAAGCAGAAGACTTCAGCAATATTGTCCCCACTGGTTGCCCTCCTCCGGAATTACAGAAAATCTTGTTTGTCAGAAGGGAGGCAAAAAGGAAAAAAAAATAAAGAGGAGTCTGATGAATTTTAAAATAAATTATAAATTATTTTTTAATAAATTATGAATACATTTTCTCTGTCAGGATTTGAGGCTCTCTGCTCTGATCAAAAAGTTTCTGAGTGTGTTCTCTCCCCACTTAGTCAAATGTAGATGTGTGCATTTCTGCTCCTGATTTTATGTTATTTTATTTTGATGAATTTTTTACTCCAACAACAACAAATACTTTGTTTGTTCTTGACGGGCACTGGGGGAGAAAACTTCTGAAACGCTGCTCAAACACTTCACTTGCAATCAGGGTGAGCGCTCTGAGGATGCTCTGAGCCTCCACAGCCCCTCCAGTTCTTGGCCAGGGAGAGGAGAGGCAGCAGGAAAAAGGGGTGGAGGATCAGGGAGGGTGGATGGAGCTGGAGCAAGGTGAGCTTGGTGTGCACCACCAGCCCCAATGACACAGAGGCTGCTTGTGGTGTGGAAACAGTTCTTGAAGAGCTTTCCGAAAGTCTTAATCCTTTGAAGGGATGAGATGCAGTGAGTGATGCACTTCCCTCTGTGGTTTGCATCCTCCTTGTCTTGGTTTGAAAAGACAGGTGTTTGCTAAGGAAGGCAGGATCCTCCCCTGCAATGGAAAATGCAAACCCCCTCCCTCTGAATTGTTGTAATTTTGAAATTAAGAGGCTCTCAGGCAAAGATATGGGAATAGCAATAACAGTTCTTTACTAGGAAAAAACCCTAAAATTACAATGCAATAATACAAAAAGAAAAACCACTGCCAGAGTCAGAACATGCCCTGTCCCCCTGTGTGTCAGGGTGGTGGCACAGTCCCATCCCATGGGGGCTCAGCCCTCCTGCAGTGCCAGCTGTACTTCTGCTGGAGCAGGGATCCTGCACAAGGCTGCAGTTTTCCTCTGGAGCTCCAGGGCTGCTGGAGATGGGCCTGCTCTTCCTCTGGGAATGCAGGGCAGGAGAAAGCTGCTCCTCTGGGAATGCAGGGGGCAAAGGCTGCTGTGCTGTCCCAGGCTCAGATTGTATCCAGGTAGGAATGCTTGGCTCCTGCCCTGGGCGGAGCATCTCCCCATGGGATGGTGGAATTTGGTCAGCCATGCAGGGACACTCACTGGCCATGGACAGCAGAGATCTCCTGGAGGGAGGATTGGCTGTGGGAGAGATAAAGAAAACTGCCCCATGAACAGCAGAGAACTGCCCCACCTCTAACAGATATGAATAGAATATGCACCTCCATTTCCAACCTAAGACACTCCTGTCTCCATATCTGAGTTTCCACATATCCAGGTTTTGTGTCCATGCCATGTTCTGGCTCTGCTCAGCTGCAGGTAAGGACCTGGCTCCTTACAGACTCTTCTGCTGCCACCCAGAACTTCTGCCCAGCATCACGTCCTTGGGCCACTTGTTGGGCTGGATAAAAGGGCTGTGATTAGGCTTCCCTTCAGAGGATGACAGGGCAATCACTCTTGTAGATTTTAATTAAAATGTTTAATTACACACAGTTCCAGCAGGCAGAAAAGTTAACACCAATCCTGGCTGGTCCCCAGACTTGAGGTTAGTGGGAGCAGGGGAGAGGAAGAGATGGGCATGGAGGAGATGGCTCCGTCAGTAACACGATGGACTCTGCTCAGTGTTAGGAGGGCAGGAGGTGAACCTGGCCGCAGAGCAACAAAGACACAGGCAACACGTGTGTGCTGCTAATTCATTTCTCCCTGGTCCAGTTAGGGGGGAATGACAGCTTCCTTGGATCTCCTGCAGCTGGAGGCTGGTTCTTTGCTTTTTCCGTAGCAGTGGCTCATCTTTTTCATCCTGCACACAACCTCTGGTCCTTCTCAGCAGCTCTTCTGCTCAGCTCATCCCCTCCCAGCCTGTTCCAGTGTGTGGGATTATCCTGCTCCAGGCGCTCAGCTTGGCACTCTGCTTGATGTCATAGATACTCTTCAATATTTTGAAGAACAAGCTGCTGCTGTAAAAACAAATCCCTGAAGTCTGTTGAGGTGTTTAAAACTCATTTTCCATCTGGAGGTCCCTGGGATAACAGTGCCTGAAGAGGCAGAAGAGCCAAGGCAATGGCTGGACTAATTGGCTTGTGTTAATTGTTAGTAACTAGGATGAACAGATCAGCAAGGCAAGACCTATCTGTGGTGGGTTTGAAGCCATTTTGTCCATTGCCTTGGAAGCACAGGTCTTCCACGCAGGTACATCCCAAAAAATGTCAGCAATCAGTTCCTGAAAAAATCTGTGAGGAAGGAAGGAGTAGAAAAAATAAAATGCAGTGTACAGCCTTTCTCCAGGGAGCAATTACCAGCCTGAGAAAAAACTCTTGGTGCTTCACTCCCTGAAACACCTCTCCATCTGTCTGTATCCTCTTCCTGCTGGTCCCACAGCAGCAGGGACAGGAGGAGCCACCAGCCTGGGAAAGGGCCCCCCAGCTCCTCCAGAACCTTCCCCTGAGAGTGTGGAGCTCCTCCCTAAAGTCTCACCCTGTTCTCCTTAGCCTGAAGGGGAAGGGAAACCGGGAGATCCCCAGGATTACAGGGAGCTGTTGGAGGTCTCCAGCCTTGGCTTGCTCTGCTTTTATGCCAGGATTCTGCTGAATCTCTGCTGCTGCTCAGCCCAGGGGGATTCCAGCCCCCTTCACTCCTTGTAGTGGTTTTCCTCCCATTGCAAAATCCCATTTTGTCTGAGCTGTGTGATGCAGCAGAGATAGCCCTGACTCCTGGCCCCTTTCTGTGCTGCTGCAGCTTGGGACTGTCCTTACCTCATTGCCGAGATATTTCCTCCCTGATGCACCACTCTTGTCTCATGATGCGTGTCCAGGAAGCCACACATCTCTTAACTTCACTAATGCCTATTAGGATTCAAGCCATTTTCTTTATTTCTAAGTGTTTTCCCTTAATTCACACTCTGTGTCCTAACATAACATCAAAGGTGCTGTGTTAAAGCTCTGTTTTTCCAAAATTTGGAGAAAGGATGCCCTGGGAGGGCTGGGCTTTATATCTCCTAGCAGTGGGGTGAGTTCTTAATTTGGGAGTGATTGTTGTCAGTTCAGAGTTGGTGGCCAGGTTTATTGAGAAGCTGAGGAGCTTTTCAGTAACACTAATAAAGTCCCAACCCATGAGAAGCTGAGATTGCAGGACTGAGAAGACTGGAGTTACCAGCTGGAGAGCGACATGGGCTTGTTATCCAGTTAACACCTCGTGGAGCTGGGGAACATTTAGCTCTAGTTAGCAGGAGCCCTGGGGTGAGTGGCCAAGGCTTTCACAGCTTGTGGTTAGTGTGAAAAGCCAGGGCTCACCCCGAGCTGAGGAGGCAAACCCTGTCCCCAGTCCCTGGCGAGCCCCGGTGCCGAGGTCGGCCTTCTCCATCTCCAAGGCAGGCTCCTCTGCCTCCCCTCTCCGTGGCGATCGCTGACGTGTTTATTTCTCTGATTAATGAACTCTGCAAATTAACCTCCTCGCTGCTCTATAATTGCCATTAAGGCTTCAAAAATCACTTAAGCGTTTCCGGCGCTGGCGAGCCCATTCCGTTCGGCCGGCCAGCGCCGCGTGCTGATTGCAGGGAGATAGAGCCCGGCTCCTGACCTCCACGTTTACAATTAATTATTGCATTCAGCACCCAAATTACCCCCGCTCTCCACGTGCTCAGCTTTATCTCTCTGCACACACAGGCTTGGCTTTTAATTAAAGGTCCTTCAAATTAAATGAAAACAAATTCAATTATTGCCTCTCATTGGAACAGCTCACCGCAGACTCCTGACTATACTTCTTCTATGGAGAACCTGGAGTCTGCTGGTCTCTCATAATCCAGTCTGACTAAATTTGCCTGATCTGCTGTTTTCCTTATCATCACTTGAGCTGTTCTCTCACTGCCAGGGCAGACGTGGGCTTGACTTGCAGAGAAAGCAGAGTTTTAAATGGGCTCATTCTCTCTTTGTGTTGTTGTCCTTCAAGGAGAAGATGCTCTTGTACGTGCACACACAGGCTTGGCTTTTAATTAAAGGTCCTTCAAATTAAATGAAAACAAATTCAATTATTGCCTCTCATTGGAACAGCTCACCGCAGACTCCTGACTATACTTCTTCTATGGAGAACCTGGAGTCTGCTGGTCTCTCATAATCCAGTCTGACTAAATTTGCCTGATCTGCTGTTTTCCTTATCATCACTTGAGCTGTTCTCTCACTGCCAGGGCAGACGTGGGCTTGACTTGCAGAGAAAGCAGAGTTTTAAATGGGCTCATTCTCTCTTTGTGTTGTTGTCCTTCAAGGAGAAGATGCTCTTGTACGGGGGGGGGGGGGGGGGGGGGGGACCATCATCATTAGTCTTCATTTTGGCAGCAGTGGAAGGGAGAGGACCCCAAAAATGAGGGTTCGGCCTCTCTGGTGCTGGATACCTGAATGCCAGGTGTTGTGATGGGCTCTCACCTGAGGGCACTGTGGTGTTTAGAGCTCTTTGTTCAAGCATGGAGCCCCCCAAGCCCCAGGGCTTCTCAAAGGGAATATATACCTCATGTGCACAGGGGTAGATTTTTTCCAGAAGTGTGACTTGTATTATTATGGTTGTGAAAGCATCGCAACCCAGTGTAATTTCTGATTGCCTTTGGTTTGGCAAAACCCAGGTGGTTGAGAAGGTTTCACAGCAGGTGGATACCTTGGGAGAGCTTGGCTCAGATACAAGCTCTTGGCTGGAGATGAGCTTCATTTCACCCAAACCATGCCTTCTAATGCCCAGCTACCTCTTCAAGTGATGTCCTTTCCTGCTTCCAGGCAGGATTTCTTAGCCAGAAAAGCATCTCCCTGTCCCACACACACGAGTGGTCTCCTAAAAGGTCCTTGTTTATCCCCCATGTGAAGGAGAGAGGCAGAATATGGCTCTGGCACTGCTCTGCCAAGTGGTTTGGTCCTGGTTATTATTTTTCCTCCCTTTTGTGCAGTTTGTGCCATCATCTGTGCTGGCACGAGCTGGCAGGAGGGACCAGCTCCAGCCTGGCTGATGCAGAGGGGGAAACAGTCCAGCGTGCGGAGGAGGGGGAAAAAAAGTCAGCAGGCATGCTCAAACCCCAGAATGATAATGAATGTCTGGGGTAGGACTCTCTGGTGGTGTAAATTAGCCAAATATCCGCAGCGTTTTGCCAAGCAACATCAGCCGATGATCGGCCTCATTAGCTTCACCTATGGAAACCTTCCCTGGCTCTCCGGGGCTGCGTGTGCCTGGAGAGGGCACCGGGCAGCGATGCCAGGCGCGGGTGAGCCGGGGGATGCTCTGCCAGCGCGGTTCAAAAAGCACCAGGCTGCGCTTTGCGGAGCAGCCAAACTCCTCATAAGTATCCCGCTGTGCCGAGCTCTCTCCGTGCCGCTCTGTATGGTAATCACCCCAGATTATATTGCTCTTTAAAAGGCCGCAGCGATCGCTTTTATTTTGCTCGCAGCCAAGCGCGGCTGCCTGGCGGTGATTGAAGGTTAGGCTGCTGTGACCGCCCGCTCCCCCGGCCCGGCGCTCGCCTTTCCCCTTCATCCCGTCCCTGCTGGGAGCTTTCCCTGTGTCCTTTGCTTAGAGCCGGGCTCTCTGCTCTGTGTGATGTGGTAATTTTGTGACATCTCTTTTCCCAGCGCAGGGTGAGGCTGGAGAGTGGCAGTGCATTGGGAAGCGGGATGGATGCTTCCCAGCGCCCAGCTTCAGCCCGGGGTAGGGAGCATCCTGCAGCACCTCCCTAGAAACACTGTCCCCTTTGCTTTTCCTGCCCAGCGTCTGAGCACTACAAGGACATCGTGGTGACACGGGCAGCCTGGCTGCCTTTCCAGTCCCAGGAGGGCTCCGGCTGGCTTTGCTCCTTTGAAATTCTGATAGAGGCAGAGGGAGAAGCGCCTGTAAAGGACCACGATGCACACGCCGGCTCTGTCCCTCTGCGCCACTGCTGCAAGGGCAGAGAGGAAGGCAGAGCCCCTGGGAAGGGAGAAATTCAAAAGCCGGGAGAAGAGAGGCGAAGGGATGCGAGGAGAGGCGGTGCGGATGGATGCGAGGGGACTGGAGAGCAGCGAGCACCGGAGAGCCGGAGCGAGCTCATCTCTGCTGCCCGCGGGGTGCCCGGGCTGAGCCAGGCGGCTCTGTTGGCATTTAATTTGTTGCTGGACACCGTGTCCCGCAGCTCACTCGCCCCCTCGGGGCGGCAGCAGAGCCGCTGCCACCGGGTCGAGGAGCAGGGCTGGTTTCAAAGGCAAGCATCGCTTTGTGGGTTGTTTTTTGTTTTTTTTTTTGCCACCACCCGGCGTTTGGGCAATTATTAGTCTAGAGCAGTCGTGGAGGATTTTCTGCTTCAGTTCACGAGTTCCCTCTTGCTGCACAAACACTCTGGTGGGGAACCGATTTTCTCTGTGATGTTCCTGCAGCCGCTGAGATGTCAGCCTGGTGTCTGGGGTATCGCAATGAATGTCTCTTCCCCATCAAAACCATCTGGAGTGCTTTAATAACACGGGGGGAGATCCCAGGGTAGCACTCCTTTTGCAGCTGAGGATTAAGATAGGATGTCAGAGTTTGTGTCCGAGGGAATCACATTTTTCCCTTACCTGCAGCATCCTTTCGTCAGTGGATCTCAAGATGTGTTAATCCTGCAAGACACAGCGGGGTCAGCATCCTCAGGCAGGGGCTGGGGGAAATCAGGGGAAACCTCACAGCAGCCTGCAACTTCCTCGAGATGGGCAGTGGATGGGCAGACACGGATCTCTTCTCTCTGGTGACCAGGGACAGGACCCAGGGAATGGCTGCAGCTGTGCCAGGGGAGGGTCAGGTTGGATATCAGGGAAAGGCTCTTCACCCAGAGGGTGCTGGCACTGCCCAGGCTCCCAGGGAGCGCCAGGGAATGGGCACGGCCCCGAGGCTGCCAGAGCTCCAGGAGGGGTTGGACAACGCTCTCAGAGACAGGGTGGGGTTGTTGGGGTGTCTGTAGGGCCAGGAGCTGGACTCGGTGATCCTTGTGGATCCCTTCCCACTCAGGATATTCCATGGTTTTTGAAATCACTTCTCTGAAGACGGCTGGTTGGAGAGGAGCCCTGACTCCTATCACCTCTGTGCCTACCCTTTGCTTTTCCTTAAATAAGTGCAGCACAGGAAAGAAAATTCTCTGTGCTGAGATCAGAGAGCTGCACTGAGAGCTGGTGCAGCCTAGGAATGCAGCTGAGGGTCTTATCAGGTTTGCTGGGTTTTTTTCTGGAGGTTTGAAGCGTGTGGCAGAAACAGCAAGGTCGGAGTTCAGGTTTGACTGCAGTCAGGTGGAACAAAGAAGTTATGAGGCGTTTAGAAAAGTGTTTGTTTTGGGCTTGCATTTGCCTTGTGAGGCCCATTACTGAGTGCAAGCCATTCTCTGCAGTGTGGTGATGGCAAAGTGTGGTTTATAGGCCTAATGGAGCAGATTTGTCACTGGAGCAAGGAGGTGTGACTCTACTCAAGTCTGCAAATTGCCCCCCTGTTTCTGCAGACTGCTGTTTTTTCTTTCCTTTTCCCCCTTTTCCTCCTCCATCCATCACCATTCTGCGCTCGCCACAGTGATTTCCCCAAAGTCATCTATCCCCAGGCTGTGCCATTAGCAGGCAGGGCTCGGCGTGATGGCTTTGTTTGTTCTTGGAAAACTATAAATATTGCTGGAGTAATGGCTCAGAGGATGAAGCTGGGCCATTTTGGGGTGTCTGAGTTCTGAAATGTATTTAAAAAAATGAAAAAAAACCCAAAAAAACAGCCGATGCTGTGAAAGGAGTGAAGGAATTAGGTGGGGTTTCGTTTTGGTCTCCATCAGACACTTTGTCCCTCCAGCTCCAAGTGTTTGGCACTGCTGCAACATCCAATCCTATCCAGTGTCCTCATCCTGCCCCATGTCCTGAGCATTCCCTGCCCTCAACAAAGCAGGGAAGGGCCAGAAGTATCCTAGAGAGAAGAATTTAGTGGTTGTAATGCACAATTTCACTGCCATTTGGAATTTTACCAGAAGAGAGCCTCTTTTTCTGGTGGTTTGTTTGGCTCTGTTGTTTTTTCCTTGACTGTGTGTATACGTATGTCCATAAAAAGTGCTCTTTGAGATGAGGGCATGGCTTGTTTCAAGCCAGCTCAGCTTCTGTGACTGCAATGTAGATGCAATTTTAGTAATTAGACTCGGTGCCTCTGTCTCCTGGCAGAGGGATGTTTATGTGGAGCAATGCTCCAGCTGTGGTGTTTCAGCAGCTTTCTGAGCTTTAGAAATGATGGGTCAAAATATTAAACAGGGTTTTATATCAAAAATGAGGAGTAACTGGTCTGTGGGTACTGGGGTTCCCACAGAGAAACTGTGGATGGGGGATGCTGGAGGGTACCCTCATCCCACAACTACCAAAACATCCTCTTTATATTTAAGATGTCCTTACAGGAATTAGAAACAAAGATCACTTGACTTGTCAACATTCCACTAGAGGCAGAGCAAGGTATTTCCTGGGATTTGATTGTGTGGGATGGTTTGGCTGGACTCAAGTTTGGGCTGGATGATCTTTGAGATCTTTCCCAACCGAAACAATTCTATGACTCTGCTATGAAAGTTGATGATGAATGTGTAAGAAATAGGAAATGAGGATTGGATGATGACCTATTTTTAAACGGGAAAGAATCTGGCTTCCCTGGGTAACTTTCAAGTGGTTTGGCATGGTTTTGTTGCTTGGGGCGTGGGTTTTCCCAGCCACTGAGGTCAGGAGAAGATAAGTGTCAGTGTTCTTGTGAAATGCTGCTCTTCCCAGCCTCCCTGAGACCTGCTCTTTTTGCTGAGGGCAGAGCAGCTTGTAAGGGGTGAGAAACACAAGAACCCTGGAAAAGGAGAACACAGGGGGGAAAAGCCAGGATTTGGCTCCTCTTTGCTGATGGGCTTTTCCCCAGCAGAGAGCAGAGGTTAATTGTTCTTTGCAGCCATCCCCACCCCTGGCTTTAGTAGCACGACGGAGCAGGTGGACACAAGATGGATGGGGCTGTGCTGCACCTTGGCCTCCTTGGGAAGGCATTTTTGCCATGAGAGATGGGATTGCACACAGGGAGTTTTGCTTTTCCCATCCTCCCAAGAAGCTCCAGAGCCCACAGCTGTGTGGTGAAGCAGGGAACAAAGGGAGATAAAATGGAAAGAGAGTGGTGGCCGGGAATGAGTTAGACCTGTGATGGAGCATTTTCCTAGAGAGAGGCTGTTACTGAAAATTCTTGGCTGTTACAATGCAGGGAGAGGAGGAATGAGGCAGTGGGGATGGAATAGTTTTGCATGGGGAAACATCACGGAGCAAGGCTTTTAAAAGGGGCTTCTCAGCATGGCTTTGTCTGGAAAGCAAGGAGCTGGCTTCTGCCTGATCCTGGCAATTTTCCATGTGTACCTTGAGCCCTGGGAGTGAGAGCCCTCGTGGCAGGGATGCACACACAAGGATTTACATCACACTAAATAAAAACAAAGCCAGGAAAATCTTCCCACTGAGGCCAAACTGTTTTTCTGCCCAACCTGAATTCTGCCCAAGGCATGGCTAAGGTTAAATCTTTCCTTTTCATCCCTGTCTTCTGTGAAGACTGGACGACTTCGCTAAGTGTGATTGGAGCAGTTTGTTTTTAAGCTCCACATAAGCACTATGCTGGATTTATAGCGTTTTCATTCTTTTGGAATCGACCCACTGGGAGCCATTAAACTTTTATTGCTCTCTGCAGTTGCCTGGCCAGAGCGGGATAGAGCAGCCCTGCTGCTGGAAACACTCTGTCTTCAGCTGCCAGGGTTGTGCTGGAGAGGAGGGACAGCAGGGAGAGGCCTCCCAGGGCCACCCAAGGATTTGCTCATCAGCTGGAAGATGCTTTGGATGTGATGATGGTTGTCACAATCCTCTGCAAGGCACAGAAAGATCCCCCAATACGTCCTCCCCTGGGTCTTGCTGTTTCCCACCTCTCTTAACTGACAATATCCCTGCCCATCCTTAAAAGCTGAGAGTGCAGGAGGCTTAAGATTTATTTTTGTTGCATCCTGGGAGTATCCAGGTTTTTAAGTACCTGCTGTGTACTTTGCCTGTGCAGATGAGGACCTGGAAGTGTGTCCTCCAAAGGGTTCATGTGGGAATGTTTGTTTTTCCTGTTTCATCCACAAGCCTCATGCCTAAATATTAACAAAAGGATCCTGCCTTTTTAGGGATGGGAAAACTTTATCACATGTGATAACGTGAGGGAGACAGAACATGGATGTTGCAGCCTGAGCTGCTGGACTTGACACTCTCTTGGCACAGGGAGAGAGAAGAGCTGCCTGCTGAGGGCATTTTTCATGGAATAGAATTTCAGGAGAAGTGAGCTGAGCACCTTGTCCAGGTGTTGGTCCCTGTCCAACTATGCTGAGGCTAGAGCTGGGGGAGATGTTTCCTACCCAGATGAGAGAGAGCAAAGTTAGCTCACACCCAGAAGATGGTCCCAGACCTGGGCCTCGTGTTGTGGTGGATGAACCTCAAATGCAGCAACTGAAAGAATTTCTGGATGGAAATTCTCTTGGCACTGCAACCTGTGGCTCCTATCCCACTCATCCCAGAGCTTCACCACTGTGGGCTTTCCCTTCTTTAAGACAAAACATCCTTTATGGGTTTGTCTTTCTGGCTGAACTTTCTACAAACCCTTTCCTTGCATTCCCATGGGAGCCTTCCTTCAGTCAGGGCTCAACCAGCCCCGAGGCTCCAATATTCAACCCAAAACATTGGGCAACTGGAATTCTGCAAACAAAAACTGAACATCCCAGCATGGCCACTTTTCCCTCCTGAAGGGAGGTTTGCATTATCTCCTTGTAGCTCCAGAAGGCCAGGCTGGGCTACTTCTGTCGGCATGTTTTCTAATTTAATTACTTATCCTTGTCTCAAATTGTTTATGGTACACTAGGCTATTAAATGTGCCATAAGCAAATGGCTCTTGAAAGAGGAAGAGGATTTATTTGTTTTAGCAACCACTCCAACAAAAGTCTATTTCCTCAGCTAATTAAGATTCCATTCGCTAATTTAAATGTTATGCTAATTAAAGCATAATTCTGAAACTGTAAAAAGGAACTTAAAAAAGGAGGGGGGGGCAGAAAAAAGAAGCAGAAAGTAAGAAAGAAAACTGGTTGGCCTTTAGAAATTGCATTAAATTTATTGTGTTGTTGTAACAATGGTGAATGGAGTAATTATTTCATTTGCCTCTCATGTGCTATTCATACTGTTGCTTTTATTCATTTTCCCCCCATTCTCACACTTCATCTCATTAACACCCCTTCTCTCCCCTCTAATGGGCATCATCTTGCGATGGTTTAAGATGAATTGTGAGCGTGATCCCTGTGCTTCCCAGAAAAGGGCCACACTGAGAGTATTTGAGCCTGTTTATCTTCCAGCCCGAGCCCAGACAACGCTCAGCGGCCAAACTTACGGAGTTACATTGTGCTCACTTTAATTAAAATATAAATAACCTACTTTGGGGGAGGAATAAAGAGAAAAAACAACAGGAGCAAGGTCTGTTTTGGTTTGTGTTTTCTTTTTTAAATGTGGCTGTACATGCAAGGGACTGGCTCCTTTTCTCAGCTCACCCATGGGATTCTGGCCTTGTAACTTGGGAAATAGAATAATTGAACATTTCAAAAGGAGATTAATTCACTGGAGACTTTACTAAGATAAAGTCTGGTGTTTTCAAGGACAGGTTGAATGGGTCTCTGGTTTTGTGGAAGGTGTCCCAGCCCATGGCAGGGAGTGGAACTAAATGATCTTTAAGGTCCTTTCCAGCCCATGCCATTCTGGGATACGGTGATTGTTGAGCTGAAACAAATATATCAGGAAAAAACTTCACCAGAAGTAAGGAAACTGGACTTGCTGTTGTAGTTTTGGCTCTCAGCTGAATGCCACGTCATGGAAGTCCACTGCCCACCTTCCATGTGGTTGATCCCACCAAGATTCATCACTCCCTGGAGCTAGCTGGGAGGTGCTAGGCTGATAGGCATCAGAGCCCCAGCCTGAGCATCAGCTCCTTGCTTTGATGTTTGCTTTGCCTGGGCCAGGGTGAGACTTTGAGCTTTGCTGGAGCCTCTGGAGGCCGGGATGAAAGGGCAGAGCCATCCACAACGTGGAGAAAAACCGAGCTGTTGAGAGCAAGTGCTGGCACTGGAGAGGAAATAAAAGGAGAGAGGGAGATGAAAGTGATCATAAAGAGACCTGGCTGGCAGGAGCAAGACATGAACCCCAAAAAAAAGGAGGTTGTAGCAGCCCCAGTCTTATCCCCCAGGATGTTATCCCAGCAGTTGAGTTTCTCCAGGTCCCTCTTTGCCCCAGGGTGCCAGAGCCTTCCCACACTCCTGGCTGCTCCATCTTGGGAGAGAGAATTTGGAGAAAGTTTCTTTGCAGTGTTGTCTTGCTGTGTTCATATTATTAATAATGAGAAACAGGCAGGAGTTTATTATATAGATTTAATTTATGCATTTGGAGTTTTTTAAGAGAAAACCAATTAAGATTCTCTGATGAGCCCTCCAGCTCCCAGCGGCTTTGGGAAACACTTCCATGAGACACATTCAATCTGTGGCCAATATACCTTTGTGTGTGGTCCTGATAAACACTTTTGGGTGATGCTGAAAGAAATGCAATATCTCCTTCTGCCTCCTCTCCCGCCTCCCCAGCCCTAATCCTGCTCAATGCCATCGCTTTGCCTGGTAGGCTGAGTCCCTGGGTGGTAGAGGTTCAAAGTGGAGTTTGTGGAAAAGCCAGTGTGACATTCAAGGCAGGGCTTGCTGACTTTCTGCCCTGCTCATGCTGTTGAATGGGAGTTTTTAGTTGTTTCAGAGCCGGGGAATGTTGTCTGCTCTGGATGTTCCAGTTGGATGAAGGAATTTTGGGGTCTTGTGCTATATCTGTGGAGGGATAGGGACTGAGGGATTTGTTCCTGGCTCATCCCCCTTCCCAATCCCCAGTCTCTCTATCCATCCCTAGTTTCTCCCTGCAGCTGTGCTCCAGCTGTGGCTCATCCCATCTCCATCCCAGCTCAGCCCCTTGCTCAGGACCCACAAGCAGCACCTGCTTGGCCCGTCCTGGTCCACAGATATATTTAAACTTTGATCTTGATGGGAAATGACTGGTGCTACATTAAAGCCATATGTTTTAGAGGGAACGGCGAGGACGTGTAAGCTCAGTGATATTCACATCTAGAGAGAGCTGGGAACTTGTAGTGCCACCCACGCTTGGTATTTCTGCCGGCTCTGCGAGGCTTACACAGCTGGGGAAGGCAGAGTGGGAGCAAGATCTTCTGCTTAAGGGATTTTGTAGAGAGAGATGGATTAGATAGATTTGATGGAAACTGATAGTTTATGAAAATGAATTCACCTGCATCTCAATTTGGTTCTTGATGCCAGGAGACAGAGAAGAAAAGGAATAAAAAAAGATGAGAGGGGGAGAGGGAAAACAATCCCAAGTTAATTAAAGCACTGTTTTGATGTGCTGTGCTGGGCTCTTTTCTTTTCAACTGTTTGGCAAGTGGGATGGGTTCGTGTCAGCTTCCCAGAGAGGAGTGAGCAGAGGGATGCTGCATCTTGGGATTTCTCTTTTTCTCCTCTGACTGTCCAGCTGGTGGCTTAGGGGGATGAAGTGGGACACTGTCAGAAGCAGTGAGGAGAGCCGTGTTGGCCACGGGTACTTGGCAGCATGAAAAAAACTGCTTACGATGGCTGTGTTTATCTCTGAATTTATCGGAAGTATCCTGACAGGAGTGGAATTAGCACTGCTCGTTCAGCACCCAGCTGGAGCAGGCTGCCACCCCCGCTGGCTGTCACACCACTCCCTCATGTTTGGCCACTGGAAGCTTTGGGAGTAGCCAGATGTTGTGTGGGAATAAAAGAAAATTTTACAAATCCCTTTTTTAACTTCCCTGTCACCAGGAAGGTGGCAAACCATAACGTGGTGGTTCTTCTGCAGGCAGAGGAGTCAGGGAGAACCTTTCCACCCCAAGTCATGGAGTTATGAAAAACTGGGGAGGAGACAGGACTGTCCCTGTTTTGCAGAGTGCAGGAAGAGTTCCAGCCTGCTTTTCACAGGCTTTGGATATACAAAGGTGCCTCTGTGCTAGTCAGACAGGGCACAGGCAAGAATTTGCAGAGAGCCCAATTAGAGTGGGGGTTGAGCTGGATCTTAGACCTTGGTTTGAGGATTTCCAGCTAATGGAACTGTTGGTCAACTGGCTCTGGATCCCATGGGAAATTTGGCTTTTCCTTTGGTCTGGGTGCTTGAACAGGGCTTTTCCTTTCTTCCCTGTGACAAAAAACTCTCTGAGCAGCCTCCCACCCTGAGGAGCTTGTTCCTCTGTGCTGAAATCCTGCTGTCAGAGCAGTGAAGGTCAGAGAGGTCCTTGGAGTACCATCAGAGCAGCAAGATCCAGATCTGAACCATCTTCCTCTTGCTGTGTGTTGATACTCTGATTGCTAAATAATTATTGGCATTGGTGAGCACAGGCAGCTCCTCAACTCCCCATGGCTGTAGGGAAATCTCTTCATTTCCATGCTTTGATTCCTTCATCTAGACAACAGAGATAATAATCCTTATTTTCTCTCAGTTTATGTCACTCTTTCAATGTAAATATAAACCCCTTTGGGCAAGAAATGTCTCTGGGAAGACGTGAGGAATAACCAGTGTTTGGAGGTTGCATTACATGTATGAGCAGGACCTTTTTAACAGGGCTCTGTGCAGCTCCAAGGGAGCATTTCTCAAAAGAAGACGGGAAAAAAGCCAATGCAGAAAGTTGAAAACAAAACATGTGGGTAAATTAAGGCATGTAAGGCTCGCTTTGGAGTGTGAGGGAAGCATCTCTGCCTGGTTAGTTTATCAAAGGGAGGTTAAGAGGTGATTTCATTGTGGTCTACATATTTCTCTGTGGGGGAGAAGCTGCTGCAAATGGACAGGTTTTTAATCTAGCAGCAGAGAGAGTGTCAGGATCCAGTGCTGGAAGGTGAAGCTGGACTCATTTACAGTAGAAGCAGTGTCCGATTTTTGAAGGGAGGGTAATTAATCATTGCAATGACTTACTCTGAGCCGCAGCAGGGCTGCCATAACCCGTGGGCTCTGCACTTAAGGGAGACATTTCTGAGGGGCTTTCAGGAGCCACAGGGAAAGCTGGGAGCTGCTGCAGGACCCAGTGGTGGCAGCACCCTGCCATCTATGGGATGGCGACTGTCCCATGCTGGCCTCTCCCCTCCAGAAAGCTGGACAGGGGTGTTTTTGTCCCAGTTTGGGTGTCTGCACAGTGCTGGGATGTCCCCAGGTGCAGGGAGCAACCACAGATGCATTAAGCACTAATCACTGCCAGGCCTCCAGGGATCAGCAGAGTCATTGTGCCTTTTTTTTTTTTTTTTATTCCTTTCAAAAGCATTTTTAAAAATCGATACAAATAAATAAAGAGGCCATAAATCTAGGAAGACACCCTCAGCTCCCTCCAGAGCCCTCTGTTTGGTGGGGAAGGGTTGAAGGGTGACAGAGCATTGACCTGCCTGAGACAGATGAGAGGATGCTGGAGCCAATGTACCCTCTAAGGATGCAGGACAGGGGGCTCCAGGGGCTTGCAGGGGTGAAGGGGTGCAGGATGTATATTTTGAGGTGTAGGACATCCCCAGCTGGCCACTCGCCAAGGGAAAAGCCTGGCTTTAGGAGTGTTTTGTTGACTTTGAGGCAGAGGCCAGGGCTTGCTTGAAAAACAAGACCAAGCTGAGGCAGACCCAGCAGCAGCCCCGTGTCTTGGCTCCCCTGACCTCATCTGGTCAGACTTGATTTCCCCGTGCCTGTGTTTCAGCTTTGGGGGCAGGGGTCACTCTCAGCCTGAGTTATTCGTGCTGAGCAGCATCCCCTGCCTCTGGCACAGACAGAGGGAAGTGATGGGCTCATTTCTGCACCCGTCTAAGCTCCCTCTCTTTTCATCTCAGCAGGAGGGGTGTTTCTTTGGGAATGGTTTGGGAAACATTCTGTGTGACCCTGATTGGGCTGGATAGCGAAGCTCCTCGTCCTGCTGCTGAAAGCTCACTAGGAAATTTCAGATGAATTGTGCAGTGGGTCATTTCCAGTGCTCATCCACACTTGGAGGTACAAGATGGTTAAACCCCTTCCCAAGGGAAAAAATATTCTTATAAAACACAAGATGCTGCGTGTACCCCCTCCCATGCAGGCCAAACACATTGTGTCTTGGGCAAATAGAGCACAGAAGGGTGACAAAGGCACCGTCCTTTACTTGAACACTGTCCTCATCCCTGTGGTGTGCAGCAGGGAAACAGCTCTGCCTTGGCAAGGATCCTGCTGAGGGGGAAAATTTATGCATGGCACCTCCAAATTCGTATTCATGGGTGCAAGGTGGGAGCAGCAGCATCTCAGGGGATCCTTGCTGGGTTCCTGGGAGAAAAATTCATCTCTGTGTGCCTGGTGTGATCTCAGCAGGTTCTGTGGCTCTCTTGTCCCCCTTCTCCCCATTTCCCCTTGAAGGGGGCTGGTTGTTTTTGGCACAGAGGGTGTTCCTTGGGCAGGTTTGCCTCAGGAATTGCTGCGCTCCTTGGTAATCATGGACTGTCAGCAGCCTAAGGAGAGGAGTTCAGCTCAACACCGACACTGCAAGGAGAGATAATGGTAAATAACCAGCAGCTATTGGGGAAGGTTGAAGTAAAATAAATTGATCCAATTTTCAGTCTTTCTCCCGGATTTTTTTTTCTTTTTCTTGCTCTATCCTTTCTTCCTGTTTGCCTCTAGAGCAGCTTGGGCTGGTGCAGCCCCAGCAAGGCTGGAGAGCCCTGCACCTAAAACTGAGGGGCCCTGGTCTTTTGGTCTGCACCCAGGTCTCAAGTTTTTAGGTGTTGAGGGGGGGAGCAAAAAGTCAATTTGTCTTCTTGTCAAGGGATAAACTGGGAACTAAAACTCCTGGTCACTGCTAAGTGGATGGAGGAGGGGAAAAGAGGCTCAAAACCACTCCCAATGCCTTAAATAAATGTTTTCCCTAGTCTAGCTGCCCACACATAAACAAAATGCATTTTCAACCTGTTCTTTCTCTATCCCTGACAGCACAGTGGCAGTTTTTTGCCAGAAGTCCTCGTGGGCTGTTGGTGGAAGTGTGGTGGTGGGAAGTGAAGGGTGCCCGTGCCCCGTGGGGGCTGTGGGAATCGCTGCAATCGCTGCTCACTGACCTCTGCTTGAGGCTTTGAAATCCATGTGAGAAAACCATAATAGCTCCCCACCTTGCACATCCTCCTCACCAAAACAGAAACATTTCTTGCAGGACCTCATCCAGGACTTAAATACCTCCAGAAATTCCTCTGCAGCAATTCACTTTTCTGTCTTGCATCCAGGAGCTCTGCTGTCAAGATGCTTTTCTTTCTTCCCAGCATTGCTTTCTCAACACTGCCTGCTGGCTTTGGGGACTAGGAGGATGCAATCTTAATTATCCTCACGGTGTTTTCTGTTAATTCTTGGGATTACATCTTCCCATCAGGGAAGAGCAGTTGCAGTAACTGGCCCTGCTGTTGGCACAGAACAGGGGAATGCTGGGCCTTCCTTTGCAAAATATTTTTGGGGCCACACTGAGGTGCTGAAAATTGGGTGCTTGAGCTGGGTGCACTTTCTGGAGCTCTGTGTGCCTGCAGGTCATGCCAGCCCCTTCCAGTTCTGCTGAGTTTTCTGGGGTTCAGGAATGACAAACATGCAGAGCACAGTGTAATTAAACACGCCGTGTGCCGGCTCATTAAGTGGTTGCTGGGAGTAAAGCTAAAGTCTCTCTGACAGCCTGGCCTGGCAGGAGCAGGGGCCGTGGAGATGACTCAAGGCCAAGCCCAGCTTGATGGCAAGCATGTTTCTGACCCTGTGCCACGAGGTGCTGAGCTGGGATCCAGAGCATCTGCAACCTCTCCCCTGCCACATCCAGCTCAGCTGTCCGGGGCTGCAGATGAGAAATAAAATAAACAGCAATTTTCCAGCCGTGCAGGCTCTTTGAGCCCTGACTGCAAGCAGTGTGCTGTCTGCTTTTTCAAGTTCTCCTGCAAAAGCATGTCAGGTTTCCTTGGAAACTTCTGAAACTTCCTCTCCTTGGCGTGAATCTGTGGTGGTGTTGAGGACATTGCGTGCTGCAGAGTGGGTTGAGCTGTCGAGCCGTGGTGTTGCCCTCCCTGCACCTGGGTGTTGCTCAGGGGGAACTCTCAGGGCATTTTGGGATGCTGTGTGTGTGGTACCCCAGGGAGAGCTGCCTGTGAGGACACCATTCCCATTGCAGGAGCTTTACCTGGATTTACCTGCCAAGGCTGTGGGATGCTTTTGAACCCTCTAGAATGACAAGGGGAATCAGTAAATCAAATATCAGGGAATCTTATCAAACAGCAAGGTCACCTCCAAAAATAGGGAAGATGGAGAGGCTCTTGGGCACCTTTTTACGGCTAAATTGTTCCTCAGCTCAGAGCAGGCAGCCTTGCTGACCTTCCCACCCTCCATTCCGAGGGAAAAGCCCAGGTGGTTCTCACGACTGCAGTGAGTGATGCCCCAACCCTTTTCTTTCTCCCCCTTTTGAAATCGGAATTTTCCATAAAGCTAAGCCCAGACCTCCAGTGAAAGGTGTCTTCTGCTGCGCAGTTGTGGGGAGATGAGTAAAAAGAGGGTCCTCTCTCTCTTCTTTAAGGCTCTTCTCTTGCCTTTTCATTTTCTCCGAGCCTAGGAGTGAAATTCCATAAGGGCTCTGTGAAAGAGTGCTGACACAAGACTCTAATTTCAGGTGTGAATATGGAGACGTTTTTCATTAGGAAGCATATGGTGTTAAGGTTAAAAAAAAAAAAAGAGATGAAGTTTGACAGCCAGGAACAAAGCAATGAAATAATAACTACAGGTGGGCAAAGCCTCCAGCAGCGTTTGCAAACAACAAAACCAAACCAGGGGTGGTTCAGATCTAAGTGTTATTGTTACTTCCTAGAGTTAGTGGAAAATTTTTCAGGGGAATCAGGGTTGTTTTTTGACAGAAACTTGGGTTTTCATCAAAAGTGAAATTTCCATGGGAAGTGTTCACCTTCTGAGGGAAATTTGGGCGTGTGGTAGGAGACAAAGAAAGAAAGAAAATAGCAAAGAAAGATGTCAGAAAGCAGCTGGGGAGTTTTTATGCTGAGTGATGGATTAAGTGTCCCCCTTCCCCAGTGCCAGTGCCAGGCAAATACAGACTGGGAAGGGGCCTGCTGGGTGTTGGTCACCTTCAGCTCAGGGGCTGCAGGCACCTGGCTCCATCCCTGCTATCAAACACTGGACTCATCTCCCCATTAAAGCAACCTCATAAAATACACAGCAGCTTCCCCACTCCTAAGCAAATGTTTCCTTGATTTTTTCCTTTGGGACTTAGTGGAAGTTTTCTGCCTCCTCATCTCCTGATTTATCCTTATCTCTTGAAAGTGTTGCCTAATGGCAGGAGATCCAGATTGGGATGTGTGAGAGGCAGCTGTTCTCTAAAACATTTTATTTCTCCTTCTGCCTAGTAAAACAGGGTTAAAGGTGTTAATACTCCTGGTGAAATACTGGGGGAGATGCTGATTAAAAGCCTGGGATGGCAAGTGAATATTTGCTGCTGCAGCGTCCGGCTTCTCATCTCCCCTCAGGGCTTTGGGAGAAAGTTGAGCTCAGGAGCCAAATGTCATCGCTCAGGCTCCGCTTTCTTCTCCGCTCTTTGAATGCTGGGTCCTGAGTGGCCTTGCAATTTATGGTGAATATTTTATACCTCTAAATGATGTTTTGTGGGATTCTGCTCATCTCGCCTGCTGTGCCTCCGCCAGTCGTGGAGGATGGAGCCTTTGTTGTATGTGTTAAGCTTGACGAGGCGCCGTTTTTCCAAATGGATAATTCTGTTTCTCTGCTGTCGAGGAAGTTGTTTCCTTCCTGGAAAGGCTGATCTGTGGCTTAAATGAGGCTTTAGCTGCCAGGAAGACGCCTGGGTAAAAGATGTAATGTGGCTGCAGGTGACCTTGAGATAAGGCACGTAGGGGGCTTTGCTTATATTTTTAACTTGTCCCATTTTGGAGCTTGTTTGTACTGGGAAAAGCTTCAATGTAGGGGAAAGTGGGGGTTACTGACCCCCCTCCTCACTGACCACCTCCCATTGCAGAGAATGGGCAGTCTGAGGGGGTAACACTTTTCTCTACAAAAGAAAAAAGGGCACTTAGAAAAACTGGAAAGTGGGAAGATAAATGGCATGAGAAACAAGCCACTAAAGAACCCAAGTCAGGAGATCAGATTGGGAATATGTTGCTCCTTTTCCAGTTCCAGCCATTACCTTCTGCTTTGAGCTGGCTCGGACAGGCTTGGTGCTGCCTGTCAGCCCAGGGATAGCTGAGGTGTACCCCTGTGTGTATCCCTGCAAAGCAGAAGCAGGACGGACCCAGCCTTTCTGGCTGCCTTGGAAGCTGGAAGCTGGAGCATCATGCTCCACAAGTGGCTGCATCCCAGTACCCTCGGTGGACACGCTCCCACCACATCTGCACAGGGCTGTGACTTCGGGGACCTGTGGGAGGAAAGGTGCCACAGAGCCACCGGTTTTATTAACACCATGGAAGGTTGCCAGCCATAATTAAAGCCGTGATAAGCTTGGCGGTCTCACTTCACAGAGCCTGGTACAAATATTTCTGTTGGGTTTGATCCATGCTGCTTCGGAGGCTCTTGGTTTCACCTCGCACTGCCGAGCTGCGTGAGGTCTCTGCAAAGAATGTGGTGAGCCCTTGTCGAGGTGAAGCAAGGCAAGGCTGACGTGATGTGAACGCTGATGAGGCAACCAAGTTTCCCTCTCAGCAGGCCACAGTTTGCCTGCAAAGTTTGGATAAATTGGATGGGAGTGAAGTAACTTGGAGAAGTCAGTTGAGTAGCGCCTTGTGTGGGATTCACCGGCATATTTCCCGCATCTTCTCTGTCTCGGGGAGGAGGAGTGTGGGGAAGAGCAGACTAAGAAGAGGAGGCAACCTTTCGTAACTGCGTAGAGATGTCTCTCCTCCTTCCCCACTCTTGCAGGAGCCATCTGCTGCAGCTCAGCAGGCTTGAGCCCAGTCAAACTGTTTTCCCCCCTGCCTCATAAATTGCTTCTTGCAACTTCAGGCATGTGTCAAAGTCTTGGTTATAAATTCACCCTTTGGAGCACCTCTTTGCAAACATGGTTTCTCTGGAGACAGAGAGTTACTTCATGGCACCTGTTGTTAGCTCTAAAAATCCAGTTGTGGTAGGTGCCCAAGTTTCTCTGTAGTCACTAAAGGAGATATGAGGGACCTAAAAGTTACTGCTCACTCTTTGCACCTCTCTGGTGGTGGTTGGAGGAAACCTGGAGGATTTGCTTGGCTGGCCACCTTTTGAAAGGCAAGAACTTCCTGAAGTGATGCTTGATGGGGTTTTAGGAGAAGGTTTTCCCATCTGAGCAACATCTGAACAGAGGGACCAACTTAGAGCTCTCTCCAGGCTCTTACCCTTAAATTTTGAAGGTGACTTTAATCAGCTCCTGAAGGAATTGTCCCATCCTTGGCAAACTCAAGGGGATTAAGATGATGATTTAACCACCATACAACAGAAACATTTGGTACAGGACATAGTAACTATGATATCATCCTTGTGACAACAGATGACTCATCCCCAAGATGATGAGAACATCCCCTGAATTCTTAAAAGTCCTCTCTCATCCACACTATACCGAGCCCAGGCTGTTGGATCCAGCCTACAGACATAGTCCTGCTCTCCTGTTCTGTGAATTAAACACACCCCAGAGCGCCACAACCTCAGCTTGAGGGCGGCTTTCTTGAAAGCACCGCCGTTTTCCTCAACAGCACCTCCCCAGCTGCGTGCAGCGGGGTTAAAAATGGAGAAAGGGATCAAGAGCTCCTTCCATCTGTTGCAGACCCGAGGGGAGGTGACCGCCTGCACTGCAGCACCTCCCTGAGCCAGGGGGGCACAGCCGAGCGCGCCCGTGGGAGGCGGCACGCGGAGGGCGCGGGCACGCAGCGTATTTTTAACACCGCTCCCGGAACGTGCAGTCGGCACCGGCAGAAAGTGCCAGATTGCCAGCCCAGCCAAGAATTCCGGGCTTGGGGGAGGGAGCCGAGGTGTGAAATCAGAGCGCCACGCTTTTTTCCACAGGGTGCAGGGAGAAGGCTAGAGTGTCCCTCCATAGAAAAGTGCTCCTGTACCATGCAGGGACGTTCCTGGGCTTTGAGTCATCCCCTCCAAAATATCCCCTGTTCACCAGTGCCCTCCCCATGGCCACGCAGCAGGGTGGCCTCAGCCCATCTCGGGTCCCTGAGGGTGTTTATGTGCTGAAGCAGTGCCAGCCCAGCTCCTGTTTGTCCCCCACGGTGCCAGCCCAGCTCCTGTTTGTCCCCCAGAAGGGGACAGCTGACAGCCAGGAGCTGAAGTCAAGCTGGCTGCTTCCTCTGCTGTAGCAGAGACAGGTTTTGTGCTTGTTCCTGACCTAGAAACGGGGCCAGCCACCTCGAGGTGAAGAGCTCTGCATCCTCTTACCCATCCCTGGAGCCTTTTAATCTTCTGAGCTGAAGATCTTTTGATCTGAGCAGCTCTGTAGTGCAGGCCAGGCTGGCCAGGAGGTGTTGAATGTTTAAAAACCTTGGGCTGCTCTCACTACAGGGGAGTGATGCAGGCTTAAAAACAGGTCTGGTTCCTCTTGTGTCTGGTCAGGGGATAGGGGGAGGACAAGGACACCTTGCAAACCCTGGGGTGCCAGGTAGAGGTGTAACATCCAAAGGTTTTTTCCTGTAGTGTCACTCAGAGAAATGCCTCAGGCTAGAGCAGCATCCCTGGGCTTGGGGCTGCTCTGCAGCAATGGGACAAGAGTCAGGACTGAATTCCTCCCTGCTAAACCTTTGATTTCCTCAGGAAGCCCCTGTCTGGTTCTCAAACTGGGCAGCAGTGCCTGAGTACCCCAAGGGTGGGGATAAAAGCTTGGAAAGACCACCAAAGATCAGGAGCTGCTGTCCTTGAGGTTCTGACAATGCACCCCCCAAACTATGCTGCTTGGGGGAGAATCTGACAACTGAGGCCACAACCTTACAGTCACCACAGAATGCTCCATTTCCAGCCTCCCAAGCTGCACATCAGTCACCTCTTCAGCAGCCAGGAGGACTTTTTGGAGAGCTGTTATCCTCCTGCTCCTGGTGCACTGGATTTGAGCAGCCCAGATGTTTGTGTAATGCTTCTCCTTCTGGCTGCAAATAGGCCCCATTTCCTGGCAATTCAGTGGTTTTAGTGGGTGCTGCTGTGGTTGGAGGAGGGAGCCATGGTCTGGCAGGGCACAACCTTGGACTCTGACCTCACAGAGCCTTTGCACAGCATTTGCTGCCTAATGAGGCTTAGGCAGCAGCCTGAGAGCTTCGTGGCAGATCATTGCAGGAAAATCAGCTATTATTGGAGTTGCTGCAGATGATCTGAGCGATGATTTGCTTCTCTCTCAAAATACAATTAGTCACTTCCATAAGCTTAAAGGAGAGCAAGGGCCTAAACTATTTGTGGCTTTGTGCTGAGGGAGCAGAAGAGCGAGTCCTCCTGGTCTGGACAGCTCCAGCTGAGCTTTGCCTCGTGGTGCCTTTTGTTAGCGATGCTCAGATCGAGCTCTGTGTTACATGTCTACATTTTTAGCACCCTCAGATATGCAGCTGTGCCCTGGGTGTTGGGTGAGGTGCTAGAGGCAGAGGATGAGCATTGATGGAGCCAACTGGGTCCATCCACAGCATGGCAGCAGCAGGGAAGGGGGAGAAAAAACTGGTTTGCCCGAATCCAGCATGGAGAGGCTGTTATTTTGTTCACTAGCGTGGGAGAAAGGCTGTACACAGCTGTATTTCTTCCCTTCTCTCTGCCTGGTGGGGATGTGATGGTTTGGGCTCTGCCCCCAGGACTGTTTCTCTGCTCAGCAGGGGCTAAGGAGCAGGTTTGTCAGCTGGCAGGCTGCCTCCTGGCCTCGCAGAGGCGTGCTGGCTGCAGCCTTGCTCCTTTGCAGGTGAGCTCTGCCCCATCAGGAGCCAGTACCATGCCAAGAACATGCTTATGTGAGATTATTTCCAGTCTGATACCCAGCCCTGGGTGCCTAAAGGAGATTTCTGCTCTCTGCACTGCACTTTGCCTTTAAATGCTCCTGGTTGGTAGTTGCTGGAAGTGTGAAAGCACCTCAGGTCAATTGGTGTTTCTGAACACCTTAATTAAGTGCTTTTTGCTTCTATTGAGCCTCTGCCCTTAAAAACCAGCCTTGCAACTGCAACATATAACCAACACCTTAAGGTTGCTTTATCATCTTAACTTCCTGCTTACAGGTTCTTTCTTGCTGGAGCAATCACTTCTCCCTGTTCTTCCCAGCCAGCCAACCACTGCTCCCACTGGGATCTCCTTGGGACCTCCCTGGCAGGGCTGCCCCACATCCCATCCCTGCTGAAACCTTTCTGCTCCTCCTTCCTGCCAGACTGTCTGTAAAAACAGGATCAGGGGAGTGTTTTGAGAATAACGGGGTGTGCTTTGGGCTCCTGGGGCTTTGGTGTGGGCAGCATCTTTGCGTTGTGTTTTGTGTCATGGTGAGATCTGGATCCAGGGAAGATTTGTAGGGTTCCAACTTCTCCCTGCTGTGGGTTGGACCCCATGCCAGTGCCACGATGCACAGCGCTGTCCCCAGCTCTCCTGCTGGCTTCCCTCTCCTTCCTCTCTGCTGATCAGAGCACTTGCTGTGTTTTAGGCTGTAAGCACGGTGCATTGTGCATTTCCATAAAGGACGTGTTGGGGAAGGGAATTGTATTGTATATGCCGGCTGCGTGCTTCCTTTTAAACTATACCCCTGTCACCAGGCAGCTTTCTACAGGTTGGTTGCAGAGTGAACAGCTGAGAACCTGTGGGAAGACCCAAATGGCACTTAAATTATATTTGCTCTTTGATTTTGAAGACATTTAGTACCATTTAATAGAATCAGAATGCAATTTAACTCTGCCAAGTGGGGGAGGCCGCCTCGGGAGAAGTGACACTGCCATAGCTGGGGAAACAAAAAAATTTAAGTGAGCAAAACAGCAGGGTCGCATTTACTATCCGGGTAATTATTATTAAATAAAGAGCAGAGTGGGACTGTGTCTGTCAGCGTCCCCGAGCACTCCAAGTGGCATTAACCACTTCAGCGCCGTGGGATGCTCTCGGAAGGAGAGCTCCGGGGACACCCGAGGCGTGGCAGCTGAAGAGGCTGTTCATCGCCAGCCGGAATTAACCCGGGAGCGTTTCAGCGGAGGCTGATTTTACTGCTAATGGTCCCTTAGCCCGGCTGGGCTCTCTCCCCCGAGCCGGCAGCAGCACTTCAGTGCCACTATTGTTTTTTTCCACCAGGAGCTGGTTATTAAAAAAATAATGCAGGGAAAGGGACAGGAGTTGTGCTGTGCTGAGCACATCTTGGAGACAGCTCCACAGGGAAGTCTGGCTTTCCTGCCTCCCTGTCTGGCTGAAAGGATGATGAAGACTTCATGTTTGAGTTTAAGCTTTCTTTTTTATTCCCCCCCTTTTATTTTTTTCCCCCCCACCGTTTTCTGATATTGTTTGTTTATTTGGTTGGTTGTTTTTTCCCGTTGCTGTTGGGGGTTTTGCTTGCATTTTTAATTTTATTTTTAACCTTAAACTGTCCATTTCAGCCACCAGGATGTCTTAGCTTTGGCAGCACTAAGTTCTCTGCAGTGAGGAGCAGTTAAGCCCGGCCTGGCTGCCTGGCAGTACTCTGCTTAATTTAAAGTTTTTGGGCAGGTCTCCAATGCAGCGAGACAACGCCGTGGGCGGCCGACTCCCAGCCGTTGTTCCCTGCCTGTTTAGAGGAGATAATAGCACTTCCCAGCCTCACCGGGGGTTTGCAGAGGACGAGTCTATTAAAGATTGCGAGGTGCTAAAGATGCTTTGCTGATTGGGGTATACAAGTAGCTGAGGTATCTGGTTTAAGGGAAGCTTTGCAGTTGTGAAATCAGAAGATTGTCTTTTTTATTGCCTGGCACCTGGAAATCAGATTGAGTTGTTAGAAATTTTTTTGCCTGAAAAAAAAATATTACAGTAAACTGGGAGATAACTTACATGTGGTGATGATGCATCACATTCCTGAAGCATGTTTTGGCTGCAGCTTCTCACACAGCAGGGAAACACTCCCAAATTGCAGATGTGGAAGCTGAGACACTGAGGACTGAGGTGACAGGGATCACCTTGACCAAAAGGACATTGGAACAGTCCTCATCCTGCCATCCAGTTGGGGAGCAGCAAGTCAACAAATCCCAGGATATGTTGGATGGTTGGGAGTCGTGGGGAGGAAAGGTCCCCCTAAAATGGTCAGCAGTCATTTCTGCTTTGTCCAAGCCTCCAAAATCCCTGCTCACAGCAGCTCTGGGTGTCAGTAGGGATGTGCAGGCAGAGGCTGCTGCTCCAAGATGAGTTTCCCCTGGAAAACCTGGAGCCCTTGTGACAGATGCAGCTCCCCATCCCTCCACTAGTATTAGGTGTGAATTTATGTCTGCATCTCTCAAACAGCTTGATGTGTCCAATCCTCCAGGATAAAGGCAAAGGATTGAATTATTTCCAAAGGACAATATTTCATTTCCTATAAGTGCCTTAATCTCGTGAGTAAATATTACAGCTTTGTGCTATAATCCCTAAGCTGGTATATCTCTTCCCTTCCCAGTTACCTTTTGTGTTGATTTACATTTAATATGTTGCCATTAAATCTCTTTCTCTCCCTGAGGCCTATTATAAGTGCAGTATTTATTCTGTTGAGTCTTTTTTAGTCACATTTCTATTGTATTCTAATGTGCTCACACAAAAGACTGCTGGGCACATTCCTGGGATATTTGCATCTTTTCCTTCCCTAATTTTGTCTGGGCTTCTGAAAACACGTGCTGGTTTGGCCCTGCACCCAAGGATTCCTCATACAGATGTGATTCCTTCAGGAAATCTTCTCTGCTAACTCCTGGGCTCTCCTGGTCTGCCAGTCCTGCTCCAAGGAGGAGCATCCTGCCTGGTAGAACTGAGCATCCTGATCTGCGAGAAAAAAATCCCTGAATCAGCCAGGGAGATCTCCATCTCATTTAATCCTTGGGCTCAGGCTTTGCATGAACCCACCTCATTCATTAGGCTGCTCAAGGAGAGGTTTTCTGGAATTTGCAGGCAGGAGGGGATGGTTTGAGAGCTGGCTGAGGGTGTTCAAGGGCAGGACAGAGCAGGGGGTGCAAAAACTGCAGTAAAGGTTTGGGAGAGAGCAGGTATTTTTGGCTCCTTGATATAAAGATGGGTCTTTCCAACCCTCTCCTGGGATATCTGAGGGTCTCTGAAGCCAGCTGGAAGTTTAGGGGGGAGGGGAGTGGTCACAAAAGTTTTCCTGAGCTGGGGAACCTCCCCTGGGTGGTGTTTTGGGGGTGGGTGAGGGATAGTGCGGGGGTTGAACTCCAGGAGGATCAAAGGCTGGGGAGGTGAGGGAGAGGAACAACTCCGTGCCCTTCTTGGGGTGGGGAAGCTGGGGGATGTCACCCCCCTTTTTCATGGGAAAGGGAGGGTCCATCAGCCCTGAGAGCAGCGTTCTCAGGGGCACAGAAGACAGCTGAGAGCATTCCAGCTGCTAAGGGAAACCCCTTCCCTCCCCCTGCCCTCAGCACCCGCCCTCGGTGGGCACTGCTGACTTGCTCATTCCTTTATCCTGCCCGATTCTGGGGGGCTGTGTCTTTGTTTTCCAGGCTTTGGAGGGAGGTGTGGGAGACTGGGTGTCTGTGTTGCCTGGGCTGCTGATTTCCGTGTGCAAATCCTTATATTTTCCTGTGTCCCTGTTCTTTTCTCTGCTGTCCCCTCAATATAATAGCTTTGCTCCTCTCTAAAGTGCCTGGATCTCTACAGATTAAGGGTGCTCAGCAGAAGCTATTATTATTGTGATGCTTTTATTGCATAGAGAGACTGAGACATTAAAGGACTCCTTCAGCTGAGGCTTTTAGAGGTAGAGAAGATTGGCCAGAGCAGATTTGGGTGCAAACACCCACCCCAAGAGACAACCTGAAGCAGCAAAGAGCTGAGCTCATCTGCTTGGGTTGGAGGAGAGGCTCATGCTCAGACTGCAGATTTCCACCAGCATTCTGAATGTCAGCTCTCCTCTGGAGCATCCTTGCCCACGGGAAGGAGGGATGAGCTTCCCTCACTCCCTGCCTTTGCAGAGAGTGGTGTTGAAAGGCAGGAGGTCCCACAGACTCTGTTCACAGGGCTGCAGGTAAAGCCTGTCCCACCTGGCTGGGAAAAAAATTATGCAGTTTGTCTTAATTAGGTTAAAAGTGTGCTCAAGCCTGTGTGTCTCCTGTCACCTCACCACCATCACCTTTGCTAAGGACAGGTTTTGTGCCAGAGTCACTGCCAAGTCCTTTCTGGGACCATTGTCATGGATTAAACATCCCAGAATAGCCAGTCTTTCCCTATGAGACTGGAGTCTGGGATTAAGTTTCTGCAAGATACAAAAGCAAAGGAGCACATACAAATATCCAGGGGTAGTGACAAAATGGCTGCATTTGAGCTGTGCCAATGAGGTGAGCAGCAAAGGAAGGAAAAACAAATGTTGGCTGTTGGGGAACATGGGGAAACTATGCTTTTATCTCCTTTAAAATCACTCAGCTCTGTTTGGTTTTTAAATCTTCCTTCCACACTGAAGTCATTCTGCTACTACGTGCAAAGCTACCAGGGGAGTTGGGGGAAGAGGGAAAAAAAAATTAATTGAATCCTTAGGTTTGAGTGATGGCTACTCTGAGAGCTTGTCAACCTGATGGTAAATCTTGGGGGTGTTAATTGCTTTGAAATCCCTTTCCTCTTGTCAGCAGTTCCCCACCTTCCCCGCAGTCCCGTCTCTCTTGTTTGCAGCCCACGGTGAGCTGCCCGTGCACGGCTCTGAGCATCCAGGGGAGGCTGGGGGTGAGAGGGAGGGATGCCTTCTCCTTATTCCCTTTCCAATGGCTCCTGTTTGCTGATAAGGTTAATTGATTTCTTTTGCTTTAATTAACGAAATTCAATTTCCGCTTAATGAGAAAGATTTTGGTGTGACACGTGTAAATGGCCAAGTGAGGAGTGCCAGGCGAGAGGGGAGGGAGGGAGCAGCCTGTGTGTGGGCAGACAGCTCAGGGAGGTGGGGTCCCTCATCCTGGGCATCCTCCTGGTGTCCCCAGAGTGAGGTGCAGCCCATTGCTGAATCCTCTGTGGTGGCCAGGAACATGAGCAAACATCCTCTGCAGTTTGGTGCACCTTTGACCGTTTTAGGGAGAATTGACCCTGGGATAGAATCATGGAATGGTTTGGGTTGGAAAGGACCTTAAAATTCATGCCATCCAACCCCTGCCATGCACAGGGACACCTCCCCAGATCCCAGGCTGCTCCAAGTCCTGTCCAACCTTGGACACTTCCAGGCATGGGGCAGCCACAGCTTCTCTGGGCACCCTGTGCCAGGGCCTCCCCACCCTCATGGGAAGAACTTCTTCCATCTGTCTGACCCAGCCAGCAGCACATGGCTCTTCTTCGGGCCCTTGGCTCCCTCGTTTGGGCTGAAATTGGGATCAACAGGAGAGGAGCGTGGGGGGGAAAGAGGATGGCAGAGAGAGAGTCACTTCTCATCAAGTTGATCAATCTTTCTGCTGTTGAAGCCTCTCAATGAGTTGAATGTGATTTTCTCTGCCTTACGCGCAAGGTGGAAGTCGATCGCTTTCAATTTTCAGCATGCAGAACTGGCACTCTGTCAAGCTCCTGCCTTGCATAACCATGATTGCTGCTGGCAAGGGCTTCCAGCACACCCAGAGCCGTGCTGGGAGAGGGGCTGGGTGTGGGCAGCACCCCCTGCCTGGGAGCTCCAGCCAGGCTGGTCCCTCTGTGACTGTGTGGGGCAGGCTGCTGGGAAGAGGAGGGTAAAATCCCTGCGTGGGGCTGAAAAAATGCTGGGCTGGGCTGTGAGGGGACAGTTGTGACAGCACAATGGACTTGATCACCCCTGGATTCCAAACCCAGAGCCCTGAGACCGATTAGCTCATTGCACATCAGCCAAGGGCTCTGCAGCTCCACGGCCGGGGAATGGGGTAGTACTGAGTGGTATTAACCTATGTGGGAATGTGGAGGATCTCTTGCTGCCTTACAAATTCCCATTTCCCATGAATGAATTCCAAAGGAGGATGCAACAGGCGCTGGCAAGGAGTTTGGGACATTGTGTGGGGGCTGTTGTCAGCAGCCTGGGGTGTGAGTGTGGCCCCGGAGCCTCCTGCCTGCCACAGGGGCCAGAGGCTGCAGATAAGAGAAAGTGATTTCTGGTTTTAATTAACTGAGCTTTCATTTCAGGATAAACAAAGGCCGTGTTTGTGTGCTGACAGCTGGCTGTCCTTCTGGGTCAGATAAGAAGGCAAGTTATTGCCTCCAAGCTCTGGGAGGGACCAGGAGAGAGTCCAAGGAGTGGGAAATGTGAACAAATGCCGGGTGAACGTACACGGGCAGCCGGGCTGGGCTGCTGGGCTATTGTGTGTGTTAAATAGGGATTCTTGTGCCTATTCATCCTCCTGCCCCTGGGTAGGAGCTGCTGTCCTGCCATTGTCCCAGCAAATCCCTAAACCAGTGACAAGCGTGTTGTGGCGGGTGTCCAAGGTTTCCTCTGCAAAGCTGGAGTGCTCCCGGGGGCTTTGCTGGCTTTGGGCAGGATGGCTGCCCATCCCTGCATGAGCTCTGTGATTTCTAAGTCTTCTGGTGCCCTTAGGGTGAAACTGTCCCTGGGATGTGCTCAGGGGAGAGGAGGGAATTGCCCCGAGGCCAGGCACTGGTTTGCTTTGGCAGCCCCGGGCTTGGCTGGAGCAGAGGCTCCTTCGGGAGGGCCAGGCAGTGCCAGGGTAAATGCCAGGCTCCCAGTTCAGTATCCCCTGCGGGGCGATTAAAGCGTTCAAAGACCTGAAAAACGCCAGCATTCGCAGCCTCGTGCCCTGATCAGCACATTCCATGGGGAAACCACGGAATTCCATGGGTGCTCCCAGGCACCTGCTGCTGCAGGGAGGGAGGAGCAGCCAAAGCAGTGGAGGAGTGAAAACACCTCTCCACAGCCGATGATTCAGAGGTTCAGCCAACCTCCGTGGCACCTCTCCTCGATTTGGTAGGGAGAGGGTATTCCCAGCGTGTTCTGGCTGAGCAGGGGCTGGGAGAGCTGGATTTTGGCGAGGATGGGCACAGGGTACTGCTCCCTGTGGGTGCCACACCCATGTTTAGGTGTCTGTGAGCATTTGTGGTGGATCCAAGCACCGGGACAGCACCACTGGGTCTCTGGAGCTCTGCATGGCAGAAAGCAAACAGCTGGTTTGGCAGGGTCAGCAGATGTGCTGCACATCTGGGCAGGGGACAGGCAGCTGAGAGCCTCCTGCACTGCCTCAGAGCTCTGCAGGTTAGTTCAGCTCTTGTCTGAGATGCTGAAAGGAAGATGGTGCTGGATGTGTTCTCATTTAGAACATTTGGAGGAGGTCTTTTGCTAGGTCAAAGTTTGCCATTACCTTTGTGAAAAATCCCAAAGCAAAACCTGAGCTTTTCAGGCTGTGGCTTTTGCACATCATCTGTTCAAACCTAAAGTAGGAGTATGTTCATTTCTTAGCTAATTTTTAACTGAACTTTTTCCTTGTTCTTTTTCACTGGAGAGACAAAAGTAAAAAACTTAAATGACTTTGTGGGATGTGGAGGGAAAAAGTTTGGTTTTCCTTTAATCTTCAGCAATACAAGTTGGCAGTTTCAGTCCAGTTCCAGTCTTGGCACATTTTCTCTTTGTGCCTAATTTGAGGTGACCGCTCTAAGATCTGCTCTGGTTTCACATTCCTCAGCCTTGTGTTTTTGCACTTCCAAGCCTGTGTGATGGATCTTAAGGAGTCTGCATTATACAGCCCTGTATCCATCTGTTGTCCTTATAAGTTAAACAGCCTGAAAAAAAAGTGGATTAGAGCCTCAGCTCCTATAATGAAGCAGCAATTTGTCTCCAGATCCTGATCCAGGTGTAGCAGAGCTAACGAGCCGGCTGGCCTTGAGCATGAGAGAATGTTAAATACATTTTTTTTTGGTGGAGAAAAAGCTGGAGTGGGGAGCAGAAAGCAGCATTAGGAAGAAGGAGGGAGGGAAGGACAGCAAAGGTGGGAGAAATTGGGAAATGGGATGGGGTTATCCCTGCTGAGCACTGGTCATGGAGCCAAGGTGGGTCTCTGGTCAGGTTGGACGTGCAGATTGTGCCTGGTGCCATCTCCAAGGTGTCTTTGAAGCAGTTGTTGATCATCCAGTGGTGCCAGAGGTTACTGGAAACCTGGAGGGGAGGGGAAAGTCCTGCTAAAGCCATCTGGCTGCTTTTCCTATGAGGATGCCAGGGTTTGCGTGGGCTGAGCCGCTCAGCATCTCTCGCAGGGTGTGGATTCATGGGAGGGTCCCCCAGTCCCTTCCTGCTGCTTGCCAGGGGAGCTGCAGGATTATTAAGGCAGGTAAAAAATGCCGGTGAGAAAATGAGAGGAGAAGGTCTCATTCCATTATGTGGGAGAAAATATTCCCCAATTAAAGAGAATGAGCTGAAAGTGGGATGTGGGGAGGGGGGGGGAGAGAGAAGGGGGGAATCGTGCAGCTCCCAGCAGAAACTGGCACCTTCAGTGGGGCTGATTTCCTGGAGCAGCAAGAGGAGAAGATGAGGGGGATGGATGGATGGATGGATGGATGGATGGTTGGGTAATTTTTTTTCTCTTATGGTGAGGAAGGTTTGGTTCTGAAAGCAAGAGGAGAGGGAGGGGAGGCCAGGTTGATGGAGATCACGTTTCATTCAATTTGGAGGAAAGGAGAGGGAGAAAAGAAGATGAGCCTGGAATGAGGCTTAATTTTAATGAAGAAAAATTCTCTGCTAAGTAAGGAGAGTTGAAAGGGAGGGGAGAGGAGGGTTTGAAAATGATAGGAGTCTGACATGCTATTGTGGTGGAGAGATTTCCTTTTCTTCCTTTTCCCTTTGGTTGGGGAAAAAAAAAAAAAGATAATAAGGACAGTGAAAGGTGGAGGAGAAAAGAGAGGAGAGATCTAATAAATGCGTTGCAACACCTGAGAAGAGGTGGCCTCGCTGCTGGGGGAGGTGACTCAGGGGTCTGCTCAGCACTCATGGATGCAGATGGCTTTTTCCCTGTCTTACCCCCCATGGTGTGCCAGACCTGCAGGGGCAAGAAAGGGCACAGCCTTTTAATTGATTTTTAACTTAAAAATTACTCCTTTAATGGGTACCAGAGGGGCTTGAAGCACCCCAGGGGCCACCCGATGGATGGGGCCACAAAGAATGATGAGCCCTCTTCTGCTGCTTTGGGTGTTCTGTCTCTCCTGGGGGAGGATTTGGGGACTCGCTGCCAGCACCATGATGGGAAGGACAGATCCAACCCTGGGCAGTCATGTATTGTAGCTGGCACAGTAAATCAAATCTCTTCCTGGCATCCAGGATGGATTTCTGGTCCCTTGGGACTTCACTGCACTTAGGATGTGCCTCCCTGCTCATTCCCAGCTACTGATTTCCATTAGAAGTTGTTAAAAATACATGAATGGTGTCATTTGCATTATTTTCTTTGCCATCTAATTGCAGCACCCTGCACACAAGTGAGTCTCAGTCACCATTGAGGAGAGGTTTAAGAGGGCACTAGTGCCAGCTGCTGCCTCAGTGAAGTGGTTGGCAGTGCTGACCCAGTGAAATCCCTTTTAGAAGAAATTTTCTTGCTCTGGGTGCTGGTTTGAATGCCCCAGAAACCTCTGGGGTGGCACAAGCCCTTCAGATACGCTAGGAATATTTGGCTGAGCGTTTCCTGCTGTTGTCATTCTGGCTGCCCTTGGTTTGGTGGGAATTACTGGGTATTTCATAGATTCTTTTTCCATCTGTTTCCCGGATTTCTGCTCATTCCCCAGATCTCCTGTCTGGCTTGTAGCTGGTGGGTACACAGGCTGAGAGCACCCAGGGAGCTGCAGTTAAAAGCTCATCTCATCTTCTGCACGACTCACATTGCACAACTCGCTTGGTTTAAGGCTTATTAAAAGAACAACACATCCTCTGGGGACAAAGAAATCCATCTTGTTTCCAAATGCTTTTGTGGGGACAAATCCAAATGCTTGGCAATAGCAGGCCCGGGTGAAGCTCACATTCACTTATTTATTTCTTGTTCAGGTGACTTTGGCTTCATGCAGACTTCTTGTTCTTGATGAATAACACTTAGGTTCTTAAAGCAGTGTTTGTGTAAAGCTGCTGAAGGAATAGGAGGCAAATTGCCTGCAATTGCTGGATCCTAATCAACAAGCAAACAAAAGAATTGCTCCCTCCCCTGTCCAAGCTGTCACCCTTCCTCTCCATGGAAGTGTTTGATGGTGCTCCCGAAAGCTGTGAAATGGTGACAATTCCATTTCCTGTACTCCATCATTTTTCCCCTTGCCAAGCCAAAGCTAAGTGGGGAGTGCCAGCCTATTCTGGAGCAATTTCTGGAGGGATGTAGGGAGGGTGGGTGAGTCTGGAAATCTCTGGTTCTGTTCCCTCTAATGGGGCCTGAAAAGGCGTTAGGAGAGTAACTGATCCATGGCTTCTGGGAGGCGGCTCTAAATGGGCTCTGTAATCTCAGACTTTGGACCTTTTTTCTCCATAATCCAAGGCTTAGATCCTTGATTTGGTGTGTTTGAGTCCCTCCTGCTCCCCTCTTCCCCCAAAATCCCTTCCCTTTGAAATAACACCTGCTCATATCCTTGTGTCTGTCATGGGGAGGCAGAAAGATCTTCTCATCACAAGGAAACGTGGTTTGCTTCAATCCCCCCCACTGCCACACATCCTCTTCCAAAATACTGCATAATGTCAGACTAAATCCTTATCAGAAATTTTAATGAGCAAAATAAAACCTGAAATCTGTGTGATTAAAATCAAATCTTCCCTCTTCTGCTCTGCTGGAGCTGGCTGCCAAAACAGAGGCACAGCGCTGACAATGGGAGGCCCCTCGTATTTAATTACCTCCGGCTTCATCGGCGCGTTAGAGAAACGTCCTCTGGTCCCTGCTGGGGCTCTGGAGAACCTCAAAGAACAAACAGAGGGTGGTTAAAGTGGTATCCACTAAAATGTTCCCAGGGAAGCTGTGGCTCACCCATCTCTGGAATTGTTCCTTCCAGTGGAAGGTGTCCCTGCTCATGGCAGGGGGATTGGAACATTGGATGAACTTTACGGTCCCTCCCAACCAAAGCCATTCTGAGTTTCTGTGTTTGCTGGTCTGTGCTGTTGGAAATGACCCAGTTCTGGCTCCCAGGAGAGTCTGGTATCTCCAGAGATCTCAAGGGACAAAAGTTGGCCTGTGTTGATCCCAGGTGTTGTGTTTTTCTTCCCCCAGTGGTAGTCTTAACATGTGGAGGAGTTTTCCATGGGTGGTGGCTGCTCCTGGCTGCCCTGAGGACACTCCATCTGTCCACTCACCTCTCTGCCAAATTCCTTTTTACTTCCTCTGTCAGCCCTGCATCACCTGTGCTGCTCAGTGCCCAGCTGTCCTTTCCTACCTCCTAGAGATCCCTTTTCCCTGCTTTGTCTGTCTTTGAAGTCACATCACAGTTCTTTGTAGCTGCTGTTAGGCACACCGTGCTGCCAAATGCCATCACCCAAGGGACCTCCCTTCAGAGCCAAGGTGGGCCTCACCAAAGGGAGGAGAAAAGGTGAAGCCTGGTGGCTCTTGCTCTTGCCCACCTTCTTAGTACTGTTCCAGCTCCATATCCTCTCTCTGTGCATGAAAAATCACCTTTCAGCCCCCTTTTTAAAAAATACAATGTCTGTAGTGCCTTTCAGCCTCCCTGGGCACTCCTTGCAGCTGACTTCCAGTCAGAGGTCCACACAGTGCTGCAGTGAATTAATTGACTTCCTTCTCTGTTTCTTCCATTGCTGGATTAATTCCTTGAGTACCTTTCAAAATCACCATCCGACTTTCCCAAAGTCTCTTGAATTATGTCTTCACCCGTATCCTCTGTCGTTTGTCTCCTTCCAAGAGGCTGTTTCATTTCATTTGTCCTTCGAAGGAAGCGGGAGCATATTTCATGAGCTGGAGAATTGAATCAAATAGAAGAGAGCAGGGAGCACTCACCTGAGCTCAGACCTTTCCCCACCAGAAAGAGAAAGAGATAATTAAGAGATACTCAGGAGGTGCAGCCAGCTCGTGTTTCTGGCAGGAATCCTGACTGGGTATCTCTGTCTGCTTCACTCAGAACGCAGGATGCTTAAATTATCATAATTTAATGGCAATAATATGAGTATCCAGATAGGAATAACTAGAACAAATTCTGGGAAGCGAACGGGAGAACTTTGGTTGCAATGACCTTGCTGTGTCTTGAAACCTGATAAGCCATGGTGACTTGAGCTGGAGAGACAGTAATGAGGGGAATATATGCAGATGGCCAGTGTCCTCCTCAGTTCCTGTGACATTGTTCCCAAGCAGGTGGACAGTGCTGCTGTTGTGACTTGTCTCGTGGACAGCTGGCTCTGAAACAGTGGCGTGACAGTGGGACGTCGGCTCCTCAGCGCTCCTCCCCTTTCTCTTTCTTTTTTTTTGGTGTGGTTTGAAATGCAGGAGTAATTACAACAGTGGGACGTCGGCTCCTCAGCGCTCCTCCCCTTTCTCTTTCTTTTTTTTGGTGTGGTTTGAAAGGCAGGAGTAATTATGCCAAGATTAGAGTGTTAATCATCATTTGCAAATGGGGGAGTTGCTCTGAGGAAGCAATAATATATTGAGGGAAAGTATGGATTGACTGACTTTGAGTCTGAGAGGAGCCATGCAACTGCCATCCTTCAAGCATACGTCTCCTTGACCTCGTGAATGTGCTGTGCGATGCCGGGTCAGAAATCTGTAAAACTCATTCGAGAAATCCTGTTTTGATTAATGTCAGTGTGGCCAGACATTCCCCCCTCCTCCATAACCAGCCATGCAGTTTGCTGAACGTGCTGGGAGAAAAATACCCAGCAACTGGTTTGTGGCACAGGTTGCTGTGCTGTGCTGCGCTTGATGTTCTCCAGGATGTGTCCTAGGGAAGCTGGGCTGGAATAAAGCAGGTCCTCCCAGAAAAGCATCATGAAACTGGATAGGAGTGCACAGTTCCATGCCTGCAGTCCCCTTGGCTTTGTGGATTTTTGCAGGAAGCATTTTTTAATGAAAAAAGAGCAGAAAAGAGAGGTCTTATTGACATTTATTGTCTACTTGCCCTCTTCCAGAAGTTAAAGCTCTCTGGGACTGGAAATACAGATGCTCCCTGGAGGACCAGCATCTCCTTCCTCCTAATTTCATTTCACTTGACAATAATAAGATATAAACCCACAATTAAATCCATATTAATAGAAACAGCTCCACAAAGTCATGGGGGCTGTTGAATTAAGGTCCAGCCCTGCCTGGTCCTGAGTGCCTTTCCTTTCTGCTCAGCTGCACTGGGAGCTCAAGAGTTTGCAGGCTCTCACGTGGGATCCTCAGCATCTTGCAGAGCTGTGGCTTTTAATTTTGCAGATCATCAAAGGCAAACCAATCCATCAATTATCAACGCTCCAGCTTGATGCTGAGTAAATGAGAGTATTATGGTGTATCAATTAGCATCATTGGATGCCCTGAAATGATAACAGAGGAGCTCTCCAGACATGCCTGACATCCCAGGCTGCATATTGAGAGAGCAGGTGCCAGGATGTGACAAAATTGGTGGGATTTCGGCTGTTGGGAAGGGAGGATGCTGGACTCAGGAGCTGGACTTCAGGGGAAAAAAAGAAAGGGATGCTCCTGGGTTGGTTGAAATCCCATCTGTTCCAGGGTTGTAGCTCTTGGTTTTGGTAGGTGGTTGTAGCAGTTGACTGCTGAGAATGTAATTGTACTTGGAATGCAGAGAGATTTGGGAAGTATGGGCATTTTTTAAGGTATTTACTTCTATAATTCCAGATCAGTAGAAAATCCAGCTAAAAGAGCAGCACTCCTGACCTCATGCTCTGCAGTCTGTGCCCTCTTCTCCCCTCTTTTCCTCCACGTTCAGGGTGTGACATGAACAACCTTATTGTAAATGTTCCTCTGGATTGTCCACAGCTGCAGAAGCCATCCCTAATTCCTCAGAATCCATTGGGGAGTGTGTGTGTGGCACAACAATGAATTCTGGTCCCTGCACAATTCTCAGCTGTGGTTTGTCCTGCATCCCTCAAGTTCATCACCACCAGGCTCTCATTATCTTTTCAGATTGATGCATTTGTACTCCTTTTATTTATTTATTATTTTGTATTCAGCACATTAAGTAGAGCTCAGTGAATAACACATTTTTCTGCTCATAAGCTGGATGACAAAATTCCTTTTTAAAAAAAAAAAAAAGGAGGGTGGAAAGCTCAGCCCCACTCCCTGCAAACACCACTGTTTTGTTTAGATTTCATTTATTTAAATATATTCCCAAAGGGTTTGAATAAAACAGAAGGAAACCCTGTGATGGGCCTTTGAACCGAATGCTCTGCATGTTTTTGTGTTTCAGCATCTTTTGAAGTCGTTCAATTCTTCCCTTTGTGAAACAATCCAGTGGATTCAACCCAAGAATTGTTTGGGGTCACCAAACTTTTGGTTTTGAGAGAAATATTTTTGGTAGTTTATGTTTCTCTTCCTCCTGGTTAATAAAATGAGTCTTGCAGCCTTTCATGATGTGAGGATGGAAGGATTTTGCAGTTTTCGGTTTGTGTTGCTGCTACAAGAAAATGTGGAATGGAACCAAAGTTAATAGGGAAGGGTGTGGCGATCCTATGAGGAGCAGATGGGGGAACTGGGAGGGCTCAACCTGGGGAAAAGGAGGATCAGGGTGACTTTCTGGGCTCTGCACAACTCCCTGACAGGAGGGGACAGCCGGGAGGGTCGGGCTCAACTCCCAGGGAACAGGGACAGGAGAAGAGGGAACGGCCCAAGGCTGGGCCAGGGGAGGGTCAGGGTGGACATCAGCAGGAATTTCCCCATGGAAAGGGATTGGAATGGACTGCCCAGGGAGGTTGGGAGTCCCCATCCCTGGAGGTGTCCAAGGAATGCCTGGATGTGACACTCAGTGCTTTGGGCTGGGGACAAGGTGGGGGGATTGGGCACAGCTTGGACTCGATGGCCCTGCAGGTCTTTTCCAATGATTTCAAGAGTGGTGATGCAGACAGAAATTTAGCAGCTGATGTCTTAATTCCTCAGATACATTTTGCAAACAGTTTTCCCTTGAATTCCTCTGACTAGTCGCTTTCAACGTCTCCATTTCCATGGGGAAACAGAGTCACAGTGGCCGAGCTGCCCAGTCTCGGACCATGACTTGCTGGGATAAGGTTGCTTTGGTTTGCATCCATCTGTTTGCAGCTGGCCAGCTGTGTGTGAGGGGGGATGTGCTGAAGTCAGCCTGGGAGGATGTTTTGGGACATTCATGGTGACCTGTGCTGGGGTGGCAGGAGCTGATGCTCCCTCCTGCATGTCCAAAGACAGCTGGCAGCACATCCCAGACCTGCTGCCTTATGCCTAATATGTGCAATAGCCTTAAATATTCCTGGCCTGTGATATTTTTAAGGAGTATTCATCTAGCACTTCTCTTAACAGCTACAGCAGTGCACCTGAGGGATTAGAGCTGATCTTTGTCACAAGTGTTTAGTGCTTGATACACATGTTTATTATATATTTCAACTAAATTGGAGTCAATAAACTCTCTGCATAAATATAATGTCTCTGAACAAAACACACATCCCCTCCCCAAATAGGCCATTTGCTATGCAGGAGCTCTAAAGGGTTGCAGGGATGTCTGATTCTTACTTCTGTTGTAATTGGCATTAAAATATAATACCTTTCCTTCAAAGACAGGCTCCCATACTGTGAAAATGCCTTTTCTGTCCAGGCAGGGGCCAAATAATAGCAAATTATAAGCATGGAAAATATTTAGGAAAAAAAAAAAAGAAAAAGAGAAAGAGGAAAGAGGACTCTGAATTATCAGAGCTGATCCATAGCTTGCAGTCTCGTACAATTTGTCTTTTGAATACAGCATACGAACCAGCTATGAATAAAATCAGTCAATTTAACCCAAAATCAATGTTCTTTTGTAGAAGTGCTTAAAATCTAAGTGGAAGGGAAAGCTTTGAAGCTGCCTATCCCTTGGTAAACGCTGCACTTACTCCCTGTTTGATTTCAGCAGAAAATCCTTCTGTCTCCCAGTGCTCAGCACAGCACCTTCATTAGAGAATCCGATGAGTAATTAGCCAATGTGTGGAAAACAGCTAATTTTTTTTTAATTTTATTTTTTGTTTTTTCTTGCCATGGTTGGCACACATGGCTTCCACGAGCCTCGTTGCAATGAGGTTGCGTCGCAGCTCCCTTGGAGTCGTGTGGCCCGACAGGGAATTGTTGGGGACACATGTCCTCTGGCAAGGGCCACGCACGCCTTGTAGGAAGCACGGAGTTTCCTTTGTCTGCCTGGTGCCTCCAGGGAAAGCCCATTGCTTCTCCACCTTGGGAGAGCTGCCAAGGCTGGGAGTGCTGGCAGCCTTTGCTTCTCAGCAGGTTGGCAGGCTAGTGTCTCCATGAGGGATCCGGGCAAGCCAGGTTGGCTCCCGCTGCCGGATTAGAGGCTGTGGCGTGATAAAGACGTGCAAAGTGTTTCCCTCCACTCTCTGGGGAGGGAAGTGCCCGGTCCCTGGGATAACGGCACTGTGGAGGTGCTGCTTGTGCTGGTGTGGCTCTCCTGGCTCCAGGCCATTGTCCCCTTGGCTTCACTCCTTGGCTCGTGCCACTTTTATCCGAGCCAAATTTGCAGCCCAGGCTGGAGACAAGTCCCTGTGCAGTGCAGATGGTTGAAACCCCACTGAATGAGATGTTTAGAAATGGACGGGATGTCACAGCCAAGGAATTGAGCCTGACACATCACCATGGAGGTGCCCAGTGACCCCAAATTCTCTCTTTTGAATCCCAGTCAAGAGTGCTGTGATTCAGCAGCTGTGATCTGATGCTTGGAGGATTAAAAGGCTGCTTGGGTCTCACTGAAAGGATTTTGCCCATTTTTCTGTCATATCTTGGCACTCCAGACTTGCAAATGTGCTTTTTTTTCCCCTAAAAGAGATACCAACACCACTGGGGATGAGACCAGGGAGCCTGAGTGATGTGTCAGGCCTCCCTGGGAGGCTGTGGCAGAGCTAGAGTGACCCCTCTTACCCAGAATCCCAGACCCTGTTTCCATCAGTCACATCTCTGGTCTTCCAACCTCTTCCAGCTACTTCTTACACTGAGGTCATCAGGGGTTTTGCATGATTGAATTACAGGGTCAAAGGTGGAGCTTGAGCAGGTCCATGTGATGTTTTTTTTCCTTCTGTGGTGTCAGGTCTCCTGAAGATTCACATTTGGTGAGGTGCTTTAATGGAGTGAAGTCTTGGGGGTCAGCTAAGCAATCTGCAGTCTTGAGGGGGAGGTGGTGGACCTGTTCTTGTCAGTCCTCAGGTATCAATTACTGAAGTGAAAGGTTTTGTTCTCCCTCTTTGTTTTGATCAATTGTTGATAAATAGCTCAGTGCTTGTGATGGATGTTGTGATCAGAAGTTTGAACTTGCCCCAGGCCTGTCAAATTTGATGTATCTCAGATGTCTGCAGTAATTTATACAAATGCTTTGCAGTGCTTGAAGAAATCAAAACCTTGGAAACACAAGAGTTTGCTCAAAGGAGCAACTTTCCTTTCTTGTCCCCAAAGACCTTGTGTTATTTCAGGTAAATGTTAAGTTAATGCCTGGGAACCCCAGCCGCAGTCAGGGTCCTGCAGCCCAGCTGTTGTATCCAAGTCAGATTCTTTCTTTCAGAAAGCTGATTTCAAAATAAAAACAGGGAAGGAGAAAAAGGGAAATATCTTGAAGGAGAAAAAGGGAAATATCACAGTACCATGACTTGCAGAAGGATGTGTAGGTGGTTGATAGTGTGGCCAAGTGTAACCTGGTCACCTGTGGCTTTGTCTTCACTAATCTGCTGCTTTCATTTCTCAGGCTGGCATTTCAAGCAGGCTAAACACAGAAATCAAAAAAGCAGCTCTTGCTAAATTCCCTAAATAAAAACATTTTGTGGCTTAGCCTATTTATAGCTGGCTGAGTGAAGGTAGCACTCAGTGAGAGGGACATCAGGAGGTTAATATGCGTGCAGCTGGTTTGGCCAATTGATTTTTGTGACCATTAAATTCTGCTTCTGAGAGCCTTGCATACACATTTCAGTTGATCCATCTTGGACAGTGGAGTGCTCCAAAGAGTGCTTGAAGCTTTGTTTTGCCTGGTTTGCAGGAAATAAGGTGTTGCTGGTGAAAGGTGCTGCAGATAAACTCACAGGGGTTTGGTGTTTTGTTTTTTTTTCTCGTTGTTTTTGTGTTTTAATTGGCTGGCAGCTCTCCCCATGTCTCTCCCCACCCAGTCCTTATTTATTTCAGCATGTAATTCTGCACACAATGCGCACATGCTGAGGTGTGGTTTCAAGGTCTTTGCGTGTTTAGCAAATATTTCAGCCGAAACGATCTGTTCAGCTGTTACATTGATTGCCAAGATTACAGCACGACAACAAACATTATTTGGGGGATCGGAGACGAAATTACAGCCCACTCTCAGCGTCGTCTGCAGCGAGGAGCAGATGCACCGTTAATTTGGTGCTGCAATGGCCATTACCCGGCGCAGCGGTGTGGGATGCAGCAGCATCCAGCCAGCTGTGCCTGCCGGCGCTGCCACAGAGCTGCAAACCCCGCAAGGATCCGCGCCATGCCAGGGCCTTTTCTGCCGACCCAGGGCTGTGGTGGTGCAGGCCAAAGCAGAGCAGGTGGTAGAGGTTGGCAGAGCTGTGTTGGATGGTTGGGATGCAGAAAGTGGCTCTTGAAACGGCGACAGATCCGCAGCCGGTCTGTGGAGCGCGGGGTGGTGGTGCTGGCCACGGTGCAGGCTGGGTTTTTCCATGAGAGCCTTGGACTGACGGAATGATGGCATGATCATAAACCTGTTTATTTTGGAAGGAGTAGCGATGGGCAAATGGGGTGTTTACTCCATAAACTGGCATAGCGTCCCCTTTGGACAGGATGGGACACAGTTGTGTTAGTTTGGGACTCAAACTTTTGCTGGAACTCAAATCCATTGGCTTGCAAATTGCCTGTGATTCAAGTTGGTGGAGGAATTGGGCTTTGGCTTGTGAATTCCATCCCTGCAGGATGTGTGAATGCTGCTGGCACATTGACCTTGGGAGATGAGCTGGAAGCAGCACCGAAGGCAGCGGGAACCCATTTGCTGTGAGTCAGCCTGCCTCAGTTTCCCCATGTGTACAGTGGGGAGCGTCATGGAGGGGTACAAGGGGAACTCCATGGAATGTTGGCACATTGTGACACTTGATGTTAGGGCTTGGGAATGTGCTGACGCCCACAGCACCAGAGAGGGACCATCTATGAGGGTGAGGAAAAGGCAGAAGTGTTCTGTCCCATGTCCTCCTTCCTGTAAGCACTCCCCATGCAGCTGAGCAGGCTGTGGAGAAGGAGGATGCTTCCTCCATGGAAAGAAAATGTGACTTCTGTGCCATCCTTCCCCATTGCTCTCACTGTGGAGCCTCCCCTCAACACACGCTTTTCACCTCACATCTGCAAAGAGTAAAATATCTGCTCTAACATGGGAAGCTGGTGCATGCAGAATGAGGTCACTGTGTTTGATCTCATCATGAACAATTTTTTTCATGGTTGAAAGGTGAATATCAACTGTGTAGTGGCCACTGAGGAGCTCAAAGGAAGGACATGCAGCCTGATATAGGGCACTGCCTTGAAGTTTGGGGCTGAGGCTCTGCAGTCCCAAGGACAAGGCTGGTTGAGGACTCTCTGACCTTGAATATGCTGCTCTGTCCTGCCTGATGCTCCCAGGAGATTTCTGGCAGAGGAAAACAGCCCAGCCAGAAAAGTTGATTCAATGACATTTCTGTCCTGATGCTGGCTACGGGGTCACCCTTCTTATTAAAGTTAGGGTTATTGATAGCTCTTCAGGAGTCTGTATAGAGTTAATAAGTGGTTAGCAGATGTTAGAAGCATATTGCAGATATTAGTGGTAGATTGGGATAAATCCATCAGTGGATGATGCTGCTGGTGGCTACAGACATGAGCTGAGCACTGCCTCATCGGCTGAATATTCAGCAATCCATTACCTGCTAACTATTTGCCTTTATTAAGCCTTGTTTAACTCTCTGTTAACCAGCCAGAGTCTGTCTCTGGGAATTCTGGCCTGAAAAAGCGCCAAGTACACAAATCTCTTGACATCTCTGCCAAAACCTCGCCTAGCAAGTAATTTCTACATCTGATTTCTGCCTTTGCTTTGAATCCCTCTCGGAGCAGCCTCCTCAGCCCATTTCTCCAATTTATTAAGCCACTTTGTCCTTGGAGTGGTAGAGGCACAAAAAGGTGATCAAAGAGGAGGTGGAAGATCAAATATTAAATTTCTGAATGTTTTCTGCTAAGTGACAGCGAGGGAGCCAGGAATTGAGTGTCCAATATTGCCACTTTCAATGGCTTTCTCTTCCAAATGTCACCACGTAAAAATAAAACTGGAGGGAAAGGGAAAAGCCAAACAGCAAGAGGGACACATCACAGCTAAATGACACACACCCTGAATGCTGGAGTGGTTTCAGTGGCTTTTACGGGAGCTGCTCCCATCTTGGCAAAGTTAATGAGTAGCCAGTTTTCACTGCCTGCTGGGTAATGTCAGGTCTAAAATACAGTAAAGCCTGTCTGAGGCAGCCACTCAAGGGAGCAACAAATACAGGTTGCAGGCAGAGATGGCTCAGAATTGCTCTCCACGGCCCTGGTCCTTTGCAGTGACCAAGGAGCTTGTCTGCTGAACTGGGAAATATGACAAAAGTGGTGTGGAGCCGTGTCCTTTGCTAGCCAGTGAGGTGTTTCTGCTTTTCCCTGGTTGCCTCTGGCTCCTGGTGGCCCTGTCCCTCCATCCTAGTGGAGATCAGTATGAGGGTGTCCCTCACTGGTTTTGTTCTGCATTGTCAAAATCTGCAGGCATTTGAACCCCTCGGTTTAGCCTTGATTTGGGATTTGCACGGGACAGGAAGCCAGGGAAAAATTCTGCTGTAAAATTATTTTCTGAAATAGTTATGCAATTATTATAGACCTGCGACTGACATCTCTGATTTTCTTTGTCTCCTACCAAGCTAGCCTGTGTGACCTGGTCTGCAGCTCAAATTTCTGCTCTATTGTCAGTCTTATCTCTGATTAAGCCAATCATGTGCAGATGAACCAGCGTGACCCACACGGTCCCATCATTTCCCAGGGCACTCCTGGATCCTGAGCTCCGTGCTCACCCTCCTGAATCACTGGTGGCTGTGGGCTGTAATTACCTGTGGTGTGACCAGTTGAGATGTGTTTGGGAAATTGATAGCTTGGCACAATGATGAATAATTCTTGCAGCTTGGTGGAGGTGAGATGAGTTACGGGTCAGTCTCTCTCCTGTTTGAGAGGGCAGTGGAGGAGGCTGTATGTGGATGGGATGGGACTCAGCTTTCAGGAGAGGAACATCTTTGTTCCACAGCCATTTTGGTTATCTTGCTTGGGGTTTTTAGCATCTCTGTGCAATATTTAGTCCTTTGCACCTTGGGGATGTGCTCCCTTGCACGTGCCTGCAGGGTTTTAGGTCCAAGCAGAGAAGAATATCTAGAGAAGAGACCACAGGTGGCATTCAGTGATGCATCCTCGTGGGATGGGATGGGCTGGGAAATATTTCCAGGGGACAAAACCCAGACAGTGGCTGCTGACACCCTGGTGGTCATAACACGGAGTTGGGAGCAGAGGTTTGGCAAATGTTGTCCATCCTTCACCCCAGGAGGACAAGGTTTCCTCTGGGCCAGCTGCTGGTCCATCTGCATTTCTGCTGAATAACAGAGCTGGCTTGGGGGAGCGTGGGTGGTGGAATGTCGCCCGTTTCCATGGCATCTAAGTGCTTCTGCAACGTTCCACCTCGGGAAATGGGGCCCTGTTATTATTCCCATTAGAGAGGTGGGAAACTGAGGTGTGGGGAAGTCGGAAACCAAGTTGGTCTTAGTGATGCTGTCACGTTTTGGGGACACAAGTTTTTAAATGAGGGACGTGGTGCTTTGCAGTGGGGGGTCTGAAAAGGCAGGGATGTTGTTTTCCCATTTGAAACTGAAGTTCAGATAGGAACTTCCAGAAATATTTTGAGGACTGCAGTTGTTTGTAATAACTGCACTGGCCTTCTCTGGCTTTTTAAGCTGTGTTGTGTCTCTTGTGTTTGCTTTCATTTGTTTATTTATTTATTTTGATAATCCCCTCTTCACAGAAGGGATCTGCAGTGAAGGAATTAGTGGCCTGTCAAGGCAATTTCTCACCCTCTTCACCCAGGACATCTGGTTAGTTTACATTAGGGATACTTCAAAAAATAATTGTTTAGAGCCCACAATTCATTTATTATTCACTTCAAAATATTTGTGTATGACTTTGCCTCTTTTGAGTTTTCTCAAATCTTAGGCAGTTGACATTTACTGGAATTATTTTGTCCCTAATTACCTCTACTTTTGATGAAAGAGAATTAAAAGCATAATCAACATCCCCAAAGTGTCTGAAGTCAGACAATTGCAGAATGGGTTCATTCCCACCAATCCTATATATCATAAAGACAGCTTTTTTAAATCTTCTTATTTCTTTATTGTTTATTTATACAAAGCTCATTGTACATTTTACTTTAGCATTTTGTATACATATTTCATCTGTTTCTCTACCACATTCAGGATGTTTATATTAAATTTCATGCTCACTTATGCCCAAGCATGGTTTTTGCTTAACTGACTGACACAGCTTTAAGAACCATGGACAGTTACATATTGTGTTTCCAATTTCACTCGGGTTTTTTATTATTATTTTGAGCCATTTCCAGTCATTGTAGCATGCCACCAGTGTATTGCACAGACACTATTTAAAATACCCGTATCTTGTTAAAAATAATAAAGGTTTAAAGTGTTATTCTTGCAGTATCTTTAGCTGGTAATGACCTTTCTATTGCTGAGCACTGAGGTAAAGGCAAGACATGGTGGTTCTTTATTACCAGAGGAGCCTAACTAAGCTGCAATTGCCAGTGTCAAATTGCTTTTGAGCTGTTTGACCTCCTATTTACTTCTAATTTCTGCAAGCTGTTAGTAAGAGCTGCACTAAATCAACCTGTCATTTGATTTTGCCTTTTGCAACCATCACTGAAAGATTTTATACTTATGAGCATCGCAGAGGAGCTGCCTGAAATGGCTTAAGAGAGAGTGTTGGAGTTTACAATGAATGTGGGAATGTTTGAGGATATAAAGGGTAGAAATTACAGGGTAAGGGCTATGGGAGGGGAGAGGAGCTGATGCTTCTTTCACAGGAGAGATGTGGGAAGCAGCAAGCAAAACATGGACCTAAAGCAAGATGTCACCTGATGGGATTCCACATTTATTCTTACTTCGTGGTTCCGATTACAGATTTACACAATTTGTTCTTTCCCCTAAGTGCTGGAGCTGCAAAATCAAGCTGCATTCACCCTGCTTCTTAGCTCATCACTAATAATAAAGATCCTTCACCGGGAGTGGAGTTGACAGTTGTGCTGAGGACAGTCATCGCGGGGGCCACACCGCGAGCGAGGACACGTTATTGTTCGGCGTGAACCACTGTTCCCACATTGTACAGCTCCTTCAAAGGCCCTCAGAACGCTGCTCAGTTGTTCAGATTCTCAATACCTCTGGTAGGGAGCCAGCGTTCAAGGTTTCCTGCAGCGGGGGAATGGAGGCAAAGGGAGGATGAAAAGGGAGATGGGAAACAAAGAGGTGATCGTGATTCCTGTCTCCCAGTGGGGTGTTGGGACTTGCTCCATAGGAGACTTAGTCCCGAGCTCTGCTGTTGAAAGTGTCTTGATTCCCCTCTTTTGCAGCAAAATGTGAGTCTGAGGAGTGCTCGTCTGTTCTGGTGTGTGGGTGCTGGGTAATGGCACCAGCAGCTTCTGCTGAACAGCTTTTCCTGAGCATTTTTAAGAGCCTGAAGCTGCGCTGATGTATCTGCACTTGCAAAATACCAGCAAAAGGTGTTGTACAGAAAACTGCCTTGATTACAGTATTTACTGATCTATGTATGTATAAAACCACTGCAGAAGGAAAAGCCATAACAGGCCCCTTTAACAGGTATTTATGGATAGGACCTGCTGTAGTGTTCTTCCCATTCCTCTTCCTGTCTCCCAGGAGTGTTTTGCAGACACAGTTCTCCTTGGAAAAACAACCCAGGGAGCAGTGTGCTTCATCTTGGCATGGTGACTTGGCTGGATTTTGGGTGCAGAATTGCCTGCTCCCATAGGAGGAACATAAGTACTTTAGGGAAACCTCTGTGTGCAAGGCCTGCTTTTTTCATAGCATCAAAAGGAGGAGACCAACAAAAGGCAGAGCTGAATAGCAGATAAAGCTGGGAAGAATAATTCCCGACCTGTTCCATTGTGAAGATAAGTGACGTATAAAACTGGGTCCGTATTTAAGTCTGAAGAAGAATTGGTTTCCAGGGATAAGGTCATGCTCTGGCCAGCACCTACTGAAGTGTTGCTGTCTCCCCTAATTGGGCTGTTAAACCCTAGGGGAGCAAAAACGTGGTAATGACCTTCCTGGAAACAAAGCTGGAGAGAGGAGGAAGGATGGGGAAATGTCTCAGCAATCTGTGACCGAGTGCTTAGCACCAGGTGCTTGGATGTGGGGAAGATGAGGGTGAGATCTGTCTCCACAGAGATGGCAATGCTGTGAAAACACACCGAAGTAAATCATTGCTCCCTAAGCAGAGCCAGCCCCCATAAATCAACAATAATATCTCAGCCCTTCCTGAGTGCACGTCTGAGACACTGCACTCAGCTCCAGTCACCATGTTACGAAGGAGGAAATTACAGAATAAGAGAAGGTGAGAATTAGGGCAATAGGACCACAGCTCTGTGAATATCAGATATTTTTTTCATAGTACTTCTGGACAATTGGGGTCAGATTGGTTTTGATTTTTTCTATAAAATCAAAGTAACACCCAAAATGAAATATCAGACAGTAGGGGGGAAAAGAGCCAAAATTGTTTGAAAAAAAAAAAAAAAAAACTCGCACTTCTCCAGACATGCTTTTTATTTTTCTTGAAGTCAAAACCCATTCAGTGGGCTTGGCAGAATTTCACTCAGTTTCAGCAGAGCCTGGGTCAGATTTCTCGTGGTGCCAGTTCTCCCTGGCTTGGACTCTAAAATACATTGGAAAAGGGGCAATGGATGGAGGATCAGACAAACATGAACCTTCTCCTATCTTCTCCTCTGCGTAAGATGAAAAGGGAGAGAACAGCTGCTGGATGCTGTGGCAAAGGAGAGCAGGGCTGGCTGCTGCTTTGGTGGGAGTATCTTCATAGGAAGAGCTGGTGTGGACTGCAAGGGGGTCACACAAGGCAAGGGGGAAGGAGAATATTAAAAGCTGATTTGGTGCACGTAGCTGGTCATAACTTTCAATTAAGATACAAAGACATTAAGTAGGACGTGAAGTGCTGAAGTTTGTCCAAAGAACAACATAGGCAGGGAAGGGTCTGAAACACATGTCCTGTGAGGATTGGCTGAGGGAGCTGGGAAGGCTAAGGGGAAACTTCCTCACTCTCAACAACTACCCAGTGAAGGTTGGAGCTAGGTGGGGATTGATCTGTTCTCCCAATTAACAAATGACTGGTGCACCACAACAAGAGCAAGAGTTGATGGCCTTGAGAGGAGGTTTAGATTGGGTTTTATGGAAGATGTCTTCACCAAAAGGGCTGTCAAGCATTGAAGAGTCTGCCCAGGGGGGTTGTGGAGTCCCATTGCTGGAGGGATTTAAGAGACATGGATGTGGCACTCAGGGATGTGCTTTAGTGGTGGCCCTTGCAGTGCTGGGGTAGCAGTTCAACTCTGTGATCTCAGAGGTCTTTTCCAACCTAAATGATTCGATGATGAGCATTTCTGAGAAGACAGGCTTGCCCCATGGGGCAGCTTGACACCCCTGGCCATATTTAGCCTGGGTCAGTGGCAGCAAAACCCAAGCCCTGCTGCTCTGGAGCCTGGGGTGCCGTGACTTTCTTAGCAGCAAAGGTGGGAAAGGCTCTACCACTGAGTGATCTGTTCATAATAAGGTTCCATTATTAATGCTCAGTAATGACCTTGCTGGGGCACAGTTGAGTGCCTTGTCATCTGTCCTGATCTTATTAGAGGCGTCGGCGGGATTCGGTGTGTGCCGGGTTCCTCTTTATCTCATTGCTATCAATACCACGCACAGTCAGGAGGGCCCCGCTCCCAAGGGCCTCCCATATGTCTAAAACCCTCTTCGTGACTTGCTATTTTAAGAGTCACATTTATAAGAAAAAAATAGACAGTTACAGTAGACCAACAATGTCTTTCCTATCACCAGCAGATATATCAGAGATAAAGTACCCTGGCTCCTTCCTTTTGCTGGTGCCACGGAAGGGAAGAAATCTTGGTGATTCATAGGCTGGTGGTGGCTGTTGGCTCCAAGGCCTACTAATCACAGGTATTAATGGAACCAGCTGGAGAAGTGGGTCAGTGCTCGGCCTGAGTTAGGAGCAGAGCATGTCACCAGGAAGAAAAACGAGGGGAAAGCTCAGAGATGATGTTAGCAGAAGGATTTCTGCAGTCAGAGCTTGGGAGAGAACTGAGAGGAGAAAAGACTGTGGTATCTCCAGGGCAGATATGAGCAAACATCTTGTGCTGTTGTAAATGGGAGAGAGTGAATTGCTTGCTTGATTGTAAATTTAAAAAGATAGTGTGTTTCTATCAATAACCAGAGGCTTAAATAATAGACCTTGGTCTGACTACCAATCTCCTTTCCCCATTTAGGGAGAAAGTCTCTTAGAGCAGCGGGGAGAGCCTCTACGCAACATCTTGTAGCTCTATCTATCACCTGCCTTATCAGTGGGTGTACTACAACTTCTTGCTCCAAGTCAGCTTTTTCTTTGTCTCTTCAACCTCTTCTCGACTTCTATTTGTGGTTTTTAAAATGTTATTTCCAGGCAGCAATGTGATAGCTCAGCCCAAAGCGTTGCTCAGATCCAGCCGTTGCAAAGGAGCTGGAAGCAATGCCGTGGGTGTTTGTGTGTGTGGTGAGCAGGATCTGCACCTGTGTCCATCCCAGCATGGCTTTGGGAGGTTCTGGGGATCTAACAAAGCTGAGTCTTTCTCCTTTTAGCCACTCCTTTGTCTAAAAGGGCTTGGTAGCATTCCCAGCATTTACCTGCAGAATGTTTTTTGTCCCATCACTGGCTTTACGCTGAATTTGTTGAAGTGAGGGAAACCCATATGGTGGGGCCTTGCTGCACACTTGGAAAATGGGATTCCAACCAGGAGCCCTCCCGTTGCTGCCTCAGCCGAGCCATTTTGTGCCCTGCTGCCGCACTATTAAAATAAGCACGAATTGAGAATTAGTGCAGCACAGTGGAAGGGACAGGCAAAACAAGTCCGAGGCTCCAAACAACAAATTATTCTTGAATCAAACATCTCATTAATGGCTGCAGTGTCGCCACTCTGCTTTGCATAATTAAGTTTCATGGGGCGTTACAATTAACAGTTGTGCCGCAATGTAGGTAGGAACAATCTCCCGTTTATTTACCCTGGCTGTATCTGAAAGTGCTGTGTGGTGAATAAGACGCATTTACAAGTAGATTAGGGTGCATTCTGGGTCATAAATTGAGTAAGGCTGTAATTGCTTTCCAACAAAGGAGAGCTGCAAATAAGACAGGCCGCCTCTTTTTTTTTTTTCCCCTCCTGAAACCCCTTTTTTCCTGTTGATGTGTCTGAAAATTCTCATCCCCAGCTAAATAACACAGTTATGGCATTGAAAACCTTGTAGGAGCTTTTTCAACTTGACAGCTCCTACTCTGTAATATTTCAAGGCATGTTTTCCCCCTTCTTCTTCTCCCTTCTTGAGTCTCTGCTGCAGAGACTTGTTTTAAAACCACATATTCTGGCTTTGTATATTATCAGTTAAATATCCGCATGTGCATCCATGATGGGGAGGGAGAGAGGGGAGATGCTTGGGTTTCAGGCACTTGGAATTAACTGGGAAAGAAGCCAAAATGTCATTAGAAGCTCTCGGATACGGCAGAATGCGAAGCACCTCCAGTCTATATTCAGATACGAAGGCAGGCCCAGGAATTAAACATTTATCAAGGCTGGGGGATTAAAGCCTGACCACAAATACTCTTCTTGGTGAAGGGCTTTCCCTGCGAGGAAGGAAGGATCTGGAGCGTTAGCAATGCCGATTGCAGGCTGTTGAGGAGCAGGAGAAGCTCTCGCCGCCTAGAAACTCTCTAGGCCAAATGAGCTTTTCTTGCTTCAAATATTTCTTAATCGTACTTTCTTATAGGATTATGAAGAGGCTGGTGGAGAATGTTAAAAAAAAATCGGGGTTTTTTTCAGCCTCATGAGTATTACTTGGGTGGTTGGTAAGACTTGGAGCCGGAGTAGCTCAAAAAAGGGAGAGAAAGATTCAGCTCCCAACCAGATCTGTTCATCGTTATACACTTAAGGAAAAGCTGCCATTTCCTGCTAAAAACCCATTTGTCTTGCAAATTTCTATAATGAGCAGATTTTGGAATAAATACCATGTAATCTGCAGTGACAGTTCTCTCATTTCTTTTTTATTAGTTCAATCTTCTCAGCATCTGAAACACGTAGCAGTGGAGTCTCAGAAGAGGTTTAGGCAGCTCTGTGGGAGTTTTTTTTTAACACCTTGGCACACAACTCTGCCACTCGCTCTCCCATGGCATCACTCCCCTCTCCGTTACCTTCCATTTATTTATTCAATTGTGTTTTAGCAGCATCTGTCCATAGCCCCAGGCACCCTTTTAGTCATTTAGAGTACACACAGCCGTGCATCATCCAGACATGCCCCATCCCATCATCCTCAATTCCTACAACAGCCTATGGAGCAACAGCTGGATAGGCACAGCCTCCTTGCTTGGTTTTCCATGCTTCCAGATGCCTGTGGAAAACAGGGAAGGCCTTCTCATTTATCTCTAATTAATATTTATTGTATCCATGAGGCAGATTTTTTGATTTGGGTTGGCAAAGATGGAATTTCTTTGTCCTAGAGAAGGTCAAACTGGTCTTTCTGGAAGGAAAAGATGAATAGTTGTGTTTGTCCCATGTCTGTGGTCTTGCCTGGTGGGCTGGAGATCAGGTAGGACATCTCTGCCTAGAAGGATGAATTGCTGCAGTTAGAGCTTGGGAAAGATGGGTCCTGAGCAGTTTTTCCCCAAGGAGCATGGAATCAGGGCTGATGTTGGAAATATTTGGTGGCATTACCTGTTTGAGAATGCAGAGATGGAAAGGTTGGTGCCAGACCTTGACCAAGGATGGGTGATTTTGCTGTTGGAAAAAAAAAACAACAAACAAACAAAAACAATGTAAGAAAGAGCAGGAAGCACCTCTCTGTAGGGATTTAAATTTTGGGATGGTAAGAGGCAGCTCTTGCCTCAGGAACTGAGGTCTGTTCTGCAGGCTTGAGTAGGGGGGTTGGAAAAAGCTGAGACTGTGAGAAGCAAATGAGAAAACAAACAGCTCATAGGATGGCCTTGTGACCCTGTGCCATTCAAGCTGACCTTTATAAAAGTGTATTAAAACCTGGAGTTTTCCCCTTTGTGTTTCCTCCAGTCTACAAGTGAATTACAAATTCCATCACTTTTAAAATGCGTTGTGTTAAAATGCTTGGTGAACTTTAACTTTTTCTTCTTTTCCCTCCTAGGTAAGTGGCATTTACTTAATGTTGAAGTACTTGAAGGTCCAGAGTGGGGATGTAAAACATCCTTGCCCAGTTGAAGGTGACTTGTCAGGTAAACCCAAATCTTTTCCTTCCTTTTTTCACCCCATGTCCAACCCAAGCTGTTTCCTCTCTCTTTTGATGTTACTGAGGCAGGGTGATAAGCAGGGGAAGGGCGTGAAGGTATGTGAGCTTCATTTCCAGTTCACTGCTTTGAGGAGCTGAGTTGCAGTTTGGATTGGCAGCTCTGACTGTCTCCCTCGGGGTTGAGCATCGCAGTGCAGCAAGGTGTGAGGTTCAAAATCCCCTGGAAAGGTGAAGGTGATGCTGAGCCACGCCGTGCTCGATCCAGCCGAGGATTTCAGCAACGCTGGAAACTGTCACGGAGCCTGTTGCCATCACACAATTTTGGAAAGCTTCAGAGCTGTGTTTCCAGAAAAATGATACTTGTGCTTGCTCTCACCTCACTCTGACCTTTCAAAGCATGGTGCCTGCCTCTGCAAAAAAACTGTCACGTGCCTGACTTTGAAATATTTCTCTTGTACAGTGATTTTCACTCAATAGCAATTCAGAGCGATTTTGTCCCTCAAACCCTTTCAGCCCCAAACCCTCTGTGAGCTGGTATTTTCTTTGCTCAGAGAGTACCCCTTGTTTCCTACAGAACCCCAAAAAGCCTGGGTGAGCCACAGCAAGAGCCACCCAGGGTTGGATATGCTGAGCCAGGTCTCATGGTGTCGTATAACTCCCGGCAGCTCATTCCCTGTGTGTCACTTTTCCTGAGGTCGCTGTATTATCTCACCCTGGCAGATGCAGCGAGGTAGAAATACAAGGCTATTTGCAATGCAGTTTATTAAGACATGTTTTAGAGGTGGTTTGAGGGAGCACTGGCTGGAAATGTTAATCATCATCTCTGACAATGTATTGACCTGCCTTCTGCCTTACCCCGCTGCCTCGGGAGCCGGGGGGAGTGCGGGCTGGGATATCGTCGTGCTCCAGCCGTGCCTCCCCCATCCTCTCCTGCACCGCCTCTCCTGTGCCGAGCAGGGAACATCACTGCAGACACACGGAGGAGAAACTTTTTGCCTGTTGAAAGGCAGCTCGTGAGTGGGGAAGGCAAAGCAAAACAAGCATTTATTTTTTTTTTTTCTTTTACTTTTTTTTTTTTCTTTTTTGGAGCTGGTAGTTTTCTTGCTGGGAAGAGGGAGTAATCTGGCTTCTGTGGAAACAAATGATATTGCATGACTGCCTTGCTGCCTTCTCCTGCTCTGCCAGAAAAGGTGTCATTATTTTTCCCCTTTTGTTTTAGACTTCTGTGAACCAAAAGGGCTTGAGGATTTTAATGGTCTATCTCAAAGATTGAGAGGCCCTTTATATGTCAAGCCACAATCCCATCCTAGGCTGTACTGGCCTCTGTTTGATTTTATGAAGCTTATTTTGGATAGATGGTATTTTTATAGCTCCTGCCTTGCTTCACCGATGGCCATATTGATGTAGCGCTACAGGACAGGGCTAATAAATAGTTTATAAAACTGTAGGTTCATTCTCCCAAGTGATGTAGGGCTGTGTCTGAGCAGACTGCAAATCACCATCCTGGCCATGCCGAGCCTCCGCACGGCCCTGGGCACACCGTGGGAAGGGAGAGTTTAAGGCAAAGCACAGCTTGCTCCAGCTGAAACTGCTCCAGACTTCCCCTTGTAGTGGTGCTCTGCCCTGGGCACACCGTGGGAAGGGAGGGTTTAAGGCAAAGCACAGCTTGCTCCAGCTGAAACTGCTCCAAACTTCCCCTTGCAGTGGTGCTCTGCCCCAGCGGTGGATGGTGGAACAGTCAGCTGTTTGTTGGGTCCAACAGCAGGAGCATCCCTGCCTTCATCCTGCCTGTGGGCTCTGTGAGGATGCCATCAAGTTGGGAAACTTTTCCCTAGGCTCCCTAGAGCATGGTGTGACATTCTTATTAACAAAATTTTGCTAGCCTGTATGGACCTTCCTAAGTCTTCGGGTGAAATGCCGAGTGATGCAGTCTGAAGTGCAAGGTCACTCCAATCACCTGTATGTGACCACTGTGTCAGTGAGGGCTGTACCTGTGGGCTTGGCAGGAGCTGGCTCAGAACCAGGTGGAGCCCTTGGGAAACTCCTACCCTGTTGTTCTACTCCTAAATGCTCATTTAAGCAGTTGCCTTTGAGTCTGTTTTAAGTGCTGAGGTCTGGTGTCTGCTTAGCCTGTTCTTCCTTCTCCAGAGCTGTCTTTTCCCTTGTCCCTGGGAGCAATGTGTGTGTGAAACCCCTCAGCTGGCTGCTGGCATCAAAGGCTTTCTCCTGTTCCTTCCTTTTGGCATTAGAAATATGAGCCTCCCTCATTTTTCCCACTTTTCCAGTCTTACAATGCTCAGGGTAAAAAGTCAATGAGGTTTACTCTGCCTGGATGTTGGCAAACCCAGTAATGGGATCCTAAAAGGGACATGAGGTGTCATTATTAGCCCATGTGGAAACTGGGTTTGGTTTCTAGAAACACAGGAATTGATTCAAAAAAGAAAAAGGAAGCAGTAGGGTGGGAGATGTACCCACACACTTATACATTGATTTTTGCCATGCATCCTTTTCATGGTCTGGGCTTGCTTTGGAGGGGTCCCTGGGCAGTAACTATCCAAAAGAGCTGTCCTGTCACCACTAAGGACTTTATTCACTTGCAGATATAGCTCAGAAGGAGAAAAAAAGCAAACCCAACTCACAGCCTTCCCCGCACCCACTGTCCACACCCCGCCAGCATTTGGCAAATGCGAAAAAATTAAAGCCATATATTTTCCTGCTGTGCTCAGTTACCACGTTGTCCTTTTCTTTGGAAAGAAAATGCAGTTGGGAAGACATATGGAGGTGCTTGTTCTTCTTGTTGCCATGGGTATGTCTGTGGTGTCTTCAGACATGCGGCTCTGGGTGCCCAGTTTTGGCTTGGTCCCCTCAGCTCCACCACTGCCAGATGCTTGTCAGGGGGTTTAGGTCCATATTGCCAATTCCCTCCTTCTCTAAGATGTCTCCTGTACTATTTTAGGATAATTTTCCCTGTCAGCTCTATAATTTGAAGGTTAATTTGGATATTACTATTCTATTACTACTGCTCTGAGGCTCCTGTGCAGGCTACTAGGATCACTCAGCAACTCGTATGTCTTCAGGTGACACAAGCCTGGCTTAGGGACACTCAAACTTCTTCATCCTGGGTGATCTTAAAGCAACCATAACCTGCAAAAATGTGAGGGAATGGCTAGGCAATAATCAGAGCAAATCTGCAGAGGTGATGCATCCAAAATTGAGATCTCCTGAAAGACCTCTTGGAGTAAGTTTGGGCTTTTGAGGAAAAACTGGATAAGTGGGTGATAGAGATACAGCCACATGCAAAGATGTATTGTGTTTGATGCCAGCTTGCACAAGGAAAGGTGGGAAAAGACCCATGGGGCTGTCGTGTCTTTTAATTTGTTCCTTGAACCAGTCTAGGACAAATTGTCGTGTTGGTGTAGGAAACCTTAGGCTGTCCCTGCTTGTTTTGTTCCTCATTATAAGTACCTTACAGTTAACTTTAAAAGACTTCATTCTCCAGATAGCTCAGCTGAATGGCTTTTTTTTCCTTTAGTACTGAGCATAAAAGAGAAGTGCAGCCCTTCAAGCTCCACAGTGGAGTTCAATGAGAGAGAGAGATTGGGAGTCGATGCATTTATTAGAACCATTAGGGCAGAGGAATGTGCACGGATACATCGCCAGCTCCACGCTTGGAACTGGCATTTTTTCCCTGGATTTAGATTGTTCTCAGTATTCCTGCGCTGATACAGGAAAGTCCCAGCATGGGATGATGAGATCAAGTGCACATTGGTAGCAAATGCAATTTGTAAAGCGTTGGTTGGATAAATGACATTGTGTATAAAAGAAATGTTGCAACACAGCCCTACTAATGCAGCCATGTGACACCAATTTAATGCATTTTCCCCATTAAGCTGCTTGTTCAAGGCATCTTTCGACCATTTCAAGTGCAGCAGTGGTGTGTAAGGCCTCTATTTTCTGAGTATTACTCATTTTGCAGCTAACAGATGTCAGTGTCTATTTGTCCCTTATGGAAAAGTCCCTTTAAAGTTCAATAGGGATTAAATTTGTCAGGCTCTATAGAAACATAACAGGATTCTATGGAAATTACTCTGCAATCCTATAGAATGTAATAGATAATCTCCTCGTCTCTGGAGGTATTTTAACTCTTGCATAATTGCAGACCAGAATAGAAAATCTCCATTAAATTCAACGAGATGGTTCACAAAAATCCTATAGGAAAATGATAATTTTCTATTAAAATCAGTAGGACTTTTTCATCAGCACGTTGGTATTCATAGAGAGGTTTTATTCATTTGCCAATCCTACTAAAAAGTGTTTTGTCAGGAGGCTGATACTTGCTTTGTTCTAGGGAACAGTGATTTGTGCATAAACGATGCTTATGTCCAATGCTCGTATAATTTATGGCGAGGCACTAAATTCCCTTTCAGAATAACTGGAGCAGGATGAGGCTTTAAGCCCTGCAGGGTGGGAAAAAAAGAGATGTTGCTAGGGGTTTGGAGAAGGGGTCTGCCTGTGAGGACCATCCTGCTATTGTGTTACACAGGTCGCTGGAGCCCACAGCGGACCCAGGCAGGGTGTTGTGATCACACACGGATGTGCCACAGTCACAAGCTTGTCCCTATCATCTCCCTGGCTCCGGCACTCCTTATCTAAAGTGTTCAGCCCAGGATGCTGCAAATTAATGTTGGATTGAAGCTCTGTTTCTGTGAAACTGCCCGTGGCTGGTTTGAATGGCTCTGCTGCCTCCTGCATCAGCAAGCTGGCTTTTTGTGGTGTGGCCTGGGTGGTGGGGAGCAGCCAAAATCCAGGGCTTTGCTCTTGGAGGTCACTGCCTCTGCCGTGTTGCTGGTGGAGCTCAGCCAAGACACGGCTGGAGCAGTTAATTATGGAGAGAAAGCTCTGCTTGGCTGGGGGGAGTGCGAAAAGCCACCCCTTGAAAGGATCAGCCTCCTTTTCTCCAGCCTTGGAAGGTGCTGCTGTGCATGTTGATGAAGGCAAAGCACCCAGGTCAGCAGCGAAATGCTGCCTGCAGACGGATCATCCCTTCTGTCCGGGTGGCACTGCTTGAGACACACACAGAGGCCACCCCATGAGGGAGCTTGCTCACAGAAGGGGACATGGGGGTGGGTGATGCTCTGGGGGGCAGGCAGGGCTGTGCCCATAACCTCTCTCGGGGGCGGTGCAGGGAGGTGAGCGACGGCTCTGCAGCGCTGACACAGCAGCGGCAGCGTGATTGCTCTTCTTCTCGCCCGTCCCGTGTGTAGGAGGATGAGTCATCTTGGAGAAGGGAATTGTTAACTCCTTGGGGGGTATTTACAAAGGATAATTCTTCTAGGAAGGTTGCTTTGTTTTGGCAAGACGTGCTTAGAAGGACTTTCTTAAAAGAATGGCAAATTAGCTCCTCAGCTGAACATCAGCTCCCTTGGTGGCATTGCAGGGGGGACAGTGTTCTGTCCTGTGGTTGTGGTGGCCTCAGCAAAGCAAAACTAGCCCTGGGCTAAGGGTTAGTGCAGGTTTGAGTTTCATTCTGAGGGCTTGCACTCAGTATGGACCTAGCAAAACTCTGGGGCAGATCCCAAGGTTTTGGTTCATGGGTGAAATATGCCACAGATGTCTCCCTGCAGTGGGAACAGCTCAGGGAAAATGTCTGCATAGCAGGGCTGGGATCGTCTGATAGAGCTGAGAAGGTCCATGGCTAGGGGAAATTTAATGTCACAGGGTAAAGGTCAGGATGTGCCTCAGGATGGGGATAATGCCAGCAGAAACCAGGAGCCAGCTCCAACTTCCAGTGCCTGAGTTCCTTTGCACTTCCCTGGTGCCAACTCTCACAGCTCAGACTATAAAAATCAATTGACACAACATATGTAATGGTCTCATTTACTGGCGAATAGAAATGTGTGTAAATCTGGCATTAAACATGAGTTTACACTGTTCCCCTTCTTGGGAGAGCAGTGATTGACGGCGCTGTGTAAATGACAGGAGTATGCCGGTAGAAGCTGGGAAACATTTACCCTTCAGAGAGCCATGTGTACATTGGAGGATTGCCTCGCCTCACCAGGCGTTAAACACATCTGGAGGGATCACTTCTTGCACGGTTCCTTGCTGTTGCTTACAGTTAATACCTTTTGTGGCAAGAAGCAGCATGTGGAGAAGCAGCCCTGTCTTCCATAAATTATTCCTGGTGTTTTCACCCCTCCTGAGCCATGCTGTTCCCTCCTAGAAGGTGCTGGAGCAAAAGCTCCTGCAAAGCCTTCGTGTAGCAGCAGGTATTCTTACTCCCGAGGCTGGGAGGCTGCCTGGGTGAGTAGGGGCTGGTTTCTCTTGCTGTGCCCATCAGCCAGCTAGTCCGAGAGAAAATTCAATAACAGCCATTTGAGATTAAATTCTGAGCACTTGAGCAATCTAAAGCCAGTGAGGAGTCAGTGTCTCAGCAGTCAGTCAAATGGTCTGGGCTGTCATCTTATTAGAGGGAAAGTGAAACTTTGATTTAACCCCAGACCCTTAATTTTCAATAATGTTTCCCGATTCCCACTTGCTGTTACCATTTCATGAAATCTTTGGGTTCTAAAATTTGTGACTTTTGCTCACAGTTTGGACTTCCCAGGGAATTTTCTTTGACAGGAGGATCCGTACAAATCAATTAATGGAAGTAGGGGTGGAGAGCAGTGGGTTGTGTGGGTGTTGGAATGGGATACTGGAGCAAACTCCCTGGGATGAAAGACAAAGGAGTTGCCATTTGCAGTGTCAGTGGATAATGGTGTAGAAAGGGGAAAAAACAGTCTAAACCTCAGAACTTGATAAAAAACTTAACTAAAGTTCTTCCCAGCTCCATGGGTTTTACAGCTTTGTGTCCTTGTGTGGATTTAACTTCCCCCTGTCCCTTCTGGCTCCTCCTGTGCTGTGTTCAACTGCTGCCATCTGATCACAGCCTTCCAAAATACTTAGAAATTAATTGGAAGCTTAAATACTACTTTGGCCTTTTACTCTGCTGCAGACTGAGTGAAGTAAAGGTTTTATCTCATCAGAAAGACATCCTCCTGAAGAAGGGGAAGTTGTTCTTTTTCCGCTGGAATCCATTTTCCTTTTAATTGCGCAAAGCCCCGGCCCCTTGCCAAACGTAAGAATCAGCCACGAGCCTTTTATTTATGTAACTATACATTTATTTATATTATTGCAACTTCCCACCTTCTGGCTGAGGATGTTTTTTACCCTTGGAGGCGAGCTTGAAAAGTAATTCTGGGTGCTCTCTCCACGTTTCTCCTGTGCTTGGGAGCCGCACGGGCAGGCAACGCAGAGGTGTGAATTAGATTTCGGTGTTGCGGCGCAGGAGTTGTGGTTACGCCACCTTCTCTCTTCAATGCAATCCTTCCCCAGCTCCTCTCACCTCCTTCCCTGCTATTCTTCCTGCATTTATTGCCTTCATTTCCATCGCTCGTCCGGGGCTGCATTCTCCTAGCCCGCTCCCCTGTAATGTGTGACCCAGATAGCGCTTTCTTTTCGGACAAAGCCATAAACAATGGCTTCCCTGACAATGTGCTCAGCTGCTGCTCCACACCGAGTGGGGCTTGGATTTAGCATTAGGGAAATATTCTCTCGAAACCAGATTATCTCAGGTACTTCATGCCCCCTATTACCATAGGATCTGAGTGCCATGTGGCTTTTGAAGATGCTTATTTTCCCGTTAACCCTGTGGTGTTATCCTTTTTTATAAAAGGCTGGGGCTGAATCATCAGGAGCGTAAGGAAAGCTCTGGGCACAGGGCCTGGAGTGGCTTTTTTGGTAGGATTGCATTGATTTTTGGATACTTAAGCTGGGATGAATTACAGAGGCGGCTGGGCTGAGTAAGGTGCTGTGGAGTACTGACATCAGGACTATTTCGTGCTGTGCCCCTGCCATCATTTTCCCTTCACTTAGAAAAGCTGATATTCCCTCCCCAGCTGGTGGAAATCAATGGAGCCCAACTCCATTGCCATCCATGCAATTGCCCCATGTCTGAGACCTTTCAAAAGCTCCAGAGTCCCTTAAAAAACAGGTTCTCATTCCTGATGGGAAATGACCATGTCCTTGTTGGTCCCATGAACTGGAGATGTGCTTCCTCCACCTTTGCAGGGACAATAATTTACAGTACCATGCTGCTTCCTTTATCTCCATTTATACTCTCTTAATGTGGTTGGGAATCCACAAATTCCCTTTTACGCTGTTCTGAACGTAACCTACTAAACCTTAATCATGGTTTGGGGAGTAGTAATTCTTTCTTTTATATGGCTCTCTTTTATTTTCTCTTATATAATTTTTTCCTTTAAGAAAAGATCATTAATCCATGCTTCTGAGCCTTCCCATCAATCTATAATTGAATCGTATAAAAAAAGACTTGATTTTACATCCGTATAAGAAAGAATTCAATTCTCCTTAATGCCTGTAGATTTATAGGTCTAAATTTCCAGATTTCTCTTAATTTTATTTTACTTTTAATAACCCAGCTTGTCTGGACTTATCTAAATTATTAGTGAACCTGAATATGCTGTGATCTGAGGATATCAGTTATCTTTTCCACAGAGGAAGAGCCAAAAGCTGAACAGACCTATCTCTCCGGGAAAACAAAACCACTTCTGAGAGCTGCCTAACCTTGGTGCGTCGGGAAGCCCCTCTCACCGGGTGCCTTCAAAAGGTGCTTGATTAATTGTTGCATTTTTAACACCGTCTTGCCCTGCAGGGTTTTCCTCTCTCAAGTCTCGTCTCTGCTATCACCTTTCCCTTTAAAGCACAAAGGGAGCAGCACAAAGGGAGCACGTCGTGCCTTGCTGGCTTGTGGGGCTGGGAGGAGAAACTGCCTTTCCAGCCCCGTCTCTGCCACCAGAGTCACTTTTAAACCTGGGCTGAGTTGTTGCTGTTGCCTCGTTCAAGGCATCTTCTCTGCTTAATGCAGCCTTGGGCTTGCCTTGGATGGGTTATACCTGCTGGGGCTGGGTACCTGGTGCTGCTCCAGTCCAGATTTTGGATGAATGCAGCTTTCAGCACAGCTTTAGCACATTCTGAGGGATTTGTTTTGTGCCTGCACTGATGGGAAAGGGAGAGAGTGATGAGATAATTTCACTTTATGTCTTGGAGTCCTGTGCCAGACTCCTCTGAGCTGCAAAACACCACTGGGCTTTTTATTGTGATGCTGGGGTCCAGCTGGACTCTCTGGGAGCCTAAGGCTTGCAGGGACGCAATGGCTTTTGCTAATTTCATAATGCTCCTAAAAAAATATGGGGCTTGGATTGATGGAAAACTTCCAGTGCTGTGGGGCTGGAACCCTGATAGCTCAGGTAGCCCTGATTTTAAAGTTAAATGGTGTCAGCAGAAATGTGATGGACTTTGATTGTCCTTGTGGGTGCCTTCCAACTCAGGATATTCTTTGGAATCACAACTGTGATTCCAAAGCAGCTTTTCCCTCACTGACATCCCATCTCGGAGTTGCTCAGGCATCCTGTGGATCTGGCTGCTTCACCTTGTCCTTCCTCTTCCTCCCTGCAGCACAGGAGAAGACAAAGGCAGGTAATTGTGCTGTCTCTGCACACAGCAAATTCCAGCTGGGGTGTCCATTTTAAGCACTGCTTGGAGCCTTGACAGTGACATGTGTGTGGGAAATTGCTCTGAATTCCTCCAGCCTCCACTGTGTTTAACTCCTGGAAAAGGTGTTTGGAAAAGCAGCAGATCTGGTATTTGCTCTGAGTTTCTAGCACTGGGAAGAGTAGCACATCCCAGGTTTTGCTGTCCGTGCATTTACCAGCCTCAATCCCTGCCTTTCCTGCAGGCTCCCAGTCCCATCTGTTCGAGCTTTCTTGCACTGATGTGCTTTTTCTCTATTTTCCTGCCATGCCTGTGCTGCAGATTCCCCCTCTTTAAATGAGACTCGGGATCTGTTCTCTGCTCTCCTGCTGCGTCTCCTCGCTGTCCGTCTCTCCTCCCGGACATCCCCACTCCCTTTCCCTCCCTCTGTGTATTCCCTCCCTTCCTCCTTGGCCAGCAAGGGACCGCTGGTGTTGAAAGAAGGGATTTTGGGGTGCTCAAGAGATGGGAGGATCATGAGTCATTCTTGGGGTAGGTAGGTCAGTCCTCTGGAACCTCCTTAAAATGGAGCTCCAAAGTAGGATTAAAATCCTGGCCGAATTTCCCCTCAGACTGACCCCTTCTGGTGCTGCTGTGCAGGTTATGTGATTTCCAAAATATCCTACGGATTCCCTGGCTCCCAATATTGTGTTACTAGGAAATCTCCTGAGTCTGTTGGAGCACTTGGAGGTAAAACTGCTGCTTGGAATGGCTGCAGACAGATTTGTGCTCCTTTTCATTTTATTCATTACTTTTTCTTCCTCCATTCTCCTTGTTGCTTTCTGAGTTTCAGATGGATTATCCAGATTGCAGAGCCCAAACCTTGCCTGCCTGCCAGGTCCTTCTGTTCCCTTCCAGTTCATTTCTTACAGCCAATGTTGCAGCCCCTTCTTTTCGTGGGGGTTTGAAGGTGCAGGAACAGCTCTGCACACCCAGTGGGTCAGGGCTGTGGTCGCCTCCAGAACACCAGTTTGTCCCACCAAAGCCTCTGCTGGTGGGGATGGATTTGTTTGGCTGCAGAAAGAGGCCAAGGCCTTGCAGGAGCCACTGGGGTGGTTTTGTAGGTTTCTTGGGAGGGGTGTCTCCTGCAGGGATGTCTGTGCAGCTTCCCCCAGCACAGTCTCAGGGTTTCTCCCTCCTGGTGAGCCCTTCCAGGGTTCTCCTTGGAATGTTTCTGCCTGCAGCCATTCCTGAGCTTGCTTTCCACATGCCCGCATTCTCTTTGGAGAGCTCTAGGAAACAAGGTGGGTTTGGATGGTGTCTGTAAAGGTAGAAAAGGAAGGGAATAAAGGGGTAAATCTATCCCAAAGTAACTTTATGTCCTCTTTTCCTCCAGATGGCAAACTGCTCTTGCCAGAGGCTGTCAGGACACCCCTGGCACATGGGAGTCTCATTACTCCCCATGAGTAATTTCTCTGGATGTCCCTTTGAAAATTGCAGGTTGGGAGACACTGAGTGATGTGGCAGGGAGGGGAAAAGGAAAAAAAAGAAAAAAAAAGAAGAGTATTTTCCCCCCCTTCATTTTGGAGGTAGGTTCAGCAGTCTGGGAGCGTGATTCCTCCCTTGAGGAGTTCACTCTCCAGCTCTCTCTTTTGGCTTAGCACACAGGGGGTGTTTTCTTTCCTTGAAAGGCAACAGACATAACAATTTTCTTTCTGTATTGATTAAAACCAACAAACATCCTTGAGTGATTTTGTGCTTCCTTAGGTGGAGGGAGAGAACAAAACCCAGGTCCTTGTTTGCTCATCAGCATCGTGAGGCTTTGCTCTGGCTGCCTGCAATGCTGGGAAGGAAGAGCATTTCATCACTGCTGCCACTGGGGCCCACCAGAAAGGACCAAAGAGGGTCTGCTCTGTGTTATAAAAAAATAAAATTACTTTCCTGGCTGGGATCAGAGAGGTCAAAAAGGCAATGCCTGTAGCCATTCTGGAAATATAAGATCTGGTTTTCAGTCCCAGAACACTGGGCAGGTCTCTTTGATCTTGGCCTGCCTCAGTTTCCCCCTCAGCAAACCGTGGTGTGCTCACCCCAGCATTTAACCTTGTGCTTTGTACCTGGGGATGAATCTGCCTGTGAAATGCACCTGAAATGCACAATAGGCAGATGGATGTGAGTTAGAGAAAACAGCTTTTTGCTCTCTGCATCTTCACTCAAGGTGGTGTCCCTGGGGACTTCACCATGGCTGTGAGCTAGGTTTGGGTCCCAGCCCACGAGGTGCCCTTTGGAACCCCATGTAAATGAACACAGGTGTTAAATACTTCCTGTGATCCCACAGCCCTGGCTTGCTGGTGTTCCTGGGCATGATGGATGACTCCTGGACAGCTGAGATTCTTTGAAATGTTCTGCTGGCTGTCAAGCCTGTCTCTTTCCCTGTCTATCCATCTCCTCAGAATAACTGTGTTCTGCAGTTCCATGCACACGTGTTCTGCTGCTCCGTGGGGAGATCCTGGAGTGGGATAACTGCAGGGCTGCATGGATTAAGTTATTAAAAGCGGCGTTTGTGATGTTTTTTCCTCCTGAGCATCTCAGAGCAATTTGCTGAGGTCGCTTTTACACATGGGAAAAGTGAGGCGAAACCCAAAATTGTGCAGCAAGTCAGGAGCAATTTGGAAATGGAACCCAAACATTCTGCTGTCCAAGGCTGTGCTCTTTTCTAGGGCTCAGAAGAGCAAAATGTGCTTCAGAGTTCAGTAAAGAGGAATGTGGTGGGCCCTGGGGGTAGGCTGGAAGCTGCAAGATGACTGAATCAGTCATCATGTCTAAGCACTGATTCTGGCTCCATCCTCCTCCTCTTGCTGCATTTCTCTCGTTTGTGCTACCCCTCTGGGAGTCCAGCTAAGGATGGAAGAAATTGCCTGGAAAAGCCATCAGCCCACGTCTAATTCCCTTCTGAATTGATGTTTCAGGCTCTGAGAGTTTGTATTAAGCCTGCAACTTTTGAATAACAGTTTTGTTTTCTATCTGGAGTTGGTTTTTCCAGCTCAGAAGGCTCTTGCAGCACACCTAGGAACATATCCCAGATTTCAGCTTGGTTTTCCTGCTCTGGTTGTCTGGAGAAACTTTTCTAAGTGTTAAGACATGGGGTTTTCCTCTCCTGCCAGCCTTTGATTTCCTGGCACTTCTCAGGAGCAGCAGCTTTGTCTGCAGCTGAGGTGAAAGCAAACAAAGGACCAGGGTTCCTCATCTCTGCTCCACACAAGTCCCTCAAAATATTCAACTGCCCCAAAAATTTAACAAATCAACTGGCAATGTTAATATTAAATATGGTGAAGAAAATAGCAGCCTTAGTTTCACAAACCACTGGGTACTTTTATTTTAAATTTAGGTTGAGTGCTTTGGTTTGTGTCCTATTTGGGCAACTTTGTATGAGCAAAGTTGGGCAAGAGAGTTTTTCTGTGCTATGGTTTATTTGCCAAAGATTCTGAATATGTGCAGCTTGTAGAAATCTTTATTCTCTCTTTGAAATCCTGTTTTTAATGGTTGGGAATAGCTGGGGTTCCAGCCAGGACAGAGCTGGGGATCTGCAACATTCTCCGTCACCTTTTCTTGCTCTTTCAACTGGAGGTGTTGAGCCTCCCCTTCCTTGCTCGGGGTGACGTCTGCACTTTAATTAGCAACTGCCACTTCCCTTGCAGGAAAGTCCTGGAGAGTTTCATGGCAATGATATTAATGAACGTCTGTGGAAGTTGTTCCCGAAACATATGGCAATGAATATTTCTGTTGGGTTTGTGTTGCTGTCCCACCGAATGCTGTGCTGGGGAAATGCTTCCCTGGTTTGCTTTGAAAGTCAAACACTTGTGCAGTCTGTAATGTCTGCAGGATTTTTCCATAAAGATGAAAGGTGTGAAGGAAAAGAAAAACTATCATCGATGCTTAATTATTGTTTGGTTTTAATGACAGAAGACCAAAGAGCAACGTTTTTGCCTTCTGCTCTCTCTCTACCCCCTCATACAGGAATTTGGGGTCTTCTGTCTTTTTCAGATCTCCCATGAACCCCACAGATTATCCCAAACCCAGGGATAACCCAAACCAGCATGGGTTTGGCCCTATTGTGGTGTAACTTTTGGGGTGAACCATTCTCTGTGCCACCTGTTCTTCCCTTTTCCTTCAGACACCAGTGCAGGGCAGAAACCCCAGCACAGCAGGATTTTCCCCTGTTGTGGTGGCACAGGAAAAGCTCTTTCCATGCAAACAGCCACTGTCTCCTGGCATTGCTGTTGTGGTCTTTTGTCCAGGAGTTAAACTGCAGGGTTTTGCTGCATCATGGTCAGAGTCTGACCCAAACCAAACCCTGGGGACACCAAGGGGTCCTGCAGAGGCAGTGCCTGGGAGAGAGCATGGGAGGGACACCTGGGAGCCAGGGCATGTCCCACAAATTTTCACTATCCCGGGTCTTACTGTGGGTAGAGCCACATCTGTGGTGATCTTGTGTTGCAAATCCAAAGGAAATGGATTTTCTGTCCTTTTTTGGGCTGGTGAGCAGTGGAGAGCCTCATTTGGAAACACTGTGGTGGGAAGATTGTTCCAGAGGCTTGAGTTTCTCCTGAGCTGCTGGGAAACACTTGGGTCCCAGGAGCATGAGCACAAGTCTGTGTGACACAGGCTGCTGTTCTCTAGAACCCAAATATTTAACTTTTCAGCAGTGCCATAGACTTTCCTCAAGTTTTTGACTTTAACCATGGTTTAAGGTCTATCATCTGTTGGCTGATGAGCCTTGTGTGCATCACAGGATGCAGTAGGCATATTCAGACCCATAATTGCAGCCTCTGGTGGGATCCTCTCACTCCTCCTTTATCTGGGATCTCTCTGTGCTGACGTCCCCAGCCTGCATAAAAATTTAGCAGGGAGAAAGCTGTTCCCTGTGCACCAAGCCCACTTCTGAAAGATGTTGTGTAAGCGACTTGGCGAGCAAGTAACTTTTGCATTTAGGCTGTAATTGGCTTTAAATTCCAAAGGTCCATTGCTAATGATATTCAGAGCACTTTAATTAAAGGGACACTGTCAAGTACTTCCTTCATAGTTTTCCTTTCGCGCGTGCTCTTGGTTGTAATACCAATTTTTATTTTTTTTTTTGCAAGCTTGAAGGTAATAATTAAAGTAATTCTCTGCTGATTTTGTCCTTTTCTATTTGGCAAACTTTGATCCATTATTATTTTTCAATGGAGATGAGATTAACATGGCCACTTTTGTTCCTCGATCGTTCCGGTTCAATGCAGCCCCGGATTGCGCTGGGACCTTGTCGCCCTCATGCCGGTGGCATTGCTTGGTGGTGACATTGATGCTGCTTTGGGGAGGGCACTGACATTGATGCAGCTTTGAGGGAGCTGCTGAGGCAGCTGCAGGAGCTCGTGCTCCACCTTAAAGAGTCTCTGAGCTGTCTGATCCACTGTCGGGAAGAACCCGAATCTGTGGTGAAAGGTGGGGTTTAGAATTACTCAAAGTGAAATGAAGATAACCCTCTCCCTCACTAGGAAAGCCCATCTTTTGTATATGTAACAGTATTTTCTGATGGAAGAAAATGTATTTGCAAGGTGTCAGCTCATAAAAGAAGCCATCTCATGATCTAAGTTACAAAGACACTCAGCTCTAAGCTGTCTCTTCAGTTTTCAATTCCAGACTTAAATTGGGGATGAATAATTTGTCTAGGACTTCAAACTCCCTGGCTTTCCTGCTTGTTATAGGGGAATAAACAGGGCTGAGGGATGGCAGCTGCCTGGCCTACAGTCAGGGGCTGCTGCAGCAGCTCCTCCTGCTCTGTGCTCTTCCCTCTCCACACATCTCTGGCACAGAGTGGGGGATGCTTCTCCTGCCTGTGGCCTTTTCCAGGAAAGTGCTGCCTTGAGCAAAACTGTGTTTGTGGTGTGAATATGAACCACTGAGGGCGTGGGTGGGATGGAGCAGGAACGGTTTAGAATTACTCAAAGTGAAATGAAGATAACCCTCTCCCTCACTAGGAAAGCCCATCTTTTGTATATGTAACAGTATTTTCTGATGGAAGAAAATGTATTTGCAAGGTGTCAGCTCATAAAAGAAGCCATCTCATGATCTAAGTTACAAAGACACTCAGCTCTAAGCTGTCTCTTCAGTTTTCAATTCCAGACTTAAATTGGGGATGAATAATTTGTCTAGGACTTCAAACTCCCTGGCTTTCCTGCTTGTTATAGGGGAATAAACAGGGCTGAGGGATGGCAGCTGCCTGGCCTACAGTCAGGGGCTGCTGCAGCAGCTCCTCCTGCTCTGTGCTCTTCCTTCTCCACATCTCTGGCACAGAGTGGGGGATGCTTCTCCCATGCTTTGGCCTTTTCCATGAAAGTGCTGCCTTGAGCAAAACTGTGCTTGTGGTGTGAATATGAACTACTGAGGGCGTAGGTGGGATGGAGCAGGAATGTTTTGCCTGTTCCAGACGGTGGTGTGCCTCTCATTAGCCTTGGGACCCCATGAGATGGGTCAGGAGGGAAACACTGACCGACCAAAACTCGTCTGCATTCACCAGCCGCTCTTTAGTCTTCCCTGGAGCAGCCAAGTGTGGAGAGGGCTATTTAGATCTGAGAGGATAAGGCAATAACCATTTTAAGAAAGATATTCGCGGTGGGTCAAATTTTAAACAATGACAGTGTTTCCACATGGCAGCCTCTGCCAATTATTGCTTGTAATTGCTTTCCCTCCGGTGCTGCCTTTGCCCTTTCTCTTTTACAGGAGCTGCTGTCCCCTGTCCACCCCACATAGCTTTCTCCCACCTTCTGCTGGGCTGGAGCACATTTGCAAGTTTTTTTTAGACATTGTAAACGGCTCAATTGCATCTAGAGGGATAAAGGGTTCCTGCTTTTCCTGAATCCTCGGTTATTTGGCAGCTGGTTACTGCAGCAGCAGTGAATTCACTCAAGGTTCATGTTGAGGTGCAGCAGAGGCCTGAGTTGAAGGAACCAGCAGCTTGTGCTCTCCAGGCAGGGACTGAAGGCGCCAGGTGATGTGGCTGAGGGGGTCAGAGCTTTCTGTAGAGTCCTGTGGCACCACGGATAGGGAGGAGTGCTGGGTGTGTTTGTGGGTGAGCACACAGATCCTCACTGCGGTCGTGCCAGAGGATATTTATGACAGACAAGGAGATCATAGGAACCTACACCAGGACAAGCCAGCTGGGCTTTGGACTGGGCTGTAAACACCCACAGAACCCTCTCTGAATCCAGCACTGCCAGGTTTGGGAATACTTCCCTTGGTGGGTGAAGTGACAACCTGCTTCTGTCCTCTGCTGAGCCACCAGCCCTCGAGGCCACACTCCCGTTTAGCCCATTAAAAACTGGCTCTCATTTACCCTGCTGAATCAATTTCTAAGTCTTTAAATGGTACCTTCCTTGTGCTAATCATACAATAGGACTACTAATGAATGTCTCAATTATTTAATGTTTGAATCGAGCAATTATTTTCTTGAGGTAGCAAATTGAAGTTTTCAGGAGGAAAAATACCATCTCACCCCCCCTCCCCTTTTTTTTTTACTGCTACATAATTAAGTAATTGTATAGCCAGTGATTTAATAGCTACAAGATCAGGAGTGACATATTTTATTCATTCTAAGCAGGACTGTTTCTCATTTCTCCTCTTTCTGCCTAGGAGGAGCCCTTACCAGCCTCTGGGAAGGCTGGGGAAAAGCTGCAAAGCTTTACCCTTGCCTCTGCCGCGTTTCTTTCTGTATTTAAAGATTTTTCTCTTCTTTGCTGAGCTGCTTTTGCCACTGGCTGCCAGCGGGTCCTTTCCCTGGAGTCCATGGAGGGTTGTTTTGGAGGATGGATTTGCTGCCTGTCACCACCATCAGCTTATGTCCCACCCTGTCCATGTGCTGTGTCTGATGCACTTGGGTGCTCCCCTGTTTTTGGGGCCATATTTGGAGGGAGGAGAAGAGCTGAGGCACTGACTGTTGTTTAACTGGGAGCTGTTGCTGCACCAGTGGTGGCAGAAGCCCCTCAGTGAGTGCCCTGGTCAGGGGATTTATCTCCCTTTGGAACAGGCACGCAGTCTTGGCGCAGAGCGTTTGTCACACATCATCCCCGTCGTGCTGTCGGAGAGACACGCGGAGTGACAGTTGCGCTGGTGGAAACCTCTCTGCTTGTTTTAAATAAATAAAGAAGTTAATCACTAGGGAATTACCGTGCTCAGATGTTGAGACATTCTGGGGATGAAAAGAAGTGTCTAAGGAACAAGAATATTTAGTGTCGACTGAGCGTCTACCTGAATTCCCCTTATTTGTGTGCATGTCAGCTGTACAGGGGTATCTGTGCTGGAGAGCAGAAGGGCTGGGTGATTGTCTGGACAAATAATTCACCTTCCCTGCTTGTTTTTCAGCCACTGGTGGACAGACTGTTGTTCCTTCAGAGCCAGTTGCTGTAGACGGGTAATTTCTGCTAGTAGGACTTACTTGTAGCATGTTTGTAGGTACCTGCTTGGGAGCAGAGATTTTTGTAGCTGTAAAATGCCCTGATAAAAAATGGATCATGTGTGATATCCTTGTTCTCCTGCCAGAGCCAGGATCCCGGGCAGGCTGTGATTGCTCCCTCCTTGGATGAATGTAGTGTTAAGCTGTGCTCCTGGCGTGAGCGTTCATGACCATGAAGTCGAAATGGGCCTTCCTTGGCACCATCCTCCCGATTTCCGACGAGTTCCCAACAGCACGGGCTGGTGAGAGCGCTGGCAGAGAGGGAGCACAAATGTGCTGTGAATAGGCATCAGCGGGAATTCATTAACAGGACGTAATTAGCAAATTCTAAGTGGCAGCGCTGGGCTGAGAAGTGGGGCTGGTCCAATCCGCTCACGGTGAGCATCCCATCAGCCGGGTGGGGGTGAGGTGGGGATCCAGGGACACGCACCGTACCCTCTGGAAAAAGCCACTTTGGGAGGAATGAGGTGTAACCTGCGGCGACACATCCCCGCTCGGCCGTGCCGCTGCCGGCAGTGGCAGAGCCGCTGTCTCCCGTGACAGGGTTAAACTCCTCTGACGGTGAGTGATTACTCGCCAGATGACAAACGAGCCAAGGGCTGCCGTGGCATTGCAAGTAGTTTTTCAAGGGCTCGGTCTTCTGTTAAAGAAATAGTGACTTGTAATTATTTAGTTAAAACTTTGTGTCAGGGGCTGCTGCTTCTGCAGCATCACGTGTCTCTCTCCAGCATCACCTTTCCCACTCTGTTTGAAGCCCCCTTAGATCAACCTTGGTGGCCTCACCACCAACCCCTGGGGGTGACACAGCCCTGAGAGGTGGCGGCCACCCTTAAACCCAAGCAGGAGCGGTGGTGATGTCTTCACAGCCTTTCCCAGGTAGTTTCAACTGCAGCTTTCTGGTGTCCTTGTTTAACACGCACATTGTAATTAAGAAGAATTTCCTGTACTCCTCTGGGGCTTGTGAGAAATTTGAGAGCCTGAGGGTTTTGTGTGTTATGTTAACATGCTTGTTAAAAAGGAGAGGTCTCCTCAGTGGCGCTGAATGGACCCCAGGCACCAGCTGGGACAGGTGTAAATGTTGGAGGATCTTTGGGAAGCACAAATATGGGATGGATTTGTGCATGCAGGAGCAGCTGCCGGTGGAAAAGGAGGTGGGGAGGTCAGGATCCTTCAGTTTGTGTTTGATGAGTGAGCTCAGGAGGCCACATCCAGCATGTGGGTTGGCTTTACCCCATGCCATCCGGCAGGGTGGCTCTCCTTCATGGTTGGCACTGAATTTGGGGAGACCTGGTGGATGCTAAATGTCCTGGATCTCCATTCCTGGTTATCCTGGACCACTGGGCCACAAGCACAGCAAACCTTCCCTTAAAAACCATTGAAATAATTCTTCAGCCTGGGTGTGGCTCTGTGTTCCTCTGCCTGAAGGAGTTCAGCTGCTCAGTTTGGTGGCTGTGGGCATGGCCACAGCACCCCACTGATGGCCTTTGCTTCCCAAAGCCTCCTGAGAGGTTTGTGGCTGGGGATTTGTCCCATCCAGGTGCTTGTGAGCTCTCTGGCCCTGGGGACTCCTGAGCTGTGGAATTTTGGAGGCTGGCCAGGAGGGTGCTGGGCCAGGCACTGTGCTGGTGGCCTGGGGCCTTTCTTTAGCTGGAAACTTTTAGAGTCAGTCACCACAGGCAGATGTGGAATCACAGAATTGTTCAGGTTGGAAAAGACCTTTAAGATGATCAAGTCCAGCCACCACCAAGTTCACCGTTAAACCACATCCTCAAGTGCCACATCTACATGTTTTTTTTAACACTTCCAGGGACATTGACTCCACCACCTCCCTGGCCAACCTGTTCCAATTTTACAACCCCTTCTGTGAAGAAATTTTCCTAACATCCAAGGTAAACTTTCTTTGATGCAACTTGAGGCATTTCCTTGTCTGTCACTTGTAACCTGGGAGCAGAGCCCGACACCCACCTGGCCCCACCCTCCTTTCAGGAAGTCTTTACAACCCCTTCTGTGAAGAAATTTTCCTAACATCCAAGGTAAACTTTCTTTGATGCAACTTGAGGCATTTCCTTGTCTGTCACTTGTAACCTGGGAGCAGAGCCTGACACCCACCTGGCTCCACCCTCCTTTCAGGAAGTTGTGGAGAGCAAAAAGGTCTCCCCTGATCCTCCTTTACTCCAGGCTGAATTGCAGCTGAAATTTCAGCATGTTGCTAATGTTTGGACAGAGGAAGGGGTTGTTTTTTCCCTTAAGTATCAGCTTGCTTAGGTTTTATTTTTCCTTTCTTTTTAGTTCAGCTTTCCACAGCAGTTATTGACAGTGTTAGGAGATACCCAGGGATCAGGTAGGAAGGAGAGCTGTGGTGAGGCTTCACCTGGGACCAGTCTGCCCTTCCCCTGGTGGTTCTGCTGCTGCAGTTGTGTACAGCTGTGTGCAGCTGTGCTTCTGCACCGCAGCCCCAAGACCCCGTTGTGCTGCCAGCAGGGCTCCCACAGCTGTGCTGTGACGGTGACAAAGCCTGAATTTATGTGTTGTGACTTCCCCTAACCTCTTCTGCAACTGGTTCTTGCCTCTTGGCTATGAGTGACCCCGTCCCTGACACCTCCCTGCTCGCCTCTGCCGCCGCCAGCGCTCCGCGAGTTCCTGAGTGTCCCCAGCCATAACTGTTACCAGATGTCTCCAGATGTTTGCACGTCTGGAGGTGCCATCGCCAGGGCTCCATCCCTCATGCCTCGTTTCGTAAGGAACAGTTGTATTTTGCAAAGTTCACTCCTGAATCTCTGAGATCTCACTGCACCGTGCGCTCGCGGCGCCGCTTCCTGCGGTGGGGCGCTGGGATATGCACTGGGAGCATCCAGCTGTGGTGGGAGCATCCAGCTGTGCTCATTGGCTCTGTTTTGGGTGTCTGAGTGGTGGTTTAGTGGGGCCTGTCAGAGGGACAGGCTGCAGTGACTTCGCCCCCAGCTGAGCTCCAAAGGAAGCAGGTCTGTGGTGACAGCACTGCGCAAAATGGGCAGTGTCTGGGTGGATGGAGGTGACCTGTTTGCAGGGATAGAGAGAACAGCCTGGAAATCCACTCTGGTGCCAAAGGAAAAAGCAACACGGTGTTTTTAAACATTCCCCACATGCAAGGCTTTTGCTTGCCTGTGTCGCAGTGATCTCAATTTAAACCCTAAATAGATGTGAGTTAAACAACTTCTTGGAGTTGTCATTAATGGCTCCTTCTCAGGTTTGTTTCTGTTTCTCCCTGAAGGTGAAAGCTGCAGGAGTCCCCAGTTATCTTAATTTCACCTTGAGTGTTTTTGGCTGCAAACTTGTGGTGTTTGGCTTCGCAAGGATGATAAAATCTAAGATTTCACTTGTGAAGGCTTCAGTCTGCTGAAAATCCCTGTTGAATGAGGAGTGTGGGATCAGACCCCTCATTTAGATCAATGGTTCAGGAAGGAAAAAAAAAATGAGATGAACTTGGAGCCTGTGAAGAAAACCTGGTTGGGGGAGGAGGGAGGAGGGGGAGAGCTGAGTTAATGGAAGAGAGATATCTCCAGCCTGGAAATGGATGAAGGGAAAGGGAACGTATCTCACTTCGTCCTCCTGGGATTAATTTTGAATATCAAACGCTTGATCTCGAGCCGTTCCTCAGGCAGCCGGTCATGTTTCTGTGAAAGCTGTATTTTGAAAAGAATTTTTCTGATGCTTTAAAACAGAGGAAAGCAAAGCAAATGACCTTATCCTGCTTTGCATTATGTCACACTCGATGATATTCTTTTGCAGTACTTGCAGATAGCTTGACACATCGAGGCAGACAGCCCCTTATTATTAAATCTGTTTGCAAATGTGCTCAGATTGCCCTTCACAACCACCCCTGGTTATGAGCGGTGGCAGCCCGTGGCTGCAAATCCCAGGTCCCCACAAACACCCACTTTCTCCCCGCCTCCCCACAGAGCTTGTCAACACTTTAGGAATTAATAAAGTGTCCTATGAGAAAAGGAAAGGGCTGGCAGGGATGAAGGGTAATGCCTCCTTCCTGTGGTTCTCCTCCTGCTCGGCTCTCTGGGCTCCCCACTGAGCTGCTGACCTTAGGAATGTTGCTGTGAGTGGCACGGAGGGACCCAGTCCCTGTTCAGCTGTGTCATGTCTCCCCCCGGGTCACATCAGGCCAGCGCCGCTGCTTTCTGCGGAGGGTGAAAGCTGAATCAATAGTGCCTCACGCTGCTGAGCCGGGCTATTGCTGCAGCATCGCATGCAGTCCTCAGCGTGCTGCAAGGACCCTGCTCCCCTGCAGGAGCCAAGCAGAAAGCGAGCACTGACAAACAGACGGCCAGGGGCAGAGGGATGAGAGCAATTTGGCATTTAAACCCTGAGTGGTGATGGGGCTCCTGGAGGTACCTGCTTTTCCAGCTGGAACTTTCCTGTCCAGTGAAACACCATCAGCATCTTTTCCTCTGGGGTTACTCGGAGAGAAGGAGAAAGGCCACACTTTATTCTGATTTCCAGCCTCTCCCTGGTAAACCCTCTGTGCAAAGCACCCCCTGTCATCAGCATCACCTGATTTACCTCCAGCTGTGGCAGGGATACAGGGATGTCTGGCATCCTCAGGAGCTTGGGGGAAAAGCTCTCCTGAGAGAAAACTGAGGGAGAATTTTCTTTTCTGAATACAAGCCATTGGTAATTGGCCTCAAAGATCTATAAAGACCTGTCATTAAATAAATACCAGCCTGGCCAAAGCCACAAGTGGGTCAGACTCCCAGAGGTTTTTATTTAGCCTCTATTCAGATCCTAATGGATTTTAATCCTACAAAGAGGTCTTTGGGATTTGACATTTGTGTTCACATCTGATGCTATTGCAGCACACCTGATAATCCCTGTGAGATGTGGAATTGCTCCTTGCACCACTGGGAGCTTGTGGATGAGGCTCCCAGGGCAGTTTGGGCATTTCTGCTGAGGCACTCACTGTCTGTCTCTTCCAGATTCCAGTGTCAGTGAATTTGTGCTTTTCCTTATGGGAGGATGAATAAAAGGCACCACATAAACTTGAAGGTTTTTTTTGTTTTGAAATGTTTTTCTCCTTTCTCATCCTGCTCCTGAATGATCCACCCACAACTTTTTCATTAGGTATGGAAATGTGTTTAAGACCACATTTTTTTCATTGTTATTTTCTTGTTATCTTTACACACTTCTGTCTTTCCAATGCTGAAGGTGATATTGCTAGCTGAGAATGTTGTTTTCTTCCATGAAACCATCACAGTATTTTCATTTACTGTTCTCTCTCCCTTTCTCTCCGTGTCTTGCTTTCTTGGCCACCACTGGCTGTTGATCAGATGCTTTTGTTAAGTTGTCCAGAGTGATGTGTGGGTTTGTTTCCTTCCCCTGAGTGGTTACAATTAAGTTAGAATCCATCAATGTGTATGAGTTGTTGGCAATGTTGCTTTTGATAGGCATTACCTTGTACTTGTCTGTATTAAATTTCAGCTGTCATTGTTTTCTTAATTGCCTGTGTTAGATAATGTTGAATTTCCCACAGTCCTCTCCTCCTGACTAAAATGAATAGCATTTGTATCACAAATGCTTCAAACTTGACACCTTTTTTTTCTCCATGCCATTTAAAACTTCACCTTGGCTTGGCTGATTTAATTTGCTATCAATTTCTCATATTTTGAGGCATTCTTTTCTTTCCTTTCCCTCTTTCTGTCCCTCTGCTGCCCTGTCAGCCTTGAGGGGGTTTCTTCCATGGTAGGAGGGGCACACCTTGGATTCAGCCATGATGGGTAGGGAAAGCTCCATTTTCCTAAAGGTGAAAGGGTAAAGACGTAGCACAGGTGTTATAAACCCTTCGGGAGCTCTGGGATATGGCTTTGGGTTGCTAAAGCAGGATTTTCTCAGCCATGGTGACTCAAATCCAGCTAATCTGTGTGTGGTCTGTGCCCTCCTGGCCATATCAATGTCATTTTTGGGATCTGCTGATACAGGAGTGGAAGAGCCATGGTTCAGGAGATCTGGCTTTTATTTTTCACTCTCCCACATCCCTGCTTTGTATGGATCTTGACAAGCTGCTGTTCTTCTCCAGCTGCTGTTCAGTTTCCTTGTTCAGATGACATCCCTTCACAAGGCATCTGCAGGAACATGGTTTTCATCTTCGGAGCCTGCTGCTTCTTCAGGGGTACTGGTTATTATTAATTAAGACATTTTTGAAGGACTAATAAATAATAACAGCTTTTCTTGAAAGTATTGCTGTCTCCCTCAAAGGACTCTGATAGATTAGAGAGGGGACACTTTATTTTCCAAAAACCACACTGTGCCACATCACGTTCATCCAGATAGTTTATTATAACTTTCAAGCCCCTAATTTAACAAGTTTACTTACTGCTGAAGTGAGCCTTTCAAGTCTGGAATTATCTGTTCACTTCGAAAGCATGGAATGATCATTTCCATGCCAGCAAAAATTACTGAGTAAAATTGGGTGATAATTTTAGTCTTAATTTGGTTTTCAATCTTTGAAAGTTTCTCGATATTTTTAAATGATGTGAAAGGATCTCCTCTATTCAGTGTTGCCCAAAATAGTCTACTGCAGCAAATTAAAGCATTTGGTAACTTGGCCTTTATGAGAACCCTGTATGGCTTTTCTCCCTTTGTAGCACCTCTTGGAGGAAGAACTGCATGCCACATTAACAGGTTGGCAGACCAGACCTTCAGAAGGGTCTGGAGGACCATAAAGAGGTGGAGAGACCTCTGGCATTGCTCCCGAGGCAGATGAAAGGCACAGAGAGAGTTTATGAACCCATCTGCAGGAGGAAGGCAGCAAACTTGCCAGTTCAGCGAGCTCAGTTGAATCCTTCCCAGTCAGGGTAGATCCAAAGTTAATCGCTCAGAGGTCTGATGGTATTTTTATCCCTGCATTTATATTTTATGGAACCATCTGGTCCCATTAAAGCTTTCAAAGTCAGCTTAGATGGAATTGAGTTTCCCGGGAACTGAGGAGAGGAGGAGTAATAGTAGGTGAGGTGTGGGGATGGAGGAGGTCTCATTGCAAAGCAAGCACTGACAAACAGAAGGCCAGGGGGAGAGGGATGAGAGCAAATTAAATTTGGTATTTAAACCCTGAGTGGTGATGGGGCTCCTTGCTGTGCCTGCCCTGGAGGTGCCTGGTTCTCCAGCTGGAACTTTCCTGTCCAGTGAAACAGCATCAGCATCTTTCCCTCTGGGGTTACTCAGAGAGAAGAAGACCTTGTAACTCTTTGTGAAAGCAGTGGTGACAACTTGAAAAATGGCTTTGCCAGCAGCGAGTGCCCTTCTCGGGCAGGAGCTGTGGAGAGTTGCTCCAGGACATTAAAGTCTCCAGCTGGGTCCCATCGACCGCCCCAGCCTGGTGCTGTGCACAAAGTGGTCCAGGGCCTCATTCCCACATTTCCACCCCTCTCTCAACAGCTTTGCAAAGGTGGGAGTGAAGAGCCCTCAGGAGAGGAGCTGCAGCCCTGGCAGGGACTGCTCCATGCCTGGACCATCACTCCTGTGCTCCAGCAGTGCCAATCCTGATGGCACAGCAGCTGCCAAGCCATCCAGACTTGGAGCTTTCTCCTCCTCATTTCTGTGTTTGCTCACTTGGAGCCTGCCTGTCCCTTCCCCATCCTGCATGTTCCCTTTCCAGGGTTATGGCCTGGAAAAATGGGAGCAGAAGGGAATCATTTACCTTCTGTTCAACAGCACTGGTGGCTCTCCCAGCTCACACCGAGCCTCAGTGGCACCCCTGGAGGGTTTGGGTGGGACAAAGTTCTGCTGTGCCTGCTTGGGATGTGAATAGTTGCCATGCAAATCTGCTTTTAAATGTGCTCCCAACCTCTTTGGATATGGGGAAGGAATTTTGGGCATTGTGGTTTTCAGGAGCACCTCATTTGTCACAGCAGTTTGGGAATAGAAACCTTTTCCTTTCAGCTGCAAACAAAACTGGCTCTCTTTAGATGAAGCCAATGGTTCCCTACAGATCTGAAAGGCACGAGCTGCCGCTTTTATTGATTTCCTCCAGAGAATAACTGGCATTTGCTCTGTAAACACTCCTGCAACCCCTTGTGATTTTTTTCAAATACCCCTAACCTGAATCCATTGCTTGCTGCTGCCCAGGGATCTCACAGCACCATCGGATGGCAACTCCTTGCTCTCCAAAGGATTGGAATGAGTGTCTGAAATGCCCCTTGAGATGCAGAAGAAGATGCTTGCAAAGAAACCTGCTGCTTCTTGGGCAGAGTGAGACTTTTGCAAACCCAGGGCATCTCCTGTTTGCAGTAAGGGATATTTCATGGTGATAACTTGGCCCAGCTTATCGTGGTCACCATTTTTTCTCTTGCCCCCGGGTACCTCAGAGCTGCTGATAATGCCGTGGCTTTGGGACAGCTGCTCTTGAGCGTATTAGATTTGAGTGAAAAATTCATGGAAGTAATTTATTCATTGAATTCACCAGTCTCAGGCTTGGGGTATATCTGCTGGGCAAGTTGTTATTTCCTTCAATTTATTAGTCGTGCAGTAATATGCCAATATACATTGAGACTTCTGTGTCAGAAAACATTTTGTAATTCAGAAATCAGAGCTGGCTGGTGAGCTCAGAGGTGCAGATGAGGGATGAGATCCTCCCCTGGGAGGCTGCCCTGAGTTTTTTTAGGGGAGAGCATCCTTCAGAAAACTCTTTGCTGATCCACCCTACTCTCGCAGCCCTGCTCTGTTGGGTGTGAGGGGGTTTGGGTTTGGAAGAGGGGCTGGAGCTGTTAATAGCCTTAAACTGTGCACAGGGCTTTTCATTCACCCTCTGCTCCTCCAGGGCTGGGGGAATTGGAGCTCCTGTTATTATTTAAGTGGCTCTCCAGCTGCTCCTTCTCATCCTGTTGTCTCCTTGCCTGTCTTTGATTAATGACTGGACCATCCATTCCAGTGCTTCCCTCTCTCCTTCATTTAATTCCCTATTTTTTCCCTCCTTTCTCCTCCACTTCTGTTTTTTCCTCACGCAAACTGCTGATCTAAATGTTCAAAATAAATTATGCTGAATAATGGATGAAGGCAGCTGCATAATTTATGGTGCCACAGGGTGAGGCGAAGCCCTGTGTGCTCTTCCTCTGCTTCTTGCCCCCTGTGCCATCCCGTGCCCTTTCTCCAAGCAAACTGAGGAGGTGGTGGCACCAGATTTGCTGGTGGCTGCTCTTCAGGTCCCACTTTCAGTCAGAGAAGGGATTTAATATTGCAGGATTATGCACCCAGGGGTGTTGTGACCACGGGAGATGAGAGGTGCTCATGTTCAGCCCATCAAAGGTCGTCCCTGCCTGCTGGGGCAGAGATAATGGGTTTAATTAGTTACCCCATGACTTCCCCTCCTGCCTTTCTGCAGCAGGATGGTGCTGCTGGGAAAGGTTTTAAAATGGAAAGGGTGGGTTTCTTCCTTTTGGGGTCTTGCTTTGCCCCAAGTGTAAGTATATGAGAAAGTCTGGTGTTGGTTAGAATGATTCATTCTGGCAGGCTGAGGCAATTTCTTCTGACTTTTATATTATATTCAGAATTTCTCTCCATAAGGATATCAGATATAATTATAATATGTTGAAATGAAGTACTTCAACCTTATCAAAAATAACATTTTGATAATTTTTCGCTGAAAATGTCAACACAATCAATAGGTTCTTGCAAATGTTTTCATTTCATTAAACTCAGCAGATTGTTCTGCTGGCATGTTTTAACCCACACTAAATATCCTTTTTTCCATATTGGGATGAACTTAGATAATAAGGTTACCTTTACAAAGCCACATGGTGATGAAGTAGAGCTTTTTAGCAGCAGCCCTCCATGTTCCTTATAAAAGGATGAAAGAGTGGCAGAGATGACTGAGACAGTGAGGGAAGGAAAAAAGGAGAGACAGAGAGACATAATTTTTCCCTCTCCAGGTTTATTATCCCATCTGTTTGCCTCTGTCTTTCACTGATGTCTTGTCCGTCAGCCGCTAAAACCTAATTCTGTAAGAAATAAATACAACTTGAGTAAATTAAATGAAAAGGCTGCACAGAACCCAATTACACTCTGTCCCCCAGACACTCGGGAACAGAGTTCATTTCCCTGTAATGAACAATGTGCTGAGTGACAGCCTGGCAAAATGAGCCATGGTTTCATCCAGGGGCAAATGTGAGGATATGGAGAAGTTAGGGATGGTTCTGTTCGTGGAGGTGGAGATGTGGGGATGCAGGAGCCTCCCCCTGCAAGACTCCAGCTCCTCTGTCTGGCTTCCTGAGAGAGATCACCTTTGTGGAAACCGTTTGTTGCTAAAACTGGGAGCAGCAGAGGTGGTTAAAGGTACCCCAGTGTTTCCTTTCAGTGTCTCCCAGTTTCATTTGCTTGAAGGTCTCAGTGTTGTGCAGGCAGACCCATCCCCTGCCAGGAGAGAAGTTCAGGACCACAGCAGACATTTGCAGCCTCTGGAAGGAGTTCAAAAAGAGGTAAACCCAAATGTATGTGGGATCTGTAAAGTGGTGAGGCTGAGGAATTAACCTGGGACTCAGGACTCAGCCCTGCTCTGTCGCAGCCCTGACTGCGTGACCTTCAGCAAATGGCTTTGCGGTCTGCCTCTCTCTTCCCCAGCAGCACATCATTTTGTTCACTCCTCTCCTCTGATTGCAGGCAGCTTTGGTAAAAGATTTTGTTCCTCTGTGTGTGTATTGAACTTTGCACAAAAGCTGCTCGTTCCAGCTGTTGCTGTAATACGTGTGGGGAGCTTTGTGAGGAGTGCTAGAGTAGGGCAGGAGGGAGCCTGGGCTGCAGCCTCCGCTTGGTTTTCCTTCTGTGCTTGTAGGACTAAACCCAAGAGCTTAAGTCAAGCAGAGGTGAGAGTGTGTGCTGGCATTAAGATTTTATAGGGCAGTGGATGGGGTGCCAGTCTCGTGTAACACAGGGATCAATGTGGTTGCTGTGGCACTACTCATGCAGAGTTGATGGTGTCTGTTGTTACCATAAGTGAGGATAAGCACATTTTGCCTGTTCCCTTTGCCTCTTTGCATGCACAGACTCCTTCATACATCTTCCTGAGTGTTCCTGTGGGATTATCCAGGGTACTGGACTGGAAGGGCTGTCACTAGGGCTAGTTTATTTGGGGCTGCCTGTGGTGAGGCTGAGCCAGCACAGCTTGTTTGCAGGAGCTGTTGTGGTGCAGCAGGTAATGACTGCTCGGGAGAAGGAACTTGCAGCCCTTTATTATGCAGAATTATGTGAAAGACAGCTGCTGCTGCTCTGTGCAGTATTATACCCCCATAATCAATATTGGGGAGGAGGAACGGCTGGGCAACCTGTTCCCTATTATGGGCACTTAAGCAATGCTTGGGTTGACAAAGAACCTTGTACCAACTGCAGGCAGCACATGTTCAACATGCTCCTCATATATCAGGGAGTGATCCAGCCAAAAGCCCAGATGCTCTTGACAGCTAACTTTGGAGAGGAGCTGGTGACAAAGCAGCCTTTCAACCACAGGAACCTGCTTTTCCTCTGGAAACTTGGGGGTCAGCTTTGCCTGAGCCTCGAAACCCGGAGCAGGGAGACTGATGCTGGTGTGCAATTAAGTCCCTAAATATCACCCAAGCAGGCGGCTGGAGCGCTGAGATCTGATGTCAGGTGTGAAGGACCTGGAGCCAGGACTGCTGGGCTGTTTCTCTGGCACTGCCACTGATTCATTTTGACTTTGAGCAAGTCATTTAATCGCTCAGTAATTAATGCTATTCATACAGCTAAATTGAGTACTGCTAGGTACGTGAGCTCTCGCTGCAGGCACACTGTGGCCATTCAAAAAAATCACAGCAACACCTAGAATAGAAGAGAAGGTGTTTGATTTCAAAGCGTCCTGGGCTGCCACTTGAATCCTTCTCATCATGTACCTAAAAAGGGCCTGTGGCAGATCTCTGAAAGACTCCACTTCCTTACTGCAGGAAGGAGTGATACCCATGGGCCAGAACTGGGAAATCCATCACCCACCTCTGCAAATAAGTGTTAATGAAGTTCACAGGGAGTCTGAGAGGGATGGTAGTAGGAAACAACAGATGATTCCTGCTATTTCAACATTGATGTCCTCCCTGACCTACTGGTTTGAAGCTGGCACAGCAGCCCCATGACCCTGGAGGCCATGCTGAGGTGACCCACTGCTCTCCTGGTCCGTGCCTGTTTAACCGAGGAGCTGCTGGAGTCAATCAGAGCCAAGTGTTTGCAAGCAGGGCTGGTGCCTGGTGCTGAGTGTTTTTATTAGCTCAGTACAAACTGCAGCAGAGCACTTATTGATTCCTGTGATCCACTGCCCTCACTAACATCATTTGTAAACTTTTGGGGAAGCGGGAGTGGTAGAACAGGCTGCTGCATGATCCCAGTCACTGGGGCATTCAAATTACCTTTACTGAGTGAAGTATTTGCTGCTTAAGACTCCAGGCTCGGCTGGTGGGTCAGGAAGGGCTTGGAAGGCAGTGAGTGAGTACAAAGAGCTGCAGACTCTGTCTTTGCCCTCGACCCAAGACATGTGGCTTTGCCCAGGGGTTGGAGGCCATGTGCATGCTGCTTAACCTCTGTGTTACAAGGCAAAATGAGAGCTCTCTTGTGTTTTTATCTGCCCTGCCTTGAAGTAACGCTGCCTGGAGAGGCTTTCTTGTTCTCACAGTAAGTCAAATGAAGATCTTTGGACCTTTAGCTGCAGGGCTTTGCTCAAATTCCCCTGTACTTACTGTTGCTCCTGGCAGACCCCTGTAATTGCACTGCCTCTCTCTGTATTTATGCAGATATATTATACATCAATCTCCTACCAAGTGCATCAATTTCTTGACTAAACCTGCTGTTTGGGAGTCCATTAAGGATGTTTTGTTGACCAGATGTGGCCCCAAAAGGGAAGAGTTCCCCTTTTTCAGCTGTTGTGGGTGTGGATGAGGGATGTGAGTGAGGGATGGAAATATCTGTGGTTCTGCATGCACACAAAATGACTTCTGGGAAGCTGGGATAAGCATCTTGTTCCTTCAGCTTTTGAAAATGACAGATCTCTATCACTCAGAGGAGTTTTTCACCTAAATAGTGGCAGTAGATCCACGGGGTCCTCTGGGGGAGCAATGGACTTATTGCAAAGTCAGGACAGTTTAACTGGAATTTACAAACCCACCTGGGATTTTGGGTTCGTGCTTCGTTTGAATGGGAATGTAATATCCCGAGTTCCCCAGATGGCTTAGAAAGTTTTGCTGTGTATTTTCCAAAAGGAGGTTTTAAAAAAAAACTTGGAAAACCAGCAGTAAAATGTGTTTTGCCACAAAAAAAATCCAGTGAATTTTGGATGGTTGGCTTTTAACTTATTAGCAGCTATGGGATGTTGTGGCCCAACAGAGGAAATAAAGCTCCAGTTATCCCCTTCAGTGCAACTTTTACCTTCTAAAGACATGTCAAATTGTCCAGTACAATTTAAGAACACATAAATCCATGTGTATTTTTTTTCCTTACAGCTACATCTGTAGTAAAACTGTTTAGATGGTGGGACAATATGTACTTTTAGAGATGCTAAATTGCATTTAGAGGGAGGAGTTAGGGAAAGGAAGAAGGGGAAAGGTGGTAGCAGAGATAGAGCCTGTGAATTAGCTGGGCTGGAGGGAACAATCTGGGCTACTGACTCATCCTTATTACCCACACATCAACTTTCTGTCCCCAAGGCCACACTGCCAGGCCATTTCCATAGTGTTTTCTTCAAATATACCTTCCTGTGCCTCCAATCTCTCCCCTGGCTGGAGGTGTTGATGTCTGGAGGAGTAATTATTCCGGGGGTAAGGCCGGACTCTGAAATGGACTGGGAGCCATCTAACACTGTCTTGCCTCTGGTCCTGCCCTCCATGGGGAAATTTTAGGTGTGTCGGAGTGATGGCTTTGCACAAATTCCCAGCTGACAGGGATGTGTGTTTGGGCTGCCTGGGTGGTTGGGAATTCATTAGGAACTTTTGTGTTTGCAGCTGTCTCTCGGATTATATCTTTATTGATCCTGCCTGCCCATGGCCAATGGGAAATATGTGGAAATGATGAAGCTCTTCTGAAGGGGAGTTCATAATCTTGCTCAAACAAAGCCAGGCCCCCAGAGAGAGGGATGAATGGCCTGTGTGTAGCCTATTTTGAGATGATATGGCTATCACATCTTGTTCCCCTTGTTTTACTGGGATAACATTCAATTACCCCTGCCAACAGCAGCTTCCCATAAGGGTTGTTGAGAAAGCTAATTGCTTGCCCCACTTATTCCAAATGAGAAATACAAGGCAGCTCTGAGGCTGTGTGGGGCCAAGAGGATCACTGGGAATGGCCCCAGTTTTAGGACTGCACAGGTTCCCTAAAGACCTGGTGTCCTGAGGAGATTGTAGAGCTGGAGGTCAGCCTTGAGCCCAGCTCTGCCATGGCTTTGCTGCTTGACCACAGGAAATTCATTTTGTTTGAGGGTCTGAGAGAAAGGCCATGGATGATCAGGGAGATGCCAAGTTAAGCTGGAGTTTGTGCTCCCTAAGCAAGCAGCAGGTGGCCATCCCTGGGTCTTGCTCTGGGGACACATATGAGGGTGAGATGGAGGCTCTGTGGAGTGCAGAGGATTATTTGGGCTCTGCTGCCCTCCCTGCCAGGGCTGCACAGCCAGTGCCAGAGTCAGCATCTTCAGCAGGGAAGCTTCTCCTCAGCCCACGTTGTTCTGAGCGAGGCTGGGCAGAGCTGTCAGCAGGTAACAGCTTTCACTCGCTATTTTATGCAGCACCCCAGAGAGGCAGAGCCTGAGCAGCCCTGTATCAATGCCTGACAGCACCTTCCTGCTTGTACACCTGAGCAAGGAGACAACTTGTGAGACAACTGCACTTAGCCCCTGCCAAAGCCAAGCGCCGGAAAAGTCCCTGATGTATTTAGAGAAACACACTGTCTTGCTGTGTCTGCTTTGGAGAAACCTTGCTAATCCTTCCTGAAAAGCCCAAAGGGGGATCCAAAGTAGCTTTTCATTAGCCAGACAAGTCCTACAAGTTCCCCAGCAAAATACATACAAGGGAGGGATGCTGCTGCAGGTGGAGTGATGGAAGGGAGGGGAGGGGAGGAATGTGCTGGGCAGGGAGAGAGGGATGTGATGGGCAGGGAGAGGGATATGATGGGCAGGGAGAGAGGGATCTGATGGGCAGGGAGAGGGATATGATGGGCAGGGAGAGAGGGATGTGAGTGCCAGCGTCATATCAGGAGAGGACTGGGAGATTTGGAAGAGTCTTGGAGGCTTTAGGAAGAACTGAGAGCTTTGCATTGCAGGGAGGGGTGAGAAAAAGTGGGGTTCCTCCCTGGGATTGCACCATCTTTTGGGTATCCCCCAGGGCTGTGGACCTCGGCCAGAGGTACCTGCTCTTTTCCCTCTTTTCCCACTGGAGGAAGGCTCCTTCCCAGCCTCCCTAATAATGGATAGCCGTCACTGCTGCCTGCAGCCAGGGCTGCCTGGCATATTTCTCTATGCATGTGCAAACAAGCTATCCCTGACACAGCGCCTTTATGGCACAGTAACTCCATTCCTCGCGCTGGGCTGTGCTGTTTCTTGCTGAGCCAGTACAGCTCGTACAGGAACTGTGTGTACACAAGCCCAGAATGTGTGGAAAGCACTTATTTAGACTTCCTGCTGCATTAGAGAAGGGATGGGAGTTCATTTCTCAGTGGGGCCGGCTGATCCAGCAGGAATGGGGGTCTATAGTCAGGACCCAGGATGAGTGCAAACTGCAAGGTCATTAATGCTGCTGTGCCCATGTAAATACTCTGCTGCTGCTTTGCCTCGTTCCTGCTGAGCATCCATCCCTGAGCTGCTGTCTCTGCCTTTCCCTGTCTCTCCCAGGCAGCAGAGCCCTGAGCTGCAGCGGGTTAGATCCCACCTGGGATCTGGCTAATACGTGGTGCTAACAGGTTGTCAGCTCTGGGGCTCTAAGGGGGTGTGTTTCCCAGGCTGTGGGAGCTAAATCCGGGTGGACGTGACTTGCATGTCCACAGTTCCCCTCTTGAGTTGCAAGACTTGCAGAGCTGAGAGTGCTCTGGTGATATCTGCAGGCATGGCAGAAAATCGTTTTCGGTGGTGGAAAGTGACTTTGCTGTACGGATAAAATCTCGTGAAATTACTCTGGGCTAAGAACAATTTGTTTCAATCTCCATCTCCCAAGATACTAATGTTGGAAATGTCCAGATTTGCCAGACCTTCTGTCTGTGCCCCCATTTTGAATGCTGGGTTTGGGTGTTTTTCTGTTGTTTTGCTTGGGTGTGCTTGTGGCCTCAGGGACAGTAGTTCCACTAAAGCAGATAAAGGGCTTTAAATAATAAACACCTGCCAAAGTGTCAGGAGAATACCTGGGTGAAATCAAACCCCTGCTGAAGAGCTGGGTGCATGAGTGCATATGTGAGAGCATATAGATATATAGGTGTCATTTTGGAGACATGGTACAAGTGTTCAAACCTGCCCTTCGTTGCAGAGGGGCTTGCTGAGAGTCCCCACTGACACAGGCAGAGGAACTCAGGAGCAATATTAATTTAGATGGCTCTCTTTCCCATTCCAGGCCTGTTGTTATGGTGCTGTTGGTGTGTAATAAAAGACCTTTCAGTGCTGGGGGAAATCAAATAATCCTAGGCAAATGTGAAGGCATTTGGATGGTGATTGTCCTAATGAAATTGGTGATTCAGCTCTGGCTCTCTGTGTCCCCTTTCCTCTTCTTAAGGTGCTTTTTGCCAGCCTGTGGATTGATAGATTGATGCCTGAGTGCCTTTGTTATCAGAAACTTGTCATTAAGGGTTTGTGCATTGCTTAGAATTGAGACTAACCTGAGCTTTTCTGGCTGGGGGATATTTTGGGAAAGATTTATGAATTTTATGAGATGGACTTAAGTAGTAGATAGTGAAGGCTTTGGGATGGTAAAAGAGTATTTATCTTGAAAAATAGGAAAATATTATGAACCTTGACATCTCTTTCACTCCAGAGGCAGCCTGTGAACTCTTACAGCTGGAAAATTACATGGAGAATGTGCCACAGGGCAGTGTTTTCTATACTCTGTCGTGCCTTTTCCTGTCTTATACCCTCTCCTGGCTTGACAGGGCAGAAAAGACTGTGAAAGAGAGCAAAATTAATTTTCTGGGTTCAGGGAGTTCCAGCTCTCCTTCCTCTCTTCCCACCAGCCCTGCCTGTGTCAGTGTCCTTGCCCTGGGCAGTGGGAGAGGGGATGCTCTGGCAGCCCTGGGCACTGGAACACTGGTCCAGTCAGGTGAACCTGATGGTTCCCAGTCCCAGATACTGGGGAGCCAGGTGCCCAGGATGTGGGATAATCTCTGCCTGGGAAGGGTTTTGTCTGCACAACTCAGTCAGTCAGCGATTGACTCGTGTGCCAAAGCAGAAGCGTTTAGAGCCCTGCTGAATTTTGATCTCTCCTAATATAATGAGGAGCTTCCTTGTGGGTCTCCTCCATCTCTGATTTCTGTGAAGCCCCATTTCAGCTCCTCTGTCACCGCAGAGCTCAAACCAGCCTTGTCAGAGGCAAGGGGGATAAAAAGCCACAGACCTCTCTTGTTAGAGACATGCTTCCCTGGCTTTCCTGAGGGCTTGGGAACTGCATTACCAACACTCTCCGAGAAGCAAATGCACTTTGTACAAACCATTTAACCTCTCCGTGCCTCTGTTTACCCTTTTAAAAAGGTGTAATACCCACAGAGATGCCGTGAGGATCAATTACTGTTTCTCTATTCTGAGATCCCTGGGTAAAAGGGTAGAGAATTATCCTTGCCAGTCTGCCTCAAATATTGTTTTCATTAAGATTAACACTCTTCAGTAAACAGAAATGCTAAAGCTGTATTAGGTGTTTAATAAGTAATATGGAGTTGTTATCCATCACTGTGTCTTTTCAGAGGGAGCTGCTGGGGAATGCACAGTAACAGGGCTGTGGAAGTGAAGCATCCTGCTCTAATTGCTCGTTTGATTAGCAGCACTTAGGGTTACGTGAGGATGATTGGGTGGACCTCATCAAAATTCCTGGTCTCAAGGGCACAGAAGCAACAGGAAACATGAGAACTACATCAGCAAGATTGTTGAGACAAAGATACAGAAACTCCACTCTAACTTGCAGGTAGCCTCCAAAATTGGGGGAGAGGCAGCTCAGGGCAGGTGGGGATGTGGGGGGGGGGGGGGGGGGAGTGGGCAGAGGGCTGCAAATCCTGGTAAATCTTGCCAAATCTATAAAAACTTAAATCAATTAATCAGGTGGTGTGGTTTCCCATTGCCTATAGGCATTACCTCTGCATTCTTGGCATGTGGTTATGGAATCAGGGCTGCTTTACGTGGAGCACCTGGGCTCCACCAGAAATGAGGAGTCCTGTGTAGCTGCACTCAAACTCCCCATCCCTGAACTCTGTGGGGATGGCAGAGTTCACAAAAGGAAGATTTCCTGACCTGAGGTATCAACTACTCTTTAAATTCTTCTTCTTTTTAGCTGTTTCACCTCTCAAATCTCCTCCTCACCTTTGGTCACTATCCTTGCAGCCCTGAGCATGGGAACAAGTCTCTCTGTCTCCATATTTTTGGCTTTTTTTTGCCCAGATGTGGCTGGCAGGAGCTAGAGAGCTGAAGAAAAATAGAGTTTTAAAAGCCAACAGCCAGAACTGGGTCCTCAGCTGGATCAAGTGCTGTGCTGATTTATACTGGCTGAGGTTCTGGCCCATATTCTTTTGTGCTCTGTCATAAATATTACGTTGATTTAAAATGAATAGATCTTGGCTGAGCCTTCAGTGTAAATAATGCAACCTTTGGAAGTCCACTTTCATGTTGTCCTTGCTGCCTGTGAGGACATAACTCTGTCTTAACACTTTGGTAGCATAAGGGAGTTTCCTTGCCTCCAATTTTGCTCAAATTTGGAGGAATGTCTTTCCAGTGGGCTGGACTGGGAGGCCAGCAGACCCATGCCTTGGAGCACCCAACTTACAGATGCTGTCTTGTTCCCTCTGCTCTGGAAAAAGCAGTGCTAGAGCTTCATGGTCAGTTGTGCTGGGGCACGTTCACAGCTGTTGGTGGAAAATGTTGGACACTAATTTTGTCATGTGCAAGCCTGGAAGTGATGGGGACATCACAGCTTTGATTCCCAGAATGCCTGGAGTTATCCACCTTGGAAACTCGGACAGCTTTTAGCCAAGACTGACATGTGAATAATACATATGAAAACCAGCTGAGCTTGTGAGGAATTACCTTAGTCTGAAAGCATGCCCTGACCCAGTTTGGGTGCAGCAGGCCTGTCTGTGGCTTGAAGAGTGGATGGCATTCCCAATCCGTTCAGAGCCATCTCTGCCGCGCTCCAAGGCAGGCGTGAAATGACAGTGCCTGTAAGCCCTTGGCTTCACGTCTCTTCCCTGGGGACGTGCGGTCTGAGTTATCAGTGCCTGGGAGTGCTGCTCCCTGCTAAGTCCCGAGGAAATCCCATTCTGCCCACCAGCCAGAAAAGGAGTCTGCAGGATTTCTACCAGCCTGGAAATAATGGGAGAGTAACACCAATTAAGAGGACAGGCTCAGTCCGTCTCCTGCTGTTCCGCGGGGGAGATCAAGGCTGGTTTGTCACTGTTTGAAGAGTGGCCTTTGAGGAAATTGTCAGTGAAGATGTTCTGAAACAGCTCCAAACGTTGCAAGTTGCTGCTGCTCGGATACATAGCAGGAGAGTGGAGTCTCCTCTGAAGAGGAGCCTGCGGGGAGTCTGGGGAAGGGCGGCAGAGCCAGATCCCCGTGGGAGGCCAGTGGGAGACTCCCAGGATGATGTGCCAGGATGAGAGGGTTAAAGCTGGTGAGAGCAGAGGTGAAGAGGGAAGAGGCTGAAGCAGGAGTTTGTGGGACTGGAGCAGGAAGAGCAAGGCTGTTCTTTGCCTTGAGCTGGGGGTGAAAAGAGAAGGGCAGCATTTTCCCCTAGGATTTTCTCCTTCCTTATAGCCCCAATCTTCCAGAGAGGGGAGAAGGATGAGGAAGGGCAGTGGGATGGTACAGGTGCTCAGACCTCTTTGCCCCAGCCTGGTAGTCCAGTACAGAGCCAGAATTTAGCTGGGGCATTGCAGGGTGAAAGCTCTCTGGGAAGAAAAGAGGTGTAGCAACATTTCCATCACATCGGTCTCTCTTCAGTGAGGGCCCATGAGCAGTTTTGGCTTTTGGGCTGCCAGCAGCCTGGCTCAGTGTCCTTAGCTGGGCCTCTCCAGCACTGTGTTGAACGATGGAGCATGTGAGTGAAACCACAGGGTTTTGTCAGTGACACAGAGACCCAGCAGGCACAGCTGTCCCTGGGCTACCAAGCCATCTTCCCAGCTTCTCCATCACCCCGGCTGTGAGGTCTCAGGAAGGGGCTCCTTGGGCAGAGTGTCAACCTGCAGCCCCTGTGGTTTGCAACCTTCTGGCTTGGATGGGGCTGCCTGGAGCTCCTGGGGTTCAGCAGATTTTTAACAGTCTGTTTTCTGCCTCTGCAGTGCCAGAGCAGCTTGATCTTCCAGTGCTCCAGCAAACTCCTGCCAACCCCTGGGGAGCAAAGAGCCCAAGTCCTCCAACCCAGGGCCTGGCACTGATCACCACCAGGATTTGGCTGCTCTGAACAAAGCTGTGCATCTCACAGGAAGCTTTATCTGAGCTCCCTTTGATGCTAACGAGGCTGCACCAGGTTAAGCTATTGAACTGCCTGTGTCAGCTCCTGGCTCTGGGATCTAGCGGAGGGAATGCTCATGGAGGGCAAGAGCAATGGCCATGTGCATCAGTGTCTGGTGCCTCTGTACCTCTGACCCAATGATTTATTTAAACCCTTGTTACTGAGGAGGCCAAGCCCAAAATATGGCTCCAGCCCTCTGCAGGACTGAATTAAACATGTGCCATTGCTTCTTGCAGGCTCTTGCTAATTTTTGTGCATGGAGGGAGGAGGGAGAGTTCAAACAGATGGCCCAAGTATCACTCTTGCTGTCTCCTACCTCCTTCCTAAATAAATGAGTGGTTCACAGAGAAATTTGGAGGGTGCAATGTGCTTTTAGGGAGGACACTTTCCAGGAAGGCTGAGGCTGAGGCTGCTGGGGTCAGTGTGGATGTTGCTCTTACACCCTCTTGCCTTGAGACACCAGTTAATTTATGCAGCACTTGATCAGACTCTCATTACTGGAGATTCAGCAGGGACAGCTAGCATGGGTATTATTTTATTTCCTTGCTCCATGTTCATTTAGCTGAGTAATTTCTTTCCCCCAGGAAAGTGTGGCTCAGATGAAGCATCTGGATTTTCAATAAGGTCCATCTTTATTTTAAGGTGGTAACAGGCATTTGGTTTTCCTGTGAAAAAAGAACCCCATCCCCCCCATTTTAAAGGACAGGGGTTTTTTTATATAGTGATGCTGGATTCTGTTGCTGAGAGCAATATGTGGGAAAAGACAAGGATCAGAGGGAGTCTCTGCCATGCTGGGAAGGTGTTCAAAAGTGTCTTTCATCGTGACTGATGAACATCAGTGTTTCTGTCCTGGGGTGGCAGATGGGTGTAACCACGATATCCAGGCGTTTTGGCAGAGGACAGGAGGTCAGGCTTGGTTAAGTTCCATGTAGATCTCTTTGGGTGGGCTCTGTCCCCTCCTGGCGATCCCTCCTGCCTGGAGCCTGCTGGATTGTCCAGAGGAGTGCGGAGGCAGAGGCGACGCAGGGAGGGACAGCAACTGCCGGTGGAAGAGAAAACGCTGACATAAATTAATCAAACGAGGCATCTCACAAGATTGAATTAGGTCCTGATTTATGACTGCAGTGCTGCTGCTTCTGCAGTTCCGATGCTCCATGCTTATTCCTTACCCCCTGATTTATAGGGAGGCTCCTGCTGGAAGGGGGCCCCTGTGGAAGGGATGGATGGATGGATGGATGGATGGATGGATGGATGGATGGATGGATGGATGGTGTCACCATCTGGGCTAACACCAGCCATCACATCCTGCTGCTCTTCAGGACTTTACCTATTCAACTGCTGTATCAGCTCATTTTCGAGGTGTTTTGGATGCATTGTGTAGCTGTTGAAAGGATGATGCCTGGAACAGGAGGGAGACTTTGATCCTGCATCTTGTTCATCCTCCACCTCCTCAGCACACTAAGAAAACCCATACCTGCATCTTCCTATGACCTGAACAGTCTTTCCAACCCCTTCAGGTTGGGTTGGCTTGTGAGTGAGGCTGGTTTATCTTCTGAGAGATGCTTTCACTGCCGGGGATGCCAATCCCTTCATTTCTGTTCCACTCAGAGAGCTCCTGTAGCTCGTGGCTCCCTTGTTGAGCCTGTCGAGGGGAGCCTGATTTGTCTGGACATGTCCAATATGTTCCCACACTGCACAAGCAGCAGGTTGGAGAGCATGAAGTGACTCCTCAGCCTGCAGAGGAACAAGAGTAGCTGTGAGGAGACCTGGTGAAAAGATGGCTTGAGAGACACTTCTGGGGACCTCACCCCCAGTGTGAAGGGAGTAAGAAGAGATAAAGAGAATAGGTGAAACTTGAGGGCTTTGACAATGAGCAGCTCTGAGCAGAAAGCTGGGGTGAGATCACTGGTGAGCAGGCAAGGGGAATCCCATGGACAGCACAGAAAATAGGAACATTGTGTGGGATGAGTAAGAGAAGGAGGAGTCTGAGGAGAAATCTGGAGGATTTGGAGAGAAACCAATACAGTCCTCCCTTCCTTAGGGCTGGGGTTTTTTTGCCTACCACCCATATAGGATTCATTCAGCTTCATCCATGTAGGGAAATCATTTTCCAAAGAGCCAACCCCTTCTCTGGTAGTGAGTGGGTCCCTCTCTGGGATGACTGGGGTGGGGAATCGGAGGACCTGGCTTGATCAGGAGGGCAGTAGCTCCCAGCCTTGTTTGCAGTGATGTTCCCTGGGTACCCGGCATCAGAGATGAAGAATAGAAACAGATCTTCTGTCTTCCTGCAGCGTATTGATTTTTTGCTCCCTGCTCTGGCCTTTTGCTCATCCTTTTCAGCAGCTGGAGGTGAAATGAAATATAAGGTTTGAAAAACTAAAAATACAGAATGTGACAGCTTCATTGCTCCGAGTGATGGTATTTTGAGGGGACTCGTGACCTGAAAAAATGGAGGCAATGCCATCCCGGCCTCCCTCCCCTCACGTGGTGAGGAAGAGAGCAGAGGAAAGGAAGGATTTGGGGCTTGGGTGTGCAGCTTTATCAATGCCATGCTTGGGAGCAACCCTGCCCCTTCTGCAGAGGCACCCCTGGCTTGCTGTAGAGGTTTGGGAGCGGGAAAGGGATGTCTGCAGTCCCAGGACATGGAATGTGCCATTTTTGTCCCTGCCACACGTTTACACGGGACACATCATCCCGCTGTACCCGTCTGAGCAGGGAAGGTGGCTGCGGGACCCTGAGGTGATGGGAGCAAGGATAAACCTGGGAGCAGGGATAAACCTAACAGCCTATCGCTGTCGGTACTCGGAGCGCGTTTTAGGGCTATTTACAGGCTTTTGAGTGGTTACTAATTAGCAAGTGCCGCAGCTCACTGCGACACGGCAGCCGGCTTCGTCGGAGAGTGCCCAGCAGGGTTTAAATTACTTGTCATTTGCCTTGTTTTGCTTGGCTATTTGAATGCTTGACTCTCTCCTAATTGGCATCGTAACCGCTGGGGTGACACGCTCAGAGGCTCTTGATTGGATTACTTTTTTTTTTTTTTTTGGGGGGGGGAAGCCTGTCAGATGCCGCAGAAATTAAGCAATAGGGTTTAATTCCTCTGTGTTGTTCACATGCGATGCAGAAGGGAGAAACCCCTTGGATTTGCCATGTTAGGGCGAACTCAGCCTGGGATTTGGATGGTACAGGTAGAGTTTAAGCAAAGGGAGTTCATCCCTTCCCTTCTCCCGTGGTGCTGTGGGCTCCTGGGATTTGGGAAGGTTCTGCAAAGGTGGAGGAGCAATTTGCATGCTTGGGTTGTACCAGCAGAGATGGATAGTTCTGGAAGGTGTTCCAGAGTTGTGAATGGCTTAATCTGTGTGTACCTACAGGGAATTACACAGCCCAAGACCCAGGGCAAGCATAAAAATTCCCCAGTACCACAATGAACATCATGAGGGCTGTGGAGTTGGAACTAGAGCATGGAATCCCAGAATGGTTTGGGTTGGACGGGACCTTAAAGACCATCGAATTCCACCCCCTTTGCCACGATCTTTAAGGTCTTTTCCAACCCATTCTGTGACTGTGACTGTAGGGGATGGCTGGGTGAGCCCTTGGTGCCCATCTCCTACCCCTGGCTTTGCTGTGAGCTCACAAACCCCAGGGGTTTGGGATCCCCGTGCTCCTGGGCAGTTTCTGTGCCCACTGCAGAGCCGAGCTCGGCGGTGCAGTCTTGTGGTTATTAAATCCGATGGCGATGAATGGGACATGACACCTGTGTATATGATTCAAATCGAGTCATCCCATTACACGGTGTAAATCAATAAACAAAATGTAGCCGCTGACAGCATTTACAGTTCCCCCTATTACTGCCAACCAGCCCATTTTCTGTGCATGAAAGAGGCATTTACACCCCATTTAACTGTGCTTTGATGCGGGATCCTGTTCCCGGGAAGAGGGGAGGCTTTGACAGGTGGCATTAGGAGAAGGGGAGATCTACAGCGCTCATTTGCGGAGACCTGAGCCGAGGGTTGTGAAACACATCTTCACCTGTTTGTGCTGTCCATCACCCTAATTGATGATGTGCAGGGCTGGCAAATAGAGCTTGGACAGGGGAGAGGTGATGCTGGTGGTGTTGGAATTCAGCTGTGCTGGCCTTTCCCACTGGATCAGAGAGGGAATGTTGTTTTCCCTTCTGTTCCTACCTTGGGAACAGTCTTTCTCTCAAGCTGAGTGTCAGGGAGAGAAAGGAGAAGGAAGAAGCAGGCTGGGACACGCTCTGAGGAACATCACTCTTAGAACACCTCAACTGTCCAACTTGATTTTATTTAATGGGCTTTGCAATCTGGTGATTAATCTGGTAATCACAGCAAATGTTACAGTCACGGCTGGCAATAAAAATATAACCTAAAGTAGATAAAACCCCTCTTTTTCTTCTCTTTTTCATTTTTTTCCCCCGCTGAGAAATTGTCAGATGACATCTCTCCCCTTTATGAGAGGCGGCAAGAGGGAGAGGGAGACGCATGTGAGGGGAAAATCTGATCCTTGCTGCATCTCTGCAGGGCTCAGAAAACTTCCAGCTCCTTGCTGGTGCAGAGGGGCTCAGCAGTTCCCCCACCCCACGTTTAGGCAAAGTGGTTTTTTGGAGAGGCATGGGCAGGAATCAGAGCAGCTGCCCTTGGAACTGCAAATTTTTAGTTTTGTCTCGTTTCCTGGAACTGCACCAAATCGCTGGATTACTCCAAAAAGCACAAGAAAGGCCTGTCTTTCCCTCTGCCTGCCTTTGTTGTTGCTTGATTTTGTTGGTGTTTTGCCACTGCAATTGGCTACGTGGATGAAAAGGGCAGTTTTGTGACCAAGAGGCAGAGACGTGGTTAGAAAACAGGGATTTTACAAAATGTACTGCTTGAACATCCTTTTGTCAGCACAGAGACATAAATCCAGGCACATTTTTCACATTCTTTATCACGTTTTCCTTCAGATTTCCACCAAAAATGTCCCTTAAGCCCCAAAACACAGCTTGGCAGGAGACAGTGCTGGTGTTGATTCTGGAGAACAGCATTCCCATATGCTTTGCTTAGTCCAGATCTGCTTCCAGTAAATATCCTCAGCAGCCAGGATTGAAGTTCGATTCTCTGCCAGTCATCCTCTTCTAAGACTTGCATTTATTTATCCTTTATCACTCCCTTGGCCAGTGTCTGGCATGACTTCAGCCCTTTCTTTCCCCAGCTCCTCGAGCTTTTATCGTAACTGCCATGGGAATGGTGAGGTGAGGAGCCTGTGTCCCCTGGTGCTGAGGGATGCAGGGGATGGGGATGGCATTTCCAGACTGACTCGATGCCAGACCTGCAGGCTGGAGCCTGTGGAGATGACAGAGAGAGGGCTGGCAGGTAGAGAACAGCGCTGGAGCTCCTGGAAGAAATGGGAAAGGGGATGTTTCAATGCAACTTCTCATTAGAAAAGGTTAAATATATCAACCCAGGATGTTTCTTCTTATTAAAAGAGCTGGGTTTGATGCTTCCTTTCTAATTAGGAACAAGTCAAGAAAGATTTTGAAACCTTTTGTGTGATTGTGTTTGAGCTGTTTCCCCACGGACTCAGGAGCAGTTGGTGTTTGTGTGGAAGGGCCCTGAGGCTTGGGGTGGGAACAGTGCCATGTCCTGTCCTGGGGAGGCTGAAAAAACAGCCTTGGACTTGATGAGTTTCAAGCCAAAAAAGCTTCAGACCGCACCTCCAGACTTGTTAAAGCTCAGGGAAGGTGACCTGGCTCTCCTGCAGCCAGCAGGGAGGGGAGCTGCAGGTGTGTTTACCTGCAGGCACAGGGAGTTTTGCACCCTCTGGCACCGAGCTGCATCATTAGTGTTGCCTGATTTCCCTTTGCCACCTTGGGAAAGCTGGTTTTTAATGCCTCAGTGTCCTGTGTGCCCTCCTGTGCCCTTCCCCGGGCTGCTGAGCACCATCTTTTAACTTTGAAGGAATTGTCACCCTTCTTACGCATCTTCCCCATCTTTCCTTGGCTGTCTGTCACCTTTTGCTGCCAAATTTCCTGGACTGTGAAATGAAGCTTTTATTATCTTCCGAGAAGGGGGGGGTGGGCCGAAATTAAATTAGTGAAATTAAAAAGATGACGATGATGATGATGACTGTAACCTGACTTCAACCCTTTTCATTCCGCCTCACATAGCAAGGCAGCAAGCTCTGTTCTGGGGCTTCTGCTTGGATTGCTGGAAAGAACCAAACTTTTACTTTCAAATTAACCTGTCAAATCATATATTTATAAGGGAATTGAAGGCAGTAGAATGAGGGTCCCGGATATTCCCACACATCAATTAGGGGGAAAATTAATTACAATTTACTGGCATTACCACATTAGAGCTCCCTTGATTAGAGAGCAACTTGCTCTGTGCTCTGGAAAAAGTTAAATTAAGGAGTTTGGAGGGAGGGGGTCTTTGGCTGGTTCTGTGGGCAGAACCTCCAAGAGCAGATACTTGGATTTGGTATCACCTCAAAAAAGCTGTTTTGGGATGTGAGTGCATTGGACACTCCAAAAATTGCTTGTTTGAGCTTGACAGAGCACTTGGTTTGGGGCTGGGTTATCTCCAATGCTAGGGCAGGGAAAAGGTGATTCTCCTTGTCAGCACATCTCACCCCATCCTGGTGCTGCATCCTTGGACTGATGAGATCCCTGCTTGATCCCATTGCCAGGGAATCCAAGAGAGTCCATCAGATCTTCTGTGGGGTTATTCTGGGGGTTATTGAACATTTCATGGGCCTAAATTAGCGCTGGAAGGAACCCTCTGGCTGTGGTTCCCCAATGTCCCTTGTGTGGCTGCTAAATAGAGAAACCTGGAGAAATGGGACCTGGGGGAATGGCTGCAAAACTGCTTTTCCATGGGAAAGCCAATCTCATTCCTGCTCCAAACCGCCAGGCCATTAACAATTTGCTGCTGCAATAAAAGGCTGTGGCACAGGGAGAAGCCACAGGGTGAGGTGAGGTGAGACACAGCCAGGTCTCTGACATGGGAATTCCCTCCAGTCCCACTTTTTTCTACACCCAAGGGCAGCTTTGTGCCATGGAGGCAACAGCTGTGCAGGGAGAAGGTCAGAGGAGGCTTTGATGGGGTCCAGGGAGGAGGGGAGGCAGATTGTGTGCTGCAGGGAGAGGGAGGGATTTCACAAAACTTTGAGGAGTTTGGGAACAGATGAACCTGGCAGGCGGCCACCTTCCAAAGCCTGTTGTGGGTTGTGTTTTTTTTAATATTCCTGGCATTACCCACCAGCAGAGATGAAATTCATAGGCTCAGAAAGCCCAGATTCTGAGGTCAAAACTCAGACAGTGATGTGTCAAATCCAGAGCTGGAATGGAATTGTGGTACTGGAAATCACCCGGGGACAGAGTCAGCATCCCTGGGAGCTGGGAGCAGTGTGCCTGCTGGGCTTTGTCCTTTGTGGGAGTGCCTCTTTTCAAGCAGCTGGGGCAGGGATTTTCAATATTTGCCCTGGGAAGGTGAGATTGGGTGCTTGGAGCAATGGTCCAGCTACTGGGACCAGTCCTTGTTTGTCAATGCCTTGCAGAACAAGGCTGGTTTATGGCTGGGGTGTGCCACCTCTTATCAAGGACACTGCAGCTGTAGCATGAGGTGCCAGGCATCACATGGGAAGGAGGGAGAGCCCAGGGCTGTGCTTTCATTCCCTGTGTCTCCGTGCCAAGGAGATCAGGATCCAGCCTCGGAGCTGCTGCTGTGCCTGAGGCCATGCGGGCTGGGCAGGCTTGGGAGGGATACACGGGATACACGGGTGGAGGGTGCTGTGCCCTCCCCGTGAGCTGTCTTGGCCAACCCAGGTGTTTCTGGGGTTGTCCCCTCTGTGTGTTTGTCCCCACATTGGTGACCAGCACTTGCTGCTGCCAGTGAAACCAGCCCTGAGCCTGCCTGAGCTGCCAGGAGAGCTCTCAGCAGCAGCTCCAGGTGGATTTACACCAGGGAAGGATCCAGCCCTCCTCAGGAGCTGAGGGTGGGAGAGACACTGGGGTTAGGGACCCCGAAAGCACAAACATCCCTGTGACAAGCTGTTTGAAGCCAAGCTGATCAGAGAAGGTGACAGCCCTGCCACATCTGGGAACAGTTTCTGTGTCCTCCTTGCTGACAGGAGGAGTTTGATTCCTTTAATATTTGATGTGTTCTGTCTTTTGCAATGTTTGTTTTTGGCATTGTGGGTTTTGACTTGCTTTATTTTTTAATTTTTTTTTTTAACTTCACTGCTCCTCAGAACCAGCTGCCCATTTGCCATGGGCATGGGAGCTCTGCAGGAGCCAGGGGAGGGGCAGGCAGTGTGACAGCAAATGTGAGACTTGGGGACCTGGAAACTCTGCCTGACCTGGGAGATTCCTGCTGCTTCTCCCCATCCACCTTTTCCAGCTGGAGTTAGGGGTTGCCTTCTTCCTATGTGCAAGAAGAGGCAAAGGATGCTAATAGGACTTTTCATCCTCCTCCTCCTCCCCACGTCACTCTGCTTGAAGCTGGGGGTGGCAGCAGGGAGGTGACCACCTGAGAAACTCTTGGACCATCTTGCCTCAGACCCCTTTTTTCCACCCTGGTCCTCTGCTTGGTCCCATTCCTGCTGCAGATAGGCAAAGCAGGAGAGCAAATTTCCTGCAGCTGGGACAACTTCTGCTCTCCTGATGGCTTTTTTCCCCCTCCTGGGACACCCCTGCAGAGGAAAACCTTCACATGTCTTGAAATGCTGAGCTGAGGGTCTGGGTGGAGAGGGCAAGAAGTGTGTGCTGATGTCAGCTGGGGGGATTTGGGGGGTCTCTGCCAGAGAAACAGTCATGGAGTGTCTGGAGAAGCTCTACAGGCAGCGGGACAGGGGGGCTGTGCGTTTTGGAGGGGCTCCTGGAGCAGGACCAGGCTGGGGAATGTTCCCCTCTGACAGAGAGCTTTGCTTGGTGACATGCTGCCCACGTTCCTGGCAGAAAGGCAGGAGCAAGACCCCAGAGAGGACAAGCAGAGGCTGTCCCGGGCTCGGCGCTGGCAGGGCGAGCTCTCTGCCACGCAAAGGCTTCCCCCATTGACATCAGTGTAAGTGGGTGCCACAATTACTGCAGGCTCTGACATCTGAACGGAGCAGAGCCACCCTTGCTGTAATTCACTGCCACTCTGATTGCAGGGCAGAGCAGGGAAAAGTCAAATTACCCAAAAAAGCAAGAAGAGAAAGCGAGAAAGACGTGCCTGTCTGATGGAGGTCAGGGTGGAGTGGGGCAGGACGGGAGGCCCAGCTGCTCTTCTGCCCTTGCTGCCCTTGCCATGCCCAGGCAATGTTGTCCAAGCTCCAGTTTGAAGGTCTTGCCTTGGGCATGGTGGGATGGGGAGGTTCATCTCCACAGGATTTGGAGGTGTGGGTGCTGGTGTGAGCCAGACCAGACCAGAACAAATCCAGGATGTTCACCTGTGGGCATTTGCTTGGGCAAATTTCTTCTAAGTGGGTTAAGAAGGAGTGGGGCTGACATGGGAGTTAGCTGGGCTGGGTAGAGATTACTGCTGCTTGGCTCAGGGTCAGGCAGACAAATCCTGCTTTCTGGTTGCTTTCTGAAAGCCCAGTGTGACGTGCCTGACAGCAGAGCTGTAGCTTGAGCCTCATAAGCTGAGGAACATGAATTTCCCCTTTCCCACTCCAAGTGTCGGCCGTCTCTGCCCAAGGGTGCTGGACAACCTAACTCCAGCTCCAACTTGCTATCAGTGCTTTTGAAACTCTGCCTGCATTTCATGCGGAGTTTGCTCCTGCCCAACAGCCAGGAGGAGGAGGAGGAAAGCATTGCCCCACATTTGACTGCTCCTCTGCAGCCACTGCATCTCCCCAAATCCCCCTGACTGCATGGGGAGGGACCCTGGGTAGGCATCATTGCTCTGCTGCTTTTCCCTCCCTCCTGCTTTTCCTCCTTTCAAGGTGCATTTCTGCATCTGTTGGATGCAGCAGCGTGCCAGCTCGGTTAATTACAGTCTGCTTACCTGAATTCCCCTGTGGAATTCCAGCTGGATAACGGTATCCTTCACTGGTGAGCCTTAAAGAATCACGGGCAGACAGACCCCTCTGCCTTTGGGTGTAAATGTGGGTTTATGATGCTCAGAGCTCTCCCAGGGCAGCAGCAGGGATGTGGTGGTGGTTATCCCTAAAGGCTTGTGAGCTGGTGCCATGCCTGATCACTCTGGGATGGGGCTGGCATCTGTCTGTCCAGGAGAGCAGCCAGCAGGGATGGTGGGAAATAGGGTCCATGGGAACAGAGCTGGAAGCCACGAGGCTCACAGGAGGTGGAGGAAAACACTTTGAGCTGCTCTAATGCTTAAGTGGACAAGATAATGGGATACTTTTTTTTCCTTATTGGCCCACCAGATAAGTCGTTAATGCAGGCGATTTCCAGAGGCGCCTGTGATTTGCATGGATACAAAAGAGCAACTTTTTCATTATTTGGTGGGGCGCTGTTTGATCAAGGGCTGTAGAGAGGAACTCAGGGCTGATTTGGTGCACTATTTATGGTCCTTCATTAGCAGCTGGCGGGAGCTTTGTCCCGCCTCAGCTCCGTGCATCTCCAGCGTGCCGTTAGCGCAAGAGAAGCATTTCACATGAATCTTGCTGGATGATAAAGTTATCAGCATTCACAGTTACTTTGCTGCAGTTGTGGGGCCCGGATCAGATGTTTTTGGAGGCAATGGGTGTGATTTTTGTTTAAAAAAGTGCTCATCTACAACAAAATGATGAGAGGCGAGGCTGATGTTTCCAGAAGAGCAGCTTAGAAGGTGCTGGCATGGGAGTTCCTCTCTCCATCACTTCCTGCTCCATCTCTGGCTCATTCCAGGCTAGCCAGGCAGAGGAAGGATACCCTGAACCCCCAAATCTCTCACTCATTCCATGCTGGCCTCCAGCTCAGCGATCCCTGGGGAAGCAGTGTGCTCCTGCAGACCCTGCTTAGCTCGTACTCCAAAGCAGCTTTTCTTTGCTCTGACTGATTTTTCCACACTCTCTCTCTCTTGGGAAGACTATGTAATCTCTTTCCTTATTGACACTCTTGGCATATCCGTATGGAGAATACAGTCTGGGCGTGATGCTGCAGCCCAGGAGCTGGGCCGTCAGGTCACTGAAACCCCAATATTTGGGATTGCAATTCCTGCCTCCTTAGGTGACAGCAGTGTCCTGGGACCACAGCGGGGGGGTCTTTGGTAATGCAAATTACTCAGGAAGGGTTTCCCATGCTCTGGCATCCCAAATCTATAAACAGCAGAGGCTTTGGTGAGATTCTGTTAGCAGAATCCGTCCTTTCCACCCCACTCACTAGAGCTTTGGGGTTCAGGGCTGCTGGCAAGAGGGAGGATTTGCTATTCAAGGCACAGGGGCAGGAAAGCATAAACTGAAAGGTGTCAGTGCAATCTCACTGGCCTTTGTGCCTTTATTTATCTGAAATCCCACAGAGCTGTCCTTCACTGCAGCTTGGATCAAAATTCATCTGATTGTGGTGTGGGTTTTGCAAGGTGGTTTTTTTTTTTTCCTTTAAAGCCCCAGTTACTGTGACAGTGCAGGAATCTCTGTCTGCCTTCTCCTTCTAATGAGAAAGTTTGTCTGAGTATTTGGAGGTGAAGCAGAGCTTTCCTAGGGAAGGAAAGCTGTGCTTCCAGGCAGGGCTTTATTGCCCATAAGCAGCTGGCTTTCTCCTGTGCCACTGAGCTTGTCCGTGAGCTGCTCTGAGCCAAATCCAGCCCTGGTTATTGTGCAGAGTAATCATAGAAGTGTCTCATTTAAAATAGGAGTGAACCAAGGCCAAGAAATAACTCTCCAAAGAACCAGCCTCATCTTCTCCACCTGCCTCTCCTTACCCCATAATCTTCCTTAGGATGCTTGAGGGAGTGCAGTACCTGATCCTTCCACCCACGGGAGGCAGAACCTGGTGTGCAAAGCATGCGGGTTGGAGGCTGCCCAGGAGCCCCAAACTCCTTCTGGCCACTTTACCTTGGGCAGAGCCAAGGTGGGCTCTGGAAAGGCTTGCAAGCTTTCAGCAGGTGAGTGAGCACACAGGGATCTGGGCAGGGCCAAGCCAAGGAGGAAGAGAGGAGGGAGGGTCGTGCAACAGCTCTCGGGGCCGGCCGGCCCTTTGGCATATGGAGCCGTTGTGCTTGGGTGCTCCGTTTTAAAGAATTTTCAAAGAGCCCGTCCATCTGGGCCCCCTCGCTGCTGCCGTGCGGCGGGGCGCCGAGCAGATGGTTTGCAAACAAAACAGCTTCGGCTCAGGAGGGGAAGGAGACCTGTCCAAAGTGGCTGGAGCTCAGCCCCAGCACCGCGAGAGGGGCTCTGGCAGTGGCATTTCCCCAGGATGGGCAGGTATGTGGCTGTAGGCAGGAAGGCTCTGCTATTCTTGGGGGTGTTGGTGCCCCTGCAAACCACCTGGTGGCTTTGATCCCAAATCCTGCCCTGGAGAGCTGGCTGGGAGCTGCTTGTTCCCTCTACCTCACATCCCTGTCGTCACACACAAACACACGTGCTCCTGAATGCAGGATCACTTTGCAGAGGTCGGTGCTGAGCAGTTTAGGGAATGGCTGATCTGCTGCTCGCATTACCTGAGCTTTCCTTGAAAATCCTTCAGCCATCCAGCCACTGACCCTGAGATGTGACAAGCTCACAGCTCTTGCCAATAAAGCAGCGACTCGGTTTGAATAATATCTGACAATTACGTGCTGAGCCCCAGCATTATGCAATATTTATGCATGTGTCTGGACTGTAAAGCAGTGATTATCTAAAAGGAGTAATTGTTTGCAGTCTTACACTGAAATTTCTTTTCTTTTTTGGCCTTGGAGAGCCACACTGTTAATCAGCAGCACACACGGCACTCGTTAAATGCTTCCAGTGAAACCAGCCCCACCATTAGCCCAGCGGGTGAGCTGGGCAGTGTCTTGGTGCAGTGGCACGAGGCTCTGTGCATGGAGCTTTATTTTAGTGCCTCAGGCTGGTGGATTGCTCATGCTTGGGGAGCCAGGTGGGTGAAGAGGGTCCAGCACCCACCCCTGCTGGCTGAGCTTGCGTGGGATAAACAGGCTTTGATGCGCTGAACAGAGAGGTGCCCAGGCAGAAGGGCTGAGCCCAGGCACCCAGTGAGGCTTTTCACCTCCCTTTCCCTCCTGGACACTCAGCCCTGTTCCCGTGCCCTTGGAGCAGAGCAGTGATTGAAATCTCTCTTTGTTCCTCACTCCCTCCACCACAGCAGCTGCCCTTTAGTTTTTTTCTCCTCTTCTCTTCTTTTTCCAAGTGTTGTTGGCTGTCAACTTGGGCCGATGAGGAAGTCAAAACTGAAGAGACAAATGCGGGCTGTCACATCGCAGGGGTGGGGTGGGACAGAGAGGGCAGCCCGGCCTCCTGCCCCGTGGCCAGAGGGAGGAGGGACTGCCCTGCACACAGGAGCCCCCGGCATGCTGGGGCCATGGGGGTGATGCTTGTTTCTGCAGCACAGAAGAAAAGCCTCTATTTTGAGGAGAAAAAAAAGCTTTTCCATCCTTTTGGTGCTCTGCAGAGGCGGCAGCAGGGCAGCAAAATGTTTTCCAGCTTGCATTCCGGTGACAGCATGGTCACAACGTTTGGCACGGGATATATCCCAGTGTAATTCCTGCAGGAGGCTGGGATTCGAGGTGGAGAAAGGCTCAGGGGACCAGGCAGTGGAGACAAACAATGTGCCTGGTCAGCAGAACAGGCAGTGGAGCTGGAGAGGCCAGGATTACTGCTGCCACAGCTTGTTAACATAAACTAATACAGGCTGCTGCGTTGGACACAGGGAGATAGGAGGGAGAAAAATGGGAAGCGTGTGCAGGAATAAGGGCCCAGATAATGAACCTGGCAATGAGAATGCAAAGCAAAACAAAACAGGAAGAAATGCTGTTGTTGCAGAGTCCAGGCTCTATCTGCTTCAGCTTCTTGCTGCTTCTCAAAGACTTTATTTGCGGCTAGGATGGTGTTTTCCACAATGCTGGAGTCGCTGCTTCACCCCCAGGGCTGTGACAAGAGAGGATGAGTGCCTGTTTAAGGCCTCAATGTCACTAACATTGACTCAGCCAGTGTCCCACTACCACAGAGGGGTGTGAGGAGATTGATGCTTCCCAGCACCTCCTGGGACAGGATCTTACAGCAGGAGACACCTTCTGTAACCTTAAACAAAAATAGATAACTTTTTATTCATAACATTATCCATGACCAGGATGCATTGCATACCCTTCCCAGCCCATGCAGGAGTAGTTCCCTGCTGCTGGAGTGGAAGAGCCAGCTTTCGCCAGTGGCTTTTTTGCCTCCTGAAGCAAAAAGTAGAGCAAGGGTTGTAGTTATTTCTGAAAGATTTGGGATGAGAGAACTCCTTTCACATCCTGACAAGGGAGGGATAAGGAGATAGGAGATGCAGGTGTCACCCTGGGATGTGCTGTGGCAGAGATCACCATGCTGAGGTGTTGGGTTGCAAGAGGGCAGGGGATCTCCACCCCTCTTTTGGGTATGAAAAACATGGAGAGGAGTTTGCTGCAGCATGTGGGACCAGACACCCACCCTGGCAGGACAGGGCCAGCCCTGCTGAAAGGCAGCACTGGTTTTATGAGGTGTGCTACCTTCTTGCCTAGAGGGTCCTGCCTTCTCACAGGTCCCTGAGCCATGGACAATTCATCTGGTTTTATGGTGATGACAGAAGAATCCAATCTGCAGCCTGTAGCTGAAAAGTTCAGAGCCACGCAAGGCTGGCTGGGGAGGAGAGCAGGTTTTATTGATGGTCTTGGCTCCTGGATGTTGTGTGGGAGGAATCTTGTTAATGGGTCCCTTGGGCCATTGCCTCCTGAGTCTGCCATATCTCCTTATTCACCTGCCTTGGCTCCGATGGTGTCTTTTTTATTTTGATGCCTTTTTTTTTTTTTTTTTTTTTTTTTTCCCTGCTCTCTTTTGATGTTGAAGGGCTTTTAAAAATGCAGCAGGAAGGGAGGATGTGGGGCTGACCAAGGCACCTGCCAGTCCTTTCCCATCCCTCGTGATGTGTCCTTCAGCATCAGAGATCACCACAAAAGATGTCCTGGGCTTCGTGATGTGTCTCTGACAACACAGAGTGATGGCCTTGGCTCCAAGGTGACCAGGGAGCTGCTGATGGGCTGCAGCCCCATCAGTCTCTTGTGTCGGTTAAAGGGGTGAAAGGATGATCACTCACTGCTCACCTTCCTGAAGTCATCCCACGGCCGTGCTCCGCAGCCGGAATTGTGCATCCTCACGGGAGCAGTGCTGCCGCTGGAGCCTCCTGATTGGTGTCACGGGGTGTGTGGATCAGGCTCCACTTTCTGGCCCACTTCTGATAATTAATTGATAGTTGAAAATGTTTGACAAACAAACAGCAAACAGGAATCAAACCCGCTCACGTGCACATTAACATTTCATGGCGCCTTTCTTGTTTGTTTGCTTTTAAATCACAAAACGCTGTGATACATTTTTAATCGAAAGCACTATTGGCTGTTGCCATCACTGTTCCAATAACTTCAGTGATGAAAAAGAAGTTCAATGCAGAAATGTAATGCGATCTTTTAGGAGGTGGGCGATGGGTTCGTGACAACCGTTTTCACTTCTACAAAGAGCATTTTTGTCAGGGAGAAATATATTTAAAAACATTCTTATTTGAAGAAACTCTCAGAGCTCTCTGGATGCTCTTTGATGGCTCTCGGCATGGCAGAGCAGCACACGATGGGGTGCATGCGCTGGGAAGGTGGGGGGTGATGACTGGCTGTGTTTAGTGTCCCCAGGGCAAGGTCCTCAGCCCCTCGAGGGGTTGCTTCCTTGCAATCATGTTTTTAAACCCTCCTTAAGGTGCTCTCAGAAGAAAATCCTCCCTCCTGGCTAAACCGAGTGACTTGCAGACAACAGCCTTATCTTGAAAGCTTAACTAAGGTTTTTCCCTCCTCCTATGAAGGCAGGAGATGAAAGGCATTTGTTTGTGTGCATCTGTGTGGGAATGCAGCACAGTAAATAGTGGGTAGGGAATATTAATACAGGACTAAACCCATCCCTGGCATGAATCACAGGGAGGACATATGTTGTGACAACTTTCCTAAGGGGGTTCTGGCCAAGGTAGATACTGAGTGTTCCCCAGAGGGAAGGAGGAGGAAATGACAGCTCTTTTCTTTCTAAGACTGATGTAATTAAAGAGTTATAATGTCCTTTAACTTCACTGCCCTTGGCACTCTTGTGCACCGGTGTATTTATTTATTTTTTTTTTAGCACTGATGAGTGACTAATAGGGTTTATGTGAAGAGGCAGGAGGCCCTGAAATACAATTCAGCACTGTGTAGAGGGAATGTGGTTTTATTTCCCCAGAACTGAGCATCCACCCATCCATCCATCCATCCATCCATCCATCCATCCATCCATCCATCCACCTTCCCTGAGTGTGAGGTTAAACCCTCTGTCCTTCCCACTGTCGCTTAACACACTGAACTTTGTGAAGAGAATCTTATTTTAATTTAATAGAAAAATACATTCTACATAATGCTCCCCATAATTTTCCCTCTGATCTGAAGGAGAATCTGCTGGTCTGCCCAAGCCAGCCCAATACCTGCAGATTTGTTGCTGCATGGTTTAAATAATAACAATAACAATACCAGTAGCAATAATATCCTTTGCTGCTGTCCTTGAGTGACAAAGATGATGGAAAATGAAGTTGTAGATAGCTGGAGATGACAATGTGAGTATGCTCTACCCATCTTCCAGGTTATTAGCAGGTGTCAGTCACTGGAAGGAATCTAATAATTTCCAGATGCAGTGATGTCTCCAAACGTCAGCCGTGCTGCTGTGGCTGCAGAAAGCAAATGGTTTTATGGGCTCAATTCCCATTTCTGCTCTGTCTTGTCGTTAGAGAGGCTGTAATGGTGCAGTGTCAGTGGCCACGTGGCACTGTCCACTGCAGCAGGGTCCTGACATGTCACCATGTCACAAGGACAGCACCTGCTACCTGTTGCTGCTGTGGAGTTGCACCACCCAACCCTTCCCACCTTGCCCTGCTAATGGCCCTCACCCAGTTATCCATCCTTGATTAGTCTGGGGAATCCCCCTCTGGAAGGAGGGGGAGATAGAGTGATGGTGAGGCTGTCACTGCTGAGAAAGGGGGAGCACTAGAGTTCTGTTTGCCCCTCTCCCCATCCCCACAGATATGTTGTTTGTTTCCTGAGCTCTTGTGGAGTAAGCCATGAGGGGACAAATTGCTCCCTTGCACAAATTGCTCCCCTGGAATCAGCATCCTGATGAGAGTGCTATAAACACGCACTAATAATCCCTTTCTGAGTGAACACCACACGCACCATGGGTGTCAAGGCTTGCTGCCCAGGGGAGGGCTGCTCCCACATGCCTTTCCTGGAGGGTCCAGCCAGCCAGGAGGAGAGACAGGGAGCCACAGAAGTTCATTGTTTCCCAAGCAGGCGGTGCTTTGCGAGCTTGAAGTGAGCACCAGATGGGCAGAGATGATGAAAGAGGCATCGGCGTGAAAGGCTTCCCTCTAGGGTGTTAAATATTACATTCCCCGAGCCCGCCGAACTGTTGAAACCAATAGAACTAATTAGGGAGCCGGTGCTGGGGAAAGGACACGCTGTGGCTGGCGGCTGGAAGCGGTGCCAGATCCCACAAAACCCTCCCTTTGTCTGTACCAGCGCCTCTCATGAGCGTGGCAGACAGGGCACACCGTCCTTTGGGGGACAGCACTGGAAAGGCAGCGTGTCCCCTGTCCCAGGACTACCTTTTAGCATGGATGAGGGCTGGAAAGCAGAGGGGACAGCTGACTCGTGTGCAGCAGGGTTGGCTTCCCCCCATTTTCATCTGCTGAGCAGACTGAGAAGATCTCAGCGGTGTTTGCACAGCTTTGGAGAGCTGTCCTGTGGTCATGGTGGGCTCTGCCAGGAGTTTCCAGGGAAAGAGTAGAGCAGGGCTGGGTGGGCTATAGGGGCTCTGGAGAGAGTGCTAAAATCACCCTCGCTGTGTGCCTGCTCCTTTTTTCTGGAGACAAGCCAGGCTCTGCAAGCAGAGCACCCCGGTAACCCCATCAGCACAGGCTGGCCACCAGGGTTTGGCTGGATGTCAGACCTTGGCCCCTGACCATCACGTGTTGCTCCCCAGCACTGCCCTCCCCTCAACAGGGAACAGCAGTGCACCTCAGCTCCCCAAAATCCGTCTTTCCCTGGATTTCTGTCTCTGCTGAGGGAGCTCCTGCCCTGGTGTGCAGGGAGGGTAAATCCATCCCTGTGCCCTTGTCAGTGTGGGGTGCTGTTCTCTTCTTCAGCCCCTGTGCCAGCAGCTGCCCTGGAAGAGGGCAGGATTATCCAAGCCAGCCCATGCCATCTGTGCCCTCAGTCAGAGCTGCTTCATCTCTGTGCTGCACATGCCCCTCTGCCTCTCCCTCCCTGGCAGCCCTTGCACTGGAAATAATAATAATAATAATAATAATAATAGCAATAATAAAAACAATAAAATAAAAGGAATTAAGACAAGCAAACATAAAGATGAGTTGTTGCATGGCTCCTGTGCCGATTCTGATCTCAATGTCAAGGGAGCATCATTCCAGCCTAATGGCATCTTCCCGTGGAAGTGCTTTGTAGCAGTCATAAATAAACATGCCGGGTGAAAGGCATGATAACAAAAAAATGGAAACTGAGGCGCCTGGGATTTTTATTATTGAGCGGACAAAGCATCTGTGATTAGCAGGAACAGGGGAGAGGAGAGGGTAAAAATAAAAGGTGGCCGATTGTGTTGCTGCCTTGTCCGTGTCAAGAGAGGATCTGGCTGTGGTAGGTTGACAGGTTGTCTGGATAAATAGTTTGGGGGCAGAACACACATTTCTGATGGAACTTTCTTTTTTACAGCCAAGATCAGGAGCTCCAGAGGTACTGTCAAGGACGGACGAAGCTCTATAAATCAGGACAGGCTTTTTTGTCTGTCTGAAAAGTCTTATCTCGGAGTTCGTCCAGGCAATTTTTTGAGGTCTCTCTGGCTTCCTCCCTTCTCCTTATCAGAGCGCCACAGCTTTAAATGCAGATAGATACCCTCTAATGGAAGCACAAGCCAGAGCCCTCACTCCTTGTAAGTGCCAGCTCGTAATTTAGTTGTGTGCCCTTTGGCACGGGCGCATCCATCACAGGAGCGGAGGCAGCGTCACCTCCCGCTGCTGGGAGCGGTGGCAGCGGGGGCTCAGCACTGAGGGGACCCCAGCTCCTGCCCTCCTTGCTCAGTGTGGGACGAGTCACCTGTAAAACGGGCTGAGACCAGTGGGTTTTTTCACTCTGTGGCTGTGTTGAGGGGATTAAGGAACGGTAAAGAAATCCTGCCCGGTGTCTGAGGCAGCAGGGTGGAGAGCAGCCATTCCTCTGATTTTTTTTTAGTTTTTCTCTTGCCATGTCTTCCCCCCTCACACCCTTCTTGTGTTTAAACCAAATGAGTTGGGAAGGAAGGGTTGATTTTTGGCTGGCCGTGATCCAGAGGGATGTCATGCACCCGGAATCAGAGCTCAGCGGGATGAAAACCGACACGGGGTTTGATGGGGGAAGCTGTCAAGCCACCCCTCGGCTGTGGAGCCCTACCCAAACCTCCTCGAACCTTTTGAAAATCACTTGTCACCTTCTCTAACAAACAGTGCACAGCTAATGGCGACACTTCACCATTCCCGACAGCTCCAGATTGTTAATTCCCCCTGTTTTTCCCCCTGAATGGCGTTTTGCCTTCTGGCTAAAGCAGCATGGCTGCATCAGCCCGTGAGCTGCTCACCTGTGGACGTGTGAAGGGGGTTTAATAGGTTTCTTCTCTTTGCCCCACTGGGCTGTGACCGGGAGGGGAGACAGAGCTGCCTGAGTCACTAATTGCTTTGGCCCTGCAACTCCCGAATGATGGAAAAGATTAAGAGGGAAGGAAAACAGCCATTCTATCTCTTTCTTGAAAAAACTTGCAGCATGAAAGGCTCATTAACATCATTAATGTTTCATTAACCTCTAGCCAGACAAATAAGCTGGAGGTAATTTAACAGTACGGGGGAAAAAAAAAAAAAAAAGAAAAAAAAAGAAAGAAAATTAAAAATTACCCAGGTGTAGGTGACATTCTGCCGTTTACCTTCGCTGTGCGTTTTGGAGAGGTGCGGGCTCCTCTGCCTCCCCGCCCGGCGCTTGGAGCTCTGCCAGCGGCTCCGGAGGGCTGCAGGTAATAACGAGCGGGGAAAGTCATTGATTGTGACAAAATGGGATTCGTTTGAACACAGCAACATCTGAAATCTTGCAAAGGAACAGTGCTCCGCACAATGCCGGCTTTAGGAAAAAAAGAAAAACAAAAAGAAGGGGGAAAAAATCGGTGGCTGCGAAATGACTTTCTTTGTTTGTGTTAAAGGCTTTCTCCCCTTGTTAATTTTGGTTGGGTTTTGTTTGATTTTTATCTCTGCCCAAGTTTACATGCTCCACCTCCACCCTGCTCATCCCAAGTCCATGTGGGTGTGTACACACCGGGAGGGATATATTTATACACATGCAAACACTGGTGCTTTGTGAGCCCACTTGTAACTCACTGCTTCCCTCTCAATTGCCTTCCCTTGAGCAAGATGTAGGAAAGAAACATTGTTAGTTCCTCCCTGAAATCTGAAGGTGGGTTAAAAATGTAAAAAGATTGCAGGGTTTTTTGTCTCTTTGCTGTGGTATAGTCTGTGAGCTTCCAAAATTGTCTGATTAATCTAGGTCGTTCATGAGCAAGTGATAAGAGACAATTTCTGCCTGTAAGAGAGCAGAGAATAAGGAAAATCAGCCAAAGGGGGAGGTTTGTCCCCATTCCCAGTTCAGAGGGATGAAGGAGGCTGGTTTAAGGTGACCCTGAGGATCTCTCCAGGTGAGAGTTGTACATGCTCCTCATGGATGGTTATCCCTGATTTCCACTTGTTCTCCTGTCCCACAAACCAGACCCTGCACAACTTTGCAAGGTTTGCCTGCCTCTGGGTGATTTTTGCTTTGTGGAGTTTGGACCGGCCACTTTCCTGCTCTGATCTGTGGGGAAGGAGGAGATCTTTGCTACTCTGTTCACTCTAATCCTGGATCTTCTATTTGCTCTGCTGGCGCTTTGGATAAGGTGCCTGATTTCCATGACTGTTTTCCTTAGCCATAAAATGTTAATAACTCTCCCAGAGTTCAAATTAGTCCTCATAAAGAGCTTTAAATGTGAAGTACAACATCAATGTAAATTTTCCTGTCTTTGCCCACTCCTCTCCTGGGACAAGAGGTCTCAGCCAGGTGAGTGGATGTTTCCTGAGCTGAGGTTGGGGTCAGGCTGCTGTCCAGCACGAGGAAGGGATGGGAGGTGCTCAGTAACATTGAACCCCCTGCTCCAGCTGCTCCCACTTGCTTTCAGCTACCCCTGCACTGCTCAGGGACTTCAAAAAGCTGCAGTCTTTAGCGTTACAGGAATTTTCTGTCTAGTGCCAGCCCTCGGTATTTCACAGGTTCCCCAAGCAGCCCGCAGGCACAAATAACCTTTACGTCCTGCTCTCCACTGTTTATGTAAACTTGGCTTCTGCTTGTTCCTGTCACACCGTGCCTGTGCTCTTTTTCCTCTGGGGATGGCGGAGGAGATAGAGGAGGGAAAAATTCCTGTGTGAACATTTCTTGGTGAAAAAGGGTCTGGCCTGCATGGGCTTGAAGGGAAACCAGTGCAGGTAGGGCAGGAACTGAGGGCTGGATGTTTCTGTTACAATTTTGTGTCTGTGACAACAAGGACTGTGTCAGCACTGGGTCCTTGCAGGCAGAAGGTCCTGCTGCTGCAGCACACCTGTCCTGGGGGTGATGGTTGCTGTGGTGCTGGGGAAGGTGCTTTCCTTTGGATGCAGCCCCAGCCTTGGCTCCATTCCTGCTGCAGGACAGTGCCTGGGTGGATCAGCATAGCCTGCAGCTGCACACACAGATGTGGACCCCACCTAGGCAGATGTGCAGGCAGTAGGTCTGATTCTCTCTGTAGGCAGGGCAAACAGGTGTTTTTAAGTCTCTCCAAATTAGCCTGCGTGGTAGAAAACTCTGCTGAATTTCCTGGGTGACCCTTCCTGGGTGACCCCCTCTGAGACTTCTCCCAAGAGGTGATGATTTGGGAGGCCTGTCTGGGTATGAGCAGTCATGAAGGACTTTCTGAAAACTTGGGACCTTTTTTTCTGGATGAGCCCTTTAAACCAGGAGACATGAAAAAATCGCTTGGAGAAATCTTGCTCTAGTTTTGCCACAGTGAAACAGCACAAACTGAACCACTATAAAGATCTTTTTTATTGCCATCTATCAGTGTTTGTATCTGTCTCCATCCCATCCTTTTGACAACAGTATATGAGCAGCCTGGATTTATCCTTCCCAGCTAAATCTCTTTCAAGCCATGCAAGAAGCCCAGGAAATGATTTCACAAAAATCTATAGTTCACCAAAATTATTCAACCCTGAAGCATTCAGGTTTAGGTCAGTGTAAATTTAGAATAAGTATTTGTTCTGGTTCTTATCTTAGCCAAGCTGATTTACCCAGGAGCAGCTGATAACTCCTTTTAAATTCACTACAGAATCATCTTCTTCCAAATGCTCATTCCCCACTTCTCCCCCGATGCCCCTGCCTGAGTTTGTTATCCTGGTGTTGCACACATGGGTGTTGGATTGCTGGTGAGCTCTGCTGCATCCTCAGCTCCATGTTTTTCCAAAAGGAAAAACATGCATGGGGTGTGTCTTGTATAGTAGAATTTAATAAAAAAATTAGGAACAGCTTCCCCAGCTTTTCTTTAGAAGCCCAAGTTGGGAACAAATATTTGACTTGCACAGGCAAAAAAAAAAAAAAAAAGTGTTTATGTGGTTTATAATGTCTTTTCACTTGTTCAATTTTTAAGCAGACTTTTTTTCTCTCTGAACCTCAGCATTTCCTTCTTCGACAGCAAATCTCTTGAGGTGGAGAGTGCTTTGGAATAGAGTTATTTACCCATCTCTCTCTCTCCTATGAACAGACTTTAAATGAGCTGAAAACCAGGAGCTGCAGGAACTTGCACTGGCTCCTGCCAGCTCTTCCCATCTGCATTTCCCTCATCTGCTCCTTGCTGGGTGTGGTGCAAGAGTGTGAGGGGCTCCAAAGAGAGAGGTCTTGGACCAGCCACTCTCATCCCTGCTGTCTGCTCTCATCCCTGCATTCCTGCTGCCCTGTATTCCTGCTGCCCTGCATTCCTGCCCATGCACCAGGATGCTCAGCATCCCTATGCCAGGAGCTGCATTCCTACCCAGCATCCCTGCCTGGGCAACTGAGTGCCTGTCCAGGCAGCCACATCTCTGCCCTGGTTGCTCTCATCGCTGCCCTGGCCACTCTCATCCCTGCTCCAGCTTCCCTGCCTTCCTGCCCAGGCAGTCACATCCCTGCTCTGGCCTCTCTCATCCCTGCCCCAGCTTCCCTGCATTCCTGCTGTCCTGCATTCCTGCCCGTGCAACCACATCTCTGCTCTTCTGTTCTGCATCTATGTGCCAGCGACCCCATCCCTGCCCTGCATCCCTGTCTCTTTACCTTCTTCCCTGCCCAGTCACCTGCAACCCTGCCTGGTCACCTGCATCCCTGCCTGGGCAGTCACATCTTTGGCTACACCACAGCATCCTGCCCTGCATCCCTGTCTGCTTACCTGCATCCTGCCCAGTCACCTGCATCCCTGTTCTGCATTCCTGACTGCTTACCTGCAACCCTGCCCAGTCACCTGCATCCCTGCCTTGCATCCTGCCCGGTCACCTGCATCCCTTCCTGGTCATCTGCATCCCAGCCCTGCATCCTTGCCCGGCCTCCTGCATCCTGCCCCGCCGGCTCCATCCCCGTCCCACATCCCTGTCCGGGCAGCCGCATCCCCATCCCAGCGTGCTGCCCGAGTCCCGGCTCCGCATCCCGGCCCCGCATCCCGGCCCGTGCCTGGGGAAGCAGCACCATCTCGCGTCCGTCTGGAGCCGGCACAGCCGCCCCCTGCGCGACCGCACCTCCTGGAGAACCCGGGGAAATGCCGACACTGCCCAGCACCAGCTCATCCCAGCTGCCTCATTCCGCCCTCTCCGAACGTGGATCCTACTTTCCTCCTTTTATTCCCCTCCTGTTTTTCAGGGACAGGGAATTCTGAAGCATTCTGCTAACTGAGAGGATGTTGAGTGGTTCAAACGTGCATCTTTTCTTTTTCCTAATCTTTCAGGACATGGAGAAATGCTGAGGTTTATTTGCTGCTGCTCAGACTCCATTTATACCACCCTATTTATGCCTGTCTGAAATAATAGCAGAATAGAATATATTTAGAAGTGGTATGCCTTTGAGGTGTGGCTTTCAAGGGTATGTAGGACCCAGACTTTAGAGCAAGGAGTTGCTGCATCTTCTAAAGTAGTTTTATCCTCTCTGAGGCTGCTGACACCCAGAGATGGTAAGTTAAAAGGGTTTCTGATGAAAACAGGACTGGGGACAGTGTCAGGCCAAAAAAAGCTCTTTCTGAGAGGTCTATTTCTAGCAGTGAGAGATGCTGAAAGGCAAAGCTGGTGCGTCACCGCTCCTGCTGGTCAGGAGTTGTGTGTGTCGAGGTGGGGAGAGGCTGCAGAGAGCAGGACTTGCAGCCCAAGGCCTGGAGATGGCAGGTCTGAGACTTAGCTGAGTGATTCCTTTCTTTTTAGAGGTGGCATGAGGATTTTCCTGTGTGGGAAACAGAGTTCAATCCGACACTGAGATGCTGCTATCTAGAAATTATCAGCTTGGTCCCTGCTTGGGAATAATTTCATTTTTGGAGAAATTGAGGTGTGTTATCTTTAAAACAGCGGGAGCAGCAGCTCTATCCTTTGTGAAGCAAAGTGTGTTTGGTGTGTCCCCAGAAGTTCTTGAAACAGAAAGCTTGGATCATGCAAGGTAAGGGAGGCTGCCTGCAGCACTGAGGACTGGAGAGAGTGAATTTTTCCAGGCAACCCTTTCTGCTGAAAAGCTGTGAAAAAAAAAAAAAAATCAAAGAAAACATTTGGAGAAACAAAATAGTGCAGCCTTCTTCTACCAGCAAGCGAGTTTTCTTTGGCTTGTTCAAATTGAGATATTTGCATTTGAAACACACCTACATATATATATATATATATATATATATATTTATAGATAGAGCCCTAGAAGGTGAAACTTGTAGTTTCAGCAAAAAGACTAAAATAGCCTCATGTTTTTGCCTTTATTTTTCCATTCTGGTTAGTAAAGAGTCTGTGATTGGCATAAGGCTACTTGGAAAAAGCCAGGCTGGATCAGTATGATCCTTCTGGCAGCCAGCTTGGGTCGATGGAATATAAATACAACTCCCTCTGTGATCACCCTCTTTTCTGCATCGTGGCATTGTTGGAGAGCAATGGGAGGGGGGTACTTTAAGGGGGATTTTGTGAGCTCTTTGTAACTATCCAGCAGCAGCTCTACTAAGGCAGCAGGGAAGGGAACTCTCCATGGGGTGCAGGAACTTTTCATGGGGTGCAGGAACCCTTTCTACAATGCAGAAACTCTTTGTGCAATGAGGTTTTCTGGCCAAAACCCCTCCCTAGGAGTTCTCCTGTGCTTCCCAACATCTATGGGATGAGGCAGGACCTCCCTGGACCCCACCAGGCACCAGTACCAGGGACATGGCAGTGACTGATGAGGGTTTCACTGCCGGAGGGCCCAAGGGCAGGAGCCAAATTGGGGCTGGATATTGACATTGAAAGTTGGCTTTTTGAAAGGCACAACAGCCTTTGCTTGCTGCAGAGCTAATTATTATGCAAATTCATGCTAATAAACTCTGCCTTGCATGTTGTGGAGAAGCTGCCTTTCCCGGTTAACATACCAGTAATGAGAGGTAGATTTGTAATTCAGATGCTGGTGGTAATATCCTAAATTACTCCGCGCTGTAATGGACTTTATTTCTTTCTCCCCTCGGCTCTCCCCCCAGTCCAAATGTCAATGCAAATCAGTTACAACTTTGCATATTTATTGCAGATGTATTTATTGTTGATACAGGGGTGAGACCCTCAGCTAAACAGCTCCTGCTGGCACTGCCAGGCTGCTGGGGGCTCAAGGTGTGGTTTTACCTGTCATGGTGCTTGGAGGAGCTCCTTCCAACTCCTTTTTTTTTTTTTTTTACTCTCCCAAGGAACAGCCTCAGAGTGGGGAAAACATATGTTTATTTTTTTATTCATTAATTCCTTAGCATCTTTCTGTGTGTGGTTTCGCATGACTGCTTATTCTCCGAGTTGGTGGAGATAACCAGGGAAGCACAGATCATTTGCCGACTAAGCTCGGATTTAGGCCTAAAGCTACTGAACCAAGGCTTAGATTAGATGGCATCAGGCCTCTGTAATCGGTCTCTGTAAGATTTTGGCCCAACTTTGTCATCTTAATCAATGGAAAATCATGCAAGTCAGCTATGCTTGACATTTCAGCTGCTGTTGAGCCACTGCTGAGCCAGAAATGCCCTTCTGTTACTCAGTGTCCCATGGCACACAAATATAAAGCAGTTTTCTTTCTGCAGTTGTGAAACCATGCTCAGAAAATCCTGACTTGAGACCATCTGACAGGAAAGGAAAAGTAAAACCATTCCCACATTGCCCCTAGGCTGCCAAAGGAGCAGCCCTGGGAGTGTTTCAGGGTAATGCTGGCTGGGCTGAGGGAATGGGAAAGGACAGAGTTATGTCCTGGTGGGTTTAAGCCTGCTGTGGGCTTTGATCTTACTGGTCTTGTCTTTCTGCTTGCTCTGAGGCATGTTTTCAGTTTTTTTTTACCTTCCTACAGGAGAGAGAGCCCCAAAGCTTGGGAATATCCATGGCTCTCCGAATCCTTTGCATCAGTGTGGACAAATTGATGGATTAAAAATTGGCTTTTGGGGGAATATTCTCTGCTCCTGGCTCTGGGGAAGGCTCAGTGATCTGAGCTTGAGCTCACCAAGCCATTGCAGTCACGCTGTGTGTGCACAAGGTTGTGCCTCCCTCGGGGGCCACGGATTTCCTTCCCTGGGTTTGCTCCAGCCTGCAATCAGAGCAGGTGCCCGTGTTCAAACAGCACAAGGGATTGGGGAGGCTGAGGCCTGGAGCAAGTGTGTGCGTGGAGAGAGAAGCAGGAGCACCTCTGGGCCTGCCCAAATCTAAGACAGAGGTTTTTGAAGCCTTTGAACATTTTTGCTTTGCTTCCATTTGCATTCAGGCTTCTGCACAGAGAGAAACCACCTGGGCTGAGAGGAGAGACTTTGAAAGGGACTGGGAAATGCTCTGCAGCCCTGCTTCTCCTCATCTCCACGGACCCCCTGCATGGACCAGGCCTTGGACACCCGGAGTTTGCTCTGAATCACAGTTTGCCATTTATTCCAAGGCCAGGCTAAAAATTGTCAGAACCATCTCTTCCAGCCTCAAAATATCGATGAGTCACTGAGGAGCAAAGGGCTGCAGAGCCAGAGCACAGTGTGCAGCCTGTGGTGGGTAATTTTAGACCCAGAATAGCCTTGAGGGCTGTTCAGCATTCCCAGCCTCTCTCTTCTGTGTGCCCCACTCTGATGTGCCCCGGCCTCTCCCCTCCGCCTTGCAGGCAGCTGTGCATCCTCGTGGATCCTGGGGCATCCTCCCTGCCCGCTGGCATGTGCGAGGCATCCCGTGGGATGCCAAGCCTTGTGCTGCACGGGGCAGGGATAGCCCAGCCCCACGGAGGAGCGATCCATGCGGATCCGTGCCGGTGGCAGCGCGCCGAGGAGCTGGGAGCAGCGTGCAGTGCTTCAGCTCTTCCACACGGTGCTGACAAAACTCCACACAAGACACAGAAGGCTCTGGATCCTCACTCCACAGCCACGTTGTCCCACCACCCTCCGTAGTTCTTGTTGCTTTCCCCATCCCACAAGGGGGTGAAAGGCTGGCAGTGCCCACCCTGTGAGCCCTGGAGCAGACTTCGCTCGACTCCAGGGATGCAGAGAAGAGGAGGAGATGTTCAGTTGGATGTTTAGGATGTATCTCTCAGCTCCCTGCTTGTGGCAGGGCCTGGAGACCCGGAATGATGCCCTGCTCCTCTTGCTCCAGCTGCTCTCCAAGCTGTAGGGTCAGGCTGGGCAAGGTGTGCTTCCTCCCACTTTCAGGCCAGCAGGTGAGACTGAGAGGGCACATCCATGCTCGGAGGAGCAGGAAAAAGCCCGAGCACTGTTTATGTACTGCAGGCTTTGGGTGGGCTCAGAGACAGTTCCTGGGTTTGTGGGGTGGCAGAAGCAGGGCTGCAATCTCCTCTCATTACTGTGTATGCTGCACTTCGCTCAGGAGCAGCCAACCTCCCACCGAGTGTCTGCAGCAGTTTCTTAATTGCTTTCTTAACTTCGTTACTCCTCTTCTGTTGGCAGTGCCCTGAAGCAAGGAGTCCCCCAGGTGCACTTGCTCTTGCATGCCAAAATTAGCTTCTTTTATTTAATTTTAAATAAACGTAGAGTCCTTTGAGTGCTCCCAGCATCTGCCGTGAAGGGGCAGAGGGAGCGGGCGGTTAATTTTGCATGTGCTGCTCCTCAAAGACCTGCCTGTTACTCGGCCTTAAGAAAGTTTTTCATGTTTCTTGCAGCTGTCCTTGGTGACCCTGAGTGAGTCAGGCTCTGTGGCTACAAAACGAGGAGATGAATTCTTCATCTCTCCAACATGTGTCTGTCTGCACTGCTTAGAGCCAACACTTCTCAGTGAGGCCATGGGGGTTCTGGTGGATGCCACTGTCACACACAGCTCTCAGCAGGGTTTAGAGGTGTTAGGCTGAGCCCTAGGCCAGGTTTTACCTGGACAGAAGTGCAAGTTAGGACATCAAGGTGCCTGGAGAGCCCTTCTCTGCCGCACTGTCCCCACGTGACCTTGGGTATGTCAGCTGTCTCTCAGCTTCTCCGTGTTTGGGATCATGATAGGATGAGATTAGGGTGGTAACTGGAGTAGTCCAGCATGGAGAGAGCAAGGAAGGCTCTCAGAAGAGCATGAACCATGGGGGACAGGGGCTGGAGATCTCCTCACAAAGTTTGCTGAGCTGAGGGCGGCATGCACGTGCATGTTTTACATAGGGTGCTGAAATAATTTATGGAGAGCTTCTCCCTTTCAGCAGAGGAGGTGGTCAAGACGAGCGAATAAATCTTTAAAAGAATAATGTTTTCAAAATCAGGCTCCTTGTCCTCGAACCCTTTGATGTATGAGAGCAATAGTAGGTAGGACACATAGTGAAATAAACATGAGATCTCCGTGGAAGAGAATAGCGGAGTGGAGAAAATATTAGTGTTTACATCAAAACTCAATTGGAGCACTCGTTTCAAGATGATAGTTTATTATATTGAATCCAATTTAGTCCCACAAGGGTGTTTCTTCTGCGGGTGACACTCAGGCTCACTATGTGTCTCCTCCTCCTCCTCCTCCTCACCATACTTGGGCACTGCTGTCCCCACTGGGTGATTCATCCTCTCCCTCTCACTGCCATCTCAGAATGGTTGGAAAAGCAAAGGGAGGAATTAATCAGCTTTTGGCCAATTTGCTGTTTCTTTCTGGGCTGCTGTCAGCTCAGGATGTCTTGACCCCATGCTGGGAGAGATGTGGTGGGAGATGAGGGGATGCAAAGGGAAGGAACATGTAGTGACGTGGACATAGGTGTTCTGGTCATCAGTCCCTCCTCTCTGTCCTGAAGTATTCAAAATCAAGCCATGATTAATGCATGGGAGAGGTTTGCTCCTCCTCCCAGCACTTTTAGGAGCTTCACACCTCTTTGCTGAACCTGGAGCAGATCACCAATGGGTTGTGTTTGCCAGCCTCCAGGTACCTTGGTATTGCACCTTGTGAGGGTTGGGAGAAGAGAGGTGTGAAGGGCTTGGCATCCTTCCAGAGCCCTAATGTGATGGGGATGGGAAGCTGACCCGGGGAGACCTGCCCCTTCTGCTCCAGCTGCAGCAGATGTGAAGGCCTGCAGTCCTCCTGGTTGTATTTAATGTGATTTTGTTAGCACTGGGTGCACAATGGGGCTTTTAATGACTCCACGACCTATACCTGGTGAAGGGTATCTTTGGGCAGATGATCCCAAAGGATTTACCTGAATATTTCCTCCACACCAGGCAGCTGAGGTGACATGGGACACCCTGGCTATGTGGGATGCCACACATCAACCCACACCTGTATGGGAAGCCCTGAGCATCCAGAACAGCACAGCTGGGCCAGGAGTCACTTCCTGTCCAGCTTATACAGAATAATGAATGTAGAATATTTTAGTACCTTCAGGGCAGGTGGTGCAGAGAAGTTTATCAGTTTGATTACTCTTCTTTTTCTTGGTGCATTTTCCTCCTGGTTATGAAGAGCTGTGTCAGAACTCCCTCCTGCCAAGTACATTTTTTACCGGTCTATTCACTGGCCAGGCAGTGTTTGGGATCTCATTTACTCTTGAATAATATTGGCTGTAGTCCGTGCACATTGCCTGGCTTTGGTTGATGTGATTCCCCAGGGCTGGGGCTGTGGGGGCTTGCGGGTGTGATTTGCTTTGCTGGCAGAGGATGGATGCCCTTAGCAGAGCCACTGGCCCTGTGGATACCGAGTAGGAGGGGCTGTCCCTGGGATAGGTGCCCATCCAACCTGGATGCGCTTGGATTGCAGGAGAACTGAGCCCTCATCTCTCCTCCCCTCCTTTGTTTCCTAATGTACAATTAGTTATATGTATGTAAATTACACAGCCAGCAGAATCAAAGGGAGATGAGTGAAGAGAGAGGGGGGGAAAAAAACCAGCCCAATAATTTATTCTGGTGCAAATGTTTTTTGTGACCCTGGATATCTTGGCAGCACTGAGGTAGAAGGAAGGAGGCGGCTGTGTAGGCGCTGGGCAGCAAACAGGGAGCGAGGCTGAGATTTTCAAAGTCACTTGGGAGATTGGGATGCTCAGTTCCCATTAATTTTAATAAGAAGAGGACATCTGTCTCATAGCTGACTTTGAAAATATCAGCCCAAACTTTGTCTAACCCTTAGTTATTTCTCCACCTGTTGCTCTCTTGTAACAATGCTTTGATGGCATTTAGCAGGAAAAGCAGCTCTTAAACACGTAGGTGCTTTCTAACCAGCTGCTAGGATGGATTTATAGAGACCTTGTTAGAGGCAGGACTCAGCTTTTTCGTGGTTCAGACCTGATGAAAATAGCAGAGAGAAAACCTCTTGTTTGTTGTGATGATCAAGAGACCAGCCAGCATCTCATTAATAAATGGTCAAGAATATTTCAGGCAGGTCTTTAATTCATTCTCAAAATCTCCAAGAAGTGGATAACTCACATTCTCCCAATTCAACTCATTCCTGCTAGGGATGTGGTTTTCCTTGGGAGCTGGTATCCCAAACTGTGCCCTGCTGCTCCTCTCAGCCCTGCTCATGTTTACCTGGTGATGGAGTGTCTATTTGCACACCCTGCACCACAGCACCGCCGTCTACCTGGCCTTTGATTTCTTCATCCTCGCTGTATTACTCTGCAGTAGTCTTTATTGAATTTCATCTCACTGATTTTTTTTCCCTGTTTGTCTAATTTATAACCAATATTTTGAATTCTGATCCTCATTTTTGGAGCATTCTAGGTTCCTCTCTGCAGGGTCTCAGGCTATTTCTTCTTATTATCCCCAGCACTGCTGAAATATAAAGCAAAGAGACTCTGGCCTGTGGCAGAGGAGGGGAAGCCATTTGAAATGCCTTCCTCAGTGATGGGAAATGCTTGGCAGCTGCTCCCTGTGTCAGCTCAGACGATGACATTTCCACCCCTGGTGCTGCCTGAGCTTTCTTCCCAACTTCCCTTGTAGGGGATGTCACAAGGGACGATGTCAAGCACTTTAATGAAGTCAAGGTATATCACATCTGCTGCCTCCTCCCCTCCGATCCAGGAGACCAATTACACCGTCAAAAAAGGAAATTAAGTTGGTTTGACATGATTTGCTATTGACAAATCCGCAGTGGCTGTTCCTTATCACTCCATTATCTCCTCAGTGCTCCCAAAATTGATTGCTGTGTAATTGGGCCACACGTCTCACGGAGTACAGGGCAAAATGTGCTCAACCCCTCGGGCAGCCAGGAAAGTGGAAGCAAAAAGCACTTTTCCTCCTTGGCTTTCATGTTCCCAGATCCACGTGTGCTGCCTTGGACACGCTGCCAGTGCTGGGGAGGGTGTGGGTGCACCAGAATAGCTCCTGCCCTCATTCTTTGGGCACCTTTGGTAGGCATCTCAATGATTCCCATTTTGGTGGTGTCCAAAAAGGGCTGTGCACTTGGTTATTTAGGGATTTATGGGTTCTCAGGGGAAGCTCAGCATTGATCCAATTTATCCCATGGACTCCCAAATCCCTGGAGCCCTTAAGCAGATATGGAGGCAGCTGCTTCTGCAGCTCTGCCCTCACTGCGGTCTCCCTCCACCAACTCCTGTGTTTACTCTTCTTATGAGCACCACAATTTAGTTTTATGACCCAGCGATCAATTCTCCATCAGGAGCTCTGGAAAAGCTACTGATGTGTTTCCAATAAATGGTACGTCAAGGAAAATATATATGATCCTGTCCTGTCCCTGTCTTGTTTCCTTCTGCTTCGCATGCAGCCTTTACAAACATTTCGAGGAGGCAGAAGAAGGGGCTCATTGTTTGTTTGAGGCATTAGGAATGAGGGGATATTGATTCCCCGGGGATAGGGGGATTGGTGGACAGGGAAATTCATACAGCAGTCACCGGTGAGGCTCAGACAGGGAGCGTGTGCCGTGGGTCTGCAAAGAGCAATTGCTCTGGAGGCACAAATGAAACAAGTGTCAGGGAGAATAACTGGAGGCTGATGTTAATAATTAAGCTTTCTAATGAGAGCATTTGTTTTTCTCCAGTAGATGGATTCAGCTTTTCCCATCCTGGTGTTGTTGTGTACAAACCCAGCTCATTTTTTCACCTGCTCAGGACAAAACACAGCACAGGCAGGGATTGCTCCTCGTGCCTTCTGGCATGGACAGGCCAGATGTGGATGGGGACTGGTATATGGGAATGGGAACTGAGGGAGGTTTCATGGCCATCTGCAGCTTCCTCTTGGTGGGGAGCAGAGGGACAGCACTGATATCTCCTCTCTGGTGACCTGTGACAGAAGGGAATAACTGGAGCTGTGCCAGGGGAGCATTAGGTTGGATTTTAGAAGAAGGTTCTTGACCAGGCTCCCCAGGGAATGGGAATGGCCCCGAGGCTGCCTGAGCTCCAGGAGCCTTTGGAAAACACAGCACAAAATGGGATTGTTGGAGTATCTGTGCAAGGCCAGGAGCTGGAATTAAATGATCCTTGTAGGACCTTTCAAACTCAGTGTATGTTATGATTCTATGGTATTTAAAGTACTCCTGCTCCGTGGGAGCTCAGTCCCACCTCTGCAGCCTTCCGGTTTCCTCGTCTGGAAAAAGAACTTCAGAAATCCTGGAGCTGGGTGAATTTTAATGGAAAAAAAAATTCTGTAAAGAAATTGAGTTTTGCTGAGATTCACATCTGTGGTGATAGGAATGGGCTGGAAACAGGAGCATCTATTATGCCGCAGGTTTTTTTATTTCCTGGAGAAAATCCAAAGACATTTTTTGTTTGAAACTGGTACATCAAAACATTGCAAATGCAGTTTGGTACAACACCCCGGTTTGATGAAACAAAGAAAAAAAGTCCCCTTTTCTGAATTTCAGCGTTGTGGAACTGATGATTCCAGAAAAACCTTTCAACTTCTAACCCTATCTCAAGATGAAAACAAATGTTGAACTACAGAGATTTCCCGGAGGAAGGAAATTCTGCTTTCCTAACACCTCTAACACTTACTTTTTGTTGTAAATCATTTTGAGCTCTACAGATGAAAAGCTCTTAGTAGATGCAAAATATTGCTGCTTTTTATTTTATTTATTATTCATCATGATAGTTCATGCCCAAAGAGGAATTAATATTCTTTCTTTCTTTCTTAGCTGCTGGGTCCCATGAAAATTGCCCAGCTATGGAGCCTGGCTGCCTGCACTCGTGGAAGACATGGGAAATTCATTTAAAATTTCATCATTTCTGGCTTAAATTGTTCCCTTTTGTGACCAGCTCTGCTGGGTCTGGCTCTGCAAGACCTGGTGGGCTTTGCTTTGCCAGAATGGGCCACTTTGGTCATGCTCTTGGCACGTGGCACGAGGGAGCGTGGGAAAAGGGGGGATCCTGCGGGAGCTGGGTTGGGAAAGGAGGAGGCAACTGATGAGCTTTGCTAATTGCCAAGCCTTGCAGATGGCTGGACCAGGTCTCTCCTGACGCTGTGCCTGCTGGATTTGCTCTGGCATGAGGCAGACACAGCACCTGCTCCCCACCAGCCCCGGGGGCACAGGTAGCCAGGAAGGGGGATGTTAAAAGGACATCTGGCAAAGCGCCCGTGTGGCGCAGGAGGGGAGGGAGCCTTCAATGAAGTTTCCCAAATACACAATTAATTTTGACTTAATAAGACATTTATTGTATAATAAACAACAACTGATTCTATGAAAAAATATTTATTGAGGATTTACGGCTGAGTAATGAATTTGTAGCTCAGTTTGCCTCGACGAGATTTATTTACATAGCAGTTAAACCCCAATCAATAATATGCTTTTAATAATCACTGTATTTAAGTAGTATTTCAACAATACACTGTAATTAGGCCATGAATTCTTCTGTAATTCTTTAGATTTAGTATACTTTGAGGTTCCGAATCTCTCCTGGATCGTGATGTGAGTGCTCCATTAATGTTAATTAAGTGTGTGCCAATCAAGCAGAGCATAAACCTCGCTGTGTCTGAGTGAATAGCAATGGAGTAGTGGGAGGGAAGCAGTTCAGACTTCCCGGGATAGAGACACATGGTTTCACTTCAGCATCCTTCACTTTGGATCAGCCATCACGAGGATCAGCTCCTGGGAGAAGAAGGAGGGCAGAGACCAACGCCTGTCCCTTGTGCCACACTGTCCTCTGATCTGTGCCAAAGAGCTCCCAAACAAGGCTGTATCTGCCTTTGAGATTAAATTGCTGGTTTGTAGATACGTAGCTGTGAGTCTGTGGAGCTCCTGGAGTCCCCAGGAGCTGTGTTTGCTGGGAATATTTGCTCTGTCCCTGGGAAAACAGCTCCTGGTCTGTGTGGTACAGAGAGTGAAGGCTGGGGATGCTCATCCTGGTGCTGATGGCTTGTATTGCTGGGAATGGATCCTGTTTTTGTGAGCTGCTGGTGAAAGGTGGGTGGCCACAAGGAAGTCGGCTCTTTGCTTCTCTCTACCCATGGGAATTTTAACTTGGACTTTTGGCAGTTTAATAGTCCGCTGAAAAACGTGAGTGTGGAGTGGGTGCACTTCAGAGCATGATGCTGCAAAGTTTTACTCTACTCACAAGGCACTTGGAAGTCTTTCTAGATCAATCACACTTTAAAAGCACATTTTTCTCTGCTCTTGCCCTGTCTAATCTCTCTTTGTCTCAGCAATTGTACCTGCTGTCTCTGTCTGCAGCCGATGATATCGCTCCTGAGAAAGATACGGGTGTGTATATTTAGAAAATGTCTCCTGCATTGTTCTCCCACAAGGAACACTTGAAATGGCTTTGGGGGGAAAAAAAAGAAAAGCCCAAAATATGGCCCTTCGCTGTCTTGCTTCTTTCTGCCTTGTTAGAACAGGGCCTGAGGCAGGAGAGATGCCACAGAGCCACATGTGGAGCAGGGCTGGCAGTGCAGGAGGGGATGCACTGATGAGCGTTTACTGCACCAGTGAAAAGATTTGGTGCTAAAGACTTTTCTTTTTTATTTGGTGAATCATCCTGTGCTGTGGTTCAAGTGTGGCTGGCAGAGGGGTGAGGGAGGCAGGGAGAGAAGTGAGGGGTGGCAGCTGCAGAGGAGATGGGGGGAAAAACCTCCTTGGTGGGTTAAAACTTCCATGTGAGCTTTCCCAGGAAAGGCACCGAGTTGTGAAATTAAGCAAGACAGCAGGCAGGGAAGAAGGATGCGCCGTGTTATGGTAATCGCTCTTCTTAATTGCTTTGACTCCCATGACCACTCATTTCTTATCCTAACAAAGACATGAGAGCCATCCGCTCCGGACTGCAAAAGCAAATCCCGAGCAAATCTTGTGGTCTGCCAGGGACCCAAACTTCTTTGTGACTGCCAGCCCCAAGGTGCAGCTGTGTTGGGACATTGTGGTGGCTGCTCTGGTGGTCATGGTCCCACGGGAGGATGAGCCCAATGAGCCCAGAGGGAATTTTTGGAGCAAGGGGTCGTGCCAGGCATCAGTCCAGCATCTCCACACCTGCTCAGCTGAGGTACAGAAAACCAGGCAGAGCTGCTGCCATCAGTATTTTACCAACCCTCTTTGAGCTGAATAGAATCCTGTTGCTCAGCTGTACAATTTGCACTGATTCCTCTGTAAATTTATGGTCTAAACTCACGAGGAGCAGGCAGAAAGGTGCCTGCTGCTTTTCGCCTGGGCTTGATCCAGCACAGAATAATTGCGTTGACTGTTTCATTCCGTGCTTGGCAGTTCAGGGCTTAGAAATCCCCCACAAAAGAGCCCAGCACATAGAAACTTGACTCGGAGTCTAAAGCAAAGCTGCAACTGGCAGAGGTGCAGATCTTCAGGCTCAATCAGATGCATAAAGACAGGCAGGCCAAGCTGAGATGGGAATATGTTGCTTCAGCTGTGCTCTGAAAGCTGCTGAAATTTTCCATATCAGAGGCTTGCTTTACAAAAAGGGATGGTCTGGCCTGGGGTTTGCAGGGAGGAAAACAGCAGTGGTGACGACAGCAGCAATAAAAAGCTCTCCCTGCTTTCCACACTGCTGGGAATTGCTTTTCTGTGCTCTTCCAGTGACTTTCCAAGCCAGTTTTCTCTGTGTAGAAATCAAAAGCATCTGCCTGTTTGCCCTTGGTGTGTCCCAGGCTCCAGCAGCCCTGCACCAGTGTCACTGGTCACAGTGGATCTGTGTGCCCATCCTGGTGTCAGAGCTGGGCTGTGTCTGGGCTCAGAGAGGCTGGAGAGCAACTGTGTTGTGGAGAGGGGTTGGTTGAAGCAGTTGTGGGTATTCATTTAATTTTATTTTTTTTTTAATGTGGAATGATGTTTTTTGCATTTTAGTAGATTCCCAGACTGGTTTGGGTTGGAGGGGACCTTAAAGCTCGTCTCATTCCAGCCCTTGCCGTGGGCAGGGTCACTTTTCACTATCCCAGGTTGCTCCGAGCTCCATCTGCCCTGGCTTTGAACACTTCCAGGAGAACACTCTGGGGAATCTGTGCCAGGGCCTCCCCACCCTCACAGGGAGGAATTTTTCCTCATTCCCTTCAAAGTGCCTCTTGGTGATTAAACAAGCAGCTCAGCTACAGGGGAAAAATATTGCCCTTGCTCTGAGTTGTTCTGGAGTTCTTCAAAATGAGTCTGAGAAGGAGAGGAATGACTACTGGTGCTCTGCAGGAGATTTTTAACCAGTCTGAGATACCCAGTCTGAGTGACAGCGGTCATGTTTTTGGGAAGGAAAACTTTGCTGATTCCAGAAACATGTTTTCTGGTGGTAAGGAATAACTGGTCTGGCTTGGGGGTGCAATCAGCAGCTCAGCTGGCCCAGGGATGGCCATGAGAGGACTTTGGCCTCCCTGCTGCATTTCAATTCCCCCAGCACTGCGGCAGGGATGGACACTCGGACACCGGTTGCATTAAACATAGGGTCAGTCATTTCCCTGTCTTCATTCTTTGTCTGTAATTCTGCATCTAATGGCAGCAATTAGTCACTGTCCAAGAAGGGATGAGCAAGCTCCTGGCTCGTCCCTGCTCTCTGACGGATCTGCTCCTCCAGAGGGATGGAAAGGTCATTAGCAGAGGGTTAGTTATTGATCGGCTTAGGAGAGAGAGAGGTCCAGAGGTGAAGCTCAGCGCCAGGCTTAAACGATGGGCCAGAGAAAGGAAAGAAAAATAGGCTGGCAGCAGCCCCAGGGAGCCCCCAGCCACCGTGCCACAGATGCAAAGGACAAATTCTTATTGATTGGAGAGGTGTTTTTGGAGGTAGGTTATTTCTTTTCCCTCCCTATAGCGGGGACCAATTATGGCTGTTGACTGGCAGAGACAAATGCCACAAGTACCAAGCCTGGATTTCCTAAGGCCATCCTGCTTCTCCGTATGGTGGGGTTGTAAAATCCCAGTGTGCTAAGAAGGGCACCCTTGAACTGGCTGGGAGAGAGAACTGTGTCCCAAAACTGGGGATGGGGCTGGTTTTTGCACACACTCCTCTGTGTGCAAACACAGATGGGCAGGAACAGCTCTGCAAAATGGCACAGAAGGAAACAAGTAAGGAATTGGTGGCTCTTGTGTAGGAAATACTGAGTGCAGGGGGAGAAGTAATGGGGTGCTTTGGGCAGTGGCTGAGAGGAGGGAGGACAGAAGGATCTGGGGCAGATTCAGTGATTTGCTTGGCTCGTTTCAGGCACTGGCTATAATTAAGTTGTTCAGCAGATAAATTAAAGCCATTGCCAAGCTCTAAGAGGGAAGGACCTTTATGGTGGATGAGGGCCAGGCTCTCCTTAGGGCGGGCAGCTGGGGGGAGTCTGGTTCTTCCTGACCATCAGTCACACCTCAGGGCCTGTTGAACACCCTCTGACCTCCTCTTCTATCACAGCTGTGTCAAAAAGAGGGATGAGGTTATTGACCGTGTCAACAGGGCTGATAAATCACAGCCTCCAAGCCTGGCAGTGCAAGATATCCTCGGTCAGCTTGGCTTGGGCTTCATCCTCTGCCCAGCTGGGAGTGTCCCTCCATGCATGTGGGGATGGTGTTCCTAAAGAGACATCAGTAGTGATGCTTCCTGCTGCCAGAGCTCTTCCTTAGGGTCTCAGAAGTGTGGCCTCTAATGCCTAACTCATCTTTTCCTCTTGCCTGACTAGCCAAGTTTCCCATAGTTGGCCTATACCCTGAGTTGCCTCACTGCTGGAGGCTCCTTTCTCTGGAAAAGAGGTGTGAAACCATTTCTGCTCCTCCAGGCCAAGGGCTTCACATCAAGAGAGGGGTGCAATGAAAAGCTGATAAGCCCACCCAGCCCTTGCAGGCAGCACTGCCAAGAACATCTTGATGCTCCCACAGGCTGACAGCCAGGCTCAGCCCAGGTGGAAGCAGGGATGGATTCACATGCGGGTGGGAAGAACGGAGAGCAGCAAGGTGGGATACCTGCACCCTTCCCATGCTCGTCCTGCCTCCACCTTGCCAGTGATGGAGTATAACCCTCTCCTCTGTAGTGATTATCCTGTTCTTGGAGGCTTCTTTGACCTTCAGCAGCAGATGGATAATGCTGCGGGCAGGCAGGAGGAAGGCTCAGGAGCGTTGCCTTCAATACGGCTTCACCCTCCTGATTTATACAGGGGAGCGAGTGGTGCTGATGCTCGCTGCTGCTCATAGATTATCTTCATTCCAGCAGCACTCAGGCAGACAGCAGAGGTAACGGAGAGCCATCCGCCACCCTATCCGTCACCTTCCCTCCGGCACTGGCGGTGGCTGCCGCAGAGCCGTCGCTTCCAGGGGAAACCTTCCCTCTCCATCAAACACTGCAACAAAAAGTCATATTCTGCAAACAGGTCCATGTATCTCTGGGGAGCTTGTCATGGCTGTGTCGCTCCCAAGCCTCTCCGGAGGACAGAGAAGCAGGGATGGAATAATGCTGGAGGGGAGCTGATGGGCTCAGGGGAGCAGGAGGGTTGAGGTCTCTGTTCAGCCCAGGGTGGTGCTGGGATTCATGGCTGTGTTTCAAGGTCTGGGCATCTTAGTTTAAGCAGTGGAAGGTAAATCGAAGGTGCTGGGGACCCACTGTGATTTCTTGCATTGCTTTTATTTTATTTTCCCTCTCCTCACCTCTCAGGTCTCCATTTCCAGAACTGGGATTAATCTTAATCTTACTTACCCTCCTCCTAGGGGAGCGGGGAGGCTTGTTCTGTTCATGTCCAGAAAATGCTCTGAAATCCTCTGATGAAAGGGGCTGACAGAGCACTGAGGACTTCCAGGATTCATGGTTTTAGCTTAACAGAGACGTGGAAAGCACACGGGGCTGAGATGGTTCTGCCAGTGTGATGGGGCTCGGTGTGCTGGAGGGAGCTGGCAGTGGGATCCCTGGGAGATACCCCCTACAAAGGACATTGAGAATCACAATTTTTGAGCTGAAAGTAGAAAGTCTTGGCAGCTGCACCAGCCAGGAGCATCTTGGGAGGAGGGGTGGGAAGCCTAAAGGCAAGTTATACCTTTCTTCTCTCACTGCCTCTGAGAACACATGAATTATCCAGCCTTCCTTTGCTGCCTGGAGACCAGGATCAAACCCAGGTATGCAGAGTGCTGGTGTTTGTGCTGAGGCTGGGCAGACAGGGGTGCAGCAGGCAGGGTGTTGGGCCTGCAGTGCTCCCTCTTGGCAAGTATCGTGTGCTTTGGCTCTGAATTGAATTTTAATTCCCCCTTTTCTTATTTTTTTAAAATATTGTAAAATAGTCAGGCTTTAGATCTCTGTGGTTCTCTTTTTTTTATTATCAGCTGTATGTAAAATGTGCCCAGTAGCCCAATCATAATGAGTGTACTCAGCTTGGAGCCAGAGGAGTGTTATGTGCAGGGAGTGCAAAGCCCAGCTCTGCAGGTTCCCAGTGCTGCACCTCCTCCTTGGGTAGCTCCAGACAAAGTCCTGCCACTGAAACCTCCTCAGGCTTCAGGACAGGTGGGAGACTGCACATCTCAATCGTCCTTTTGCTCAGGAGAACCCTGTTTCTAACACCAATTTGATCAGCATCCCTTGGCTGAGCAACCTGGGCTTGGTGCATTCAAAATTGCCCTGCGGCATAAGATGAACAAAATCTGAATGCCTGGTGAGCAGCAGTCCATCGTGCAGGAGGATATATTGCTCCAAATGGAAATAATTTCTATTGCTGGGGAAGAGAGTGGCCTGTTCTGAGCTATTGCACTGGGCTGCTCAGTAATTTGTGCAGTGCAGATGGGAGTGCAAAGCCTTTACTGCTGGAGAAAGCTCGAGTCAAATTGTTAAGGAAGAAATATAATCAGAAAGAGCCAGGAAACATAAAGATCAAAGTTGAGAATAATTTACATTTCATCAAGAACTTGTGGGAAAAGGACAAGGAAAAAAAGCAAGCCCCGTCGGTTATGTGAGGTTTTCAGCAGAAGGAGTAGGATTCAGGAGCAAAACACAGAGAAACTGACTTTTCCCTGTATTTTCAAAGTGAGAATTGACTGCCGAGCCACAAGTGTTGCTTGAAGTGACATTTGTGGGCGCGCTGTGAAAATCCTCAGACAGCACAAAGCCTTGTTCAGCAGCAGCCATGTGTCACTTTGAACCCTGTGAAGCTCTCGCAGGCGCTCTGACAGTGGGGACATGGGATCCAGGAGCTTGGAGTAGATGTCATTGGGGTTATCCATAAAGTTTGTGGTTTTCTCCCAGCCTTTTGCCTCCATTTTTTGGGGAGGACCATCATGCAGAGGGAGAAGTGGACACATTGGTGGGATGCAATTTGTCCTCTTGCCCAGCTCCTTGGAATGTTCATGTATTATTCCTCTATCTGTAGCATTTTAATGCCTTTATAAAACGTTTCCTAACGACAGAAAGATAATTTGGCTAATGCAGCTCTGCACAATTAGGTTCCTCAGTTAACATCATGTTCCTGCATCAGATGCCCTTTCCCTTGTAGCCTATTTTTCATACCCTGGGTAAATATGTTTAATAATCAATTGGCATGTTATTAACGCACAATAACGATCTCACTAAATCGAAGCTCAGGCTTTATTTGAGACACTTACAGTAAATATTGACTGTTCTGCAGAATTATGGCAGAGCCCTGAGCAGTCTGTTCCAATGGGAACTGGATCCATTTTTTAATACCAGTTATTGATTTTCAGCAAGCAAAGTGCCTTGAGATGTCTGTGGTTTTCCTCCTCCTCTCTGTGAGCTGTTGGGATGGACACACACCAGGGTGATGATTTCTCTTTGCTCCGTCAGTAGTGCCATGGCTGGAGATGGGCAGAGCTGGTGGGCATTTCTCCCTCTCCCTTTGGAGGTTTTCCCAAGGCCAAGGTCACTCCCATCCAGCAGTGCTGGCTGGGGACAGGTCCCTGCCACCTGCCACGGTGACAACTGCTTGCTGTGAATGTTCTGGTTTAATCTTCTGCCCTTAATTGCTGCTAAGGGAAAAAAAATAGGCTTGTTTGGACATTTGATGAAGCTTCCTGCCAGCTCCCATTTTCCTGCTGTCCTGTGACCTGTCCACTCAAAGGCTGATGAGAATTGACGCTCGCTTCTCCCAGGGCATCCCTGGGTGATGTGCCCCTGGCACCTCTACACGGATAAGCCAGCTGATGTGCAGGTGACATGTTTACAGCCCTGCTAAGATCCACTCTCTCATCCTCTGTGCTCCTTGTGTCTCACCATTGAATCCTTTTAATCAGGGCCACCCTTTAGGAGGACTTTAATCTGTGCGAATTCCCATCCCCAGGACTGAGGTTAGTCATCCTGCTCGTGCTGGTATTTGATGATGATTCCACCAGCCCCATGTGTTAGGCTGCTTTTCCCAGAGGAATGGGGCTGGCTTTCCCCCAGTGCTTACAGAAGCCACGGGAATAGCAGATATTTCCATCAGATATCTCCATTTTTCACTCATGTGGGAGAGGAGGGAGATGGAAATGAGTCACATCCCATGCAAGGTCTGTTAGTGAATGCCTCGGAGGGAGCAGGTAGGGTGGGTTCTCCCTGCTATTACCTTGTTGGAGCTCTGTTTTCTTCCATGGATGAAGGTTTGAAGGGCAGGGTGACTCTCAGGACTGAGAGTTACTGTGTGATGTACAACACATGGAATTCCTCAGGAATGACTTTGCAGATCATTCTCCTGGTGGGCACATTCATTTGTTGGAGGTAGGGAGAGACAGGGAGCACATCTGTGCAAGGTGTGTGTGCAGGATGCAGGGACAGCTGTGCCCACTCTGAAGCCAGAGGAGCTTCCAGATGTGCACAGGCTCTTGTAAATGACTGTGATGCCTTGTTAAGGCAGGAGCTGCTTCCCGAGCCAGGGGCTGGGGAAAGGGCTGTGCCGTGGCCATAGCTCATGGAGATTTGAAGTCCATTGGCGTGGCTGACTGTCTGTGTATATTTATGTAGAAGACTTTGCGTCCCTGGAAGGTGCTGCTGCTTGTTATTTTGACTGATTACAGGAGAGTGACTGTACTACAATAGCAGGAGCCACTCATTAGCTTTGGCGTAGCACAGAGAAATCGGCAACTTGTTCCAGCCACATCTGCCCCTGGAGGTGAATATTAAACAGGAATTGATCCCGGGTAATGAGAACACAGCCCGGGCTGCTGTGATTAGCACTGGTTGAATTTTAAATAGTTAATTATTTCAACAGGCATAAGGAGCTGTTTGGGGGGTGGGAGAGTGTGTTGTGTTTGTGTTTGGGGTGGTGGCTGTGTGTGAAGGGGTGAGTGTTGGCATGTTGGCAGTCAGTGTTTTGGGGATGTAGGTGGCTCAGATTTGGAAGGTTTGTGTGCGTATGGTGTGAGTATGAGCAGGGTACACCTGGAATGCAGCCTAGGGAAGGCTGGGGGAGCTTTTATCCAGGTAAGAAGGTGGATGGGTGGCCCCATGACTTCTGGAAGTGCATGTCTTGGAGCAAACAAGTTTTGGGCAGAGTTCAAAGAGCTGTGGAGATGAGGGTGTGTATGTGCTTCCCTAGCTGAGTGTGCAGGCTCCATTCCCTGTCTCTCCAGCCTCAGGACAGGAAAAACCTGGGGGAGCAGGTCTGGAAATTTGCGATGGGAATGCATTGAATCCCGTTTTTCTTGCATTCCCTCATCTCTGCTCCCTTATTCTGGAGTGCTGCAGAAACAAAGGGAAGGCGAGAGAAGTTGGCAGGTGCCAGGGGAAGGCGTGCTGTCTGCCTGGAGACAGGGGAATTATCCAGCTTCAATAAATACCTTTCAAAAAGAGAGGAAAGAAAGAGAATTTCGCCCTTCTCCTCACCCCACGCCTCCCAAAATACCAAATCACCATGATTAAAAATTGACTCAAATGGACAAGCAGGCCCGGTAATTGATTGTGGCCTTTCATTCTTGCAGCCACACTTAATTAACCTTTAGACTCAAATACCAAGCACTGGTTAGACAGAAAGGTGCAGGCAGGAAGGAAGACGACAGTGCCTGTTGGGAGGATCCCAGGCTCTGAGAAGTCCTTTGGGGTGAAGATGTCTGGATGATGCTCTGAGGAAGAGCAGGCTGTGCAATAACACAAGGCTTGGATTTGGAGGTTTAGTTCCCTTTACCAGACTGTAGAAGGAAGAATAACCCCTTCCCAGATTATTTTCCTCCAGTGTATTCCATCTCAGCTCCCTTTCCTGTGCTGTTGCTGGTATTTATTGCTTAGAACCATTGACAGGAGCTGACACCAAGTTGTGCTCAGCTGTAGGAAAACACCAGGCTGAAAACTGCACAGATGGGTTTGTCTTTGTGTCTTGAGTGTTACCTTGTAGTGGTGAGGGGAAAAAATGCAAAATGTGTGTCAAGGAGTGCTGTAAATGGGCTCTCAAGTAGTAAAAACTCTTAAACTCTTAGTTGAAGGATACTTTTTTTCCCCCAGTGAATTTCTTGTTAAATCAATCTCCAGAACTAAAAAAAAAGCGTGGCAAGCAGGGATTCCTGTGGCCTTTCCTTTATGGAAGGGTTCAAAGTCCATTGTTTTGTATGAGGATCTGAGACAGTCGAGGATAAATATCCTGTCCCATGGACTGTGTGGGGCTTGGTCCTCCCACAGTATTATCTCCTTGTTGGACCTCCCCAGGCTATTTCCTGAGGATCCCTGAGGTGGAAGTCCATGTTTGGGTGCAAAATGGGTATTTTTGTCCATTTCAAGAGCTGCCTGTCTCCCACACATCCTCGTTTCCTTTCAACCATGGACCCTGTGGTTTTATGCTCAGGAGCATTAACACAGAGCTCCTCTAGCCTCCTTACAGCACGAGTTGTCTCTGCTCTGTGCAGTGCAAACGTGGTTTGACCTGGAAAGCCGCTGCCAGCAGCAGATGGAGCAGACCTGCAGGCCCAGCTGCTCCGTGCCCTGCCAGGTGCTGGGGATGCTTTGGTTTTTAAATGCTTTTGTTGAAAGACACTTCGAGTCTGCTCTCAAATTGGGGATGTATCAGAGGAAACTTGGGGTGAGGCATCAAAATGTGTACTCTAAATGAGGTGAGTCATTTCAGAGGAGATGAGGATGAACGAAGAGGAGGCTCTGAGTGGTGGATGTGACAAAGGTGTTGTGGCTTTGATGGTGTAGTAACAGTTCTGGTTTTTACATCAAGCCCTGGTTTAGCATAAAAACAGGAGGGCTGCTTTGGAGAGCACAGCTGAAAGCCAGAAGCGTGAATACAAAATACACAGCATGATAAACAGGGAGGGCTCCTACAGGAAAAATAGCAGCTTGTGAATGTCCATGGGAAATCGTTTGCTTCCAGATATGTAAATGTCTGAGCTTGTCCAGGAAGCTTGGTCCCAAATTTTTGGATAGGGCAGCAATGGCTGAGCTTGGCTTGTACTCTGAGCTCTGTGGCAGGTCTTGGGCTGGGTCCCACCCACAGCTCTTTCTGTATTCATCTCCCTTCGACCAGGGGCCTCAGGAGGCTTGGAGACAAATTGCATTTGTGCCTATCAGATGGAGACTTTGGGGGTTTGAGCAGGAATTCTCTGCCTTTTGTCTTTTATCATTAGGAGTCAGGGATGGAGGTGACAACAGAGTCATGTATGAATGCAGAGTAAACAAAGCTACGTGTGGGTGTGATGACATGTTTCTTTTGTCCTTAATGTATTCATCCTCTGAGTGCTCCAGGGTTATGCATTTAATTTGCTGTGCAATTGGCAGCTTTAGGAGTACTTAAGCATCCAGCTAACCTTGCCCAAAAATAACTGCAAAGCAGCTGGGGTTGGGTTTTTATGTTCAGGAGGAGGTGGGCCAAGGAGACAAATGTGTTCTGCAAGGCACGAATGTCGCCCAATTCTGACAGGCCCACCATGGTTTTCTGGTTATTTGGGTGTTTTCTTCATCCCTTCCCTAGTTCGAAGCAGCTCTGGCCACAAGCAGCTCTGAGGGAGGAAGTGTAGGCTGGTGGTTACAGCACCAGCTCAGGATTTAGGTGATTTAGGCTGAACCTCTCATTTTGCTACTGTCTTTCTGTGTCATCTAAGTCTCTCTGCAGTTGTAATATCACAATTTCTGCACAGGGGTGTTGCAAGAGTAAATATATTAAAGATTGGGAGGCATTAAGGTGCTGTGGGAAGGCTTCTGCAGAGAAAGGGAGCATGCACCTGCAAATCTCAGTGGCTCAGAGGGTCGACAAAAGCAGTCTCAAATATATTATTTTTAATATCTCATTATTTCTGAGTCTACTGGAAAATTTTGAACTGTCCTTGGCAGGAAGGAGACCTTCCTTGCCAGGTCATAGAATCACAGAATTTAGGTTGGAAAAGACCTCCAAGATCATCGAGTCCAACCTGTGACTGATCCCTACCTTGTCAACTAGACCCGGGCACTGAGTGCCACGTCCAGTAATTTCTTGAACACCTCCAGGGATGGTGACTCCACCACCTCTTTGGGCAGCCCATTCCAATACCTGACAATCCTTTCAGTGAAGAAATTCTTCCAGATGTCCAACCTGAGGTCCAGAGCAGTGGCTTTGATTTTCCTCCCTTTGTGCTGTTGGGTCCTGGCGCTGTCTTTCATAAAAACAGGCCCAAGGTGGGCCCTCTTGACAGTGCAGGCTCTCTGTGGCACTCTTGACTGTGAAATTGAGGATTTTGAGCTAGTCTGGGTGCTTGGCACTCCTCAAGGTTGGGCTCAAGGTGCTGGCACCCAACATCATCACCAGGTTGGTTCAGCTCAGCGATGGCATGGGTTGTGCTGTGGAAGGGACCCAGCAGCAAGCCAGGCTTTGGTGCTCACTGTCAGAGCTGCTCCTGCTCTGTGCTGCACAACAGCACCACTCAGGAGCAATTTCTGAACCCTCACGCATGTGTTTGGCAGCTGATAACTGGGCTGAACTTTTTGTTTCAGATCCTACAGAAGTTTGGAGCTGAAAAACCTTGTGAGCCCAGGGCCTGAACCCCTAGGAAGATTAAAATTCCCTACCCCTACTTCGAAAGGCGCTGAGAGTCTGTCTGGCAAGACAGGTTCATTAACAAATTAATAGAATAATCAGCGGGGCTTTGTGTGCGTTTTGCAGATAAAAAACTGGTAACAGCGTTCTTTGGCTCTTTAATGGCTGATAAGAGCCAACTATCTGCTCCATGGCGGGGCTAATCACAGAGATAACAGAGGTTAAATCAACTGCGGGGTGCTGGCGAGGGGACGCGCAGAGGCGGGGATGGATGGAGGTGGGAGCTCAGGGGTTTTAAACATGATGAAAGGGAATAGCAGCAAAGTGAGGGAAGGGAGAAAACCAGCAGAAAAAAAACAGCAGAAAACCAGAGAAAACTCTGTGGATATTTTTAGGAGCACTGTGCAAAGACCATGAGGGCTGAGCCGCTGGGAGGCTGATGCAGTGGGGAAGTGGCTGGGTGGGGTACAGGGAGCTCTGTCTGCTCTCGGGTCTTTCCATGGGGGTTTGGACAAGGAATAGGTTGCCCAGAGAAGTTGTGGCTGTCCTGTCCCTGGAATTGTCCAAGGCCAGGTGGGGCAGGGCTTGGAGCAACTGCTCTAATGGAAGGTGTCCCTGCCCATGGCAGGGGGTTGAATGAGGTGATATTAATGTTCCCTCCAACCCAAACCATTCTATGACCCCACAATCCTATGAGACTGGTTGCCAGAACCTTTTCTCTAAGATAAGAAGCTGAGGACAGTGGGGGATGTGGTTTTTAGGAGTCCTGTAGGAAAGAGGTGGAATGCGCTGCATGCAGCTTCCCAGGCTGGTGCAGAAAAGCCAAGGTACTTCATGGCCAAGGGTCCCACAACCAAAAGTCCATGCAGAGCCACGTGTGAGCCTCTCTAGGAGAATTTCAAGCTCCATCTTAACACCAAACCACTCCCAGTCATTCTTAGCAGCTCTCCTGCCTGGCATCCCAGCCCAGCATCCTCCTCCTGGGAGCCAAACACAGCAGGAATGAGTGGCAGATGGAGGAGACTGGGTTGGATAGCGCTTCCAATGCCTTTCAAATCCAGGAGTCTCCTGGTTTTTCTGAACAAAGCCCACAGCCTATCTGCTCTCTGCAGGCCTTCTGCACCTGCGAGTTGCAATGAGTGGGAGCAGCCCTTGGGTTTGCAGGCGGCAGAGCTGCGAACACGCGATGGCTTTCGCAGAAGCGTCACTTTACCTTCATAAATTACAGACATGTGAACTGAAATATTGATGGGGATACGAGAGGGACCCTTGGGCTTGCCTCAGGAATGCAGCAGCTGAGAGCAATCAGGATTCAGGGCATGTTTTGCTTTCTGCAGCCTCCTCTGTGGAGGTTTTGAGGTGCACCTGGCTTCCAGGGACCTCTGCTCGTGTGTCCTCATGTCACTTCCTCAAGAGCAGGCTATGGAAAGTGGCTGTCGGGCCTGCCAAGGGAAGTGCTTGGCTCTGTCTTTCCCTGAAGGGCTATTAATTTATACAATATTTGCTTTGTTAAAGGAAGGACGTTGTCAGGCGGCTTTCAAGTGATGTGTGAAAGTGACTCTAATAAGATGTTCTGGGGAAGCCTGCAGGCAGCCCCGCCTCTCTGCCAAACTTCTCCAGGCCTTCTTTGAAAGGAGCAGCAGCAACCTTGATCTTCCTCTCCTCCTCCTCCTCCTCCTCCTCCCCCACTAGCAGAGGCAGTTGCCGCAGACTCCTCCGGTGCGGGGAGAGGGGGTGGAGGCGCCGGGCTGAGTGGGAGGGCCGGGGACTGCCAGGGAAGAGAAGTGAGGAGGAGATGGCACAGAGGGGTGGGAGTTTTCTTTGGAGAAGCAGCTGCAGCTCTGGGCTGGTGCTTGGCTAATCAGCGCAGTGTGGAAGAGACTGTAAATGAGATCTGGATCTTCCTCTCCAAAGCCTTGCGGGCATCCTTCAAAAGGGATGTGCTCTCAGCACCCTTTGGATGGAAAAGGAACCCCAGTACGCCATCACCACCAGCTTGTCCTACTCAGGCTCTGGCAATTATTGAGGGATTTAAGTCTCCCTAGGGTCTGTGGTGCAGTGTGCAATTTAACAGAGGTAACTACTGCTGTACCCCACCTTTCTCCATGGGACAGCACTCCGTGCGTAGCTCTCCCCTTCCGTATCCACAGTACTGCCTGCCACATGTTCTCCATCTTCTCCAACACCAGGATGAAGTGTTGGGATTATATAAGGTGCTTCTTGCTGGGCCATCCCCTTTTGTTATAGGAGAAAGCCAAAAGAAAAAGAGCCCCCAAATGAAAAGCAGATTCTGGGCAATGAAGTGTCAGGACCAGTGTGGGGAACCCTGGGGTGTAAATCTGGTGTATAAAGTGTCCTGGGTAAATTATGTTTTCAGGGATTTTTTATTGTTTTTGCAAATTTTGAAGGAATTAGGTATTGATTAACCCATTCATGCTGTGCACTGCTATCCCACCTGTCATCCCAGAAGCTCTAATCCCATTACAGGTGTTAATGAAGCGTGATCACAGGGGGATTTGTGTGGTAAAGGGGTAAACTGAGGCACAGGTCCAAGCTCAGCTGAGCCAGGCTCACAGAGCTCTTTCTATTCTTTCTATTCTTTCTCCTCTTTCTCCTCTTTCTCCTCCTCCAGGCCTGGAGCAGAGCAGGGCTGTTGATAAAATATCCAAACCTTTAGAACATACGGAGAGAACAGAAATGGGAGGTAAAAGGTGATCCCTTGCCTCACCTCCCTCCATGCCCAGAGGGATCTCTGCATCCCTGGGGGTGTGAATTTATGGAAATGACTTTTAGGTAGTTGTGGCAAACGGAAGGAGAAAAAAAAAAAAAGAAAGAAATAACTACAACTAAAACAACTAAAACAACTAAAAGGCACAAGAAGGTGAGAGAGGAACCAGTTCCTGCATGGGGCAGTGGTGTGAAGGTGCTGTCTGGGAGCCCAGAGTAATCTCTTAATTCGGGGTAAGGAGCCTTGACACAAACCCTGGCAGAGACAAAATGCCTTTTTCCCCTTTTCTTTTTTTTTTTTTTTTAATTTATAAGGATTCTGGAGCTGTTGGAAGGCTTAATTAATTAGTTAAGATGTTTTCCACTGTTATTGTGCCTCCCCTCAAAGGCTTCTGACAGTAAATTCTCATCAAGTGGAAGATCTAATAAGTGCCAATTATTGAAGTTTGCTAATTGCCAGCTAATAATAATGCTGATTAATAATGCTTTTAACACCACTGTTAATTTCAAATGTGGGTACATGTGCTGCAGCACCATTGATTCAAATTGTCATTTCTTCTGCTTTGTGGCTAATTGGGATAAAAATCAGGTCGGTGGCATTTTTTTGTCCAAAGAACACATTGTTCTAACCCTGGAAAAACCAGCAAAGTTTTTAAGGGAGATATTTAAAAATAAAGGAATAAGCTCGGGAGGATAATGCATCGCAGAGAAGCGGTTCGTTCATTTCCTTGACAAGTGTAATTTAATTTTAATTATTTATGATTTTTCATAGCCCGCTAGAAAACGTTCTGTAGGATATTTTGTAAAACTAATGAAGTCTTAGTAATAGGAGACCTAACTCGAGCCCTGCGCGGAGCCGCGGGAAGATGCAGCTTGTCTCCCTCCTTCTGATTAATCCGTATCATAGCAGGGATGTTTTGCATGATTATCCTCTAGGAATCCCACCCAGGCAGGGATGCTGCTGCTCCAGTTGCGTGGAAAGTTCCTACCAAAGCTTTATTTTGGTTTTGCTGGAAAACTTTTTTCTTTTCTAGCTGTAGTGATGGGACACTCCAATGAGAGGGGAGTCTTGCCCTCATCAGAGCATCCCACATCATGCCATGGGATTTGTGATCCCACTGAATTGATTATAAAGTGGGGTTCCTCTCTTAATTATTCCTATTTTGATTTCTGTCCCTAAACGCCCCAGGGGGTGAGGAGTCATGGAGCAAGGAAGGGAAGTTTCTTGGTTTGAAATTCCCCAGAGGAGAGCAATGTGTGTTCCTGCTGTGTCAATGCTCAGGGTTTGGGATGGACAGGGATTCTGGAATTCCCAGCCCCTATGGATAGATCAGGGTTTGGGATGGACAGGGGTGCAGGAATTCCCAGCCCCTGTGGATGGATCTGCCGGGCAAGTCTGTCCACAACAGCATGGGGCCTTGAGCGGAAACCTAAATTTAAATGTTAAAAAGCTTTTGTTCATTACTGGTGGCATTTCCTCCCCCTCCCCATTTGTCACTTGGAGCGGAGCTGTGACTCTTTTAATATCAAACAAATAATAAGCTCCCTCTAAAGTGATTTTTCTGACAAGGAGCTCAATATATTAAACTTTATCTATATTTTAATAGCCAATTTCACACCAAACTGCCTTCTTAATAATGTATTTACCACCTGGGGATATTATTCCAACCCATCTGGAAAGAATTGGAAATTAACTGTCCCTAAACTGAGTCTGTGTGTGCTTTAGATGCAGTGGAGATAACAGCGGTGTCATTCCTAGGGGAAGTGGGGGAGGAAGCTCATCATGCACCGAGCAAAATGTCAGCATCAAAGGCAATAGCTGGAAGGGAAAAGAGTGCTCTCCTTCCTGCACCTGAGAGCCCAGCCCCAGCACACCTCTGAAATATTCAGCCTCTCCCAGAACAGCTGAGAGCACCTCAAGAGCCTCTTCTGGGTTGTAGGAGAGGAAGAGTTTGGTTTCCAAGGATGCAGCATGGATGCAGGGCTCCAGGGAATCGCAGCATCGTGCCCAAGCTGCCACTGGTCACCTGCCACTGTGGTGTCAGTGGGCACCCAAAGGAAGAGGAAAGGTTATGTTTTCTAAGCTGGTGTTTCTAATGGCAATTTTTCTGGTCAGGCAGTGTGTTTAACTTGCTCCATTTTGGCGTGGTTCTCCCTGGATCGCTCTGATCCCCTCTGAATCAACACTGAAGCCTGGGCAGATTGCAGCCTCCTCCTCCCCATGTGTAGGTGTGTGTTTGGAAAATATCCCTTTGTTTAGTCTAAGATGCATTTATAATTACTGTTACTATTCGCTTCCTTCCCACTGTTTCGAGGGGTTGGACAATTCAGCTTCCCTGGCACTGGGTTCTGTGTGAAAAAAACACCAATTTTGTGTAGTAGTTTTGGGTTGTTAATTTGAGGTTTTGTTAATTTTGAGATTTCTTGGTTATGGGATTATCCAAACCCCAGCAACCTGACCTTGAACAGGGATGGGGCAGGCACAGCTTCTCTGGACACGCCATGTCAGGGCCTCACCACCCTCACAGGGAAGAATTCCTTCCCAATATCCCAATACAAACCTGCTCTCTGTCAGTTTGATCTATTCCCCTTGTCCTGGTACTACACTTCTTGGCAGAGACCCTCTTCAGCTTCCTCGGATACTCCCTCCAGACACAGGAAGGAATTTTGACTGTATTTCTTATCAGATTAGGGCCAATCAAGGTCCGTCTAGGTGATTTTACCCTTTCCTGGCTGTACAGAGCATCCCTTGCAGTGAGGGGACATCAGGGACGGCATTGCTGGGACATCCCTCAAGCCAGAACTGAGCTTTCCTTTCTACCCTCAGCAAAAATTCCTTCCTGAGCTTCCTGGGTGTATTTGTTGGGAAAGACAGCTGCGAGGTCAGGGCTGTTGTTTTTTATACCACACCTGGTGTTACATCACTTGGTGATGGCTGATAAAAGGCTCACAGAGCACAGATGTTGCTTCCAGCATCTCCACGGATGCATAGACCCCCCACACACCGCTCTCCTCAGCAGAAAAATCCTGAAGAATTCCATTGTTTTAAAGTTTTTCTTGAATGTGACTGTGTTAGGAGGGTTTCTTTTATTATTCATAAATTTCTAGGAGACATCACCCTCACCAAAGCAGATTAATTCTTGCAGTGTTTCCTTTTCTTTTTAAAATAATTAAGGGCAGCTGCTACTTAAAGTCAGCAAAAACATCCCAGTTTTAGATAAAAGTGCCTCGTGTTTGTTGTTGTAATGAAGTAGTTTGACACGGAGATGAAAGTCTCTGCTGTTTGTGTTGTAAAAACTGGTTTTGACGCCATTTTTTAACAATGTCAAACTGTTTCCTTACATTTTGAACAAGACATGCTTTGATCTAGGAAAAAAAACCCCACAACCCCAAGATGTTTCAATCAGAATGGAAAAGCAGCAGCCCTTAATGATTTTAAAATAGGATCAAATGTTTCAATCATTATGTTATGTCACATAATGACACCCTCGTAGCTGTGCTGTGTGATGCTCAGTGTTGCATTTAGCATCGGGAAATGTTGTAGAAATAATTCAAAATAATCTAAAATGCTGAAACGAAATAGTGAAATTGCAAAGTGGCTCCTTAAAGCGTCAAAGGAAAATTCTGGTTTCTGGCAGTTTTGGAGTTGCTGAGCTCATCGGAAGAAAGTGTGCGGCCGCTTTTGGGTTTTTTCATTCCAAATCCAAGCGAAAACAAAGCGTGGAGGAGTTGAAAGCACCTTGTGAAATGGAAATTCTGCAAATCGACCCATTTGAGCTGTGATTCTCTATCTGTGGCAAGAGGGGAAGAACTGGGAGGGAGGAGGAGTAGGAGTGGGGCTCTCAGTCTATAGCAGTGCCCAGCCCTGTGGATCAGGGCTGAATTGGTTTGGGAAGGGGCTGGGAAGCAGAGAGGTGTTTGTGCATCCCTGTGCTAAACCAGCTGGCTTTGGGCTCCTTCACTTTTTGCCACTTTTGAATTTCCCAGCGAAGGCGCCAGAAGTCAGGGATGGGATGGAGACAACAGCGTGCAGGTTCCCTTTCTGCGTGGTCCAAAGGGCTCGATCCTGTGGCACCTGGATGTTTGGATGTTGGGAGCAGGGGGGTGACAGCCACCTCTGCGGTCCCCAAACCATGCGCTGAGTGCGTGACAGCCGGGTCAAGGAGGAGAGGGGCACAAAGGCTGCTGAGATCCTGTCAGGGTAAGAGATGAGTGCTGACAGTTACCTGGGGACCCCAAGATACCAGAATCCCTAACTTAATCAGACAGATAACGGGAGCAGCTAGAGATGAAGCAGCAGCAGGAACCGCGGAACAATAGGAACCAGCCTCCCCGGGCCCTCGTGCTGCGACTGAGATAATAAACTATATAAAAATCTGTCACTATGCGATAAGTGATGAATTAGAATCAATTATATGTTTAAAATAATAGACCTCCCCACGGTGTTACTCTCCAGAATGGTGATGGCTCCTGCCTGGGCTTGGCAGGGCTGGTGGCACTTGCTGGCATTGTCACCACCGGGCTTGGGACACCTCGTGCAGGCGGCTTTGCAGAGCCAGCGAGCTCGGCGTGGTGGCAGCCAAAATCAGAAGTGACAGCTGAGATTTTGGCGTTTAATTTTGCATCTCCTCCTGGTCTCAGCAGAGCCACGTGTGGTGTGCGGATGCAGCCAGTGGATGCCATGCCTGGTGCAGAGATCTCCAGCGTGCTGCTCATTGTTTGGGGTTTTTAGAGTTTTACCGTTTTCCCTGCGTTAAAGGCTGCTCCACGTGAGTGGCCTCGCTGCTGCTCCCTGCCTGGAGCTGCGATTTCCGAGCAGCTGAGTGCTGTTGTGCTACATAACACCACTTGAGTGCGGTTTTCCTCTCCCTCAAATGCCAGGAGGAGAGACAAAGGTGTGAAAATGCGAGATTAACCCTGTGAATCAGCCATCAGGTGATGAGTGCATTTGTGAGACAGGAGGCAGAGGATCCCAGCTGGATTGCCCTGTTAATGCATGGTGAATGTGAAGGTTGGCAAATATTCCCAAACAAGCTCTTGTGGGATGGTGGGATGGCTGTGTCTGTCCAGCTCAGTACTAAATTTGGGTTGAAAGCAGAGCCATTGTCCAGAGAAGCTGTGGCTGCCCCATGTCTGGAAGTGTTCCAGGCCAGGTTGGATGGGGTTTGGAATAATCTGGGATAGTGGAAAGTGTCCCTGCCTGTGGCAGGGGGTGGGATGAGCTTTAAGGTCACTCCACCCAAACCATTCTGGAATTCTGTGATGTTTGGTTGTCTGACCATGCTGCTTCCAAAGGGGCTCAGGAGGAGGACTGGGACTGGGGGGAACATCCCACCTGGAAGTGGTGGGTGTGTCTGTGAGCTGCTCTGGTTGGGAGGTGGACTAGATGACCTTGAAATATCCCTTCTAACTTAAAGTCAGACTTGATGATCTTGGATGTCTTTTCCAACCTTAATGATTCTGTGGCTCTGAACCATAATTCTGTGGTCATTTTGGTGAGGATCAGAGCAGTCCTCACTTTTCCTGCAGGAATGGCAGTGCTGTGATGTGTCACAGATATGCTGCAAAGGGTGTTAAAGACACTGGGCTCAGTCTGGTCCTTCCTTCTTCAGCACATTTCCAAACCCAGTCTTTCCAAACAAACCCAGAACCCTGCTCAGGTGTTCTCAGGGGTTTGCAAAGTTCTATATTGCTCTAATTAATTTGAGCTTTTCCCCACTGAGGTAAAGGCTTTTTGCTGCCCTTCACATCCCATTCCTTCTGCAGGCTGGGGAGTTTCCCAGCTCCCTGTGCTGACAGGAGTGAAAATATTCTTTGTCCATCAGAAGCTGGATTGGAAACCTGTGCCTGGGCTGGTTTGCTTTATTATTTTGTTAAATAGCACAACTTGCAGCCATAAAGCCCTGGAAGGCTGTGCTAAGCAGGGGCGCTGGGACCAGTGCTAATGGATTGAAGCGAGCGGCTCACCAGCCACAGGGGTGCCCTGGGATTTCCCTTTTGAATCTTATTTACATTCGGACTAACTATAGCTCCCAAGCTTGGCTATAAATAATTTCTGGGAAAGAGTTGTCTAATTAAACGTACAGCAGCAAAGAAAGTACTTTTAACCACAACACTGGTGTCCTAATGAACGTAATCACTGGATGGGGACAGCTTAGGAAACAGAACTTGACATCTCCCCGTGGAGGCAGAGAGATGGAGGGGGAAACCTACTTGGGGAGAATTCCCAATCAATATTTAATTGTGTAGCATGTAATCTGCCCTTATATTTTTTAAAATAAAATTAAAGCCCCACAGAAACTGGAGAACCTTTAAAACAGATTTGAGGAGGGGGAGTCTTTTCCAGTTTTTTACAGCTGTCTGGGGAGGAAGCAGCATCTAACAGCCCCCACAGGCATGCAAATTGTTCTGTGCTTGCCAAAATGGCCTGGATTCAGGCTCTGGCCAGGGATTTACAGCCTTGCCCCATCCATCACAGTCTTCCTTCCTTCCTGGGACCTCAGTTTTGTTGTCTGTAAATGAGGAACACAGGAATTCCCCCAAACCTCACAGGTGTCCAGCTATAGCTTGCATCTGGAATGCATTTTGAGAATGAGAAGTCATCAAATTATCTACAGTAATGGGTATCCATAAAATTCACAAGCGCATGGAGTGACAGGACAAGGGGGAATGGCTTTAAGGTGACAGAGGTCAGTTTTAGATTGGGAAGAAAATCTTTACAATGAGGGTGGTGAGGCCCTGGCACAGGTTGCCCAGAGAAGTTGTGGCTGCTTCTGGAAGTGTCTAAGGCCAGGTTGGACAGGGCTTGGAGCAACCTGGGATAGTGGAAGGTGTCCCTGCCCATGGCAGGGGGTTGGACTGGATGACTTGATGTCCTTTCCAGCCCAAACCATTCCAGGACTGTCTCAGCCCTGTGCCACGGTGCTGTGGAGGTAAAACACAGCAAGAGCTGCTGGGTGTGTGATGGGCAGAGCTCTGTGCTGTGGGCAGATAAAGAGGTAAATCCAGGCAGAACCTGAGGCAGTAGAGAGGCTCCTGGGCATGGCCTGATGCTCAGCTGGGAGCTTTTGGCTCCATATAGGAATAGGAAAGGTGTAAATGCTTAGGGAGAGACTGCCCACTGGCAGGATGGATCTGTGTGTAGCAAGATCTGTCCCCACCTCCGTGGAATGTCATAGCAGGTGCTGGTGAGCCACTGGAAAAAATCCAGTGTTAATGGTTGGGCTTGGCTGTCTTAGAGGGCTTTTCCTATGTGAATGATTCTGGGAAAAATGATTCTGTGAAGTAAAGGAAGGCAGCTCTGGGTTGCACCCCGCAGTGATTGTGCTTCTCACAAGACTGGGACACAGAATTAGGGGGCCACCAGCACAAATTCACACACCTCCAGCTGGAGAAGAGATGCTGATTTGTGCCACTGGACCCACAGTCCCCTCCAACGTGGAGGAAGATTTGGGAATAACAGTTTGGAATGCCTCTCCCGCTGGTTTGTGCGGTGGTGGCCCTGGCAGGGCGTGCAGCAGTGGGATGCCGCTGCTCTCTGCCTGCTGCAGCTCAGGCAGCGCTGCCAGCCTTTGCCGAGTGCTCGCTCCATCCCCCGGGAGTTCACTCCGGCTTCGCTGCGATTAATCTCGTCGGCCACTGGATGTCAATGTTGCCTCATCCAATTACAAGTGGGAAAATCGCGGATCTTCAGAAAGGGGGAGAAAATGCTGCTGTCAGAATATCGCAGGTTGGATGTTGTTTTCTTCAGCGAAGTTGGTTATTAAACACTGTAGAGCCGTGTACGAAGGGGAGGAATCCATCACTGCTCTTGTTTGGCTCAGCCGGGTGGGATTTGACCCCATCTGCATAAAGACTAAACCTTGATTTGGGATGAAAAGCCTTGGCAGAATGAAAAGCTGGATAAAAAAGCCTACCCCCTTCCTCGAGGCACAATTGAGGTGTTGGTGGTTGGCTCTGCACCCTTATGTGGGGCTCAGCAGGACAGGGATGTGGTCCCTGGGTGCAAGGGAGCTTGGAGGATGTGTACCCAGAAAATCCAGTTCTGGAAGGGGAGGATTCTCAGGAAGTAGATCTGGATTTAAACACTGCAGCTTGGCCTCCTCCCCGTTATCCATCTTCCAGCCAGCCGTGGGGAAGCAGCTGTATCCTGCCAAGATTCATGATCAAGAACACCTCTCCCCCACCTCCTTCCTGCTTTCCACAAATATTTTAAAGCCAAGCCCTGGGCTGGGAAGCAGGTGCCTGTCTGCACACCCAGATGGGACATCTGTGGCAAGATTCCTTGGGAAGTGGAAGCCCTGGGCTGGAGTGGAGGTCTGTAGGCATGGTGTGGTGGGTTGAGATCACCTCAATCCTCTCCTGTGCTGTGAAGCCACTCAATATGGACCTTCCCACAAAGAGAACCTGGGGATGCAGAAGCTCTGGGTGTGTCCTTTGCTTGGATAGAACATCCCTGGCAGCAGGATCTGTGGAGAGCTCCCTGCCCTCCCTCACACCTCTGCAGCAATTAAAGTCAGGACATTGCTCCCCAGAGCTGCCAGCCTGCTGCCTTTCTTTCCCAGCTGCAAAATAGAATGAAAATGGATTTGTGTTTTCCGTCCCTTTGGAATTATCACACCCCCCCTTTCACGTTGAGTTCATTTGAGCACTTTAATATCTCAAGTTTAATGATAAGTCTAACGGAATTCATTTATAAGATAAATAAGATGTTATTAGTACATTAGTAGCAAAAAATGTGCAAGGACATTGCTAATCTAAGGTGAAAATGCCTTCCTGCGTGAAATTTAATTAGCAGATTGTGTTCTATTAGTGACTTTTATGGGGATTTCATGAAAATGAATACAAATACGATCCAGGCAGCCTCTCTTGTGAAATGAGAGCCTCACTAACCTACCCTCCCTCTCCTCACCAGGAAAACACGGATGTGTGTCCTATTCCTTTTCCAAAGGGAACTTTGTGGAGGCAGAAAGGAAGCCTGTGGCCATCTTGCAGTGTGGGGACGTGGCTGAAGGGTGTCACAGAAGCTGAGTGTGCTCACAGTGAGTGAAACAGGCTGGGGGACTCAGAAATATCCCAGCTTTTCCCTCTGCTTGAGCAAGCAGCTGGTCAGAGCTGCTTTACCATGAAAAAAAAAGCAGAGATGGTTATGGAGCTCTCCTTCGTGTTCGGAATTTTCTCCCTAGCCAGATGTCCTGCAGCAGGCAGCAGTGGTGGCAGAGGATGCCAGGTCCTGCCCAGGGTCCATGGTGGGGATGCAGTGTCACAGATGCAGTGTCACAGTGCCATGTGCTGGCGTCCCTGCGCGTCCCGCAGGCCTGCTGGTGTGGGGGAGCTGCAGGGAATGGAGCCCATCCAAGAGCATCATACATATTTTAGAGACTTATGGTCCCCCAGCAAGCCCGAGGGGGTTGTGCAGCTGTCACTGCCAGGCTGGGCTGGAGTCACAAGCCACAGAGATGTGCTGGTGTCCCTTTACTTGCAGCTCATCTTGCAAGGCCAGCACAGCAGGGACTCTGTGGAGGAGCCTGGAGGTGACACTGATGCATCTTCCTTAGTTTCATGCTGAACACCAGCACTTGGGGTGTTTCTGGAACTGGGAAACATTCCCATGCTGTGGTTTCACGAGCTTATAGATGACTTGGAAAGGAAAAGCATCTTGGCATCAGCAACAAGCAAAGAAATAAATGGAAGTCTTTTCTGTTCTCAGTCTTTCCTGGGAAGACTGTCATGCATATCCTGCTTTGGGAAGAGTTGTCACTGGCATCTCCTCCTCCACCTGATCTGAGACCTCCTGGTTCCAGTCCCTGTGTGTGACTAAGGGAGATACAATGGAATTCCAGGATGGTTTGGGTTGGAAGGGGCCTTAAAATTGATAAGGTGGTGTTGGGTCATAGGTTGGGCTTCTATGATTCAGTGTGTCTGTAAAAAACATCCCATTCCACCTCCTGAGATGGGCAGGGACACCTTCCACTAGACCAGGTTGCTCCAAGCCTGTCCAACCTGGCCTTGACCACTTCCAGGAATGGGGCAATCACAGCCATTCCCCAGTGATGCTGTGCTGGCTCCATGCTCTTGGCACCAAAACCCAGGCTGAGGTTCTGCCTCATCCAGAATCATGGCAAAACTGCTGTTGGCTCTGGAGTGGCCAGGAGGGTCAGACAAAGAGTCATGGGCTGTCCATGTGATCTTTGTTTGAAAGCACATGGGAAGGTGTTGGAGCTCCAGAGGAGCAGAGAGAGCCCTTGTGCCCTGAGAAGCAGCACAGGAGGGTCACCTCCCCTTAGTAGACCTGTCCCACCCCTTGTGTTCATGCAGAATGACTCTGGTGGCCCAGCCAGGATTTTGAATCTGGGCAGATGTAATGAGTTACTGGAGGAGGCATCTGGTGGTGGTTCCAAAGCTCCTTCCCTGCCATCTGCGGGTGCAGGATCCAGCTCTTGCCTATTCCTTTGCTGAACAGTGAAGCAAATGCACAGGGAATCATTATTCATGCAGATGATCCTCACAATTCAATAGAGGTAATTAGGAGAATGATGGAGGAAATTAGCACTTTCTGCGGGTTTATTAATATTAATAAAATGATTCCACGGTTAAAAATAATAATAATAATATTCATAAAATAAATACATAACTGCAGAAGAGCTCTGCCCAGCTACTAAACACCAGGCTGCTCCAGGCAGGAATCAACAAGCAGCTGGAATCAGTCTGCTGGCTTTTTGCCCCCTCTAAAGATGGAATCATTGAAGTCAGAACCAATTGAGGCGTATTTGGGGTAATTTCTCATTTCCCACATTTATCTTCCACATTAGGGAGAGGAGCTGAAGCTCAGCAAATCCTTAAGGCTTTGAGAAGTTGAGGGATTTCACTTTAGTGTGCCACTGGTTTTGAAAATAGGATGTTTTCTGAGAACTGCTGATGTGACAAGGGTGAGGGCTTCAACCTGACAAAGGGCAGGGATAGATGGGATATTGGGAAGGAATTCTTCCCTGTGAAGGCAGTGAGGCCCTGGTACAGATTTCCCAGAGGAGCGGTGGCTGCTCCATCCCTGGAAGTGTTCAAGGCCAGGTTGGATGGGGTTTGGACAACCTGGGATAGTGGAAGTTGTCCCTGCCCATGGCAAGGTTTGGAACAAGATGGGCTTTGAGGTCTCTACCAACCCAAACCATTCTGTGATGATCCTGTGATTCTGTGACTGAGGCATATTTGGGGTCATTTCTTGTTTCCCACTTTTATCTTCTACATTAGGGAGAAGAGCTGAAGCTCAGAAGACCTTCAAGGCTTCGTAAAATTGAATGGTTTTTCTTTACCATGCCAATGCTCTTAACACCAGGATGTTTTCTGAGAGCTGCCTCTGATTCCTGTTGTCCTCTTGCTTCTCCACACGCTGTGCACTGCTCCTGGCAGGAAAAGCATCCTCATATCTCCCCTTGCCACGGAGTTGGTGTAATGTGGCTATGGGTACCCATTTCCAGATTGCTCCCTCTGTTGTGTTTCCCATTCCCATTCATGTTGATCCCAGCAGAAGACCATGGATCTCTGCCCCCCATGTGCTGTGTACCCTCAGGAACGCTTTTCAGCTCCTGTGCTGCTGGTGTGCCAGATGTGCCTCAGAATTTGGAGGGGGTTATTTGCACAGGGTGAGGAGATTATCAAATTAAAGACAGCACAGAATGCTATTAATAAAAATACATGACAAATGTATTTAAACATGTAAAAATTTAATTAGAATTTTTATTGCTAAAGTCTTGCTATAAGTGCTTTCTGAAACCCCCTTCTTTCTGTGGAGATCAAGGCTGCTTCATTTTCCTGCATGCTAAAGGAGGATTTGGGGTAAAGAAGGGAATAATTGCACCAAATGTCTTCTGAAGAAGGCAACAGAACTTCTCCTTTGGATGCTGGTGTGGGATGTGCCCTGGCTGGGCCTGTGGGAATGCTCTCCAGGCTTGACTCTTTAAAAAGGCATTAATGGGGTTTTTCAGGATCAAAACACTTCATGGGCCAGGTGGGACACCTGGGGAGCTTCAGCATCAGACTGAGCATGTTGCTGAACTCAGGGGATGTCAGCAGGCTGTCAGGAAGGGCAGGAAAAATCCCAGATGGGTTGATGGACTTGTGGCTCTCCATCCATGGGAGATGTGCAAACCCAAAAAAACTTACAGGGAGAGCAAAGAGAAGGAGCTCAGAGCCCCGTGGCGCTCCCAGGCTGTGTACTCCCTGCCCTTTCCTCCTCAGAACACCTCTGATCTCCCTGCTCGGAGCACCGGGGAACAGCTCTGCTTGTTTTGACTCTGCAGGGAGCTGGGAATTCGCCAGGAACAGCTCTCCTGGCTGACCCGATTGCGCCGGCGCTCCTGAGCTGGAGATGCCAGTCTGGTGGGTGGTGCCAATTCCCAGAGCCTTCTCCTGCTGTCTTTATTAAATGGGAAAAGATCAGAGCAGTTGAACCCTTTGCTTTAATGAGAGATTGCATTATATTAAACGGTAATTGCAAAAAAAATCAGTTTCTATAATTAAAAGAAGACCTCACAGCCAAGCATGGAAGTTTTCTGCAGCTCCGAAAATCTCCATCTTCAGCATCTTAGTGCTGAGAATCCTCATGTTCTCTGTGTTTCTGGTCTGCTTGTGGTCAGCAAGAGCCAGGATGGGGACTGGGATGGGATTCCCTGTCCCATCCACTCGGGAGCCATGCCCAGGGCTGTATATCCTGCACTCCAATGGCAGAGCTGGTGAGAAGAGGCAATTATTTCCATTCCAGAGGAATTTGCAGGGCTGGCAGTTTTAAGGAGGGGGGAAAGCAACCCTATCTCCCAACTTGTAAATTAAGCAGATCTGGTTGGGAACTGTCACCGCAGGAGTAGAAATATGAAACCTCTGGGGTCATGTATGCAGAGTAATTTTTCTGACTGTAACTCTATTTAAAAGTAAGGATATGATGGAAATGCTTAGAGCATTTTAAATGGACCCAACAGAGATCTGCTTCAGCTCCAGTGAAGTCTGTGCAGACTTTATTGGGTGTTGGCTTACTCTAAACTTGCTAACACCAGAGTTTAGTGCGTGACTGAGAAATAAATTGGTTCCTTCTCCTTATTAATGGAAAATACTCTCAGATGAAGGAGAAAGAACAGTCTTATTTTAATATTTTGGTGGGATTTAAGGCATGGGAGCAAGGAAGTCAGTAATGCTGAGGAGAGGCACTGGGTGATTTCTCCCCACCTTGGGTCAAGGTTCTCCACGCAGGACTCAGGATGGATCAGGTTTCCAAGTGATGGAAACCTCCCAGAAGTGAAGCTGACCTTGAAAAGCACCAAGGATGTCTGTGTGTTTGTCAGGCTCACTGGCTGCATGGGGAATACACAACAAGGTTCGTTTTAAGGAGTGGAAGAAAAAACCCTCCAGAGAAGCTCAAAATGTGAGCCCACATGTGCATCCCTTGGAAGTCAGTGAAGGCACTTCTAGTCCCAGTTCAGCTCCCAAGGTCTAAAGTGGCTCTGTCTAAAGTGGCTGAGCAAAGCCAGCCTGGTGAACCCTGTCACAGAAGCCCTTTGAAAGGAGCTGTGACCCTGCAGCTGCCCACGGGTGGTGTGCTGGATTCTGGGACATGCTGCATTCCCAGAGTTCATTTAGGGGGAAGAGCAGGAGAGATGCACCATGACCTCTCCCTGGCATGCAAGCCTTGGGAATGGCAGGGTTTCCTTCCCAGTTCTGAATTTGAATTCCCAGTTCTAAAGACCCCACTTGGCTCTGCTCCAGCAGCATCAGTGAGACATTTGAAGGTTGGTGTGTGTTGGTTTCTGGCAGGTGGAGAAATGAGTGTTAAAGGCAGAGGCAGGAGGATGGTGAGCAGAGTGATGGCTGCTTTGCTCCTTGGTGCACTCTTTGTGAGGTTTATGGAGCCATTTGAGACACAAGAGTGTCCCAAAGTGTGTCGTAGCAAGGTGCAAACAAAGGGAGAAGGAAGGATTTGGGGCTGACCTCAGGGCAAAGAGCTCCTTCTGTGTGGGGGTTCTCCCACCTGCCTTGGCCATTCCCTGGGGAGCAGGATGCCAGAACCAGACACACCATCCCCAGCAGCAAATGCAATTCCCTTGGGTTTGATTGGAAGGATGCAGCCAGGGCAGGGTGTGCTCCATTGTGGAGTGGCTCAGTGCAGAGCCAGGCTGGCCAGGTGGCCTCAGGACAGCTCCTCCTGCTCTGGGGTCAGGCATCCCATTCCAGGGAAGGGTTTTAAGCACACAGATTGCAGTAGGCAGATACAGGGAATCTGCTGCTTTTCTGCTTGCTTAGGAGCATAAGGAATGCTCCAGATTATCACCCCAGAAGGAATTAATAAAGCTGGGTTTGCTGGCTGATTGAAGACTGGGCAGCTGTGAGTGCATTCCTGTAGGTATCCATGAAATATGGCCTCTAGATGTTCAGGATTGAGGTGTGATAGGAGGAAATCTGGATGGAGAGGAGAGTGACAGCCAGCCCAGCTTTTCCTTCTCCTCCCCTATCTCCCTTCTTGCCTTCCCTGGATTTCCATGGTGTGAGATTTTTCACCCCGTGCACTGGAAACAATATCTTGGAGCAGCTTTGGAGCCATTTGTTTTCCCTTTAATTGGCTAGTGGGGAGAAAATAACGAAGGGAAGTCATGCAGGGGAAGTTCTCATCGGTGCCATTTTTGGCAACAGAGTCACAACATCCTAAATTTATTTATTTAATTGCATTATTAAAAGTATAAATAAAAATAAATCCAGAAGAGCAGCCGGATCTATACTTTGCATCTCTAAAATAGAACCATAAATGCCACAGAGCACTGGGGGAATGATTTATTAGCCTGTTATCGTGAGTGACTGGGACGCTTTCGATGGAGTCCTTGCTAATTTCTAACAGCTGCATTAAATCACAGATGCTATCAGCTATTATAAAATAATCACCCAGCGCTCTGTGAACCAGCACGAGCCCAGGGTCAGTGCTGGAGCCCTGGATTTGTTTCACATCTCAGCCCCTCCGTTCCCTGTGAGGGTGGGAAATAAATAGGGCTTGTAGTGGCCTCATTTTATCATCCAGGAGTTGACAATAAATAAAAACCTCTATAAAACTTTTTTCTAAAAGGAGTTTCGACCAGAATTTGCAATGAGAGGAAACCTGATTTTGTGCTGTGTGATGTCAGGACTCCTGGGTCCTGTTTCTAGTTCAGAAAGGGAGCTGAGTTTGCTGATTTATGGGGCAGAAGGAGGATTTCAAGGGTTTGGCTGCAGACAGGGCTGCAAGGAAGAGAGCAGGTCCTGGCAGTAAGAAACGTCTGTCAGCTCCTCTGCCTTTGCTCCTCGCTGCTCTTTCAGACAAGTCACTTAAATTTCCCTGCAGCTCGGCTGCCTTCCTCTCGTTTGACAAATAACGTGTGTGTTTATGTGCCTGGGCTCCGGAGGGGGTTAATACTTGGCCTGGAAATCTCTTTAGAAGTGCCAATTTGTAGCGACAGAGAAACAACAATGAATAGAAGAGCCTGCAAGGACCAGAAGAAGCGAGCGAGCGGCTGCTTATCAGGATGGTGGCTCACAGAGCCAGCTGCAATAGCAGGGGTGGTTGTAAAAGGTGAAGGAGATGGGAAGGAAAAAAATAAACCTAAAACCACCAAAAAAAAAAAAAAAAAAACCAAAAACCCCCAAAAAAAAAAAAAAAAAAAGAAAAAAAAAAGCAGTTAGGAAGAAAATGCCTCCCATCTGCAACACTCGTATTTTTCTTGACAGTTTTGCTTTACATTAGAGCAGCTGCTTAACATGACAAACGCCAGCTTTAATAATGAGGAGCCAGAGGAGATGCAGGGATGGAGCTCTCTGGCTCATCCTGCTCTCCCATGCTCTTCCTTGGGTGTGAACAGCCCAGGGCAGGCTCACCCTGGTGTCCTGCACCAGCTTGGGAAGATCAATTTGGACCCAGTGCCTGCTGTTTTGGGAACAGTCGTGGTCTTGAAGCGCTGTGTCCTTGTTTGAATTGGTGGGGTTAAAAGGGTTTTAAGGAAGTAGGAGCCTCAGGGTTGCTTGTTTGTGGAGCAGCAGCTCCTGGTGACAACCTAGGCTGCTCCAAGCCATGTGTCCATGGGGAGCAATGCTTTGGAGGGACCTGGGGCTTCCAGGATAGCTGTGGGCAGCTCTCTTATTTCCCCAGAGGTATTTGGGTTCCTTTGTCTTTTCCTACCTTGTCATTCTCTCTGCAAAATGGGATAGTGGTTTTGCAGCTTGCCGGTTGTTTCCTTCCTGTGGTATCGGGGATTGTTGGGTTGTCAGCAGCCTGGAGATAGCAGGGATTGCTGACAGCAAGCAGAACTCACTCAGAGCTGTGCACAGAAACCTTGCTCAGCCTTTGAAACCGCAGTCAAACCCTCCCCCAAGGTTATTATTCTTCATAAAACACTCTTAGTTTTGTTTGCTGCAAACCTAGATTTTAATCCCAGCATCCAGGCAGAGCTGGGCTTTGAAGAGAATTGGGTTGGAGTCGGAAGTGAATGGCTGAGGCCAAGCTGACTGAAACAGATGAATTAAAGCTGACCTGGGAAGATGGAGATGTTCCCATCCACACCCCGGCTGTGCCACTTGCATATTTATCTCATTGTGCCCGATACCACTGGGAATAAATCAGCAGTGAGACATGCAGGGAGCAGCTCTGCTGCCTCTGAGAGCAGAGACCTGCACCAGCATTTGCCCACAGCTCCCATCAAACTCCCAGGGAAGTTTTCCAAAGCCTGCAGAAACCAAGAGCCTTCCCTTACCTAATGGTTTTCTCCCCCTCACTTCAGCCCTTAGAAGTAGGAATTTCAAAGTTGAAAAAACATCACCTGCACCGGCCACAGAGGGGAAGACTGAAAATGCTGAGAATTTTTATTTCTCCTGGGACCTGCAGCATGAGCAGTCCGGGTAGTTCAGACAGGCTGAGAACAAGTGTTCAGACCTTTACCTGCACAACACGACTGCCAAACCTGCCCAGCAGTGCCTGGAGACAAGGGGAGTGTGGAGGGTGAGGAGTGGGAGCAGGGCAATTTCCTCCCCAGCTCTGCAGAGATCCCACCCAGCTCCCTGCAGCTCTCAGCCCTCCTGCCTCTGCCCCTTCCAGCAGCAGCACAGGCAGCAGCTGAGAGCTCCCAGGGGCTGCCCCAGCAGTGAGATGTTCTGGAGGCTGGTTTGCGTTGGTTGGTTTGGGAGAGAGGGTGTGTGTGCAGAGGTGAAAATCCCAGAGTGGTTTGGGTTGGAAACTCTCAAGATAATACAGTCCCACTCCCTGCCATGGGCAGGGACACCTTCCACTATCCCAGGGTGCTCCAAACCCTGTCCAACCTGGCCTGGAGCACCTCAGGAATGGGGCAGCCACAACTTCTCTGGGCAGCATTAAATATGAGTGGCAGGGCAGGGCTGCCCTGGGTAGTGGTGAGAGCCCCAGGGACATTTGGGATTGTCTTGCCCAAGCTGAGAGGACCATGTTGGAGGGGATGAGGGTGCATGGTGGGCAGAGGAACACAAGTGCTGCACTTCAGGGCTGCAGGGCACAAGCTATTCCTTCAGGAGAATACAAGTTTTCAAGGCCCCATTTATCTCTATGGAATCATCAGTCAAGCATGTTTTTTTTCTTTATCTTGAAATCTTGCTGGTTTGGCTGCATTGCTGATATAAAAGGTTTGGTTTGGGGAGACAAACCCTGAGTCTGAGCAGGGCTCCAGGGTGTGCTGTCCCTCAGCTGTGCATCACATGAGGATGGATTTGCTGGAGGGACACCTGGTCCTGCTGCCCCCAACCACAGGAGCTGGTGGTGCCAGCCCAGCCAGCTCCATGAGCAGAGAGGTTCTGGTGCCATCCAGGTGTGAAAAAGAGCAGCACACACCGAGGAGGATGGGAAGACAGGATTTTCCTTTCTCTTACCTGTGCTGGGGATGCCGTTTGGAGCCTCCCAGGACAGCCCAGGGCGTGGTGTTTCCCTCTTCCAGCACGGAGTGTAGGTGGCACAGCTGCTCTCTGATCATTCCTGCATCTCTGTATTCTGTAAATAAGCCCCGAGGCTACGCGATGGCTTCGTGTTTAGAGACAGGATAAACAGGGCGATGTGATATCTATTTATTTGTTCTTTTATTAGTTCAGCACAGAGCTCACAGAACATTTTGTGAGCATCTATGAAATGAGCCTTGTAATGTTCCCAGGAGAGGAGAGAAGCATTCCTGCTCCACTTGGCAGGTGAGGGAAGCTGAGGGTTCCAACACCCTCCCTGTGTATCCATGGCCAGGATGAGACCGTGGTGGATGCAGGGGTGGATTCCAGATCCTGCTTTCCATTTCCAGACTGTAATGGCTGGTAGGGTTCAAATGCCTATTTGATGCCCAGGCTCAGCATCTGTGCTCCAGAGCCCTTTTTCTGGTGTTTCTCCTACTCCTGGACTAATTTAGGAATGTGATTGTGCCTCCACACCTTGTCCCAGGGAGAGGTCGTTAGGTACTAATGATGTGAAAAGCTGCTAAACAAAGACTGCCCCAAGAAGCTGTGGCTGCCCCATCCCTGGAGGTGTCCAAGGCCAGGTTTGACGGGCCTTGGGGCACCCTGGGATAGGGGAAGATGACCGGTGCCTCTCACCCTCACATCCTAATATGCAATGTATCTCACCCTTCCTAATATCCAATTTAAACCTGCCTTCTGTCAGGTCAAAGTCATTCCCCCTTGTCCTGTCACTGTCTGCTTCCCAGGGATGTGGGAAATTGGGACAGGGCTCCTGGAAGCATCTCTTTGGCAGAGACTGTGCACTGTGATAGGGTTTTTGTTGTGCTGTTCGGTTTGGTTTTGTTTTTTTTCCAAGACAATGTCCTTGGTGAAGCAGCTTGAACTTTGGCTGCTTTGATATGGAAATGTTTTGGCAATGAAGCAAAATGTCACATGTCTGTAATGCTCCCCCCGATCCCTTCCCTCTAAAGTTGGGTTTTCAGGGAAAGGGACCACACAGGAGTGGAAAATTTGCCCAAATGTACTAAATACCATCAGAAATGGCAACAAAAAAATTCTTGGCATCGCAGAGAAAATCTTAACATTTTGCTTTCCTTAGAAAAAAAAATTAAAAAAACCCTAAACCATGCTGGATGGTTGTCAGAAATGCTTCAGGAAAATTAAATCCATGTTTTTCAAGCTTTTAGGGTGATGTTGTGATGCTTCTGCTGCCCCTGGGTGTCCCAGCCCCTCCAAGCTTTGCTTGAGCAGCACTGGGTGTTCTCAGAGCTGGTATTTTTTATTCCTTTAATATTTGGTGTAAGAAAGAGGCTGATTTAACTGCTCCAGGTGGGTGTCTGTGGAGCTGCCTCCGTTTTGGATTTCATTTGTCAGGTTTACACACTCTTTAAACGTGCCATATGTCGGGGTTCAGCCGGGGATTGTAGCTGAGCATTAAGTGTAGAGTAATCCCATTAAAATCCCCAAGGATTGCTGTGGGTCCTGCTCAACCACGACCTGCCTTCCCACGCTGTAATCCTGACTCCAGGCTGGGTTTGTGTGGCCTTGGGGGGATTTTGTGGAAGAGGGAAGGATTTGTGTGTGAATTTAGGGCATGAGGATGGTGTTGGAGGGTCTACCTGGGACTAAACCAGCCCTGAGCCAGTTGTAAGTGAGGAGCTTGAGCCTCCAGTCTGTATTTTCTGCCCTTGGAGCTCAAGCACCACAATCAATGTGAAGAACAAGTCACATTTTTTCCCCACAATTACCTCAGCAGGTTGTTTAATTTTTTTTTCTTTTGCTGAATTCATGCGATAAAATGCATTAAATGTAACAGCACGGAAAATAAAAGTTCCGTTTGCAGACAGAGCCTGATTTAGTATGAAGATAAAACAAGGTAAAACAACTGGAAAAATTAAGTGGGATAAATAAATTCTGCTGGGAAGAGGCCGAGGTGAGACAGGGGGAGGTATGTGTGTGGCAGTGCTGGCAGTGGTCAGTGCAGCTGTGAATCCCATTCCCAAGGCTTTCCACCTGGGAAAGGGATGATGCTTTGCTTTGTACCCCCTCCCACAAACTGGTGGGTGCTCAGTTTTGTCCCAGGAGAGTGAGATGTTATTCTCCCTGCATGGGGAGGGTGTGTATTCCTCCTGCCTGTGCTCGTGCCATCTCTTTTGGGTGAAGAAATGTGAATATTCGGCAGCAAATGGGAAAAGCACAAAGCAGAGCTGTGGGGTGTGGGGGAAGAGGTGTCGGGACGGATTGCCAAATATGCTGGGGAAAAATTAGCAGCTGCAAGTGTGCAAGAGAAAGGTGGAGAAGAAAAGGGGTAGAGACAGATGGAGAGAAGGAGGGAGGGAAAGAGAAGGTGGGAGGAGATGGAGGAGGAGATAATAGTGTGGAAAGAAATTAGTTAAAAATCTTATAGCCCCAAGCCCCAACACCATCTGGATGGTGCAGGGTACCGAGACACAGCTCCACCTTCACCATGGAGGTGTCACATATGTCTTGGCCAGGTAGGGTGTTCGAGATGCTCAGGGTTAGAAATTCCCCGTGCTCCAGGAAAGAGCCCAATGCCTTAAAAGAGCCCAATTTTGTGAAAAAAGTGCCTGTGGCTGTCTGCCAGCTGGGGACCAGAGAGGAGCTGTTGTTGTTGAAAATCTTGTCTGGGGTTTCCAGAGGGAGATCTGGAGAACTTCCACTTCCACTGGTGCTGGAGGGCAAATCCCTGGGAGCAAAGATTACTCTTTGATTAAACAAGCACAAGGCCTCCAAGGACTGCTCTTCCCTACAGCTCTGCCGGGTTTTTTGCTTTCCTGGGTGCAGCATTAACCCCTTCTGTTTTGAACAAGGCTGAATAGCTGAGAGACAGCAAAGTTCATCTCAGAGAAAAGGAAAAAATAGGAAAAAAAGTTCTTTCTCATTATCTGTGCCTTAAGATTTAGTTTTCTTTGCCTGCTGAGGACTGTGACAAGCACATGGTTTGTTGTGCCCACTGAGAGAAAATCTGCTGTACTAGGGTGAAGCACATCTCTGTGGTACAGCTGTTTCCTAGCATTGCCCTACCCAGGCAGGTTTAAAAGGAGTGAGAAATGGTCCTTGGATCTTTTCTGGGAAAGGCAGTGTCCCAAAGGAGGAGGTGGCACTTGCTGGCCAAGTGTGCAGGGTCCCAGTGATACTGCAGTCACTCCCTCCCTCACTGCACTGATCCCAAGGAGCTGGACTCACTCTCTCACAGTGAGCATTTCAGTGTGCCCTGAGCTGCGTGGAGAAAAGGGAAATAATCTGGGAGCAGGAATGAGGCTGGGGAATGAAACCCAGCATGGCCATCCGTAGGTCCCAGTGGCTGCAGGCTGCTTCCCAGTATGACGCTGGAGCAGCGCTGTGGCTGAGCTGCCTCATGGCCCCCGGGCTCTGGTCCCTCACTAATTACTTCCAGGCCTGTACTCCTGACATTTGCAAGCTCCTGATTAGAGCAACCAGGGAGAAATCTCGGAGGGAGAGGGAGGCTAAACTGCACCACTAATAAAAGCTGAGATTGACAATGGGCTGGGAGGCGACAGCCGGGGAGGTGCAGGGACTCGTCCTTGCCGGCTCAGTTTCTTCCTGAGCCTCTGGGATGATGAGAGAAGGTCAGGGCTTGTTAACGTCACCGTGAGGAGCAGGATCCGCCACTGCCATATGCCTGGTGCCCCCAGGGCCTGTGCCAGCCTTGAGTCGCTCTCAGCCAGGCGATATTTTTAGCCACGGACCTGAACTGAAGCCACCCTGTACAACCTCAGGTCTGCAACTGTCTCGGTGCAAAAGTGCTTCTGCCTCTGTGTCTGCTGACTTTGTGCTTCATGCACATTTTGCAGCCTCCTGGATTTCAGGTTTTTTCCCCCTTGCCCTTTTCTCTCCCACGTCCCATCTCGCTCCCTTCATTTGATGGCAGTGCAGTCACCGGGGAGGTACTGTTAACCCCAGCAGTGGGACTGGCACATGTTTGTGATGGGGTGGCCCAGAATTCCAAACCAGGAGAGGCTGCTCTGGTTCCCTGGGTGCCCACAGTGGCCTCTGGGATGAGCATGGATGAGCCATGTCTCCTGCAGTCTCCTGCACAGCCACTCCAGGCTGTTGGGTCCCTACCCAGCTACATAAATATGTCTCACATTCATTTCCCAGCCCTCTCTCTCTCCCCTCCCTGATGCCCCATATCCCCTTACCTGTCTGTAGCAGCCGCCAGTTCAGTTCTCTGTCTGTCCATTTATTCCCTGCCTTTGCATCCGTTCATGGATCCATAGCTCTCCAGCCTCCTCAGAGTCTCTCTGTGAGGCAGACAGGCATTTTTCCCCTATAAATCTTCCCTCTCCTGGATTGCTCTGGCTGTGGCAGGCTTTGTGCTACACTCACTCTACATCTACATCTTCTATCCCAAGGGGTAAACACAATTTTACCTGGCAGAGCTCATGGTCCCTGCAGCATCCTTGTCCCCTGGAGCTAATCCTGCTGCTGGGTGAGGCTCAGCAGCACCCGTGGTCTCACTGCTGGGGTTGCCCTGGGTTTGTGCTGGCTCCTGCTTCTCCCTCCCCTCCTCTGTGCCAGAGTGGAGCAGCTCAGGAAGGAGTGGAGTGTTCTTTGTCTCCCATCTTCCCTCCCAAAGAATCCCTGGCATGGAAGTATGGGGTTAAGGCAACTTTTCAGCAGCTGAAGAGCTTTCTGATGGAAAACTCAGCCCCGCTTTTCTCTGTGCTTCCCTGGGCTCCCAGGCTGCCCTATTTACCCAGCTGCAGTGATAGATATCCACCCAGCACCAGCTTCCATCCCTCTTGTGCTGGAGCTGATGCTGGGTGCCAACACACATCTCTGCAGTGCCAGCCCATGGCTAGTGGCTGTTTAGGGTCACTGAGTCCCACTGCCATGTACAAAGAACCTGCTCTGCTGAAAATTTGGCTTGGGATCACTGAAAACCCCTTGTAAAGCCCCTTTATCAGTTTTAACAGTGTTTGGATCTCTGGATGAGGTTGGTGTCCTGAATTAGCTAAAACTCCCTTGTTGGTGGTTATTTCCCTCCTCCAGCCCCTGGGAGGGACAGGTTCCCTGGGATACATCAGCAGAGGAGGCAGATGTCCTTTGGAGGAAGGCACCCAGCCAAGGTCCAGCCTAGCTTGGGCTGAGGAGCTGTGTGAGGAACACTGGCAGCATGGGGTTAGTTTTCTTCTGTGGGCACACGCAGGTGTGTCTGGATAGTCACCAAGGTCTTGGTGCTTCAGCTGCTCTTTGAGGAGATAAATGGTGGTCTGTGGGTGTCTCCAAAGGAAGAAATTTGTTGAAATTTCTTGTTGATGCTCTGTTGTGAGCGTCAGGGTGGAAAGCCCTTGGGCTTCCTAATTCAAGGATCTCAGTGTCAGGGAGCAGGGACAGGAAAGACAGAAGCTTTGGAGCTGTCTTACAGCATCCCACGGGGCGAGGACGTGGGGACAGGACCCTGTTTCTCACAAGGAGAGAGAATTGGAGCTAGTTCCCCCGGGGATATGCATCAACAGGTGGAGGCAGGGAAAGATGCTGCGGTGGGCGAGGGTTTGAGCAACCTGCTGCTCTTGAGGGCAAGCTCAGGGGTGCGTGGCGCGAGAAAAGCCCCCTCTGCAGCGGGGCTGAAGCGGGCGAAGGGTTGGGGGGGTCCCTCGGCTGGTGGCAGCCCCGGTCCCCTTGCGGGAGCGCGGCGCGGCGGGGGTTAATGTGCGTGTCCTCCTGCGCATCCCGCCCCGCTGCCGCCCGCCCGCCCGCCCGTGTGCGGGGCTCGGGCCGTGCGGGAGCCGAGGCGCCGGGCAGCGCTGGAGCCGCTGCCATGACAACCCCGGGGATGCTGCCGGCCGGGGCCGGGGTGCTGCTGTCGCCGCCGCCCCCCCGCATCTCCCCCGCCCCGCTCAGCGCCTGAGCCGCAGCCCGAGCAGCCACCGGCCCCGCGGGGGCTCCGAGACCCTCTGGACACAGCCGAGGAGCATCGGGGACATCGCCTGCAGCTCCGCGGGGAAGTTTCGATCTTGCGACAGAACCGGGATTTTGGGGAGCTTTATTGGGTTTTTAAATTTTTTTTTCTGCATTTTTTTTTAAAATTCTCCTTTCTTTCTGTGATTTAAACAAAAGCTCAAGAGCCGGAGAACAGCCCAGCCCCGGCCCGCTGTGTCCCCCCCGGTGCCGATGCCGCCCTCCCCTTCCTTTCACAGACACTCACGTTTCCTCCGTGGGTTATAAACTTTTGATGCCAGATCTCCGCAGCGCCTGCCCAGCTGCAGCTGAAAGTAGCGTCTCCAGCAGCCACACATCTGTGACCTTCATCTCGTGCTCCGCACCTTCTCTCCTCCTCTTCCTCCTCCTCCCCCCGGCCCTCCCGTCCTCCTCCCTCGCCCGAGGACAGCGGGACTCCCTCCGATGCCGCTCGGCAGGCTCAGCGCTCGCAGCCAGCCTTGCCGGGGGCTCTCCTGATCTCCGTGGAGCTCCGCAGCGCTCGCCCCGGTGGTTTTGCTCCCCCCCATCCCTCCTCTCCACCCACCCCTTCCCCCTTTTCGCCTTGTCGGGTGTGTTTTTTGCCTGTTGGAAAAGTCCCCGCTGCCCAGGATGGGGGTCGGTGGGTGCTTGGCCCTGCCCTGGAGGTGCCTGGTCGTCCTCTGTCTCAGGCTGCTCTTCCTTGTGCCCGCAGGAGTGCCCGTGCGCAGCGGAGATGCCACCTTCCCCAAAGCCATGGACAACGTGACAGTGCGGCAAGGGGAGAGCGCCACGCTCAGGTAGGAGCAGCTGGACGGGGGCTTGGGGGGGTCGGGGGTCCTGCTTGATGCTTTTGGGGGATGCTCTGTGCCCGGCGGGGCTGCCGGAGGGTCCTGGGACCAGCGGGAGACTTTGCACGTGTCCCAGGGGCTCGTCCCCATCGTGGCAGGGGACACTCCGGGTGGCAGCTTGTCCCCGTTGTGGTGGGGTCACCCCGTGCGAGCGGTTTTGGAGGGACGGATGCGCCGGTGCTTTTCGGGCTGCAGCGCGGGGCTGGCAACCTCCTGGGGGGGCTGCGGGTGCCAGACGTGGAGACGACACAGGGGTTTAGGTGGCAGACAGTGAGTTAGTGCTGCCTGGAAAGCCCAAAGTTGTGCCTGAGTGGGAGGGGAGGGGAGGGGGGTCCGTGCTCCTGGCACCGGTGCCAGCCTGCACTGCCAGCAGCTTTCCAGGGCTGCGATGCCTCCGAGGTGTCAGTGTTTTCCTCGATCGCTTTATAGTCTCTGCACGAATCCGTTAATATCAAATCAATCTTTTACTCCAGGGGTGCATCTTATGAATTCTGATGGATGCTTTCCCTTACGTTGTTTGCTGTAGGAGAAACACAGGCGGCTGATATGCAGATGGGTCACTCCTGTGCCGCACAGCCCAGCCGAGCATCCCTTTCATTCCCTGAATGAGTTACAGGTGCATTGCCCAGGTAGCTCAGCAGCCCTCCACAGGCATCGCAGCCAGAGGAGCAGGGAGCAGCCCAGCCTTTTTTTTGGAGGGCAGTGGGGCAGCAGTGGGGCTTTGGGTCGTGCTGTGCGTGCTTCAGGCAGCCCCGGGAGGACCCGAGCCGGTTAATCTGGGAGCTGTGGGATGTGGGGAAAGAGCTCGGGGATGGTGGGACGTGAGCGTGGAGCAAGAGAGCTCGGAGGAGTTTGTCTGCTTTGCCTGCGCCAGCGAGCAGCGTGTGCCCCTCACCCGAGGCTGGCTGCTCCCTGGCTCAGACCCGGAGGAACAGGGTCTCTGCAGCAGAGAGCAGCTGCTCTTCCCAAAGCCAGGCACGGGGATGGCACAAGCAGAGCCTGTCACGCTCTCCGTGAGCAGCAGAGCCGGCGCAGGGCTGAGGAGCTGGTGCTGCTTTGAGCAGAGGCTGCTGTGCTCACCTGGGTGGCCGGGCAGGTTTCCGTGCCTGAGGTGGTCTTTGCAGGGAGAAGTGTTTGGTGGTTTTGGGAATCAGGCTCTGGCTGGGGCTCTGGGGGTTCCATGCTGCAGAGGGAGGTGTTGGTTGCCTGTCTGCCCTCTTCCCACCACGTTCACTGCCAGACTTTGGGATGCTGTCCCTTTTTCTGTACCCTGGGACATTCTTGTCATCACCCCGTGTTCCTGGGGGCTGTGGCACAGCTGGAGAGCAGAGGGCTGTCTCCTTGTGCTCTTCCTAATTGAACTGCAATGATGATTAACCTGAGCTGTGTGAGCAAGGCAGTTTAAAGAAGGACAGTTCCCCAGAGAGGTGCCTTTGGCCCTGGTGCTCTTTTCCTCACTGTTGGAACTTGTCTCTGTAGTGAAGTGTGGGCTTTGGGGCTCTCGGGGGCGATGCTGGTCAGAGCAGGATGGGTGCCTGTGCCTGCTCCCTGGGGAGGCCCTGCAAGTCCAGCCGAGCCTGCTGCCAGCAGAGGGCTGACTTGGATCTCCTTTTTTTTTTTTTTTTTTTTTTTTTTTTTAATATATATATTTCTAGCCTTCTGTCCCCTTTTCTGTGCTGTGTACAGGAGGGGATGTTTGTGAAGCAGCCCTGGGTGCGAGATTTTAGCCTTCCCTTAAGAAACTCTGCATCCCCCAAGTGCTGACACTTAGAGGAAGCCCCTGCCCCAAAAGCACCTGGTTTTATCCATTTCCCCACTTGGCATCTGCTCCTACCCAGGCTCTCCAGTGCATCTTTTCCATGCTCTTACCCCCTCCCTTCTCCTCCTCAAGTCCAGCTTTCCCCTGCTGCAGGCAGCTTTCTGCCTCCAGCTCCCATTTGCTCCCAGTCTGCTCCATCTTTTCTTGCACTGCTGTTTCCCAGTGGTCCTTCTCTTCCCTCCTCTCCCCGTTTCCCTGCTGCTGCCCCTCTGCAGCCTCTGGGTGGCAAATATTTTTCCATCTTCCCTCGGGATCTGGAGATGGGCAGGGAACTGCACACAGCAAACCAAAGAGGTGGCATCAGTGGGGGGTTGAAGGCAGGAGGACAAAGGTGGAGCATCTTGAGGATGGGGCTGATGTTTATTTGGAGGCTGTGATTTCCTGTGAAGAGCCAGGCAGGGAAAAGTGCCCTGAGAAGTCTTTCCCAGTGATTGGTGTTATTGCTAAATGGTGTTTACTCCCGTGCACCCGCAGGAGGAGGTGGTGGTGTTCTCTGCTGTCCTCCCTGCAAATGGCACTTTTCTTGGGATCAAACCAAGGAGATGGGCTTGGAAAAACTGAGAGCTGTAATTCCACTGTGTAGTTCTTGCAGAATTAGCCTCAGTCCTGCTAGGTCTGGATGGCCAGGTCCTCTCCCTCATCCTGGTTGTGAGATGGACAGAGCCTGCAAATCTCCCTGGCTCCTGCAGGGTTGGTGGAAGATCTTTGCTTTCCAAGATCAGCCCTTTAACCACCCCTTGCATTGCAGAAAGGAGCTGGGAGAGCGAGCAGCCCTGTATGAAAGTGGTGGAGGAAACCTGGAGGCTTTTCAGGCTGCTGTGGGTTTCCTGTATTGGATTTTGGGCGCTTCCATTTCCAGCTCTCCACCCTTTTTCCAAGGGAGGCTCAGCATTATCCTTGCAGAAACTCAGGCTCCATCTACAGGCAACTTGCAGGTCATCTTAGATCAGCAACAAATAATTTCCATTTTAACCAGAAATTGTTGGTAATTCACTCCTTTTTATTGTAAGAACAAACAATTCCCATAATACTCAGGCACCTTTCCTCTCCTGGGAACTAAAGGCAGTATGGAAATTCTCTGTGTACTATTAATAATAGAACTCTTTCCTGACTCAGGAACAAAAAACTCGGGTGTTGAGATGGCAGGAGTAATTGATGTTACCCACCAGTCTGGGACATGAAACAGAGCAAGGAGCACACCAGAAACCACGAGGGGTGTTGAAGATGGTCACTTTTTAATCTCCCAGTTGGCATTTGATGTGGAAACAAGGATTAAGTTCCTTCTTTTGGGAAGAATGCCATTAAGTCTTGGCTTTCTCCACATGCTGCTCGTTGGATGCACGTCCTAGGGTTGCTGTGGGGGCGTTGCTGGCAGGTCATGGCTGGCCAATCCCCACAGGCTGATCCTGCCTGGAGACTTTGGTTGGGTTTTATCCCAGCTGCATTGTAATGGTGGAAGCATCTCCATGAGCCAAAGGGGAAGCTGTGGCAAATATTCCCACGGTGTTAAAATGGGGATGGAAATGGGATCGTCCCGCTGTGCCGCCAGCAAACCGACCTTTACAGCAGCCATCAGTACAGTTCATAAAGACATAAACCACCAGCTGCTCAAAATTTCAAGGCTTTATAGTTTTATCTGTATTTAAGAAATATTGTTGGTTTTTTTAAGGGAGAGAGTGTGTTTTAGAGGTTGGAGGGATTAGCTGGGAGATGGGCTGTGCTGAGTTTTTTCCATGGCTGTCACCATAGGGACACCAGGACTTGAGGACGCCCCTCTGTTGCTCTCAGCCTCAGTTTCCTCATCTGTAAAATGACCCAACAGCAGTGGTTTATCAGTGATGATTAGAGGAATGGGTGATGCTAAGGCAGGTATAACTAGGCTTTTTTCCAAACTAAATAATACAGAGCTGCTTTATCTCTGTATATAAGGGCAAATTTTCAAGTTAAATCCCCTGGGCTTGTCTGCCTCTGGTGAACCCATGGCCTTTCCTACTGCTTGTCCATGGAGGAGACCAAGAAGTCAGGCTAGCTTTGCTTATTCACATCCAAGACTCTGTGCCTGGCTGTATTCTGTCAATTAGCAAGTGTGAGAACAATTCCAATTAAAAATAAAAAGCCCGAATAAAACATCATGAGATGCTGTTCTTCCATTTATTTTCACAATTATGGTTTTAATTATTTCTGACAATGCTGCTTTGATTCTTCTTTTTTTCTTTTGGTATAATAACCTACCACAGTCTATTTTCCAGCACGCAACAAGACCTCAGTAAAATACAACCAGCAGGAGCAGGAAGCAGGACCACAGTCTCCAGGCATGGGTCTGGGAAGTCAGGAAATCACTGGTTTTTTGCCTCTTTTTCAGTCAAACTGCTGATATTCCATGTGCCTACCTGTTAATGGGGGTTGTGACACTCACCTGTCGCCCTGAAACAGCAGCCACGGACCTGGCAGAGAAAAGAAGCGTTAATGCATCCACATCTCTGCTGTTAAATCCTTGCTGGGGAGCAGGAAGAGAGTCACTGCTCTTTGTGTGCAAATGCTAAAAGCGTGGGGATTAGCGCAGAGCAGATTAGTGAGGACTTGCTCCGTTGCTGCCCCTTCCTTCCCCCACTCTCCTATCCAAAAACTTTTCTGGAGCAGCTAAATATATACCTGCCGTTTCCAAGGTAGAGCTCGCTGCGTGGCGGAGCTGTAATTGGCGACTCAGGGAAATTACAGCCATGGATTCTGGCATTTGGATCCTCCTGGCTGGCATAATAATTTCTCCCTAGGTAGCTGGTATTTAACTTGTCTTATCTGCTCCTGATAGTTGTAATTACAGTGCCCGCTAATTTCGCTGTAATATTGCAGCCACTGGAAGGGTGGTTGGAGAAAGGTCAGGGGGTTGCAGGAGGGCTCCTTCCTCCCCAGCCTGCTGCACCAATGATGCTGTCAGAATGCAGATGCTAAGCCCATGGGGCTGGTACCCAATGTCCCTGGCTGTGCCCCTTCCCACCTTGGTGGGGCTGGAGCAGCCTCACAGCCTTGACAGGCTGGTTGTCACTGATGTTGGTTGGTCCTGGGCTGCTTGTCCCTAGGGGAGGTTGGTGTTCCTTGTGGTTCATTGTTCCTCAGGTTTGTTGTTTCTGAGACTGGTGTTCCCAGCAGCTTTGTTGTCCTTGTGGCTGATTGTCCCTGAGATTGGTTGTTCTGGGGTAATTGTCCCCAAGGTTGGTGTTCCTTGTGGTTTATTGTCCCTGAGGCTGGTTGTTCCTACGTTGGTTGTCCCTGAGGTTGATGTTCCTGTGGTTCATTGTCCCTGAGGTTGGTTGTCCCTGAGGCTGGTTGTCCCTGAGGTTGATGCTCCTGTGGTTCATTGTCCCTGAGGTTGGTTGTCCCTGAGGCTGGTTGTCCCTGTTCCTTGCAGCTCTTTGTCCCCAACACTGGCTGTCTCTGCTCCAAAAGTGCAGTCCTGCTGTGCAAGAGGAAGATTCAAGTCTGGCTTTGAGGAGATTCAGGGCTGGCTTTGGGGAATTCACCTTCAGCCAGCAAGGCTGGGGCTGCTGCCTGTGCCAACCCTTCTCCTGCTGAGCCAGCAGCAGGCAGGTTTTATGTGGGTGTAGGGCTGGGCTCAGTGTCAGAGAGCTGGGGAGTCCTGCTGACACAGGCTGGAACCACAACACTGTGGGTTTGCTGTAGAAAATGCTGGTTTTGAGAGCACAGCGAGCTGGTGGGGCTCTGCAGAGGGAGGAGGGGACCCTCACTGTCATATGTCCCAGGGCCAGGATTCAAACCCTGGGAAGATCCTCTTGTCTAGCAAAAAAACCCACCCCCCACGCTAAGTTTTTAAGCTCCACTAGGCAGAAATATTTCCAAGTGGTGATATTTACCTCCCGGGGATGAGACTGAACTGTTGGTAATCCTTGCGCTATAGGGTACAGAGATCTTTTTGCAAGGATAATAAACTCCCTGGTAATAGCTGTCCTTCCCCTGGATCACGCACACTCCTCCAGGAGCTCAGGGCTTTGTTTCTGGAACAGGATTAGGTGTTAACGCTGCAAAACCAAACGGGGGCACAGTGGCTGTCTTTCACATTCTTGCTTTCCAAAGACTTTCTCTGTTCCCTTGGCTGTTCTCACAGTTTGCCTCCTCCTTGCATTCCTCAGCTCTAAACCACGGATGCTTTTTACAACAGCTGGACATATTGTTTTAAGTGATAATCTTTAGATACTGCAGCCTAGCAGACAGTTCATAAGAAATATCTGATTCAGTGACTATCACTTCTTCCTCTGTCCTTGTGTGCAGCCTTTGAGGGTTAGGATGTGCTGGTTTTTCTTCTTCTTCTTTTTTTTTTTTTAATGAGAAAAATAATTTCCCCACAGCCCCTGTCAACAATTTTTAGCCTGTAATGGGTTGTTTACTGCAGGTTGGATTTGATATTTAGGTCTTGTCTTTCCTGACAGAACCCTTCAAGGTCGGCTTTTCAGTGCAAAACACTCACATTTTATATTTCTGTTTTCCTATGAATATTTCCCAAGATTTGCTTAAAATGAGTTGTTTCCATGACTATGCTCACTTGATGGACTTGTTCCTTGGGATACAAATGGGTCTCCAAGTCTGTTTCTTTGTGGAGGGGGAGGATAATGAGAACAACATCTGTTGTGGTGTAAGCTGTAAATTTAAGATATTTTTTCTCATCCTGTAAAAGATCAGCAAATTGTGCTGATGCTGATGAGGTACTTTGTGCTATCTCCAGTGCTGATGGGTTCAGAGTGGGGACACTTGAGGACATGTCACACGTCTTGCTTTTTCTTCTCTCAGTGTGCCAAGGCTTGTGTGTGGTGTCACCTCTAGGCTGGAGCTGGAGAGAAGAGGAATGGCACTCCAGAAGGGAGAGAGTGGAAGAAGAGAAAGAAAAGTTGGGAAGGGGGAAAGAAAAATGTAGGTGGAAGAAGGGAATGAGTAAAGGTAAAACCAGGACGTTGCAAAGGGTGCACCAAAGAAAAATCCACGACTGGTAACTCTCAATGTGTGAAGTTCAGCATTGAGGGATGAGCTCCTAAATTAAAGCCCAGCAGCAGCCACAGAAATGTGGGGGGTGTGACTTCAGCCAGTTGGTACCCGAGTTCCAGTGGGATAGAGTATCCCTTCATTGGGTTTTTTATATCTTCTCTGTGTGTGTGCATGTGTGCATGTGTATATATATATATATTTATATAAAATTCTAACAAATTTCTAACCCATATAAATCCAATTACCCATGTTTTGCCTGCAGGGAGCGAGGGAGATTAATGTTTGGTATTTTGGCAGGAATGTAAAAAGAAATAGGTGGTAATAACAATGAAGGCTCATAAAAAGGAACCAATAGTCGTGTCTGTGCCCGGAACTCGGCCGTAATTCTCCTGGAGATTTGTCGGCAGAGTGCCCTGCTCCCGTGGAGGGGCAGGAAAGAGCCAGGAGTGCTTCCTGGGCACTTGAGCATCCATCCTGCCAGTGAAGGTTCCATTAATGCGATAATAATAGAGGCTGATAGAGAGAAATGGTTTATGCTCCCAGGGCACCTTCTTGTGACAGATCCTGCTCTGTGTCAGGGCTCGTAGGAGCCACAGAAGCATGCTCCTCTTTATCCCTGTTTCATTAAGAGGCAAGTCCCAGGAAAGGAGGATGAAATTGGAAGGAGAGGAGGGAGCTGAGCTCTTCTCCACCCTCTGTGGTAAGTGTGTGGTGGTGCTGGTCCCTGCAGGTCTGGCTTGGAGTGACATGGCCTAGGGAGTTTCAGGCAGGAATTAGGAGTGCCAGAGTTGTGCTCTCATCAGCTTTTCTCCACTCAGAGTCTTTTACTGCAGTGTCTCCTCCCTTCCCTCTCATAAACCCAGGTGCCTGAGATGCCTTTTCCTACCACTCTCACTCATGGGACAGTAGTTTTGTTGGAGGATCATGAATCACTGCAGGCCTATTCCCATCTCATCATGTCACTGCTTGGCTTTGTCCCCTCGTGCCCGTGGCCTCTCCCGTGTGCTGCCTTGCAGTCAAAGAGGCTGTGGTGGCAGAATGCTACTGAGTCACAGCTTTCCCTGCACATTGCTCATTGGTTTGCTGTGGGGGCATTGCTGGCAGGTCATGATTGGCCATCCCAATGGGTTGATCCTGCCTGGAACTTTTGGCTGGGTTTTAGCCCAGCTGCATCACAGTGGTGGAAGCATCTCCACTGAAGGGCTGCAGGCTCTTGAGCTGAAGGTGCCTACCAGGAACCTCTACTCCCTCAGCTTCAACACTTGGCAGCCAGTCACTCATCATCCCCCCCTGACACCCTCCCTCTGGTGTCTGGGTGACTTCCCCCTGCTGCTGTTGTCCCCTGTGCCGTGGGTGGCACCTGCGCTGCTCCTGAGCTGTCACCCATGATCACATATTAATCATGGTTCAGGTATTGTGTCCCTACAGCGGGTTCTGCCTTCTCTGCAGGCTTTGCATCAGGCTCCTTGCTCTCCGTTTATTACCACCACCGGTTTTATAACCCACTTTATCAGATGACTTTTTTTTTCCTTTCTTAAAGAGCATAACCCATGAGCAACTCATCATTTCTGAGAGAGGGAGAGTGCCGTTAGCGGGAGAGCAAGGGCTCCTTGCTCGTACCTGAAATGAGGAGCCTGCTTTACCGTGGTGTTGCATTTAATTCAATCAAGGCAGTTAAAGCCAAGATTTAAAGTCCTTGTGTGATCACAGGAGTTGCTCTGATGCGGCAGTAGGTAGAAGGAAAGATTGAGCCCATTTCTGAGGAGACTCGGAGTAACTGTTGGCAGCAGCCAGGCCTGGGGCTGACTGCGGCAGCGGCCATGGTGGGAAGCTCTTAGCATTCACAATGCGTCCCATCTCTGTCTCTGTCACCCTCCCTGCTCCTTCTCCTCATCCCCATATATTCCTTTAAGTAGAATTGATTCATTTGCTCGTTTTTTTTTTTTTTTTTAACTGGGGGGAGGGCTGTTTTTAATTAATATTCTTAACTGTATGATAATTGCACTGACTGGTCCCACTGCTGTCTGAGTCACCCTCTCCTCCCTTGTTCTTGCGGGAAGGCTCTTTGGACTTAATTAAAGTTAGGGATCCAGGGCTAGTGGGAACAGCAGGAGTCTTGCAGGGTTTTTGATGAAATGATTGCTGTGGGGGAAGTGGCTATTTCCTACCCAGAGCCGTAGATTGTGTTGCTGAGACAGTGTTACGACCGTCTGGTTTGGCCACCTGCTTTTACATGGGCTGCTGCATCTCATCCTGCATTTCCCGCCCTGTGTCACAAATCCCTCGTGGATACCCCAGCCCTTGTTTTGGGGTGAGAGGAGCCCAGTTTCACAGTGTTGCCCCTGGTTAGAGACATCCTCTCCTTGTGGGAGTGTGTCCTGGAGCAGTCCTGTCTGAGCTCCCCATGCCTGACACTGGTGGGGTGTTGCAGGTCATGGTGGGGAATTTTGGAGGGATAATGGAAAAGCTGCATGGACTCAGCAGACCTTTTTCATCTCTGGTTTCAGCACTGGTGCTTGCAGACAGCACTGCCACCAGAGCTCAAATGCAGCCCAAGCAAGAGCTTAACAAGCTCCGAGAGCTGTCCAGAAAGTTATCCTGACACCAAGTGACAGACTCTCAATTGATATCCTCTGGAGACTTTAAACTCACTTCTGCAAGGTTTCCAAAGCTGGTTTTGTCTCATACCTGAAGAATCCTTTATCTGCTACGACGCCTCCCCTGCCTTGTCTCATTGCTCTTGACGTTTCTTTGTTGCCTGCTGCAGCTCGGGTAAACTCCATTGCAAAACTATTTAAGAGAGGTTTCTCTCAGCCTTTGCTCAGCTCTCTTGCTGGAGTTCTGGTATAAATCACCTGGGCTGATGCTGTTCCTGCTTGGCTCTGCAGGAAAGTGGCTGGAGTGATGTCAGGACTGCTGCTGCTCATCCCAAAGGGCAGGGGATGCTCCAGACCCCTGGGGAAGGGCAGATGTAGTGGTTGGTGTAGAAAAGTGAGAGAAACTATTGTAGGAGATCACTCACCTCCCATCCTGGCAATGCTCTGGAGCAAACAAGCAAAATTATTTGTGATCAGCTAGAATGAACTAGAAACTGTGCCACAGCCAGTAGAGGTTTGTCAAGGAGAAATGGTGTCAGATGAATGGAATCTCATCTGTACCATGGAGTAAGGAGCCTGGTGGGCAGGGGGGAAGCAGGAGGTGCCTCAGATGGTGACCCAGGCAAGGCTGGAGCTGCCTGTGAGTGAGTGGGAATCACTGTCAGGGACAGCTGTAAGGAAGCAGGCTGGAAGTTCTAAGGTGCTTCCCTGCTTCTGAGACCCAGCCCAGTCTAAAATCCATTCCCAGCTGGTAGGAAAAGCCACCTTTGCAGTAGTTCAGGCTGCAGCTGGCTGGTAGCATCCTGCTGGATGGCACAGAGAGCTTGGGGAGCTGGCTTTATGCCCTGAATCTGCCTGTGCAGGAGTTCATAGCATCACTGTGCTGCAGGACTGACATTTTGAGATGCCACCAAGGACTCTGGAGGTTTCTGAAGTACAGATGTGCAGTTGCTGATGTCCTGCTCTAGATCCCATCCTGTGGTGGCCCAAATGGGAAAGTCCATGATGGAGTGAATTGATTTTCCTTCCATGCAATGGGGTTTTCCAGCCCACTGCAGGGTGGGTGCTGGCCTTGTCCTGCTGCCTCCTGCTGCCTTTTTCTGTGGTGTTCTCAAGCAGCAGCACTTTTCCTCTTCTCCTTGCTGTGGGTGTCATGCTCCAGCACCCATCACGGAGCCAGCCATCTCTGGACCCCTCCTCCAGTCACGTCAGACCCACTGTGTACAAGACAAGCTTTTAAGAGGCAGCTGGGGCCTGCCCAGACTCTATAACTGAGGCTGGACACTCTCAGGGGTGCAGTTGAGGCATTTTCCTTGATTTTGCTTTTATTGCCCGGTAAATCAGTGACGGGGCCAGCCTGTCTGCAGGAAGCAGCTCTATGTACTAAAAGGTGTTCTCCCTGCTCCATCTCTCTCCTAGCCCACCTCCCCAAGCTGGGAGCCATCCAGGGTGGTCAAAACCAGACAGTCCTGGGCCTTGGCTCCCTCTGGGAAGAAGCCCTGACAGAATCCTGTGCTTTGTCCTGCGATTGCTGAGCTTGCAGCGGTTTTCAAGACTGATGCTGCACTTAGCAGGGTGCTGCCAAACCCATGGAGTCCAGCAGATTATTTCCTTTCATAAGCCATTTATCCTTTCCCTTTTAGATGCTGGGCTTTTGCCTCTCATCTCTGGTTTTATCTCTCATGTGGGAAGGAGCTCAGTCTTCCCAGCTCTCCCAAATCACTGGTGCTGGGCACGGGGTCAGACCCCATCCTGGGAGGAGAGGCAGCTCTGGGGCGGGAACCGTGGGAGATGGGGTGCCAGGGCTCTATTGATTTCTTTCCCATTATTTTTTGGGGAAGTTTGCTCCAAAATTCAGCTTCTTGTGCATGTCTTCCACGTGAGTGAGGCTGCCCTGTGGGCTGGTGGGATTCCAGAAGGTTCTGGGCTGGGGTTTGAAAGTTTTCTTCCAGCAGGGAATTGATAACTTGTCTTTCTTTTTGGGTGGGGGTTGCATGAATTGAGGGGAAAGCTGAGATGCAGTATGTCAGACAGGAGGTTTAGGAGTGCCTTGGGCTCGGCCACCACCTCTTGCTTGACCTCACTTCACCTGAGGCTCTGAATTTCATGACTTCTTGCTCCTTTGAGAGACTCTAAACCTCGCATGCTGCCAAAGATTTTGGACACTCCCATCCAAAAGTTTCCTACAGTGACAACACTCTTTCTCATTAAACACTAACTTAATAGAACAGGAGAATGCTGTGTGATGGATATTAAACTTTAACAACTGTGTATATCTATTACCTTGCTGCTAAATCTTTATATGCCTTAAATAATCAATTGATATTTAATTAGCATACAGTACTATTACTGCCTTCCTAAATCTATAATGATAAACCAAGTTACAAGTTATTGGACGTTAATTACTATCTGATGATTAGAAACAGCAAGACATTTCCCAGCCTCATCCCGGATATAATCCAGCGTGTCCGTGCACACTGCTGAGCCAAGCCACGCTCCCTGTCTCTTAATAATCAATGGCTGTTCAACATGCAATATTTGTCTAATTAGCACTAAATTAAATCCTCATTGACAACACTTCAGGGTAAGAGATCTGCATCGAATATGATGGATTAGACACGGAAGGGCTGTTATTGTAAGCAGGAGATGTGTGTGTCACTTGCTTTGCTTGTCATGGCTGGCACATGGCTCCCTGTGACTGTCAGCCCGCTCCTGAGGGGACGGTGATGGAGCGGTGCCTGGATGTTGGATTGACAGTCCTGGAGACCCTGGGTCTCTCTTTAATCGAGCTGTAGACATGAGCAGCTCTTCCCAGCACCCTCCTCAGCTTCCAGCCTGCTCTCACCATGAATGTACAAGGGTCTCCACCAGCAGGGTGGGTTTGTGTAGGAACAGGGCTTTCTGTACCGGGGCTTTCTTTGCTGACAGAGGGCAGATGTTTTTTCTGCATTTTGTGCCTTGTGCAAACTTTTCTGGGAGTCTTTGTAGCCTCTGTTTGGGCAGTGAGGCTCAGGAGATCAGAAAGTTCCACAATGGTTTGAGTTGGAAGGGACTTTAAAGCTCATTTTATGTCCCATGGGCAGGGACACCTTCCACTATTCCAGTTTGCTCCAGCCTGGCCTTGGACACTTCCAGGGATGGGACATCCCCAACACAAGATGTTTGCAGCCACAAGTCTGAGCTCACAGCAGGGACACTGGGGGAATTTGGAGTGGTGTGGGGGTGAGAGCAATCCAGAATCCTGGCGTTGCAGGGAGGAGTTCCCTCGGGAGCTGCCGTCTCGCACACGGCAGCCCCGCGCTGCGGTTTGTCAGCATCCATGGAAGCTGTTTTGCGAGAGCAGCAGGAAGGATTGCACAGCCGCCGGCTCCTTGTGAGACTCAGCCTGTCCTTCACACTCAGCGTGGATGTAATTAACTGTGCTGATGGGATGTTATGCCAACAGCAAAGCAGAAAACACCAGAAAATGAGTCAGGAGCGACAGCAGGGCTGTTCAGTGTGGAGAGGCGGGAAGCGGCAGCCAGGCGTGCGGCTGGGCTCGTGTCCTGCCACACGGCAGGAGTGGGAGCAGCCTCCTGCAGGAGGGCAGGGTTTGGCTCTGAGAGGGGCAGTGGAGCACAGAGAGACTCCCTCAGCATCTGCCATGGCTTTGCTGTGGCATGCAGGGGAGATGAAGTCCCTGGGAGGTGTTTCTCTCCCTGGATGTGTGATGAATGCGTAACTTCAGCTCTCACTTCCCTCCTTTCAATCCTCTGCAAGGAATCACTCTCCTTGCTGTGTCAGGGATGTTTCTCAGCACTGGTTTTCCTGTCTCTTCAGAGTTTTACAAGTGTAAAACCTCCTGAAGCCTGAGCAGCTCCTTGGTTCCTCACAGGTCTCTCTCTGCCCCCCAAAAGTGCAGAACCTCACTGGCTGGGAGGTCTTCTGCAATTGGCAGAAGCAGGGATGAGAAAGGGGAAAAATTAAAAAAAAAAAAAAAGACTGTCTATTAGCAATTGAAATTGTTCTTAAAAGAATTTGCCTATTCTGCAAGGAATGTTTAGTAATTGATAGCAATTTCTAGCAATTAAATACAAATTAATTCGTGCTACCGAGAAGCAGTTTATTTATGGCTCTGTATTTATGGGCACTCCTTCTCCTTAAAACTATCATCGTTGCTTTTGATAAGTAATTAGAGTTTACTGAATAATTTCCCAATGTAGGTATGAATTTTAAATAATTTTTAATACTGTGCAAGTGTTTCATTGTATTGCTGAGTGAGGGATTATCATTATTTATATTGTAGTAGGGCCTGGAGGCTGGGACAGGCACTGTGTGAGCGTATAGCACAGAAATAGTCCCTGCCCAGAACAGCTTGCAGGGAGTTTTATGTCAGCAGCAGGATCGTGAATGTGCTTTTCCAAGAAATAAAAGTTATTTGGAGTCATTTGCACCTGTGTTGCACAGGCTGCAAATGTGTTTCTCCTTCCTCTTGAGTAGGGGGAAATAGTAATTCCCTACTAGTGGTAGTAATGGTTAATCAGTCTCAAGAGGAGGGGCAAAGTCCAGACCATGAGGGGGTGAACAAACCCCACATGTTTTGATTAGTTAAATTACCAATTATTTGAGCAACTTGGGGTAGTGGAAGATAACCTGCCCATGGCAGGGCTTAGAACAAGATGAGTTTTGAAGTCCTTCCACAACCCAGATCATTCTGGTATTCTGTGTTTTGAAGTGCCTTTTATTTGCTTTGTGGCTTTCCTGAGATGATCTCCGATTGTGATTGCAAACCTTTAACCGTGTTCCCACAGCTCCACACATGCACTTCAGCTCTGTACAAGGTGAGATCTTCATGAAATGCCATTTCCAGGACTGGCAGATTTGAGCAGAGAGGGAAAAGCAGCAAGTGGTGGGAGTTGACAGTGTGACACCAGACACGGAGACAGCTCTGGCCAGAGGAGCTGGGTTTAGCAAAGCTGTGTGTCCCAAGCACACGAGCCTGCTGATTTGAAGTTGTTCCTCATCTTCAGAAGTCACCACAAATCAGGTGTGTGACTCCCCTCAAAGCATCTGATGGATGCTCAGCAGGGCAGAACTCATGTCAGGGATGGTGTGGGAGGGAGAGATGTCTTCTGATGCCTGATTTACAGATGGGGAAGTCATCTTTCAAATGCTGGAAGCAGGAGTTGGCCAGGCTGGAGGGAAGTGCTAATTAAAGCACATGGTGACAGCATCCATGTGAGGAGGATCCTGGAGAGAGGGAGAAAGCCAAGCCTGGAGAGCAGGCACCACATTCAGAAGTGAGCCTGGGAGCTGGCAGCAGCATCTGGGCTTGCAGTGCCAGGCAGGAGTGCACTTCAAAGCACAGACTTTGTGTCCTAAATATCTTTTAGGGGTCCTGAGGCGAGTGTTGCTTTTATGGAGGGTTAAACTCAAGCCTGGGAACCTTGGAGAATTAAATATCCCACAGTGTTAATGTGTAGGAACAGATTTGGGATTTACCACATGCACTTGCATTATAGCTAATGTGCCCATGGGCTGTTTGAAACTTTGAGGCTGCTTGGATCCTTTGGAACATCACAGAGGTGCCCGACTCCACTGCTGCTCCTGTCCCCTTTGTCACCTGAGGGTAGCAGGGTCAGCCCCCACCTCTGATTCAAAGTCTGTGCTGATCCTGCCTGTGGCAGCACAGCCTGTTCTGGCTCATTTCTGCCTTCATTACTGAGCTTGATTAAACGGTACTTGTACAGCCAAGGGTTGGGAAAACACACAAAGGGACTTTTCTACTCATCTGAGGCACTTGGGTACCGTGGAGACAGATGCTGAAGGGAGAGGGAGACGTGGAGAGACATTGAGGTCACTGTAATGAGATGTAACCCATTAGGGCAGTGTCCTTGTGGGATCCAGGTGCCTCCAAGGGAGGGAGAGGGATCAGACAGAGCCCCAGGACCTGGAAAAGGCTCCCTCTGAAGAAGGAAAGAATGAACTGAGGAGTTGTCCTGTCTAAGGGACAGGGTTCTGTGGCTTTTGCAGAGTGGGGGTTGGGAGAAAATGATGATGAGACTGTTTTGGCCTCAGGTTCTCACATCTGTATCTTGTTTTATAGAGTCTGTGTGTGCAGCCAGCGATATTATTGGCACTGCTGGAACACACAGAGCTGCATTTAACCAGCACCTCCTGGGCTGTGCAGCTGCTGTAGCATCACGGGACGTGAGCGGAGCATGGGGTGATGCTAAGAAAGGAGATGACTCCTGTCACCTCTCTGTGATCCCTAAAGCAAGATTTGAACTCCCAGATCAGATCAAGCTTGTCTTTGTGGGCTGGGAAAAGCTGTAGCAGAAGGTGGCAACTCTTAATACAGGGTGAGTTTGGCCAGCCCTGAGGATGCCAGGTCTGGGGCTGTCCATTGGGTACACCCTGAGTGCTGATGGCTCAGCAAAGACAGGTCTGGGAGTGACTTCTGAAGATGAGGAACAACTTCAAATCAGCAGGCTCGTGGTCTTGAACTCTCTGCTCTGGGCAGTCTTCCCTTAGATATTTCAGCCCAATTATTTTTGTGCTGTCCTTCCCAGGCTGGAGGAGTGTAGAGCTTTCCTCCCTGCCCGTCTGCAAGCCTCATCGTGTGCTTCATTTGAACATTTTCCTTTTACCTGTTCCCTGCTGCTGCCAGGGTCTGGGGCACAATGGTGGCTTTCATCCCTCCTTCCCTGTGATGATTCAGAGCTGGTGGCTTTTGGCCTCTGCACTATGGGTCTCTGGTTTGTTATAAGCTGTTGTGAGGTGGTTCGTGGTGCAGAGGAGAGATGCTGGGGACTCTTCTGAGTTAATGAACTGCCAGATTGCAAGGGATGACATTCAGTGACACCCTGGGTCTCTTTGGGAGGTGTGTGTCACCCCCTGCTCTCACCCTGTGATCTGAGAACGCTGGCACTGGCCTCATGTGTGGACTCAGGGATCTTAGGAGATGGTCGAGGCTTTTAACTGTGGGCCCTGATGCCCTGCTCTCCCTTCCAGCAGCTCCCAGAGCTCCTGTAATTAACTGCACATCCCCAAAGTCACTGCCTCTCTGAAACTTCAGGACCTGCCAGTGCTTCTGACTGCTCCCGTGAGGCCCGTGAGCCCCAGACAAGGTTCAGCAAGGCAGCTGCTGTCAGAGGAGCTCCAAATCTCCAGGCTGGAGAAGCAGGAGCACTTCCCCACCCTTGGATTGAGGACTGAAGCACCCACAGACTCTGAAGGGTGTAAACAGGGTTTGGGCTCTCAGCAGCCACAAGGTCACTGAATGTTTGTTCTCAGCTCAGCAGGGCAGGGCTGTGGTAGGTGCCAAAATCACTGTGTGATGAGTGATCCCAAATGGCAGTGATGGCTTTACTGAGGATGTGGTGAGGACAGTGCCCTTGTGGGAGGTGGGTGAGGGGAAGGAGCTGAGCCATCCTAATCCCTTCTGGAACGATCAGAGTTAAACTCCCGCAGCAGGATTGCTCATCAGTGATTCATCAGCCTGAGCATTAGGGCGCTTCTCCCTTGCTGTCTGCAGAAAAAACACTGGGGAACAGGGGAGGGGGATGTGTCACCCCCCAGGGACATTTGGGTGGCACTGAAGTGCCACCACATGGGTAACTGACCAAAGCTGGGGGGTTCAGAGAAGGAGATTTGCAGACTGGAGGCAGGGGTGCTTCTGGCAGGGTGGGTCTCCAGTGTTACACTGACCATATGTGGTCAAGGGATGCTCCAGCCATGGGTGGACACTCGGGTTTGGGGTGCAGAGGTGCCTGCCTGTGGCTAAATTTCACATTTTAGAGCAGAGAGCTTCAACCTGCTCCTGTTGCTCGACCACAAGCAGCACCTGAACCATACAAAGCCCAGACAGAGTGAGTTTGGCAGGTCAAAACCTCCCTGCCTTTATTGCCTCTTCCTGACAGCAGCCCGACCCTTTGCCAAATAAAAATTCCACACACGGAGCTGGTTAAAAACATCAATTAGCTCTAAAACAATTATTATTTTTTTTTGAAATGCCATTTTATATATGCAATAACACAACACAATAATCCTGGGTTATTTAACAGAGCATTTACCATGAAAACAGTCATTACTCTTTAAACGCTGCTGACTGTACAAGCCTCTTAACATTAAACGGCAAGTGATGCAGAAGTCTTGCCATCAGAAATGCCACATTCTCCTGAATATATTAAAAACACTGGCACTGGGAAGCTTGCTGCCTGACTGAGTGGCTTTTCCCGTGCTGGGAAAATCTTGTGAAATTCTGGGGCAGCCCATGGAGTAATGTCCAAATTTTGGTTTGTTTAGGTGTAGGCATTTGTTGGAGGGGATTAGATGGGTTCAGCCCAACTTCACTGTAGTCCCAAGCCTTTCCTGTGCCCCCATTCTTCGCTTTTTCAGCATGAGTTGTGCCAGAAGAGTTTCAGAATGGACATCAGAAGGATTTTTTTTCATAGAAATGTTAGACGTTGGAATGGGCTGCTCAGGGAGGTGGTGGAGTCACCATCCCTGGAGGTGTTCAAGGAAGGACTGGAGGTGGCGCTCAGTGCTCTGGGCTGGGTGACAAGGTGGGGTTCAGCCACAGGCTGGACCCAATCTGAGAGGTCTTTTCCAGCCTAAGTGGTTCTGTGGTCCCACACCATCCTGATCTCCAGGGGTAGCAGCTAGGTTTGTTATCCAGGCTAAACCCAGTGGATTTAGCATGTTTAATAGTCTCCATAGGGCCTATCATAATGCACTGGAAAAGATGTTTTTTGCAGCTAAATCAATAACGAATTTAGTTGTAAATTCTGCATTTTCCCCCTTTTGAGGTTCAAGGGAATTGTGCTGGATGTATATTATTTGCTTATTTATTAGACCTCTTCTAGTACCTGGCACGAGCCCGAGGGAGCAGATGGAAATACCATTCTCAGATTACCAAAAGCCTTTGGTTTAAGCAAAATAGTTGTGTTTAAAGATTAATTTAAGATGCTTTAAAAATTGAGCAGGCCATTCATTTTTAATATTGATTGATATTATTATAAAAGATTCAGCTGCAACTCTTCTCACCAGGACCTCTCTTGGCGCGCAGACAGCGCGTTTGTCTGTGAGGGACGTGGCTTAGTTATTTTTAATCCTTGATACTTGTTCTTGTGAAATTTATGGGAAGCATCATCTCATATCTGGCACATCAGAGCATCCCAGGCAGGAGCTGGGAGGGCCTGGGGAGGAGGTAAAGTTGGATGAATGGCTGGTGGGGGTTGGAGCCCGTGTCTCTGCTGGATGAAGGGAAGAGCTTGGTACATCTTATTCCAGCAGCATCGTAGGACTGGGAGCAAATCTTCTTCCATTAAACTGCAAGGAGCTGTGGTACAGTAAATGCTGGGGACCTGAATAGGCAGGAAATAAAATCTGCCCAAACAGCCAGGATGTTTGATTGTGCTTCTTCCAAACCTTCTATAGTTTTGGGGTTTTTTTATTAAACATTTTTTAAAGTGAAGTGGAAATGAAATACTGGCAGAGTGCCCAAGCCTGGGCACCTCCTTTGCATTGGCATCCTTTGATAGTGTTTTGTTAGCAAACTGGTGATACAAGGCAGGCACCTCAGCCCTGGAGGAGCTGAGTTTGATGCTGAGGAATAATTCTCCAAATTGCATTTATTTCATAGGCGTGAAAGGTCACAAAGTGAAGGGAAACAAGAACTGTATTCAATTAGACAATTCGATCAAAATAAATCTGTCAAGATGGCATTCCTGCTGAGGAATCAATTGACTTGGAAAATGAAGGCAGCTGCTGCTGCTGCTGCCATTATTGTTGTTATTATTATTATTATTATTTTAAATTAGCTCCAGGACCTGCCATGAGTACCTGAGCCAGAGTGCCCAAGTGGCTCAGATCATCTATCACTCTTATTAGATATTAATACATCCTCCTCTGCCTTGCATTTAGTGCCCTGTTAATGGTCAAGTGGCCCCAGAGTGCTTCCTGGGAGGCTGATGGGAATGATTAGTAATGAGAAGGGATGGAGAGGTAGTTTTTTTAAATATTTTTTTTTTTTTTAGCCAGAAGGTTCAGGGAATGAAAAACGTGGCGAGATGGAGGAGAAGCAAGGACACACACGGCTGGTGTGCTTGGTCACACACAGTTCGTGGTGGCTCTAAATTAACCTCAGTAATATCCCTGCATGTTCCTTTTTGTTCCAGCAGAGAAGCATCCAAATAATTGAATTTATGGCTGGGGATTGGTAGGAAAGGGGTTTTTCTCCCCATGTCGGTACTGCTCCTGCTTCTCTGGGTGTGCTGGCTCTGACTGGCTTGGTAGCACTGAGGTTGTGCCCATGATGGGCAAAGGAGTTTGGCAAGAGACACTACGGGAGAATGGGGTAGAGGGACATGATCCATCAGGTTGGAAGCTGAGGAAAGGCTGAAGTGGGCAAAAGCTAGCTTGAGATGTTCCCTTAGGGAATAAATTATTTTGCAGAGGAAGAAATCCTCCCGTTGGAGAGAACTTGAAGCATCCACACTCCTCTCCATCACCTGAGCTATTTAAAGCTTGACTTGATACAGCACTGGAGAATTACAGCAAAGCAACAAGCCTGCCCCAGCTGGATGAGAGCCTGGAGAACTCTGACAGATTCTTCCTAGCCTTGGCGCTTCCCTTTCTGCTGCCGTCAGCCCTTGGCGGCTGATCCGGCGTCACCTCCCGGGGATGTCCCGTCTTTGAAGGAGCAACACAGGGAAATCAGATGCGAAGGCTCCCAGGCCTGCCAGGTAGCAGAAGTGCCTGTGATGGGAAAGGTGATGAGAGAAGTTTCCTTAATTTTTTACCAGCTGGGGTGTTTTCCTTTGTATTGGCAGTGTTGAAAAACCCACAGAAGTGAAAGAAACAGCACCAAGCTCCTTTAAAGACAGATTTTATCACAGCAATGGATTGTTCTGCTTGCCAACTGCCTTCAGCTCGGTGCAGCTCATCAAAGAGCCTCTTCCTATGCCTTGGGCAGCTCTGCCTGGATACAGCTTATGGCCAGGAGGCTTTGCCCTAGATGGGTCATCTGAGCTGGCACCAGATCCTCCTCTCTCTGGCTCAGAAGGTAGCTGAAGTGTGAGCAGTAGGTGGCAGAGAGAAACAGGGTCCTCCTGGACATCTGATAGGTACCAGCACTTGGGTTTGGTGCTGACACCATGCCCTGGATCGGCTTTGTAGGACTCCATCATTCTCCCTTAAATAACAGAATCGTGTCTGTCGGAAAAGTCCTCTAAATTCATCAAGTTCAACTATTCTCCAGCACTGCCAAATCCACAACTAACCCATGTCCCCAAGGGCCACATCTGCACACTTTTTAAATCCATCACTGCCCTGGGCAGCCTGTGCCAGTGCTTGAAAACCCTTTCCACAGAGTACTCATTCCTAATAGCCAAGGCCAGAAACAATGGCTGGAACGTGAGGCCATTTCATCTTGTTCTGGTCCTGCTGTCCTGGTCCTGCCTGACCATCAGACCCTGAATGGGTGTAACTGTGCCCACCTTGAGATGCTGGGGCAGGGGAAATGCATTGGGACCCAGGCTGAAGATGGCCTTGCCTTTGCCCACCTGCGTGTGCAGGTGATCCAGCCGGGATCATGCAGGGGCAGCATGGCAGGAGAGGGACCTCAGCTACCGCCTCCTCCTCCCATGACTTGAATTTTTATTGACTGGTGATGACAAACTGGTTTATGGACAGATCTTTTATACCCGCTAGGACTCGGCAGTTATTTTTGAGATGATGCTTTGCCTCAGAATCTTCCTTCCTTCATCCTTCATAAATCTTGAGCGAGACTGCTGCATTCAGACCAAGCTTAATATTCTTCTTGCAGATCTCTGCACCAAAATGGCTGTATCCAAGCAGGGAGGGGTTGGCAGATTCCCCTCCAGCCCTTTGCTCTGCTCTAAGGCCACCTGTTAGGGTCTGTAAAAAGGTGTGGGATCCTTGGAGGGGGCAGGACTGTGCTGCCTTGGGGGTGTTTGTGTGAGGGTCCAGGGTATGGATATGAACCTCTTCTCTTCCCATCAGGGTGTAGCTTGTGAAGAACGGGTTGGAGTATGGAGGTGGTGGTACTACCTAGGGAAGAGCAATGAGGGCAGTAATGGGAGTAAAAGAATAAAGAAGGGATAGAAGGAAAGATTTATTTTGCAGCTGTTTGTTGCTGTTGTTGGCTTTTTTCAAGTGAAAAGCAGAGGAGAAGGAGTCCAGCCCCCTCATTTCACCTCTCATTCACTAATGCCTTCAGTTGCAAAGGACAGATCCCATTCACTTGGCCTTTCTCCTCTCCTCATTAACTCCCATGACCTTGAGGCTGTGGCAAGAGCAAAGCGTTTATCCCAACAAAAGGATTATCAAAATAAATAACCAGAGTTTTCAGAAAGGTCATGTCCCTCGCAAGCCCAGGCTGAGGCAAAACCTCTGTGCTCAGCTGAGTTTGGACTGGCTTTTCTTCCCAGTGTGTCGGGTGATAAATCCCACTTGTGTCCCTCACCCCTGAGCGCCATCCTTCTCACAGCAGTGCTGGAGAATATTGTCCTGGGAGCTGCAGCAGTGGGGAGTGGAGCAATGCACTGTCCCCCAGGGATGTCTGAAAAGCCCCACAGGACCCTGGTATTGTCATTGTTGCTGGCCTTCCCAGACCATTCCGAGGATCTCCCAGTGGGATGTGACCAGCAGAATGATCCCCCAGGCTCCCTGTTAGCACATTACTGGAGGAATCCTCCTCTAGACAGGTTCCTTCGGATGAAATGGACCCTGAGAAGTTCAAAATCAGGACAAAACATGCTGATTATTAAGAAAGTGTTGGATATAGAGAAATTAAGGACAGTGTGATACGGAAACAAAGGTGCAGGTGTCTCGGGAAGTGGTTCCTACAAATACACACACACCTGTGTGTAGGTGTATGCATGCATAGGTGGTTCCCAGATAAATCCTAAAAGTTGTTACTCCTAATCTTGGAGTTAAAAATAATAATATTCCCTCTAATTTCCACATCCTTTGGGATTTCCCTGTGTACTGCACTGCTCTGGTTTAGTTCAGGCTGGGCTCAAGGGACAGGGCTTCCCCTCAGCTTATCAGACAGCACCTTCTGTAGCAGGTGGGCTTTTTTCCATGTTTCCTACAGCAAACTTGTCTCTGACCATTTTCTACTTCCAGTTTCTCTGCAAAAAAGTTGAATTCATCTTTGGTGGTGCAAATGAACGTGGCTGCTTCCAGGGAACCCTTGGGAGGCTGTCAGGAGCAGGCAGGCGTTGCGCACCCCAGTCTGCAAGCCCACGAGCTGAGCTGCTGGGAGTGCAATACCTGTGTGGAGGAAGAACAGAGCTGCCTCGCTGCAGGAGGTTCTCACATCCAGGGTGAGATCCTGCCTGGGATCTGAGCTGGCTCGGCTGCTCCGCGCTTTCCTTCTGCTCCTCTTGGTTCATGCAGCTGGGGAATAAAAAGCACCTGCCTTTGCTGCCGCTGCCTGAGTGAAGTGTTATCAGGTTTTATTCTCCCGCCTGTCTCCCTTTTTCACACCTGTGTATCACAAAAACGTCTCCTATCATCACATGCCCCGTGAAACTCTCCTGGAGCGTTTATCTGTTCGAGAGCAATAGCGGAGGATGTGATTTTGAGGCTGGCGTCCTCCCTCTGCCTTTCATCCCTTCTCTTTGACATGATAGAGCATCTCCGAAGTTGTAAAGAGCATCTCTCTTTGTGTGGGTGCACCTGCTCCGCGCGCGCCGTGGGCGGGGGTGCTGTTAGCAGGGGGAAATCGGTGAATAATTTACCACGCAACCAAAAGGACCAGTAAAGCTTTAAATTATTAACACTGAGTTCATTTCAGAGGAGAGATGCTGGAGCTGTTTGCTTTGGCTGCGGGCTCTGCCTCTGAGTTGGGGTGGCAGGAGTAGGAGTGGCTCTGGAAGGATTCTGATGCTGTGGTCATGTTCAGGCTGGAAGAGCATCAGCCAAGGAAATAAATAATTTAAAAGATCCAGATAGGTGTAAGGGCAATCCCAACAGCTTTAATTATGTAAGCTGGTGATGCCCTTCCCTGGGAAAGAGATGAAAAAATAATGACCTTTTGTTGCATTGCTAGAGAAATGGTATTTTCTTTCATTGCCTCCCTTAATTCTTTAAGAGGCTAGGAGCAGGTGATTTCTCTCTCCTTCCAGCAAGCTGGCATGGGGCAGCTCCTTCCCAACCCAATCCAGAGATGTTCCCACACACATTTAACCTGCTGATTCTTTACCTGCATCTTTGCACTGCTGTGTGATTCCTCTTGAATTAGGTACCACAAGCCCAGCCAGCAGCTGCACCTGGAGCCCAGATGCTCACCCAAACCACCAAAATTCCAGCTGGTTTTGGCAGGTGAAGGTGCTGCCCAGCAGGTCAGATGCTGTTCCCCATCCAGGCAGCATTTGGTGGAATAAGAGCTGAGTGTGAACTGGTGCTGAACCTGAATCAAGAGCTGCCATTGAAGCATTTGCCTGCTTCTCTCCTTTTATTTTTTTTCAAGCACACCAAGAGCTGGGAGTTAATTCTGGAATTGTCACTTGCACAAGGATGTTTCTGGCAGGCTCAGGGTTGCTAAGTGTAGTTAAGTGCCTCGAGCATCCCCAACTATTCGGCTCCTTGGTTTTTTTTTCTCCATGAAGAGAAACTTTCTGAAGAGGGAAGCGAGTGCAATCAGCCGTGCTAAATAATCCCGTAGGGTGCTGCAGGAGGTGCCATCAGCACTGCTGTGTGGGCTGCCTGGGCTGGCTCCTTCCCCAATTTCACACCCTCCATCTCTCATCTCCTCTGGATCCTTTTGCTGGCATCTGTGAGAGCAGGGAAGTGCTTGGAGCTGGGTGTTGGTAGACCCTCAGGAAGGCAGCAAGAAAGGTGCACTCGGTGCCTCTGAGATGCTTCTGGACTCAGAATCCTCTTGCTCCTGATCACACCAGTGCATGGACGGATTGGACTGGGATGTGCTGGGATGGAGAGCTCCAGATGTCTGTGGCACCAAACAAACTTAAACCCACTCATGTGTAATTCCTTCTGGGACACTGGGAGTGCATTGAGGCAGCAGTGTGGGGGGCTCTGCCCTGTTCCTTCTCTGGAATGAGGTGCTTGGTACCACTGAGGACTCTGGAGGAAAGAGCTCATTTCTGGAGTGATGTGATTTGCCTCTGGTGTTTTCAGGGAGGATTTTTCTAACTGTTTAAACCTGGTAAATTGCTAATTACTTAACAGCATGTTTCTGAGAGGAGCATAAAGAGAAGGCTCCAAAGCTTCTAAGTGGTTTTTAACAAATACAAATTTCATTTTCTATTAGGATCTTGGAATTGGTTTCTGAGGTGGTTAATGCTGCTTTTTGTAGTTGTTTTGGGTTCTGTTTCTGTGAGTGTAGGAGCCAGCCCTGCATCCTGCAGGTTGAACCCCAGAGATGATGCACTTTGGTGGCTGCTCTCACATCTGGCTCCTGGTGTGGTCCAGGGGGCCTCAGTTAGACTGAGCTGGGCTGAAAAGCCTTGCTGATGAAGAACCATCTCTGTCCTAAAGCTGCACCCATTTTCAACTAATTCAGCACAGCAAATTCCCTCTTTTTTTCACCCTCCAGTCCCGTTTCCAGCAGTGCAAGAGAGAGTGAAAGACCCAAAGCTTTTTCTCCTTGCCTGCCTCTCATGCTGCAAAAATTAATAACAAGCTTCAGCTCCCGAGCCCGTGTTCCCAGAAGCTTATTTATACCTGTGCTTAGTGTTGATTCAGCTGCCTCACATGCATCACTCAAATTCACAAGAGCTCTCATGGAAAGAAGAGATGAAAACTACTCTATCCTGCTTCTGCCTCTCTTTCTTTTCTATTTTCTCTCTCCTCCACACTCACAAGACTTGCCTACAAAGTTTTAAGCACCAGGAAAAAGAAGTTGTCACCGACCGTGTTTCAGGGTCCCTGTATGAGCACCCTCTCCTGCTTAGGCTGGGCTTTGCAAAGTGAGGAGCCTGGCTTAGCAGACCCCTGCCCCTTGGAGAGCTCGCTGCCCACACCAGAGGAGAGGAGAAAAGGCCCAACAGGTGCCTCCTTGGCCGTTCCAAATCTCCCACCGTCGGCACATTTGTGTTAGATATTGATTTCTGTTTAATAGAATAAGCCAGGAGAAATCACACTCTTTGTTGGCGTTCAAAGGATAAACCATAAAAGCCATTAAGAAGTACTGTAAGCGGCGGGATGATTAATGAGACTTTAGGTGCATTCCACTGACTGCTCCCAGATAATGTCTTTGAAAGATCCCGTTGCTTCTGGCTGCAATTCAGAGCTATTTATTTGCAAGGTGAAGCTCTGAGGAGCAGTGCTTCCAGCCCTGCCTGATACTGTTATGGAGACAAACTGGTTGCCCCCGATTTCCCATCTCCAGAGGGATCTTTTTGCATTGTGGTTTTGCTCGTCAGCGTTGTTGAGATACTGGGGAGGACAAGTGAAAGATGCAGTGTCTGTCCTCAAATTGCTGCTCTGTGCCTGTGGTGAGAGGCTGCCTTAGGGAGAGAGAGCCTTGGGTTTAGAGATCATAAGAAGGAAGCCGTTTTTGGGACATACTGATCCTGTTTGGATTGTTTTTTGGTTTGTTTTTCAGAGTTTTTCCTGTTTTTCTTGTCTTCCTGTGGATCCATGTCCCTGTTCAGGGGAGCTCTCTGGCAGGTGGGCTGTCTGTGATCCTGGCAGTGCTTGTACCCCATAAATACCTCTTTGGTTTCAGTCTGGGCAGAGGTCACAGCAGTGTGCTCCTGCCTCCAGGGCTGGAATTCCCCAAAACCTCTCTGCTGGGTCTCTGTGTGGGTGAGCATCCCACTGTGAGCCCCGAAGGATGTGCATCAGCATCCCACTGCCACCCCAAATCTCTGCAGGTCAGCAGCTTGCTGTGAGCCCCAGCATACCTGGGAAGAATATTTCTTTCAGTCCCTTTCATGACATCTCCATGGACTTTAGCTTCCTGAGTTTCCTAAGCTGGGGTTTTTCAGGACCCCCATTTTTGAGCAGATGGGCTCTCCAGGACAAGCTGAGGAATTGTTTCTCTTACTAGATAAAACCAGAGGGCCAAAGGAGTCTCAGACCCAAGGTCTAATCCATTCTTTCTGCTTTGTTTCTTCCAGCTGCACAGCTTGCAGACTTCAGGGTGTGATGTGCAGAGTATGGGGTGGCTGGAGGTACAGAGCTGCTCTCCAGACCAGGGCCAGGCAGCCCCACATCCCAACTTCCCACCAGTTCTGACAGGTTTCTCTTTTCCCTGGGGAGGTGGCAGTTATTGGTGCCACAGCCAATGCTGTTTCTAAACCAAGCCCATCTGCAGTGAAATAACAAACAGAACACAAGAAAAGAGATAAGCTGAGTTAAAAAAAAAACACAAAAAAACAAACAAACAAAAAAAAAAAAAAAACCACAAACAAAAAAACCAACAAAACTGCACTTGAAATGTTTTGGGTTTTTTTTAATCCCTGGGGCATGGAAAAAACAACCCTTCCCTGTGGCAGGGCAGGATATGGGAGGTAGGAATTTTCTGTCAAGGGAGCCCGAGCTGCCAGAGTTCGTCATCAAGAGTAATAACAACCAAATTATGATTGGCAAACTGTCACTGAGGGGGTAATGAGAATTTAATCCGGTGCAGCAGAGGAGCAGGGAGGGGGAGCAGGCAGTATCCCATCTTTAATGAACAGCAGCGCTGCTGGTAGGAGGAGAAGGACCCAATTCTGCTCTTCCCTTCCTCAGTGGCCATGCTGCAGCGACAGCCAGAGACAGAACCCACCTTCCCTTGCAGTGGATTGGTTTCTCCCATTAAACTTGAAGATAAAAGTCGGTTGCTAAATTGCTGTCACTGTTTTAATTCTCCCTGTCTCGCCACCTCCCCTCTTCCCCCCCTACCTCCTCCTCCTCCTCCTGCTTTTCTCCTTTATTTTTGTCTCCTTCTTTCTCCTTTCTGTGCCTCTCCTCCATCTTTGTTTTGCTCTGTCAATCTCTGCCTTTATTCTAAAGCTCCTTTCCCTTCCTCCGCTCTCCTATCTCCTTTATTCCCTTTAAATTCATCACTGCTTCTCTCTCCCAAGCCCTCCTCTCTCAGCATCCTCTCCATCGCCGCCAGGCTTTGCAGCCTCTCCCGGGGGCCCTCCGCTCCTCTGTCTCTTCCCAGAACTGATTTATTGGCTCACACGGAGAAAATTTGGGCTGGTATTTGTGCCTCCAAGATGCTGCCGGCAGCTGGGAGAGCACTAAAAGGGCGCTGGGTTTGTTTTCAGGATCACAGTCAAGTGCTGTGGTTTGGGCTGGGTGAGCTCTCCTGCGGGTCGTGTTTTTGGAGAGGTTTGAGGGTCTTTTGGCTTTCAGCATCCTTTCCCTTTCATACCTGCCCTCCAGACATGAGCTCTTGAGCAAGGTGCTCCCCAGGCTTTGCTTCTTGCATACACTCAGCACTTAATAAGCAAAACTTTGTAGTAAAAACAGTGAGTGGAGGGATGTGGGGGGGTGGGAGCCCTGGGGTGGGGAATTTATAATGTTTATGAGTTCCGGGTTTGCCTCTGCCACTGACTGCTGCCGGAGATTTAGCAAATCCTTTAATCTCTCTCCTTCCTCAGTTTCTCCAGTCGGTTAAGTGAGGATAATGAGCCATAACTAACTTGCAAGCTGTCGTGGGAACGATTTAATTAGCAGCTGATCTTGCTAGGTGCTGTGGGGCTTTGGTTCCATGGTACAGGAGTGTGGATTCAGGCATGAGGAGGCTCCAAGGGGCTCAGGACCTACAAGATATTTGCCTGTCTAAATACTTTAGGTGATCCAAGCCCCAGCTCATATGGCAGCTCCTACAGAGTTGTCTTCTGGGGAGGTGATGTCCCCGGTCCCCTGTCCAGCTGCGCCCCACAGCAGTGAGCAGGGGATGCAGGGACATCAGCTGAGCTGTCCTTTGCCGTGTGTTTTGCAGGCAGTTCCTCTCCATCCCTTCCTGCTTGCACAGGGGTTAATTGCCTCGTGCATCTGCCAGCCGCAGGGCTTCCCAGCCAGCACTGCTCTTCCAGGAATAGAGGCTCTTGGTTTGCAGCTCTCTGTCATAAATCCAAAAAAAGGAGAGAGAAAGAAGGGAGGAAATCTATTCCTTCCAGCTGTCTCTGGCTTACGTGGCCGATAAGATGTGCTGGTTTCATTTGGAGTGGGCGGGAGGAGAAGCAGAGGTGGTGGAGGAAGAGAGGTAAATACTGGTACAGAAACACTCCTGGGTTCCGGGATCAGCTGTGGATCCTCACATGAGTATCTTCCACCCTTCCTGCTCATTATCCAGTGAAAAATTCCCCGTTTCCCTTATCACGGTGCTTGTTGCTTCCTTTGGATGCTCTCTGGAGTTTGGCTGCCTTTCTATCCCAGGGTGCAGAAAACACTGCACTTGTGAGATCCAATCTGCCTTGCTTAGGGAGTGTGTGTGTTCTATTATGCCCAGTGGTTTTTGGTAGTAACCACATGCCAAAGAGGCATAACAGGGATTTGTTCTTGCTCCCTTCTCCATGCTGGGGCTCCGTGCTGCTCTCCATGCTGCACATGCTCCATTCCAGAGGATTAGCTGACACTGAAGAAAAGCACATCCACTATCTTCCTTCTGTCTGTCTGCTTTAGTCCCTTAACAAATGCAATTATATTTGTCTTGCATCATCTTTTTTCTCAAGATGAGCCCATGCTGATCAGTGTTTACAATCCCGTTCTCTCTTCCCTGGCCAGAAAAGCAGGGGAATGGTGTTCACATAAAAGCCCTTGAGAAGCAAAGAAGCTCATGAAATCTCACCCTGGGGTGACCTTTCTTCCCCTTCCCTTGAGCAGGTAAAGGGCATGATGTAACCCATCCACTGAATCCTGTAAATCGTTTTTACAGACATGTAAAATATTGGTGAAAAATACTTCATCCCTTTAAAGAGAAAAATAAACAGCTTCTCTCATCATTATACAGTTTCTAGGAAGAAAAACACAGTTGGTATTGACAAAGCTTAAAAAGGCGGGAGGGGGAGATGGGAGAAAAAAGAAAACCCGAACTCAGGATGCTGAACTTCTCACAAAACAACCTGCCTTTGATATTTACAGATGTGTAATTTGCTCCTTGTTGGATTTGGTGTGAACTTGTCAGCAGTGCTGCATATGGGCACAGGGAGAAGTCTTCCTGTTTGTTGGCTGAAATTGCAGTGGGAGCTGTTGGACTCCTTGGTGGTCATTGCGTCTGTCAGGAGAGCAGTTCATTGCACCCTAAAAAGCTGCTTAAGGGGTGTTCATTTTCAGAATCACATAATTTAGGTTGAAAAAGACCTCCAAGGTCATTGAGTCCAATCAGTGACTGATCCCCACCTTGTCACACAGACCTGAGCTCTAAGTGCCAAGTCCAGGCCTTCCTTGGACACCTTCAGGGATGGTGACTCCACCACCTCCCTGTGAAGCCCCTTCCAATGTTTAAAAACCCTTTCAGTGAAAAAAATTCCTCCAGATGTCCAACCTGACCCTTTCCTGGTGCAACTTGAGGCCATGTCCTCTTAAACAGTCCCTTAAAGGTGCTTTAAATGTCTTCCCAGCCCAAACCTGTGGTGGCTAACCACGAGACTTAATGAGCTTAAAAGTCTTTTCCAACCTCCACAGTTCTCTGATTGGAGTTGGCCACCATTCTGTGAACAGCTTTGAATGTGAACCTGCACAAGGTATGTGACTTCCATACTGCTCTATTGAGCTGAGTTCGGTGCTACCCTGAGTGCTCAGTGCAAGGTGCTCACCTGGAGTTTGCACCACCAGTAGTCTTTTATCGCTCCAAAATTCCCTTTCCATCAGCTGGGCTTGATTTCAAGGTGTGAACTTGGCTTCTCTCATGACCTGCAATTGGCTGTGAGCTCTGTTACGTTTCAAAGTACTCTGAGAGCTGTAGAGATGCAAAGCCTTGTCTTTTGCCATTGAAATATTTTTATTCTTTCCGCTTCCTGGGTTTATTGCCTTTGAGTTACGCAGGTGCCTTTGAAGTAGGGATGAATTTTAGCCATGGAGTTTCATCTCGAGGTGTAGATCCGTGCTCAAAGGAGGGAAACATTCACTACATTTTCTTTTCCCATTCAGCCTATTACAGAATTGGAACCAAGCTGTGAAATTCACATGTAAATTCCTCCTAAGCCACCACCAGACACGGTTTGATTGCCCAGTTTTTTAAGCTGGTGAGCTCTGATGGAGCTCAGGATGGAAACTTGGGAATGGCTTCCTTGGAGGTAGGAGTGATCACTGACTGTCATCCTTCTGCATCCAGAATGCAAGCTGGGAGTGGGGTTGGTGGGAAGCCACATTTTTTCCATGTTCAGCTTCTTAAAGCTGGGCTGTTGCTATGTTTGCCTCCAAAATGTGTCTGTGACGGAAAAGAAATGAAAGTTAGAAAATTATGGGACCCAACTGGGATTCTGGTGGGGGAAAAAATCCATATGATGCCCCACTACCACTCTGAAAGCATCTGAGGTGCTTTGGGTCCATGCTATCCCCCTCGTTGTCTTTGGGTGAGTGGGATTTCCTCGTGGCCTTGCTGGCAGAGCCGCCCTCGGTGTCTAATTGGCCATAGTCGCAGCTCCCGGCTCGCTCCATTTATATCCACAAACGGGGATTACTGGGAGCCAACCAACTTCAATGCCAGCTGCAGAGGAATAGAGGGGGAGAAGGGAGAGCAGGAAATGAGCCGTGCAGGTGTTGGAGAGTGAATTAGCCTTTCAGAGTGTTTTCTATGGTGAGGCAGCACGGCAGCCGAGGTAAGAGGGAGCAGGATGCTGACAGCATCCCTCCAGCAATCCCTCATATTTACTGAGGGATTGATATGAGTTTGTTCTCTTCTAGCAGATTGAAGGCTGTGGAGACCTCAGAGCCTCCTAAGGGTGCATGGCAGGGCTTAATAATAAAGAATGAGTCAGGTCTTCAATATTTTACATGAAGATACCAGCATTAAATAATAAATGAAGCAAAATTAATCAAGGTGTATCCAAAGGGGAAGGAATGGATGTTCCAGTGCAGGGAGCTCGGGAGCAGCTTGGTAACTGTCAACATAGAACAGAAATGAAGTTGTACCTAAAAACCAGCCAGACAGGAGTCTCTAGATGGTGTTCCTCTTCCTTTAAATGCTGTGATTTGTTCTGGGATTTTGTGCTGAAGGATTCACTGCTGCCCAGAAAGAGCTGTCCATGAGCAAGAAAGGGACTTCTCATGGAAAAGTTGTGGTGCTTCTGTTCCAGTCTTGTCTGGTGGGTGGAAAAGGTGAGGAAAGGCAGATATTAAAATGTAATGGAGTTGAACATCTCGAGTGATGCTGGGTGGATGCAAATTCAAGCTGGGCTCTGGAAAAGGGCAGCTGTCTGAGGCACAGACAGAGACTTCCTTTCTATGCCCCCCTTTTTCATCCCTTTCCTTCCCATCAATGCTGGAGTTCCTCCTGCTGATCCCTGCCAGCTTTGCATCATGTGGAAGACAGGATAGACCCCATCACATCTCCCTCTGCCTTTGGTACTTCTCTGGAGCAGACAAGCCCAAGCATGAAAGGACCTGGACTTATTTCCATTTAGATGGTTCAGAACGGCCTTGTGGGCTTAGATGTTCATTGTCTTTTGACTTTCAGTGGGCTTTGGCTCTCAGATTCCTTTGCAGATCTCAGCTTTAAGCCTTGCGGCTTTCCTCTCCGATGGGGCTCCGTTTAACCTTTCCTCTTGTCTGAGGGAAGCACATCACATTAGCCCACGCACACAGATGGAAAATTGAAGAGGACCTTTGCCCTTTCCCTTCTTCAAATGTAACAACTCAGGGATCCCCCATAAAGGCTGGATTTCCCTTATGAAGCTGTTGTTGGCAAAAGACCTATGAGGTAATTGGAAAAGTAGCCAGGTTTGAGATTAAAGTTGTTCCATCAGCTGAGACATTCGTCAAAAGCTTCCCCTCTGGCTGATTTACATAATGCTCCGAACCATTTCGGGAGGAGTGTTGGGAATCCCATAATGCAAATAACCCTTGAGCCTCTATAATCAAACGCCTTCACCTGATCCAAGATGAGCCCAGAAAGAAATTTGCCACATGTTTTACCCAGCTCAGCAATGTCTCCTCCGCAGACGGAATTGTTAACAATATTCCGACCTGTTGGAGCACAACATTGAAATGTATAGAAACAAGACCTGCAGCCACGTTCTGCAATTCAATCTTGTCTTTATTGCAGTGGTGGTGTGCTGCATATTAGCGAGGAGTTTTTTCCCCTGACTAACCTTGGCCAGGTTTCATTACCCACTCCTGGCTCTGCTGGGCTGTCTGTCTGTGTGGGTCTGTGTCCCATTGATGGGAAGGTGACTGCCTTCCCATCCTGCTGGGGATGGGGTGGTGACCAGCATCAGCCTCCATATGCTTTGTCCTGCTAATTTATATAATCATTTAGGTTGGGAAAAAAACTGTAAATAATCATTGAGTTTGAAAGGCTGAGAATATTGGCCTTGTTCATCCTGGAAAAGGAGACGCTTCATTGTGGCCTTCTGCACCTGAAAGGAGCTGATAAGAAAAATGGAGAGGTACTCTTTACAAGTGTGGAGTGACAGGATAAGGGGCAGTGACTTCACACTGAGAGTGGGTTAAGACTGGATATTGGGAATAAATTCTTGGCTGTGAGGGTGGTGAGGCCCTGGCACAGGTTGCCCAGAGAAGCCATGGCTGCCCCTGGATCCTTTGCCTTGGTCCAAGGCCAGGCTGGATGGAGCTCTGAGCACCCTGGTTTAGTGGAAAGTGTCCCTGCCCATGGCAGGGGGCTGAAACTATGTTATCTTCAAGGTCCTTCCAACCCAAACCATTCCAGGATTCTGTGATAAATTAAGCAAAATGCCCAGCTTGAATTTCCACCAATGGCCAGATGGAGGATGTGCTCTTAACTTCTCTGGATTATGATGATGCTCAATCAACTTCTGTATCTCCACACAGAATTCCCCCTGCTGAAGATCTGTGTTCTAATCCTCTCTTCTTTTTTTTCCCCACTTTTATCTTCTGGAGAAGAACATTATATCTCTTACCCACTTGGTAGTTTCTGTTCCTCGATTGAATTATACAGAGGGTGCACTTGAGTGGTTTTTAAATCTAAATGAAAATGTAAAGAACCCTTTGCCGGAGTGCCGAATCCTGCAATAAGGCAAATTGTTTGACTTCTTCACACCCCCATCTGGCCCTAATTGATTCTTGTAACCCAACTGTGATTTCTAACATGTTCTAGGCAGAGAAATCTACCGGCACTAATTCAACACGGTGAGCACTGGTTTGGTGTTTAATGCGACGATGAGATCAATGTCCCTTCCGAGGGAGCTGGCGAGTGCGCCTCACCAGTCACGGCCAAGCAGCAGCTCCAGGGCAGGCTTTTGCCCAAAACTTTGTTTTCAAAGACGGGAATATAAAATTTTTTTTAAAAAAGGGGGAAATAAATTTTTTTTTTCCCCCCCTTTTTCCCCCCCCCCCCCACCCTTGAACACCTGCAGCTTTCTTTTCCCATAGAAATCCCATGGGAGGAGGCTGCTCTTTCGGGAGCAGAGATTAAAAGCATTTTAGATGAGCCTGTGTTCGCCCTACCCCTGCTTGCGAAGCCCAGGATGTTTTGGCATTTGGATTCAGCCTGTGGCTTGGGCAGAGGTTGAATCCTGTTTCTTGGCAGCAGCTTTCCTGAGTCTCATCCCTGCTGTGAACAGCAGGGATCCAGGGGCTGTCGTCCAAGGATGCCTTCACTCAGAATTACAACTTGGATCCTCTGGAGTCATGCTATGAATAGAAGGGTGCTTTTGCTTTTATTATTATTTTTTTTTAAACTATGCTAAAAATATTGTCTTTCTGGATATCCTTGGCTCCTTAATAAATGAGCTGAGAGCATGGACCTCTGGGCCTCATACAGCTCTTGTGTTGATCTCTGCTGGGAATAGCAGGAGGCCCCAGAAGGAGTTCAGCCAGGTCTTTGGAGCCACAGAGGAGCCAGTCATAATTTCTCTATCTCTACAGCTTTCTGGAAGTGTTAACGTTTATCTCTTTGCTCTGGGCTTTCAATGTCAGGGAATTGGAAGCCGTTTACCCTGATCATCATATTTTAAATGAGGAGTAAGGGCTGTGTTGGTGGGAATATATAGCCACAAGGCTTTTCCACTGGAGTAGGGTGAGTCATAGAAGAAAGCCTCGTGGAAGGGGTTTTTCGTGGAGAGGAGGTGGATGTCCCTACTGCCTCCTACAAGTGTGTAAGAAATGCTTTGTGGTGTGGCGATGGATGTGGGACAACACTCCCTCACCTTAGGCTCGGCATCGTGCAACGGTGTGCAACTGTGCAGTCATTGTCTTGGTGCCTCATTACTCCATTTTCCCCTTCCCACCTCCTCCCTGAGACATTTCAGGCTGCCAGCACTCGCTTAGAACAATGTGGCATTTTAGGGCTGAATGTGATGAGACTGGCAGGCGACAGGCAGCTCGATGGCAGTGAGTGACGGGGAGCTGGGCTCCCAGTTGGGGATGACAGGTCCAGCTGACACCGTGCCATGCGTGTGGGCTGCTCCTCAGCCGTGCTGGGGGGAACAAACAGCTTTTTACTTGTCCAGCAGTTGTCGTCTCTTCTGTGTTGCTACACTTGCATCTCCAGATGCTGTAAGATTAATCTTCCCTGGCAAGGTGATGGTTGGAAGCTCCTTCCATTTTGGATGAGTTGACAGCGGGAAGGCAGCGTGGGCCATGGCACATCATGTTGGCCACAGACAGCAGTCGGCTTGTCCAGGCAAAACCTGGGCTCACCTTCCCAAAAATTTGGCTCACAGGGATTTATTTGTGTCCTGGTAGCTGTGTGTGCTGGTGGGTATGGCATGGATGAGGGACAAGCTCATCCTCTCCCAAAGCAGACCTTGTAGCTCCAGCTCTGGATTGTTTGCTGTAGTTTTCTCTTATGCAGCTATGCTGAGATATAAAAAAATAGGAAAAAACAGATGTTGGAATCAGTGAGATGAGATTTACATATATAGAAGGGCTAAAAAGCTTCATTTTTGTTTGGTTTTGTTCCTCTTTGTTTGCTTTCTTACTTTTCGGAGTGTTTTCACATTAAAAATTCAAGATATGTCTGTCTTCTATTTTCTGGGAAGCTCGGAGGACATCTGGAGAACTTGTTAAGATTTTGTTGTTTGAGACATGATTTCTTTGGAGGCTGAGGGGTAGCTCTGGCTGTTTGAAACCCCACTTTCAATGGTGGATTGTGTTGTCACCTCCTTTTGGAATGCTTATTTTGGAGAAAAGCTCATGAGAGAGATGTCCTTGTTAAACCCTGCACCATGAAATAATGGCTCAGAAAAGCTCCAGTTTGGGGGAACCTCTAATGAGCCACCCCAGGAGGCACAGCTCTGTATTCTTGTTTTGTCTGAGGTAATGGGAAGAAAGAAGAGGCGAGTCAAGTAGTGAAAACATTTTTAAAGTTCAAAAAATAACAGAATGGGCAACCTCAGACCCCGCCTGTCTGTATGCACTGCTTGTAAGTCGGGGAAAAAAAGGCAGCACCCTGCTTTTTTCCATTAAGCTTCTTCTATAATGTATTAATAGAGAATTATATCCTCGCTATAGGATTATTAAAAAAGAAGGGAGATAAAAATGATAGAAATGAATCCGTGTGCTATTATGTGGATGACAATAGATACACTTAAGCCTTCCAGCCCTGACCTTGGCACATGTTTCATCTCAACTCGCAGAGAGGCTGAAATTGATACGCTGACACTTATCATTAATATGAAGAACCATCATCTTCCCCCAAGAGCATAAGAGGATGGGAAGCATTTTGCCAATGCTCCAAGGGGTAGAGAAGGGCCTCTTCTTGTCCCAGTGCAAATCCTTAGGTCCTACTCCTGATTTTTCTTTATATTTTTAAATTAAACCTGCTATCAAAATTTCTGGGCAAGGTGTCCAGCCATGTGCCATCCTCCTCTCTCCCTGCCCTATGCTCCCCATTTGATCATGGACTGATTTGACAAGGAAAACCCATTCAAGCCTGTCCCAAATGCCACCTTAGCAATGTGAGGGGACCTTCACTCCAGATTCCTTCAGTTTGGGGCATATGGTTTTGTGCTAGAAAAAAAACCGTGGGAATGAATGAGACCAAAACTGAGTTGATTTTTTTCCCCCAAAATATTTAGCAATTTGAGTCTCCCCACATCTGGAGACAGCTGTGAAATTCCCCCCTGTGCATCCCTTGCAGAAGCACAGCAGTGGCAATATCCATAGTCCCCACCCTCTCCTGCATCATCTCTTCCCATGATTACTGGGGGAGCTTGGATAGGGAAATTTGTTTTCCAGGAGCTTCCTCTGTCTCTGAAGTTGGAAGGAGGGCAGGTTGCTGCTGTGGTTTGTGTCCACCAGGAGCAGCAGTGGGTCCCCCATCCTGGTGGGGCCCCCATCCTGGTGGGGCCCCTGCCTCCCAGGTATCCCAACCTGGGAAGTCTTCCTCAAACTCAAGCTGACAGACATTGCTGCCATTTCCCACAGCCCACTCCATGTGGTGGAGACAAAAGATTTCCACTGTCCCTTCCTTCCTCAAATTAAGTCTGTTTAGCCGTTAAGCTCCTGTGAATATTGAGAGGGAGAAAGAGCTGTGTAATGTAGTGACAGTTGTGCTGTGTTCCTGCTAATGCAGATATCATTTGATCAGCGTGATCCTCCGCAACCTCTTCCGAGGATTAATAATGAAGAACGTTTCACAGGAATGAAACCTGAGGAGCAGCAGATTTGGTTATCCGAGCGCTCCAGGTGGGAGCCAGCTGCGAGCAGTACTTCCAGGGACAGGGACTTGTGGTGGGCGTCTCAGAGGGAGCTGTGCTCCTGAGATGCTGCTGAGGAGGGGGAGGATGCAGGGACACAATGAAGGGACACAATGGGAGGGAGGGCAAGGCTGGCAGCTTTCCTTCCACTTGAGCACAGAGCCTCCCCATCACCTTGAAAACAGGGGACTGGCCATGGCACCTGCACTTTCAGCATCACCATGGGATGCTCTGGTGCTGCTGGTCATGGCCGTAGTGCTGAGTGACCAGCTGGGGGTACAACATCCAATCTGGTCACAAAGGGATAAAGCAGGACAGCTGGGAGGGCACGCAGGAGGAATTCTCTCCAAAGCCTTCAGCGTGGCAGCTCCACTGCCTCAAAACACTGCGTGTGCCTCTTCCTTTCTTCCTTTGTCTCGTTTTATTTATAACTCTGGTTGGATTTTTTTAATTATTACTATGATTGCTCCTGCTGAGCTGTAAAGGCGGTGAGGAAAAAAGGAAAAAAAAAATACTAGGGCAGTCGTATCAGGCAAATTGAACTGGTTTGTTATAATCAACTGCTGCTGCTGTATCCTTGGCTTTCCGTGGCTCTCTCCCCATAGTCCCCATGTACATATAGATGCTCTCCCTCCTCTCAATTTCAGTGTCAAGAACTTTATTGGCATGACAAGATATAGTGTGTTTCTGGAGTTAATACAGTCTCAAGTGTGTATGTCTGAGAGAGGTTTTCACAGTAGTAATTGGGTTTTATACAGTGTGTCCAGTTCTATATTCAGAGGCTGAGGTGCAGCTATATCAGGAAGCCATTTCTGCCACCTCTGCTTGAATTATGCAGAGGATTTTTTCCCTCAGTTTTAAGGGTGAAATAGAGGTGGTTGTGGAGCCAGTCTGCTCCTTGCCCCACTGCTGTGTGGCTGGAGGGGATCCCTCAGCTCACTCTTGCAGGATGAGGCTGTTTTGGCATTGCTGTCATGCTCATTTCTGCTCCATCCTCCCCGTGGAATCAGATCAAGAGCATCCAGTGGGGCTGTGCCTCCAGAGCGGATCGAGGGTGTATTTATCCTCTGTGCTCAAATATGGCTTGGTTGAGATGCTGGCTGGGTGCTGCTCTGGGAGAAGAGATTCTCATTGATCATGAAATTCCAGAGTAGTTTGGCTTGGAAAGGGTCTTAAAATTCACCTTGTTCCAACCCCCCTGCTGTGAGCAGGGACACCTGCTACTAGACCAGGCTGCTCTAAGTCCCATCCAGCCTGGCCTTGGACATCCACATGGCCAGAGCTTGCTCCCTTCTTCCCTGGCTGTGTCCTCTCTTCCCCCTCCCCTGCCTTCTCCATATGTCCCCTTGCCATCCTCTTCTTTTTCCTTCCTTTGCTCCCTATTTATTTCAAGATTTCCCTTATCCCCCCATGTCCCTGCTTCACCCCACGGGGTTATATCCTGGCCCCACATCTGGAAACACCCCAGCAGAGAGCAGGGTGGCAGCTTTGTGCAGAGCTAAGGGACAAATGGAACCAAGAACAGCCAGTCCGAGTGACAGGGAACCTTTGCTCCAAGAGGCGATGAAAGGCAGCAGAATTGGAAATTATTTTATTTCAATTAGATTTTAATTAGCTGCTGTCTCCCAGCCGCTGGATCAGTCAGCAAATAATTGAAAAGCAACAATATTTGCATGTGGCGCCTGGAAGAAAAGCTGCCTCTGATCTGTGGCAGGGAGGCTTTGGGGAGATAATTCCCAAGGTCAGCTGCTCCTCAGTGGTAGTTCAGCGTGGACAAGTTTCTTGAAAATAACCCACTGTAGCCTCACACTAATTTTACAGTAAATTAATGCCAAGCCGGCATTTGTATGGATTTAATTAGCAGGCAACACAAACTTTTATAAACCTTTTGCAGTGGCAATTTAAACCTGATTGCAAAGTTATTAAAGGCAGCCATGGCAGGCTGCTTCCAGAAGTCTGCAGGGACCTAAGGCAGGGGGGCTACACGCTGTGTTGGTGCTGCTGGAGCTTTTCATGTGGTGGTAGAACTGAAGAAACCCTGCTGACTCGCTGGAGATGTGCAAGGCTCAGCCAGGTGAGTGTCAGTGTGCATCACCTACCTGGAGTTTGTTCTGTGGTCAGAGCAGAGCTTTACTGGTCATTCCTCATGCATTCCCCAGCAGGTTGCATCCTCCTAGGAGACCTGTTGACTCCCAGATCTCCCCCAAGTTGCTGTTCTGCCCTTCTCCAGGTGGTTGCCTCATGATTTTTACAGTAGCTACAAATAAAAAAGCCATCGCTGTCCCCTCAGCACAGGCAGAGCTGTTTATGAGCAGGGCTGTGGCAGTAACGTGTGGCGTGGTCCCTGAAGAAAGCTGCTGGAAATCAGGAGATCATGAGTTTCACAACACATATCTCGAGTTGGTGTCACAGATAATTAAAATAAGTGGGTTAGGAGCCTCGCTTGGGCACGTGGATTACAGCTCCTGTATTTCAGGGTGGGCATGGGTGGCTTGAAGCATGGAAGAAATAGCCCTGCAGCACTTGAACAGGCTGGATGGCTGTGCTAAGGATATTAAAAATATTTATACAGTCTGGAAGGATGGGAGTTCTTTTGAAATGCCTGCAGAACGAGGTCATTTCTTATTTTGCAAATAATTGCATTTAAAATTTACCTATATCTCTATATGTATGTGCGTGTATATATAAGGGAAGACACAATTGTTGGCAGAGGAGGTTTAATTGCCAGCCTGCCTTAATAAGAAATGGGCAATAGCAGCTTTTAATTACAATTGTGGCTAGAGCAGGACACCTCAGCAATCAGGCCGATCCTGTCCTCCATGCTTCCCTCCTCACATGTTGGAGGACAATGGCAAGTCATTAACGAGCTATAATGGGAAAAGCCGTATCTAATGATTACATTCTCTTAGCGAGGCCGGGCGGGTGAATAACCACCGGGGTACTTTTTCTTCCCTTTTCTCCTCGCTAATAGCCTTGCTGGAGCCGCTGAAGCCTGGCCCAGCTGCCGGGCCACTGTCTGCTCTGCTTGGCTCCCGGTGCCAGTGATTGAGTGCCCAGCCCTGTTCTGCTGTCTGTTGCACTGTGTAGATCTGGAGTCGCTCCACGGGCTTGCATTTGTCTGACATAAATGGGAGCAGAGCCTGGCCTGCTTCAGCTCCCTTACCTAGTAGCTGGAGGAGAGCTCTGATTAATGATTGATTGCTGGTATTAATTTGCTGTGTGTAAGAGGTGTCCAAGGACAAGGCTGAAATGGCTCTTGCATATCCAAGGGGAGTTGGGAAGAGCTGACGGCTTCAAGGGGAGCTGTGTGCTGGCAGACACCCTCCCTAGAGTGGCTGAGAAACAGGAACCCCTTTGGGAAGGTTTTGAAGTGGCTGGTTAGTTGCTGTGAAGTTATTCTCTCCTTAGCTGCTCTGTGCCTGTACTCACCACGGGTCTCTGGAGACACAGCCTGGTTTCCAGAGGTGCTGTGCTGGTATTTTTCCATATGGGTAGAAACTGCTGGGTGTCCAGCATCTTTAATGTGGGAACGAGATGTTCAAGGGAAGCTCTGAAACTCCAGGAATGCTGGCACACATCTTGTGGGTCGTGCATATGATGAAGATGGAATGGAGAAGCAGTTTTTAAGGTCTTGGTCAGTAAGAGCCCAGCTTTCAGGTCCTCACGTCTTTGGAAAAGTGGCTGCAGAGACCCAGACCATTCCAGATTCCCTGGTGTCTGCTACAAACTTGGATCAGGGCAAAGTGGGAAAGAAAAGAGAAGAGGGGAGTACTAAAAAAGTCATGAACGCAAAAGTAGATGATCTGAGAGATATTTCTAGATGGACGTGGGTAGGAAAATGAAAGGGGAATGCTATTTGCATCTTGCAATTAAAATAAATCCGAACAGGAGAGGGGATGGCAGTGCTGAGTCTGTTGATGTGTCTGATGAAGCAAAGCTGATTCACCTGGAAGCTGACACAGCTGTGTTAATGTGCTGGCACAGAGCAGCTCCTGCCTGCCTGTGAGTCAGCCACGGTGGGGCTTGGCCTCACCTGGGAGTCAGAAAAGCTGCTGCCTCCCCTTTGACTGGAGAAGGTTCCTTGCTGGGCTCCCACACACACACCTAGCTCTGGCTGCAAAGGAACAGCACCCACTAGGCCGAGACGTGGGCTCCACTAACGTGTAAGCATTTCAGTTGCCACTCATTACTTTGTTTTGTGGGATCGGGGCAGGTGTACAGAGAAGTGGGAGAAAGGAAGGACAGGGATGTGACTTTTTGAGTGTAATTGCAGCGATTTACCCATTTGCAGTTGGGAGCACAAGTGAGTTGGCAGGCAGGGGTTGAATGCTGGGGAGCAGCAGCAGTGCTGCCATTTGGAATCAGAAGGGGGAATGAAAACCCTCAGCTTTGGGAGCAGAGAATTCTCCTGCACCCCCAGCATGCTCTAAAAATACCTATTGGTAATCAAGCTCCTGCCGCTTGCCTTTGTGTCTCCCTTGCTGGTGCTCATCAGGCCCTCAGGTATAAATAGCAGTGCTCTTGACGAAGCCACTCTCTGTTGTTTTGATGTCCCAAATGCTGTGGTGGTGCTCGGTGTGGTCCCACAGACCATGGGCTGGCTCACAGCCGGGGAACCATCTCTGCCACAGACCCTCCTGGGAGGGTGGTGCTTGGGCATCCACTCACAGGGCACTCGTGGGAGAAATGCAGGGCTGGAAGGAGATGCAGCTGTGTGTGCGTGCAGGGAGACAGGATCAATGCTGCCTTTTTGGAGTTTTTCTGTTGCTCAAGCTAGAAATGACTGCTTGGCCTGTTGGATATTACAGAAGCATAGGATGGCTTGTGTTGGATGGGACTTGTAGATAATTTCCTTCCATCCCCTGCCACAGACAGGGACAACTTCCACTATCCCAGGGTGCTCTAAGCTCCATCTAACCTGGCCTTGAACACTTCCAGGGACAGGGAAACCTGTGCCAGGGTCACACCACCCTCACAGGGAAAAAATTTCTTCTTAGTAACTAATCTAAACCTTCCCTCTTTCAATTTAAACCATTAGTTCCTGTATTTTTCCCCACTCTGTATCCTTCAGGCTTGAGCTCCTTGTGTAACTCTCAGAGTAGCAGGAGAGGGAAGGGGCTGATCTGCAGATCTGTGCAGCAGGGCTGGGTGTTTGTGAAGCCCAGCAGAGCTCCTGGCAAACCTCTGAATGTTGTGGGACCCAAAGGAAAAGAAGGAGATGCGATCTCGTTTTTTCCAATACGTCAGAAATTGTTATAGAAAAGAGACCGATCGATTGCTTTCTGTGTCCGCTGCTAGACAGAACAGGAAGGAATCAGATTAATTTGCAGTAGGGAAGATCAAGGTTAGATATTTGGGAACAGCAGTCTGGTGCAAGCATTGGAAAGTGCTGGGAGGGGATGGGGAGATCCGTGTGTCTCATGACAGGGGATTCTATGAGCAAATTGGTGCCGGGGGTGGGATGGGGACAGCTGGTGCTGCTCTGTGGAGGGGTCTGGGACAATCTGTAAGTGGTGGCTTCCCAGAATGATGTTGTCCCTCCTTGCCAGATGTGGGCACAGTGATGGAGGCTGCAGGGATACAATGCTTATTAAGCAATTACTGGGGGAAGCAGAGAGGTGTCTCCAAACTGGCTGCTCTGCAGCTTTCCTGTGCAAACTGTCTCGCTGAAATCCAAATGTCATCCGTCATCAGCAGCTGAACAGCCTCTCCGAAACCTCTGAGTGGGACGTATGCACTGGTTCATTACAGCTGTCATCCTGCTGGTGCTTGGGTTTATTTGTGGTGGTGGTGGTGTTGTTCACAGAGAGCCTCTGCTGTGCTTTTTGGACATGAACGCTAGCTCCGGGGGCTGGGAACTGCAAGAACTCCCATCTGCTTGCTCCGAAGGCAAAGGCTGTGTCAGCACCCACCACGGCTTCCTGAAACCATGCAGGGATGGAGTCAGAGAATTGATTTAGGATGGAAATAACCTTTTAAGACTATTGAGTCCAACTGTTAGCCTAGGACTGCTAAGCCCATCACTAACCCATATCCCTAAATGCCACATCTCTGCATCTTTTACATCCTTATGGGGATGGTGACTCCACAGCTGCCCTGTGCAGCCTGTGCCAGGGCTTGACATCCTGTTTGGTGAAGAAATATTTTCTAATATCTAAACTAACCCCTCTGGTGTTGCCCTGGCCTCTCTCTCTAAGCAAAGGCAGCAGCCTTCATTGCATCCTCCCTGTTCACTTTTTTGCAAGGACTTGGAGAAACAGGACCTTGGTGGAAGGATTTGAAGGAGATGGGATGAGGAGGAACAAGGTGGGTTTCCAAAGCTGCAGGCCTTATGGGAGATGTGGCTTGTCTTTCTCCTATTCCCAGTGGTGGTTTAGAACACATTGGCACCCCAGCTGTGTCCCCTGGGGTAGGTGTCCAGCTTGCAGCTTTCTCCACCAAGCCAAAAGCTCTTTTGCTTCCAGGAAGGAATTTCTTGAGACCCTCCTGGGAAGCATAGAGGTCAGCATCCCCCTGCCACAAGAAACTTGCCCCAGATCTTCCCCCATGGTCTATTGCAGGGTTAAAACATTATCTCCCAGTGCAGTCAGAGAGGGAACCAAATGTGGAGGCAGGAAAGAGGAAGCCTAATGGGTAGGTAATTAAAGGACATGCCAGGATAGATGGATGAATGGAGTGGAGGGAGGATGCAGAGGGGCTATAGAAACACATTAATACATGTATGAGGAAGGGAGAGATGGACGACAAGATTAATTTACGATCGTTCCTGTCTATTATTATTCTGAGTCAGACACTCAGATCACATTTGGAAAGTCTCCAAACCTGCCCTGATGCCATAAGGTTAATACAAGGCCAATGGCTCAGCGAGATCCCCTGGGCTCGGAGCCGGATTAGACAAACTCCAGCTGAAACCTAAGGTGGGCAGATAGGGGAGCAAGAGATAAGAGGGTGAGCAGAGGGGTTAGAGGGCTTCGTGGTTGGGATTAACAAGTGATGATACAGGCTGGCACCAGCTCAGGGTCACCAGAGGAGCGTTATCATCTGGGATGTTGGCAGTGCAGAAGCCCAGACTTATTTTAGGAGGGAGAAAGTGGTGCCCTGTTGTTTGTGGGGTGGTGTGAGGTGAGCTTGTAGTTGGCTGTACTCCCTGCTTCCTGGGCTGGCAGGATTTGACCATTGCATTTTGAATCCCTCTCTATCCCAGAGGTGTTTCAGCAGCTGGTGGCAAGTAGGGTTTTGGAAATCTTTGCAGCCCAGGGGCTGCTGACCTCCTGCTTGGGATTTTTATACGTCTTGGCTAATTCTCAGGAGGTGGGGAGCAGTGAAGGACTTTGTAGGGTGTGAATCCTGAGTTCAGACCCCCAGGAGAGGTTGTTTTGCTGTTTGCTGTAGTTCAGGGGCAGAAGCTGCAGTGGTGCCCAAGCAGCAATACGGCACATTCCCAGCTTCCCTGTGTGCAGGTTCTGTGCCATGGAATGACCCTCTCTCCTTCTCAGGGTTAAACAAGTGGCTCACTGGCAGCTTCATGCCTAGCTCATGTGGCTCAGAGGGGGTCTGCAGCCGTGTGATACACGGAGGGAATTCAGCAGCTCAGGAAAGAGAAGCAGCACTTCACAACAAGGAGTGAGCCAGGAGACTTGTTGGAAACTGCAATCATTAGATGTGCTCCTCCTTGGAAACCTTCTGAGCATTTTCCTTCCCCTCTCTCCTTGTCTGAAGTACAGCTCTTAGCTTCAGTTCCACAGGCTGGGTGGGCTGAGATGGATTTCCCTTTCAAATCATACAGATGGGTCAAAGACAACCCCAACCAGCTGGAGCAAGGGTGTGCAGGCAGGGAAGGGAGTTGGGAGGGACGAGGGTGCATCGCCTTTTGTTTGTTCCTTGCTTTAATAATCGGCTGATTAAGTTGCATTTTTATTTGGTTTCAGTGGCAATCAGATTGAGAGCTGTAATATCCACTCACACCTCATAATTACCATTAATTTCTCGCTCCTCTTGCGAGACAGGGCTGGGGTTGGCACAGGCAGCCGGGAGCGGGGTGAGTGGGATCCCAGCACTCTGGTGTATTGATGAGCCGAGGTCGTGCCCGCTCCTTGGCCGGGGGCCGAGCCAGAGGAATTGGAGAGAAGGGAGAAGGGGTGGGGAATGGGGGAAAATCCACCTTAAATCCCAGACAAAGGCAAACCCGGCAAAGTGTCGGAGTCAGCACAACAGGCTGTGTGAGTCTAATTACCATAACGATGTGAAAGAGCCCAATCAGCAATCTGGGGCTAATCTTTCATGTATTACAGGTCTCTCTTTTTGGAGCGCTTCACAGCTAAATGCATTTTTAATGAAGATATTCCTAGACTTGCAGATAATTTCCCACTCTTTACAAGGAGGGTATCAGAGCTCATTAAGTGGGTTGTTCTTCTTTTTTTGTATATATATATGTATGTATCTTTTTGTGTGTGTGTATGTGTATATATATCCCAGTTGTTCAGAAGGCCAACGTCAGTGCGACGGGAAAGGGAAGACATTCCTTGTCTCAGGGAGGAAGGGATGTAGTGGGAGGACTGGCTCTCACCAGGAGAGTTTGCTCTCTGCATCTCCCATGAGTTTGCATGCTTTTCCCCCTCTCTGGTGCAGCCAGATAATCGAATATCATAAAAAAATGGTGGGAGGGGGATTGGGGTGCTTGGAGGAGGATGGGTTGAGGTGAGGCCAAAGCCTCCGCAGTTATTGCAGCCTTAGCTATGGCTGTGGAGGGACTGTAATCGTATTATTGCTCCGGTGGTGATTTCTCCTATCGCATCCTAAAGTGCTGTCAGATGAAATCTGGCTGGAAATTAAGGGAGAAGCTGTGGCTGGCCTGCAGAGGATGATATATTTGGGGAGGGAGAGGGGCTGACTCCTCCTGCTCCCCAGGATCTCAGCAGACGCTTTCATGGGGAGCAGGGAAAGGAAAACAGGGAGATTGCCTTTAAAGCCTCAGACAGCTGGCTCCTGACAGGAGGAGAATGCAGAGGGTGTGTTTCCAATTATCTCTGTAGATGGGGCCAAATCCCTAGAGGGGACGAGGAACCGTAAGTCAAAATGAGATCGAGGAATTGCCGGAGAGAAACTGGAGCGATGATGGGTCTCGTCCGAGAGCAGCCGTGTGGGGAACCTCACAGTGCTCAATTATAACCTGCCTGAAGGGAAAAGGCTTTGAACTCGAGGGAAGAAGCACTTGCTGTGAGCCTGCGAGCAGGAGGGTGCCTGAAATGTCTCTGATGCCATTGGATCATTGGGTTTTCTCCTCGGCTGTGCGTTGCCAAGTCTTTATTTGAGCCTCGGCTGCAGTGCTGGGGGCTCCTTCCCACTTGGGATTTAGCTTGTAAACCTAAAAACTGAAAGGCCTCTGGAGTGCAGAAGTCTTTGAATGCACTCTGGAGCTGGGCTGGAGCGGTGATGTGTTAGGTCTGATCCCTCGCTTTCGGGTATGAGCCTTGCAGGAGCTCACTTTGTGGCTGAGCCAGACTTGCCTCTTGTGTCTGGATGCTTGCTTTTGGTGGCCAAATTTCCTGCTCCTCTTGCGCCTCCTTCCAGCTTGCAGGGAGGTTTGGTTTCTGCTTGGACTTACTTCTGGCCTTGTTCCATCTTGCTAGTGGGATTACAACTATGTTGAGGAGGCTAAGAGAGATGAGGGATAAAAGGCTTCATGTACAGGAAGGACCAGAGATTCCTGGAGAAAATGCTGTGCTGAGGGGGCTGGGAGCAGCTGCTTGTGCATCCCGAGGGAATTACTTCCTTCCTCAGCCTGTGCCAAGGGATCCAGCAGGAGACTGTGGGTGGCAAAGGGTTAAAGAGGCAGAGGAGTGAGAGGAGGAGGAGGAGAGCAGAACTTTGCAGGGATGATAAACACCACCAAGGATGATTTTTCTCTCCACAGAACAGGCCATTGATCTGTGATTAGAGGAGCTGAAGCTTTTATAGTCCATCAGGTAGGAAATCACATCATTGTGGGTTCAGAGGTCAGAGAAATCGGGGAGAGCGTGAGGAGAGCGAAGAAATGACAGAGCCTCTTGAGTGCCTTGGAAAGGCAAGGAAGATGTGTGGATGCAAAGCTTTGAGGGTCCTCAAAACAGCCAAGGGTCTTCAGCTTGGTTTGGCTGCCCAGGTTGTGACAATTGAGACTTCCCTGGCACTCATTATTGGTCTGGTGGTTTTTTGTGCTGTGGGCAGCTTGGGGTGGCCAGAGCAGGTCTGAAGTCACAGCTGTGACCTCAGGATGGTTTCTCCTGTTGGTCCTAGAGATGCTGCTGGACTGGATGTTAAAAGCCATGAAAGGCTGAGGTTTGTCCCAGGAACAGCCACGTACAAACATCACCCCAGTCCTCTTGCTGATGGGGCTGTGCTCTCTGGCACCAGAAACACCCACTTAAAGCAATCCTTCTGAGTTCATTCCTCCTCCTGGAAATGCTCCTCGAGCTGGAGTCCTTCAAGACTGAAATTTCACTGGGGCTGGGCTAAAAATAGCTTGTGGAGCTGGTGCTTGTATTGCTGCACTTAGATACTATGCTGGGGAGTGAATAGATTATGTGTGTGCCTTGGTGCCTGCTGTAAATAACTGGCTGCTGGAGCCAGGTGGGTATTATGGATTAATTCAGTAATTGGTCCATATGGAGCATCTACTTATAATATCAATTTTTCCGTGTACCTCTTAATATCTTGAAAGGAGCTTTAGGAAGATACACACTTGTAACAAGGAAGCGAAAATTAGGAAGAGCTCATTTAGCAAGAGGATGGAGGGGAAGGTCAGAGGATGAGCTGTCAAATAGGTTGGTAAAGGGTTGCTCTCAAGCAGATCGATCACGTGTAATTTGGCCTTGCTCTGAGAGAAAAAGGAATAACAAAGGTAGGGCAGATTAAATAGAAGACAAAGGGAGAGCGTGTGATTACAGCCTCTCCTGTCCTGCTTTTCCCCAGCCCTGTGACGGCAGCTGTACACTCATTTTCTGCCTGTTATTTTGCCTCCGGCCTCAGCCCCGTGGCTTCTCAGCGGGGTGTTTTAAAAATATTATATGATTCCTTTGCCTTCTATGTTTGGAGACCCATAGCAGGCACTGACCTTTCAAGTCTCTTTGTGATTAAAGTTCTTATTAATTTCCTGTGGGGCTGCAGACACTCTGAGGCAGTGAAATGTTGGGAGTTCATTAACATGTGGGGCTTTAATTAGTTGGCAAGAAATCCCTCTCTGTCCCAATTTGACCAAGGAAAAAAAGAGGAAGGATGGTTTTTAAAAGAAAAAAGTAGAGACAGAAAACGATGTTGAAGTAAAAATAGTCACAGCAAACATCTTCACAGTAGGAACAGATTTCAAGGCTCACAATCTATTTATCAGGCACTTTAGACCTGTGTGCATGCTCCCCATACAAATCATCAGCCATGGCTCTTTACAGACAGACATGGGGACAATCATCCCACTGGCACCCAGAGCAGTAAATAATAGTGGCAGGAAGGGAATGAGCAGAAGGGTTTGAAAAACAAGCCAAGTGAGCCTGTGCAGCAGCTTCTGCACAGCCTGATGCTGCCATGGGCAGCGCTGCCTGTTCCACTCTCCGAAATTTCACTGGAGATACATGAGGATTGCTGGAAAGCCAGATGAAATGAGCTTTGGTGAGATGGGGCTGGATTCTTCTACCTTCTGCCTTTTCAGTAGTGCAGGCAGCACCCCTGTTAGAGGAGATACAGGTGGGGCAGAGCCCAGTGTCGGGCACAGCAGCAGCCCAGAGGTGCTCCAGCCGTGGGAATGCACCATCAACACGTGGTCCTGGTACTTATTTAAACGTTGGGTGGAATGATGTATGTTTGATTGCCCGGTTGATCTATTTGTGACAAGTGTTAAAACACATGTGCATTGATTTTCTTTGAGGAGCGTATTTCTAAGGGTAATTTAATAGTGGTGTTGAGCATAGCTCTTACTGGCCAGGGAAGAGGCGGAGGGAGGGAAGGGGGGATTAGATGAAGAAGAGAGAGACGCTAATGGCGTTTTCACAATGCAATTGCTTAGGTCAGTGAAAAGCTGTCACAGTTTAATGCACTCGCTTGTTGGGGATGTTATCATGTACAGGATTAAGCCATTCCAAAACATGAAAACAAGAGCAGCTTGTTAGTGAGGGAAGCTGTTAAAGAGCTGCTGTTGCAAAGTTATGATCTCTGTGTGGAGGGAGTTACGCTGTGCCTCTCCTGCTGCCAAGACCGCGGGGATGCTCTTGTCTTCTGGGACCAGCTGGTCTTCATCTCCCCTTTTCCTGGAGGGGCTGCCCCTTGGCATTTGACCCTGGATCCTGAGAGGTCATTAGGGGATAGGCATAGGAAGGCTAGAGCCTGGCTGAGGGTAAATCCATCTGCATCTCTTGGCTCTGGGCCGAGATGTTTGGACATGCCATGGTGTTGTGACCAGCAGCAGCAATTCAGTCTGGGGCTCTCTGGGCGCGTTCCCCATCTGCCAGGGACGTTGAGTCCAATATACACGTACCATCTCAGAGCCTTAGTAGATTTGCTTCTTGACTCCTAATGAGGAGCAAAAGATTTTCTACTGGCTCAGGCTGGGACCTAAAAGTCAAACTGGGCTTTTCCAGGTGAAATACTGTCCTTGTTCATATCTGTGCAGCCTCCTTGTCTCTTGTGGGGTTGCAAAACCAGTACTTGGATGGCAATAGCTCTGCTCATCACAACAGTCAGTCTGCCCTGACAACAGTCAGGGAGGGAGGCTCAGCTCCCTCCTTCTGGGCTAACTCCACATGTCTGCCAGGAGCAGAAAGCATTACAAGCTTGTGTGTGTCACCCAAAATCAGCAGCTCCAGCTCTGGATATGTGTGGGGAGCTGCTTTGTAGAATGGGATGGATGGGCTATGCATCTCCCCATTGCCACTTCTCACAGTGGGTTGTATTTTAGTCTCTCCCCATGCTAGCGTGTGAGCTCCTCTCCATCATATGCAATATCATATACAATATTTAGTTTTCCATCCAGTCTACTTTCAGTTGTTGAAAACAACGGAGCATCTCCTCCTTCCTCCAGGGAGATGGCTGCACTGCCCTGTAGATCTTGGCGTCAAGAACTTCTTTCATATATGTACTTGACCTAAATTCTCTCTCTTGCAAATAGCCTCAGTTTTTGCCCTCTGGCCATATCCCCTCTCCCAATATCCCCTCTTCTTTAGACTGTTCACACTTGAAATACTTACGGTTGCAATAATACAGGTGCCTTTATATGTATTTTAACCAGGCTATAAATCCTGCTTGTTGACAAGGTTATTGTTATCTGGCTTCTGCCATGACCCACTGTTAAAATACATGACATAAATTACACAGAACATATCATACAAGCCATTTTTCCTCATATGAAGTCTGATAAATATTAATGGCCCATTGCTGTAGCTTTGTACTGTGGTAGGATTGGAGTCAATGAGGTTGATCTGAGGCATGATAATTGCTGGTGGACACAGACCCCAGGCAGCTCTGAATTAGCTGTCTCTCCAAGCACTATGCACTTCTGGAGCTCTGAACTCTGTCTCCTGGGGGTTTATTTCAGCCTCTGTTTTCTCAGATTCTGTATAATAGAAGGAGGACTCAGATTGCATGGGACAAGTCTACCCAAAACTCTTCCTGTGCTGATTTGTCCTCACTTGGGTTATCTATAATATTAAATACCTGCATTCATTCATTTTTGCCACAGATGGCAAGGCAGCAGTGCAGATGTCACCTCTGTCCCCAGGCACACATCACTGCTCATCCCTCATGCCCTTGGGACCCGTTGCCCACACCTTCCCTTATCTCCCCAATCTGAATTTTCAGCGCCTGCCAACTGTAAATGGCATTTTATCCGCTGGAAATGTGAATCCGGTCAGTGGCGTCGGCTCCGTCACGCTTATCAGAAATGCATTATCAGGTGGGGATTAGACAGAACCTCGTGCTCCTGTTGCTATCCATGCCAGGCAAATAATGAATAATGAAAATTCCCAGGACCAGAGACAAACACACTTGACAGGCAGGGAAGCGCCTGCACTGCCTTTCACTCACTTTAATGTGACAAACGTGGCTCCTTCAGAATCTTTCCACTCCATTCACCATGGCTTTTTTTTTTTTTTTTTTTTTTTTTTTTCCTTCTCCTGCTGCTCCCCCACTCTCCCAGCCCCTTAGCCCCTGTGCCATGGAGGTGGATTCAGGAGGTCACTCCCACCCTGACTTCCACCCAGCTTCATGGAGACTGCCTTGTGTTCACACACGGATGCTGTGTGGTTTGGGTCCTCACCTGCTCTGAACTTTGCTGTTGCAGTGTCTCTCCCCTGTTGTCAGTGAAGCTTTCACAGGGGGACAGAGTGTGGCAGAGACATTGCTCTGCTACACAACCCTCACTTCCATGGACTCAGTGAGTTTGGTGGGGATGAGAGTGAAGGGACTGTGTCTCCCAGGATATCAGTCCTGCATCCTTCAGTGCTGACCTTCCCCAACCCGTATGGTTTTGCTGCCTGCTCCTCTCCCAGGCACTCCAGATCTGTCCAAGCCTTGTCCTGCACTACAGATACTCCATTTAACTTGAGTCCTTGCCCTTTTCTCAGGGTCAGCGGATGCTTGGTTTTATTCTGTCTCGTACCTGCCCTTCCTGAGCTGTGGAAAGAGCAGGCACTTCCCTGGGGCTGACCAGCCACTCTTGGATTTTGAAGTGTGTAATTCAGGAGGACTGAGCTCCTTGTCCCACTCAGTGTAAGAATGAGAGCAGCAGGTCCTACTGTAACATTCCTGGGCTCAGAGAGAGCTTTTCTGCCATGTCTGTCCTCCCTGTGCCTTCTGTCTGGCTCCTCTGTATGTTTTCCACGCAGGGACAGGAAGATGTGGGTTCCATAGTGATGCACACATGCTGGTGCAGGTGGCTGTAAGTGAGCTCTGGTTCTCCCAGGTCCCTGGATGCACTGGAACTTTGTCCAGGATGCTGTGGCTGACCTGTGGAGGCGGGCACTGCTCAGAGTGAATGAGGCCAAGGAGAAGGTGTTTGTTGCTGACCAGATATGGGATTTTTCACAGGACTCAGGTCTGGCCTGCCTCTTGTCTCACGTAAATCAGCCATGGCAATGCCATCTGTAAAGGCTGTCTACACAAGACACAACTACAGCATGGGTTGTTTTTTTTTTTTTCCTGCAGTTGTCATCTAGAAGCAGGCAATAAATTTTATGGACCAGGGTTTATTGAGCACAGAGGATGAGGAATTGAGCTGCCTGGCTTGAATCTGAAGCTGACGTTCTGGAGGGAACGAGTGCTTTCAGACGAATGCTTCAATCACTCACTGCCCACTTTCCAGAGGAAGTCAAATGCCCGTGTCCCATGTCAGCATTTCTGGGGAGCAGAGCCCTGGTGCCAGCCCTCCCCTGCCTTTGCCCTATCTATCAGGGGTGACATCTGTCTCCTTCCCAGCCTGCCTCTTTAAAAAGCATCCAGGCTGCTGCTGGGAGGACGTCTTGGCTTGGCACTGGTGGTGACAGTCCCTCTTGACGCAGTCTTCTTGGCCGCATTACACCAGCTCCGTGACTCCAGCTCTTCCTCCCATCCACCCGGCAGGGAGGGAAGGAGCTGTGAGCCCGCATCACATCTGCTGCGCAGTGTGAGCCTTTGCCAGCGAGACTCCTGCTCATTAATGTCAAACTTATTTTAGCAAATAATGCACATTTTCTCGTCCTGGGGAAGGAGCTGGTGCCAGCAGCGATCGCGGCAGCTCCGGAGGAGGTGCAGGCCCAGAGCACTGGGATTTGGGCGTGGAGTGGGAATGTGCTGGGGAGTGTGGGCATGGGGTTTGCTCCATGCATGAAAATGATCCTGGAGTGTCATATCTGGGACTCTTGGCCAAACATGGAGTCATAAAATCATAGAATAGCCTGGATTGGAAATTATATCAAAGACCAAGTTCCAACCCCCTGCAATGGTCAGGGACATCTTCCTCCATCCCAGGTTGCTGCAAGCTGTGTCCAGCCTGGCCTTGAACACTTCCAGGGATGGCACATCTATAACTTCTCTGGGCAACATGTGCCAGGACCTCACCACCCTCCCAGGGAAGAACTTTTTTCCCTATATCTAATCTAAAACTACTCCCTATCAGTGTGAAGCTTCTTTCCCTTTGTCCTGTCACCCCATGCTCTTACTTGTAAAAGTCCCTCTCCATCTTGTAGAATCCCTTCAGTCCTGGCCATATTTCCACACTTGTGAAGCCAGTTTATGCACTGGCTCAAGCAAGAACAGATGGAAGTTTGAAGGCTCCACATACACACAGGTTGTACTTCTTTAGCCTTTTTCTGCAGAAGAGGTTTATTTGCTTTTCTCTTCAAGCACATGGTTCTCTTCATGTAGAGGGAAGCTGGGGGAAGAGGCAGAGTGAGCCCCAGTCCTCTCCTCTCTCTGCCAGTGCTGCAATATTCAGTAGCTGATGCTTGTGGGAGGATTTGCCAAAGCACACCTTGCTGACCACTGCCCTGATTCCCTGACTATCCCAGAGCAGAGATGAGCTGGTGATTTATTGTTCACACTATGAAAAGAGAACTCCATCTCTGGTGATGCTCACAGGGTCACTTCTGTAAGCTGAGACAGCTCATCTGTTTTAGCAGAGCCAGTATTTCAAAGATTGCCACTGTTAGCTGGCCATTACCATCCCCATTTTTCATACAAATCAATTCAGGCACAGTCAGAACACAAGAACAGTAGATAACAAGGAGCCAAAAAATAGCCAGAGGTCCTGGCACCAAGCCCTGGGATTGAACTGTTTTGACTGTGATGCCTCTAAAGGCATCTGAGGGTACCTCCTTTCTCTTTGTCCTGTGTCAAGGCCATTGGTGCTGGTTTGTGCCTTCATTGCAGTCTAGATGTGTTTTAATCCATCGGGTTTTAGGTGAGTGAGTTGCTCCTATAGTGCAAACACCACTTTATGGAATCAGAATGGTTTGGGTTGGAAGGGACTTTCAAGCACATCTCGTTCCACCCCCTTGCATGGGTAGGAACACCTTCCACTATCCCAGGTTTCTCCCAGCCCCATCCAGCCTGGTCTTGGACCCTTCCAGGGATGGGGCAGCCACAGCTCCTCTGGGCACCCAGGGCCTCATCACCCTCACTGTAAAGAATTTTTTCCATCTATCAGACCTAAATTTCTGAAACATCTTTAATTAAATACCTTTAATTCTGGACTCCTTTTCCCTCATGGAACAGTTGCAGTTGACGTTAATGGAAGTTATTTATTCCCATTAATGACAGTTTCTGTTATTGTGCTATTTTTGTATAAACTGCCCTGAAGGTCGTGAGCAAGGTTGGGTGGCTGCTCCAGGCAGTCCGGTGTGCTGGGATAACCCAAAGAACGTGCTCAGTGTTGAGCTCTTGCTGGAGCCACAGGAAGAGCCCTTGGAAACCTGAAAAAATTTGGGAGTAGAGCTTGGAGGAAAATTTCCTTTCGAGTATCTTTTTCCCACCAGAAAAAGACTGCCTTTGTCAAGAGAGACACTGACGTGGGTAACATCTGTTCTGTGCTAAAAAAAGGGGGAAAGGCGGATAGAGGGAAAAACTCGAAAATGTGATTTCCCCCTCCCCTCTGCTTGTTAAGCAGCAAAATGGAAACAAGAATAATTGTGAGCATATGGGGTGAAAAATAATAAACAGGCGAATAAAGTAAAATGATGTTCTGGCTGGGCAGCTGATTTTTTTCAGTTTTGTTTCATTTGTGGATGTTGGAATTGGTATTGTGGGGGGATATGTTGTCAGTAAAACAGGCAAACAGAGATCAGTCAGATGAAATTAATTGTGAGGCTGAACACACAGGAGGCTGAACACGGAAATAACATTGTGTTCATGGGAGCTCTGAGTCTGGGCTGAAAAAGGGGTGGCACTCATGATCTGCTGGCTGGGAAGTTGTCCATGCAACCCAAAATCATCCCATTTATGTTAATGGAGCCTCTCCTAACCCACTCAGTCCTCTGGGAGGAGGGGAGCAGCCTGTGGTTGGAGGCTTGCGTGAGAGATGAGCACTAGACTGGAGTACTCTTAGCAGATGCCAGCTCTGAACTTTCTGCCTCACTTGAAGCAAGCAGTGTTATTTCTCCTCAGCTGTAGAGGAGGGGGCTGAGTGAAGGCAGGAGCAGAGCTGCGATCCCGCGTAAGCGATAGCACGTCAGGCGGAAACGAAATGCTGCTTCCACTTCTCCCAGGCTGACACCTGGCAGTGCCTGGGGATCATCTCCCCCTTGCCTTGCTGAGCTTGTCTTTCCTCAGGGTTGATGAGCATGTACCCAGCCAGGGACAAGAGTGGTGGTGGCAGTGAGGACAAAGTGTGGTGTTTGATCTGAGGTTTGGTGGGAGTGCTTTTTGCACCTGTTTATCACTGTCCCTTCTCCCCCTGGCAAGTGCTGTGTTTCCCTTGGAGAATGAATCTGTCTTCACAGCCAGAGAGCACAGAAGGAAACAGCTTCATCCTGCAGGAAGCAGGTATAACATGATAGGCCTCCTGATTTCCACCATGACAGTGACAGCCATTAGTGAGATGGCCTTTGCCAGCCGGGAGCTGAAGCTCCGTCCCCTCTAACCCATGTGCCAATCCTGCAACCCATCTGACTTGTCACAGGGTGTACCCATGCCTGATGATGACCATTCCTCAGGTCTCCTTGGAGGAGCAGAAGGCAGCAGGGCCATTAGAAGGCCCAGGACACTGTGCCTGTGTGAGGGATGGTCATGGCCATGTTGCCCTGCATGCACCAAGGGCACATGGGCACAGTGGTGGCCATGACCAGGTGACCTGCAGGGTGCAGGTGTAGCTGCTCTATGGAGCCCTTGAAGGTGGGGCACAGGGCACTGCCCAGCCGCCTTGCTCTTTGGTCCAAGTCTCCAAAAACCAAGGAACAGGATCAGTTTCCCCTCAGGCCTTGTCATCCCACAGGTGAGCTCTCCTCCCCAAAACCTCCACACTCAAATTCCCAGCTCCAATCCCAGCTTTGCAAAGCTTCTTCTTGGGATCATGGGTTAGGATTCTCTCCCTTCCTGAGGGCTGGAAACTTGCCTCTGGCCACCTGGTGTGCTTGCCTTTGGATTTGCAGCTTCTCCTGCTCATTAGCTCATAAATAATACGGACCAGCAGTGTTCAGTGCTAATTAATTTTGTGAACTGAACCAGGGTGAATGGGGTAATTGCCCGTGGCATGTGCAGGCCGCCAGGTGAGCCCTCCTGCTTTTGCCCTCCTTGTTTACCAGCTCCTCTCTGTTTATTTTAAGAAGCATTTGGTCCCTTCTCCGTGTGCAGAAGAAAAGCCATGTGATCCAGCCCAGAGAGAGCGCAGCAGGCACTGAATATTAAATTAAAACACATCCTCACTTATACACAAAAAAACCCCAAGCTGGAAAGGTTAAGAGCTAACAGAGATCCTCAGAACAGTCTCTGTCTGTTTGGAATGAATTAATCAGACCATTAAACAAATCTTTTAATCTAAAGTATCCCTTTCATTTCAGTACTCTGTAAAACAAAGTGACTGGAGTATTGAGGGAAGAGTTTGCCATCACTGTGCTTTATTTGTACTAGGGAGGCGGGTGGCGTGATGATTTTTTTCCGTCCCTGTCTTCCTCTTTTGGAAACAAAAGCAGGGTTAGAAAGAGCACATGAGCTGGGACTCAATGGGCATGGAAAAGGCTGAATTCCCATGGTTCACGAGGTGTTGCATCATGAGCAGAGAGTGTTTTTTTTTATCTTGGAAGGCAGAGCAAGAATGGAAAGAGGCACATCTGAACTGGAAATGAACAGAATGTGGAAATTATGGGTGTTAACGTCTTGGGGTAGTGAGGCTGGAGCAGGGAACGCAGAGAGCATTACTGAGGTCTTGGAGCCCAGAACAAGCAGGGAAGTTGTTTCTGCAAAGGCTTAGTAGAGTTTATCAGAGACAGGTCTGGGGAGTCACAGAGGTGCTGGTGGATGCTCAGCAATCTCAGCTGCAAACTGCCACAGGCTTTCCTCAGCCCGAGCATCCTCTGTCGAGGGAATGGTCTGGGAGGATTGTACGTGTGGCAAAGAGCTCAGAAACTCTGCGTGCTACCTTGGGCAACTCATATCTGCAAGACAGGCACTTTCTGTAGTGCTAAGCAGCTCTGAGGCCTCTTGAGTTGTGTTTTTAAAGGCAGTTGTGAAGTTGATGGTGCTTTAAGCTTCTCATTCCTGTTGGCTCAACTGGGAACCAGTGCCTTAGCATCCAGCTCTATAGGGTGGCACTAAAAGCAGTTCAGAACTCTGTGAGGATGCGCTCTTCTGCTATTCTTTACCCTTTAAACAGTGCTTGATGGCATTTTTAAAGCCATTCCTGTTTGTTTGGCTTTTTTCCCAGCCGAATGTGTGCAGGAAAACCTAATGTAGTGACCTGGGCACAGCTTGCATGTGTGTTCCCCTCACCACCCCATTTTGGTACTTGCATCCAAATAGTTGAGAAAATGCTACTATCACCCTTGCATGTGCAGAAAGGGGAGAGGCAGAGAGAAAGATATACCCAGGTAAAATCAGGCAATCCTGTTGCAAAATCAAATGTATCCTTTTTTTTCCGCCTTATTATTTTTTTCTCCCTTTTTAATACACTCTTCAAAGCTTGCTAAGATTAAGTGCACGATTTATCTTCGCCAAGTTTGAATTTTAAAAGGAACAGCCAACTGTGTGATCGTATTATTAATATTTATACCTCGTCACAGAATGTTGACAGATTAATTATGCAATATGGTATAAAAATCAGCAGGCAGCGTGGGAGGGCGGTGGCAAAGTTCATGTATTAATAACACAGCGGGGTGGCTCGCGCGCTCCCTGTGTGGCTCCCTGTTATCAGCACCTCGTCCCGCGCCCAGCGGAGGCACCTTCATCCCCCTGAAGGGATGAGAATGCTGTCAGCGAGAAGGGAAAGACAAATGGAAAAGGCTGAGGAATCCCAGCTCTTTTGTGCTGCTCCAGGAGCCTTTGTTGGGTCAGGGAGCAGGTGTGAGGAGCTTCACAAGCATTCTTGGCCTGAAAAGCACCAAGAGGTGGCTTTGTCACTGGAGATGCTGGACCTGGAGCTGGGGGTTTGCTCCAAAGTTGTCTCTTTCATCCTGGCTCATCCCTCCACCCCACTAATTAGCCCTTCTCTTAATAAGTGGTGTCAGCCTGTCTTGGAAGAATTGCTTCTCTCTCACCTGTCCATGGTGGCTGGTGCTGTGCCTCTTCTGAGGCCCAGACCAGCACCAGGCACGTTGGAGAAAGGTTTAAATCATCTTTAGTGGACAAATATGAGATGGATGGTTGTGCAGGGAGAGCCTTTTCCTTCCCCAAGAAGTCAGCTTGGGTTGTTGGGCACAGCATCTGAGAGATTTATATAGGGAGAAATAGGAAGTGAAAATTGTGTGAGCCCCAGGGGTGGGAGCAAAGTCATCTGAGAGTGCCCTGGTGCTGTTTGCTGCCCAGCCCTGACTGGAGAGTTGAAGTTTGTAGATGTTGTGAGCAGGATCTCTGGAGTTTTACCTCTCAGGGTCTTCTCTGCTGGGTTTCTCCTAGAGATGTGCATCCTGTGAGCCTGATCCTGCCCTAGGGCCTCTATCCATTGGCATCCACTTCGCTGATATGGATGCACGGATGCTAAATTAAGGTCGGGTGTGTGGATGATTCATGCCAGCCAGCCTGGCTGGACAGCAGAAGTCTGTGGCTGGGAATAAATCCTTCAGCATAGAGCTGATAATGTTTGCCATGGGCAGAGCTGCCTGTGCAGCTGGCACAGCTCAGCTGTCCCCTCCGGTCACCCTTGGTGTGAAGGAAAGCTTGCCCTCCCGAAGCCCTTTGGGGTTGCTATTTCCATCCTAGCCTCTCTCTGCCTAAGTGCTGCTCGTTTGGATTTTTTTATTAATGAATCTTTTTCCTCAGTGTGTCTCAAGGGGATGTTTGATATGAAACGATTTGCCTGATCCTTCTCAAATAATCTCAAGCGGCGTCTGGGTCAGGCTGTGGGGATGTACTCAGGCTGTTAGAGGGCTCTTTGTCAGAGAAGCCCTGGATCTTAGAAAGGCAGCACAGTACATCTCTCTCCTGCTCTCCTTTTGCATCCTGCTCCTGCTTGGCCCTGGCACAAGCTCTTTCCTAAAAAAACCCATCCATGTGCAGCCAGGCTATGGAGAACAGCCTTTGGGGAGATGTGCAGAGGCATTTCAAGACAGATATCCCAGTTCCAGTGAGGTGTTTAACCTGCCAGACAACAAAGAATGCCATTTAAGGTGGCTTTTCAAAGCCTTTCCAAGGATTTGGCTTCTCAATTTCCATTCAAATGAACTTTCCCTGTTCCCTTTCGTGCAGCTTCCCAATGCCTCTTTTTACAGCCTCGGCCTTTCAATCTTAATTAAAAAAATGGAAAGAACAAAGGCACAATTGAGTGAAGCACTTCAACAAATGGTTGAAGTAACAGATTTTCCTGGCTTTCATTGCAGGCTTAGAGGTGTTTTGGGACTTTGCTCCATGAAATTGGGGTCCTAAGGCTATTGGTGCAAATCCCTCCAGCTTTTTCACCCCAGAAGCAAGTCCACATTGATGGGAAGTGTTTTTATCTACCTGGAGCAGGTTCTCATCACAGAAACTTGAGTTATAAGAGGTTTCCCCCCCTCCCCCCCCATTTTTGTGGGTTTCTTTTCTAATTGAGATGGAAACAAAGGCAGAATCCTCTGAGTTGTTTAGAAAATGTTTTTTTTTTCTCTGCTAATGGCAAAGTTGATCTCCTTCCGGATGGCCAGGCAAGATTTGTCAACATTATCTGTCAGTGGCCCTTAAGTAGATGTGAATCTGGAAATGCAAAAGATTGGCTGTTAGTGAAAGGAGACTGGGAGCACAGGGTGAGGGGAATGGCAAGGAAAGTCCAAAACGCCAGCGGATAGAGCCATCCCCTGCAGCTTCCCAATCAGAGCTGGAGCTTCCTCCCAGTCTCCTCCTGCCTTTCCAGATGATAAACGTTGGATAATTGATTTATTCCGGCCGCGTCCCACCTGGCTGTCGGCTGTCCCGTTTCCCCCGAGTGCCTGCAGCCGCTTTCCTGCCCCGCCTCACTGCTCCCCCACCACACGAGGACACGGTGCCGTGGCAGGGAGCAGATGGACAGCCCATCTTGTAGGCATCAAGTGCAAGAGGCTCAGTGCTGGGCTCTTTGGAGGCTGACGGCTCCCAAGACCCCGGAATGCTGCAGGAGGAGCAGTCGAGAGGCGGCTGTTAGTCGGTGGGAAGGCAACTTTTGCTGGCTGAAGGTCCTTTTCCAAGTAGCCCTCAAGGTTAAAGTTGGATGCTCCTTCCAGATGGTCTCCATCTGATGCATCTCATTATGGGCTTCAGCTGCCTTGCGTTCCTGGCCTCCCAGTGTCAAGAATAACAAGGAATGGAAGCCAGCAACAGCGATGGCTGCTGTTAGAAGGGTATAAGATGATTTAAGGGTCAAGACAAGACCATATGGCCCATCAAGGTCCCGTCGTAACAACCCGGAGGAATATAAAACACCTTGTGTTAGTTCACCCTTCCTGCTTCCTCTCAAGGCTGTTTGCTGTAACTTTTGTGAGAGTGCTTCCCCAGCTCCACCCTGCTCTGACTTATGCCCTGAGCTGCTTTCCAGAGTCCTGTGGGTCCCCTCATGGGGTGTCCTCCCTGGTGGGCAGGCAGGAGGAGCAGAGGCGTCTTGGGATCTGTGGCTCCAGGCTTAGTCTTCTGTCGTCCTGCCTGGTTTAGGGAAAGCTGGGAAACCCTATGTGTGCAGCTGTGAAATTGGGTATCATGTGCGAGCCCTTTTGGCACCTGAGGGTGTGCTGGAGCATTTACTGCTCCTGCCAGCATTTCTCATCCCTGGATTGATATGAAGTGGCCTCTTGGTGGCTCACACCTCCACTGCCTCCAGCCTCCTCAGCCCTCAGCCAGCCCAACTGCTAAGCTGGACATATCACATCTGGCTGATCTTTCCTTGAGATTCAGATGCATCTGGAGCATGCTCAGCTTGTTGTCTTCTCAAATAGTCTGGGACTTTTCCTTGGTTTCCATGTGGACTCACAGCCTTCCTTTACCAAATTCTGCTAAAATAACACTAATTTCCATGGAGGCAGTACCCTTGGAGCAGGAGGGACCCCCACCCTCAGCTGGGAAGAGAGTCTGTCTGCGTCCCATCACTTTAATTCCAAGGTGAAGTGCAGCATCCTGGCACAACCAATCCAAGTGCTGTGGCTGCCCAGATAAATCTGCCTTCTGAGAGGGAGTCGATGCTTCCTTGGAGTGTCAGCACAGGGCTTGGCCTGCAGCGGGCTGGAGGCAGCGATGCTCCTGTTCCTGAGGCTTTTCCCAAAACGGCAGCGTGTGTGGGTGTCTGGGATCATGTGGGCAGCCACACCACGGGGCTGTGGCTCCTCGCCCGGGTGCTGTGTCTCTGCCCCACTTTGATGGTGGGACAGCCACGTTCCCTGCTCGGCTCTTGTCCCGCAGTCCATTTCCTGAGGGAACACTTACAGTGCTGACCTTAAAGAGCAATTTCGGGCAAGCACGGAGCAGCTCAATTGTTCATAAACCTGACATTTATGTCTCAGAGATTCTTCCTCTGCAGAATGCACTGCTCTTTATGATTTTATCAAATAAAATGCCCCTTTGCCCCCAGCCAAGCTCTTTCTCCTTCCCTGATGTTTTTGTAGGGCAATCATTGTGAATGGAGAGCTTGAAGGCATCTGCTTGTCCTTAATGTCGTGGCACGGTGGGGGTTAGGGAGGTGCTTGTGCAGGCATTAGTGAGTACAGATGGGTAGGACTGAGCTCTGGTCCTCTAATGTTGGTAATTACTGAGCAGGGATTAGGGACTTGCACTGCGCGCACGTAGAGAAACTGACTATTAAATGCAAACAGATCAAACCACCTGATGGACCTGCAAAGTTTATTCCTGGGATTTTCACTGCTCTACTGCAATGCTTCCTGGGCTTGCAGATAATTTCTCTGCTCATCATGGGGGTGGCATGGCAGGTTTGAAAGCAGCAATGGTGGTGTCATCCAAAAAAAGCTGCTAACTGGGGATAGGATAACTAGCCAGGATGCAGGAGTGCATCTTCAGCTTCAGACTTCCCATAAAAAGCTGGAGCAAAGACACTGGCTGTGGCCAGAGGTACCTGTGTGAGAGCAGCCTTTGGTCCTGTCCCAACTCCACGGGGACAGCAGTGACCTGAGACAGGGTTCTCTGCTGCTCTGTGTCATCAAGTTGCCCAGAGAAGTTGTGGATGCCCCATACCCAGAACTGTCCAAAGCTGGGTTGCACTGAGCTCTGAGCAACCTGATCTAGTGAAAGGTGTCCCTGCCCACAGCAGGGAGGTTGGAATGAGATGAACTTTAAGGTCATTTATAATCCAAACTACTCTGGGGATTCTGTGATTTCTATGTTTTCTGTGATTTTGTGATCTCCCCTTCCTCAGTGCTGGTGCTGTATCCGAGCTCCTTTCCAGTCACCACACAAGGAAAACCACTGGATGAACAAACACTGCTTTCTCTGACCAGGGCATCCTCTATCCAGTCTACTAATACCAGCTCCACATGGAGGGCTTGCTACCCTGGAAGTGTTAATTAGCTTCCCCCCTCCTCCCTCCCATTATTTTTCTGCCTCGCTCTTTAGAAGGTCTCTGAACCAGGAGATCAATGTCTCTAGCTAATCCGCTCTTCAGCAGCTTAGAGAAGCACCACAGAACACTCCGTTTAATTCTCCTCTAACACCTTTGCTAATCATCCTTCCCAGCCCCAGAGCCCCAGGCAGGAGGGGAGGGGAGGGTCCGGATGGGAAGCACAGCAGGTGCTCATTTACACGCGGCACGGAGACACGGCAGGACCCGCACACCGCAGGGGAAAGAGCAGGGTGCAGGGGGGAAAAGCAGTGGGAGAGAAAGGAGGGGAAGATCCCTTGGGATGGGAGGCGTGGCATCAGCATGCAAACTGTTTGAATGCTCTTGGAGTCATACAATCATTTAGGTAGGAAAAGACCTCCCAGTCGTGGTGCTTCCCGTCTTGTCCTCTCCCTCCATGCTATAGATACAGGTTGTGTTGTGAACCTGTGCAGATGAAAAGGATAACTGCTCCTCTTGGCCTCTCCACACAGTTCCCTGGAGTCTGTAAGGGCTTGTCAGGGCCGGTCAAACCCCTGAAATCTGGGATCTGGACTGAGCTGTCTCTCTAAGCAGCGTTCCATGTTGGCAGGGACATGCAGGAGATCCCAGGAGTGAGCAGTCACATCCCACATGCTGCCATGGTCCTCTGCAGCAGGACATCACGGAATCATAGGGTCATTATGGTTGGAAAAGACCTCTAAGATCAAGTCCAACCATCCTCAGGCTTTTTGGCTGACTTGAGCTGGGGGCTGTGGGCACTGGGATCTCTGGTACTGCCTCTCCAGCTGCTCAGCTCCCTGTGCTTGCCCATCCTCCCCTTTGTGGGAGCAGGACTTCTCTGGGGTCACTTTGGCTTTCACAACAGAACTGCATAAATAGCCGGGGGTGACTCTGAGAGTCAGACAGAGTCACCCATGGGTGACAGTTGTGCTTTGACTCCTTGGCTCTTGCTGCACAAGTTTACCAAAGGCTGTTTGTCCTCTGTGGAGAAGACAGTGACCTGGATTTAACTGTGAGGACCTTGCTAAGCTTTTCTATCTCCAACTGCTGTGATCCAGCTAAACAGCTGGGAGCAAAAACCCACGTGGAAGTGTGAGTGCATGCTAATGAGTTGTGTTGCCAAAACCAGAAGGAACCAACTCTACAGGGATTTGGTACTTTTATTTTTTTTCCCTGCTACCCAAGTTCAATAGCAGTGAATTGCATATTTCTCTGAGGCTTCTCAACAAACAATTTACAGTGTAAATATATTTGTTGGCATGCAAATCACTCTGCATTATGAGTCTTGATTAATATTATAATGTGTTGATGAAAGCCTCTAAGTGGTTCTTGGAACTAAGGTTCCTGACAAAGATCAGCTGTTTGGGTGCCCAGTGTTTGCAAAACATTAGATTAGGGTGATTTTTTGCTTTGTTTTGGTTTCTTTCCCCCATGTGTGTTGTTTAATGGGTTGTTTCTTTTCCCCCTCCCTCTGTTTAAGATGCTGAGTGCAAAGTGGCAGTGGCTCTTCAAACCAGGCAATTAATTAACACAATCAAGCTCTTCCCCATGCTGCTGCCACCCCTTTCTGCTCCTTGGCCCCCATGTAAGAGGGATGCTGCTGTGGGGGTGGTCTTCAGCCCCAGCTCCTGGAGATGCTGGGGAGGGACAGGAAAAAGGGTACAGGGCTATCAGCTGTGTGTGCCAGTAGGCAAGCTGGTACACGGAGCAGCAAATCCATGTGTGGATGGAGCTGTTCACTGAGCAGCAGAGTAATGAGGTTTGATTGCCTCTGGAGCCATCCCAGGGGCTTTGTTCCCTTGGAGCCTTTCTGGTGTGGAGGGAGAATTCATGGTCACTCCTGCAAATGTAGCACCACGAGGCTCCTTCCCTAGAGATTCCACTTTCCAGGATGGAACAACTTTGATGTTGTACCTTCCCCGATGGAACAGTGCTGTGAAGAACCTCAGGATTCATGAGAGGGTGCTGAGTGACTCCCATCCCCCCTTCACTGCTCTTTCCCTGACTGCATTCCCAGCTCCATCCTTTGTGACAACTCCTGAAGCACCTGGAAAATCCCTCTTCCACCCCATTCTCCTCACCCAGAGCAGGCTGCTCTAGGTGCTGCATTGTCTCTGGGGAAGAGGATGTGTTTCCAGCCCCTCTCTGGCATTTCCTTTTGGAGACAGGAGACATGGCAGTGACAGGCTTTGAGCACTATCCTCCCCACTGTGGCTTTTGTGACGGCAGCTCTCATTGCTATTTTCCTTCCACCCTTTGGAGCTGAGTTCCCAAAGGTGTCAGGACAAATGCCACACTCATCAGTGTGGCTCTGCCCAGGCAGGCAAGAGCAGGGAGAAAAGGCAAGAAAGGAAAAATAACCCTGTTTAGCAGGCGGCAAAGCAGGGTTTAGTGACAGCCTCAAGTCTTGATCTTTGTTAAACTGCTGTTTTGCTCAGAGACTGACAGGGAGCACCATGAAATAAGGAGTGTTCAGCTTGTACCACTCTGGAGAGCTGTGCAGGTTGTGTGTGGCTCTGATATGATGTGCCTGGCAGGGAGCATACCGGGGGGGCACACTGAGCTCCCCTGCCCCAGGAACGGGTTGGTTTGGGAGGGCATCTCCCCTTTCTGCAGCTTCCCATGGTGAGCCCACTCCTGGGTTCGCTCCCCTCCGTTTCTCAGCAGTCCCAAGTGGTTTTCTGCAATGGCTCGTGGTTAATTTGGCCATCCCCAGGGAGAGCAGGACGGCAGAGCCATCCCCACCCTGCTCATTGCCCTCTGAGTGTGCCATCTCGTGCTGAGGTCTCAGAGTTGGAGCCAAGCTGGGCAGGGAAAACACAGACGCTTAAAGGAGAGACAGAGAGAGAGGGGGGAAAGAGTGATGAGCACACGTGCTTTAAAAGAACACACTGGGGTTTTTTTCCTCTTCCTTTTCTTTTTTCTGAAAGCAGCTGTGCCTTTTTCCAGCACTTTTAACTGGTTGCCAGGGAAACAGAGCAAGGGAGAGTGGAAAGGTTAGATGGATATTGGACGAGGCTAATGCACTTGTTTCAACCAAGAATTGACAGGTGCTTAGGACACCGAAGGTCCTGATAACTCCTCATTTGTACAGCTCCTTTGCAAAGCCTGGAGTACCTCCCTACTACCATTAATTGTGTTTTAATCATTTGCAAATTATAATCCATCTCCATCAGGGGATCTCTAATGGTGGCTTTATGGAGCGCGTCCGCATGTTCCTCAGCCCTTCTGGGATACTGGGGATGAAATATTGGGTACCTTGAGCCTCGTTGGTATGGGTGGTCTGACTTGAAGGGACTTTGACTCCAGCAGAGGTCCTGATGGCAAAGGTGGAAATTGCAGCCGGGTGATCCAAACATGCTGGGAAAAGCATTGGAGGGAAGCCATGTGTTTGTGGCTGTCTGGTTCTCCCAAAAAAGTGGCTGGCATGGGAGAGGTGGTGATGCACAAGTCCAACGAGTCCACAGGGTCATCCCCAATCCTGGTGTTGGCAGAGTTCTTGGCATCTCCCTGCTCTCCAGCAGCTCCTTCCAGACCCACAGGGCTGCTGGGGTACATGGTCCTGGCACATTTGCAGCTCTGTTTGGCTTTTTCACCTTCCTCAGGGTTAAAAACCAAAGACAAATGCCTCATTGTGGATTTTTGTCACCATTGTGATGCTCAGAGGGCTTTTCCCCTCTGCTTCTGCTTTAGGTTTTGTTTTTGTTTTGTGTCTGTCTTGTCTAAAATAGCAGCTCCATCTAAGGAATAACCACGGGGCCTGAAATTTGGCTGCTCAGGATGAGCGTCACATCTGGTCTGTGCAAAACACATTGAGTGAGAAATGGCCACAGAGTTGTAAATCTCAGGCTCTGGAGAGGCAGGGGTGGCTGCTGAGCCTCTTATTGCATTTGGGGTTCGTTTTCCTGGGGAGGGCAGAAGGGCAGTTATTAAAAAACCCAAGCTTAACTCCACTTGTGTCTGTGGGTAGAGAGGTGGAAGGAGTGATGGGATGATGCTGAGGGCTGGGGGACCCCATCTCTGCCTCTGGTACCCTGAGCCTCATCCTGCAGCTCTGGGTGCATCAAACACTGATGGATAACGGGGCTCCCTCCTCTCTGGGGTGACCTCAGGGGGCTCTGCCTCATCCTGCCCACCCCTCCAAACTGTCTTGGTGAGTCCTCCCAGGCCAGCTCACAGCCAAGCCATGGAAAATGGCAATCCACCTTATTCTGAGCCGGGGAGGGAACGGAGTGTAGTCCTTGCCCAGGGCTGCAAACAGAACTGCTCACTGCTCCTTCTTGTCAGCAGCTTCCCAAGGCTGCTGCCTCTCCATCATTCCTGAGTGATGGGTACCAGGCCAACACAGAGATGCACAGCACTCATATCCCTATTATGACATTTTCAGTGTCACAGCTGAGTGTGAGGGACTCGGAAAATGTCACTTCAGGTATTAGAAAATGATTGTGCTTTTGCCACTCTGTGGTTCCTGGTCCAAAGTGGTTTTCCTCCCATCAGTTCCAGCTGGAGGGGCCTCTGCCTTTGACTGAGGTATCTCTGCTCTGGGGGTTTTAGTGAAAAGTGTGATTTTAGTCATGGTGCAAGGAGCCAGGCTGACAGCCCTGGGCCATGCAGCCACTCCAGCTACAGCACAAATGCTGAATGAGTTCCACATCTCCTCCATGCAGGGTTTTCCTCTCCCCAGCTTTCCTTTTCTCCCTCTTTCCGGACCACTTGGTGGCACACTGCCCTGCCAGGTCCTTCAGCAGCATCTCCCCTGCTCTGGAGGGGACCTGTGCTAGTGCCAAGAGAGGAGCTCAGTCCTAATCAACAGCTTCATCAGGGGTGATGTTTGAACATCCGACACATAAATGCAACTGCTTTTCCCATCCCTTCCCAGCAGTACATGGAATTGTGACCACCACAGGCTGCTGTGGGGCTGCCTTGCACCCAGGTGGGCTCCAGAACTGATTCCTGGTGTGTAGAGACCTGAGCAGCTTGAGTGGCTGCAGTCTGTCCCAGTCATGTGGCCTTATCCCCTCGACAGCAGAAATGGCTCTGGTCGCTCTCAGCAGTGCCCAGGGTGCCAGGGTAATGGGCTCCCCAGAAAGCTGGCATTATACTGCCTGAAAGAGAGATCAGGAATAGGAAAGGGAGTGGAAGAAGAGGAATGATTTATGAGGCTTCGCTTGGCCAAGCAGGGCATTCTCAGCATATTCCAAAATAATTTAGCATCATCTATTGTGCCTGCAGCAGGAGCTTGTTGCGGAAAACGAAAGGGAGCAAAAAAAAAAAAAAAAAATCCTCCACATAAAGAAGGCAGAAAGCCCCTTGATGGGGTGGTTAGAGCTTGAAGTTTCTTTTTTCCTGAGGGCTGCTGTCTCCTCTCCCCAGTTCTCTCTGTAAATCAAACTGCCAGTGTCGGATCGGCGGCTCCGTCTTTCCCGCAGCCGCTTCCCCGAGGCCTCCCCGTGCACCGAGGGGACGTAATCACCACCTAGAACAGCTTGAAGGACACAGGCGCAGGAGCCGAGAGGACGATTTGTAGTGAATAATTTAGTGGATGAATTTAAAGCTTTTGTTCTCCTCGCAAATTACCTGCGAACTGTACGGGAAGGTTTTGATCATACAAATTCATTTTACATCGCCTCTCTCTGCCAACAGACCCACCTACCCGCTTCGTTTGGGTTTGAACCAAGGCATTTTTCCCTGCACTTCGATGCATTTTGGGGGTGGGTTGGACCTTTAATTAACCCATCATTTTGCTGCCTGTGGTTTTAATTACCAGCATAGGATTGCCTGTCTGAGTTGTGTTGAAGATTGGAGAGTGATGTTTGTAAATAGGAATAATTTGTGAAGTTTGTTTGTGCACCATGGGGTGTTTGCACAGCCTTCGAAGTGTTTTGCTGTTAGCTAGGAGATGAGATGGGCACAGAGCTGGGATGCCTGGGCAGGGATGAGTGCCAATGTCAGCATCCTGGGATGCACTGCCTGGACATTATGCAGCCAGGGAGGGACCCCTTGTTGGAGAGCGGATTTTTATAAGGGTGTTGTATAGGCAGAACAAGGGCAGATGGCTATAAGAAGACAGGATTAGATGGGATATTGGGGAGGAATTCCTCCCTGTGAGGATGGGGAAGGCCTGGCACAGGGTGCCCAGAGAAGCTGTGGCTGCCCCTGGATCCCTGGAAGTCTCCAAGGCCAGGTTGGATGGGGCTTGGAGCATCCTGGGATAGTGGAAGGTGTCCCTGCCTGTGGCATGGGGTTGGAATGAGACACTCTTTAAATCCATCCCAACACAAACTGTTCTGTGATTCCCTCTCCTCACCCTGGCACCTCTTTCACACCCCTGAGAGGCTTTTCCCTGTCTTTGTGTATGGTGTGGATGGTTGGATCCAAAGCTCTCTACTTCCCCTCTGCTCACTGCTGAGTTTGTTTGGGACTAGGGAATTCAGCAAAGTGCATGTGAAGGAGGCTGCAGCCTGCCCAGAGACAGCCACAGCCATGTGAAATGAAGTTGTATCACTCTCCGAGATCAAATTATCCTTCTCAGTTTTCGGGGAGAGGACTCCGGCAGCCCCATGTGAGAGCTCACTGCCTCCTCCTCAGCTCCGTTTATATCCTGGTCCCCCGGCAGACTGCAAATGCTCCCTCATCAGGGCCTGCTCTCTGTGCTAATGGCCCTCCATAAATAAGCCCCAGGAACAGCGATAGAGAACAATCATAAAAGGCAGGCGCATAAATTAAAGGCGATGTTATAATAAACTAGACAAGCCCTTCATCGAGGGTTTTATGTTTCTCCTTGAGTCGGCAGCTTTGCCAGCAGAAAATTATTTTCGTGTGCTTTGGCCCAGTCCTCTGTCTCTGTGCTCTGTAGGTGCACACGAGTGGGTGGCAGAAATAGCTGGAAGCACCATGTCCCTTTTTTGGCATTCTGGGTATTTAAACTGCAGAGATTTCTCAGAACAGCTCTCAGCATGTTCTTAGGGTGGCAACAAGACCATGGATTTACTGATAGTGGCTCTGGCCACTCCTTGTGGCTACAAATGAAATGCACTGGCTCTGGGTGGCTGGAATTCCCAAGAGCTCAGCTCTGCACCTTCAGACAAAGGTGGAAGTTGTTGCACTCACCCCGGTGAGCTGCAGTCAAACCTCCTGGAGGGAGATGCTGGTGCATAAAACAGCAGCATCTTGGAATGTGTGGTACCTTTGAAAGGCTGCTCCTTCCCCTCTGCCCTGGAGCATCTCCCCAGTTGGAAAAGCATGCACCAGTGGCTGGCACGCAGGCTCCGTGCCACGGCTCTGGAGTGCCTCGGGAGTGCTGGATACACTGCGCTGAAACTCCTGCCTCTCCTACCGAGTTCAGAGCTGTCTCTCCAAATCACATCCTGGATGACTGAAACTTGGCAGGGTGAGTGGGAGCGGCAGGCAGAGCTGCGTGCTCGCAAAGTACAACTTCTCTGTGCTGGAGACATCCGGGAGATGCAGCAAGTTGTGCCCTGTGCATGGAGTCGGTCAGGAAGGAGTCCATCTCCAGTTCTGTGACACACTGTGATGCAAAGTTCGTGTCTTGGTCACCAGCTCAGCTTGCTCCCAAGTCCTTTTTGGACACTTTTGATCTAAGATGATGACCCTCCAAGTGAAGTGCACACTACTGCTCTAGGCTCTGGTCTTGCTTTCATCCTGTCCACCCATCCCTTATGGTCTGTGCAGTGAAATCCAGAGGCAGACAGATGTGTGTTGACAGGGAGGTGTCACCCTGGGCCTTTTGCAGGAGACTGTGTGGACAAAGAGGAGAATTCCAGACATCCATCTCCTCATTTGAGGTTCAGAACAATTTGCAGGCACATTTTCAGCTCTGATTTGGATATATGCCCAGCCAGCTCTGTGCAAGGGATTCCCCCCTTGCTGTGCAGAGTTACATCCAAATGGGGCAGCTCAGACACATCCCCTGAGAGTGCTCAACCAGCTCCTTCCTCTGTAGTTTGATGAAGCTGCAGGACACCTCGTGCTGGTGTGGGAAGGTGATGGCTAGGCAGATTATGTACATGGTGGGGTGGAACAGGTAGACAAGAAGGAGAGGATGTGGAAAAGGAGGGATGGAGAGAGAGGGTGAGCTGTAGGCTCTGCTTTCTGCTCTGTGCTCCCCTGTACACTCTGGCCTGAGCTCCCCCTCGTGTTCAGCTGCACATATTTCTCCATTGCTCTCCTGCCTCTCCTCTCCTAGTTATTGCAGGGATGTCCCATCTTTCTGACCATGTTTGTATTGAAGAAGCTGGAGCCCCACTGGGCAGTCCACTGGCTGTCAGCTTAATTTCCCCACAACCAAGGCATCCCCCTTCTCCCCAGTGTGATTGCAGCACCTCCAGCCTTTCTGAATGTTCAGCCCAGAGCCAGATGCTCAGACAAGCTGCATCAAGAGCTGGAGATCCATAGTTTTGATTGTACAAGGAGAGGCATGTGCTGCAGACATGCCCTGGAGTGTCTCGCTGGGTTCCCTCTAGGGAGAGAGGAACCGTGTTGTGCCAGTGCAGCATCAGTTCCCTCCAGAGGCTGGCAGGCACTCCCTGCCACTGCCGCCGCTCATCAGCCCCTCGCTGGTCTCACACAGGGTCGTTTTCTGCTCCATTTCCTCTCTCAGCCTCCAGATTCCCCCTCCAAGCTCTCTGTTTTCTTCTTCATCATCCTGGCTGGGATAGAATATGACTGCAGCCACAAAGAGCTGAGATTGCAGCTGCCCTCGGGGCTTGTTTGCCTACATCACCTGTCGGATCAGGAAGCCTGCATGTCCTTGGAAAAATATGTATTTCAGGCTGCCGGGGTGCTAATTTGCAAGGCCCATTACTCAAATGAAACATTAAAATGGCCGTCCATAAAGCAGAGCCTTTATCTGTGCCTCCCCCTCGGTCTGTACTCCCTGCACCAGGTATAGGCTTCCTGTCAAGCCCAAGAGCCAAAAGCAAAGATTTATAGGAAGGTTCCTTAACTCCGACCTGCATTTTAATTATGTCGCCGCCAGCCTGTGCCGAGAATAAACTCAGTGGCTATTGTGTTACCCTCGCTTTTCATCTCCGGATGAATGCCCCGGGAGAGACGGGTTTGTGGTGTCCCCAGTGGGAATCCTCTTGTATTCACACATCCTTTCCTCCCCGCTTGCCTGCATGGATCAGCAGAGTGGCTGCCTGGTGCTGAAACACTGCTCCGCACGTGAGGTTGGGAGGGAAGGATGCAGGGAATGAGTCCTGTGCATCACCGAGCCTCAGTTTCCCTTGATGTGGGAGCTCTGTCCAGCCTCCCCCAACCCGCTGCGTGTGCAGGGAGTGTGGGAGCTGGTCCTGCCACAGCCACCTCGGTGCTGCCGTGGCAGGAGGCACCGAACAGGGCTTGGAGCATTGCTGGAGCCCAAATTGCTTTTTGCAGAGCTCAATTTCACGCCGGGAGCGGAGCGGTGGCACCGCGGGGAATTGAGGAGCCACGCTTGTCAGGGAGGAGATGCGCTGAACTTCAGAGCTGGCTTGTTTATTTTGCCTGTGTATTTATGAGCGGGGGTGTGTATAAATATTGCTCGCCCGTGCCAGACGATGCTGGTGTCGTGCTTCGTGCGGGTGCAAAGCTTGACCTGGCACTTCCCAGCAGGAACGATGCATATTTATTAGTGAGGCGATGGGTGGGAGCGGCTCCCTGGCTCGCTGGCATGGCAGACACTGGCTCAGCAGAACGGGGGTTATTATTATTATTATTATTAAAATAAATAAAAGCAAAAGCAGCTCAGCCACCACCGCGTCTCCTGTGCTGACTTCATGAAGAAGCCAACTTCTGCTAGGGTAAGAGAGGGGTTCATGAGAGGATGTTCTTGGGAAGTTCCTGACTGCATAGGGATTGACTCTGCAAACTCCAGGTGCCAAAGCACATCCTCTGCCTCAGTTTCCCTTTTGATAGCAGTGACATATTGAAGTGATGTAAGTCTCAGCCTGGCAAGGGAGTGTGAAATTCTCCCTTCATTAATAAGCACAGAGTGCTTTGATATTTTTAGATGGAATTGCCACGTATTGATATAATATTACTGTACCTCGTTTGACTTCTTTTTCGACTGCAAGCCCCCTCTTGATCCCGTTACCTGCAGTAACAGTTATCTGGCTATATTTTATCATCTGAATATTTCAATTAAATTACTTTAAGGGGAAAAAAAAAGGTGCAGACGAGGCTGAAGTTGGAAATGATCACTGTATCACTCCAACTTCCCTCCATTCCCAGAAGGTTAATTGAAAGGCAGCCATCTTGGTGACGTTTAGACAAATGAGGATAATTATGTGTTCTCCAGCTCTTTGAGAGGTTAATTGCTTAGATGTACGAAGACTTGAAGAACAAAGAAGGAATAAATCAGAAGCAGGACTATGATCTGATAATGTAATTTGGGATATTCACGTGCAACTCAAACAAATAAACGCCCTAATTGCATGCAGTTGTTTGGCCCCTGGGGTTACTGAGATGAGGCTCCTGGTTCTCAGGGATGCTCAGAGAGAGGATACCAGCAGGAGAGGTCTTCATCTGGCTGGTGCCCAGGAGTGTCTGTTGTCACCTCACAATGATAACGACTTCTTTATCTGGCACTGGAGATGACTTCTTCATCTTCACGGAGCTGTCACCTGGCTCCTTAGTGCCTGAAGCATCAACCCTCATCCCGGCAGAGCAGTGGTAGGTGGAAATCAGATGGGTCAGGGAGGTGTGGGAGCAGCGAGCAAAGGATTTCCTCTGGTGGGTTATTTTATTTTGCCTAATTGCTGGTGAAATTCCTGCAAATTGGCAATTATATTCCTGAGCTGATGGCTCACCCAGGTCGTTTACAGATCTCGCGTTTGGCAGGAGCGCTCTATGGTGTTCGCCATGAATTACAGCTTCATTCTCCAGCGGCAGAATTCCCCTCTTTTTAGAGATTATTAATTCTGTCTGCAAGGATTTTACACTTAAATCTTGTGGCAGTACAATCGTGAAGGTACCTGATTTTTTTCCTTTTAATTCATGCCAGTAGACCAGTCCGGGAGTTGGTTTGTCCATCTGTCAGCCCCTTCATCCTCTTGGGGTGGGATACTCACCGGGAGTGGCTTCCAGATATGAAGGTGTGGATGGAGTGAACTGCTTTGCCCCTCAGCTTTCCCTGCCCGCTGTCACTGCAGTGAATGGTGCAATGTGAAACCAAGACCTTGTAATGTCAGAGCTTTTATGGAAGTCTCGGAGTTGTGTGGAACATGAAGCTGTCCAGCCTGGATCAAATACTGTTTCAATTTCCAACCATGAGGGTCAGGAAAACAGTGCTTTTTTCTTTTGCTGAAAGCTTGAGGGTAAAACATCTTCATCCTGCATCTCTTTCCCCCTCCGTTCCGTCTCTGGGGAAGCTGGAATTGATTTCAAATGAACAAATGCCTCCCCACCCCTAACGTGTGAGGAGCCCTGAGCCTCGGCCTCTGAAACACCGGCAAGAGGTTTTTCCGTCAATCTGTCTGGAATTGCAGTTTAATTCCCTGCGTTTGCTCCCGTATTGTGCATTAAGATACAGTGAGTTTATCCAGCAGTCCAGCTGTTTTGAAGATAATTACTACAGAACTCAACCTGATGTAAAATAATCCTCCCGGGCAAGCAGCCAAGAGCTTGAGACTTATCCTCCAAAGACTGAAACCTCTCCATTACCCTTAAGAGCCACAGAGATAGCAGTGGGCATCTCATGACAAATATATTTTTGGTGGTAATCAACAGCAGCATGTGAGAAGAGGTTTGCTTTCTGCCCGACTCTTGGGGAGGGTGGTGTGGCTAGATAGACCAAGAGCATGAGGCCCACATGTGATGGAGACATGGATGGCTTTCCTATTAAAGAGCCCTGCATGTTTTTGTTTCCCCCAGGAACCCCTTTTGGGGTGACAACACCACCCCCTTGCTTCATTGCCACCCTGTCCTGCACTGGGGTGGCTTCTCCCCTCCTTGCAAAGCAGGGACAAGTGTCCGATGGTTTTGCTCCAGCTCCTTCTCTCGTGGATAGGCCTTGATCCAAGTTTTAATCAGCCTGCCAGCATCCTTTCTTCTTTTGCAACTGTGGGATGCTGCCAGTGCCACAGCCACATTCTCCTGGGTTGAAAGTGTCCCCCTTATCCAGCTGAGATGGAGACGGTCACCAGTCCCATCAGGATGGCTGAATCAGAGCAGTCAGAGCCTCGTGTTGCCACACACTAATTATCGCCACTTAGCTGAGTGTCCAGCTGTGACAGCCAAAATTATTCCTCTCTCTCCCTGCCTGGGAAGATGAATGAAAAAACTGTCAAAAAAGCAAAAGCAAGGAAAATTCCAACCCTACAGCCCCAGCACAGGCATAGAGGACTTGAGGTTCTCAACTGCTCAGCTCTGCTAGCGATCAACTCAGTGTTTGCTGCTTTTGATTGAAGAACACTGGAAATCAGCCGGTTGCAGGTGCTATATTGTGTGAGATTAGCACTGATTTAGGCAGGGTGCAGGCGCTGATTGAGCAGGGGGCTCTGCCTACACCAGCAGAGAGCAGGGAATCTCCACATTCCACCCTTCAAGGGTGCTGAGAGCACTGGTGGGTTTTTCCCTGCAGGGATGTAGGGCAGGGACAGGGGAATTTTCCTTTCCTGGTGAGAAAACAGCTCTCTGCCCATGTATCCTAGGATGGGTATCGATGCCTTGATGGTAAATGCTGCTGGATGCTGACTGTCTTTTTGGAGAGTAGCTGGGAAGATGTCCCAGTCTTCTTCAAACCACGGGATGGCCAAGTGACCATGGAGAAGTTTGAAATCAGTGCCTGGCTGTGTTAGGGAGAAAGTGCAATCATATTGGGCAAGGAAATATGCTTTTCTGCACTTCTTCTAATTTCTGTGGTTTTGCTGGCCTGGCTGCCCCTGCTTGGTGCCTTCATTTTCATCTCTGCCTTTGTGAGATGAGGTGTGGCCGCCAGCATCGACTGCCTCTGATGGAAGCATTTGCGTGCCACCTGCTCTATAAACATTCCCATTGATTTCCTCTATCCAAAGGCCTTCCGCTTTATTTCTTTTGCTGCCACCTCATATTTCCTTATGAAGATTTCTCCTGAGTTAATAACAGCTGTTGGCTCTTGGGGCTTAGGCTAATGCCTTCTGACCTTCCCTACCACACAGGGGGAGCATCCCGGCACATGGACACAGATATTGATGCAGTGTTGTGTCAGAAACAAGGAAAGTCAGGTTTGGAGCAGTACTGGGAGGAGTACCTGACCTTGCCCGGCCCCCCTTCCCCTTGCCAGTGATGTTGTCAGGATGAGGTGTGTCCCCACAAGCTGGAAGTAGAAGCAATGAGGAGTGAAAGAAGGGCTTTATGAACTGGAGGGAAAGCCTGGCTCACTTTAACAGAACTGACTGTTTCTGGATTTGCTCGATGTGGAGCATTAATTCAGAAAATCCCGTGGATGACTTTGGGCAGAAGATGTGATCTGTCAGTGGGGGCACCGTGCAGCAGCTCACCTCACTGAGCATCCCTTCCCTCTTCAAACTACGATTGCTTTTTAAGGCATTTGCAGCACAGCCATGCCTATATCAGCTTTAGCATCACTCTGTGCCACCTGCAGTTGTAACCCAGGTCCACCTCTGACTCCAGGGTACTCAGACCCCCCTCCCTGAATTAATGTCAGCTCAAGCTTGGCAGTGACCCCTCGGCAGGCTTTGCATGCCCTGGGCTGTCACAGAGGCCACCCAAAGCCCTGTGGATGCTGAGTGCAGAGCAGGCGGTGTTTTGTGTGACATGGACCCCTCAGGGACTGCGTAGTGAGCATTGTCTTGACTTCTGATGCCTCGCGCAGACGGCTCCCGCCCTCCTCATCATCTTGTTATCATTCTAATGTCTGGGAGCTGCAGTCATGGACCAAAACACCATTAAACTATCTGAAATGGAGCAACTCGACAGCCTCTGCCCTCACAGGCTTATTATCTTTGCAGATGGATATTTTATATTTAGCAGTCGCTAATGTATCAATTTGTGCTCTGATTTTTCACAGGGAGCAGCTTCTATTCTGGTGCCTGCTGGTGGGCAAACTGCCACTGCAGGGGAACCGCCAGGGACAAACCCTCCCTGTCAAGCCCCGAGCCTCTGGAGAGGGCAGAAGGGTCCCATAGCCCTTGGAGGGCTTTGGGCAGGGAGTTGTTGCCAGGGAACAGGTTTTCCAGTGGCATGGAGTGTGTTTGAACAGCACTGGGAGCTCTTGGGGAATCGGAGCGGTAGCAGTGGGGCCAGGCAATTAATTAAACTTGCAGAGTGAGAGGCAGTTGTGTGTGGCTTTGCAGGAGGCAGCGGCTGAGTGGCGTACGGTGGGGAGGGAGGAATGTTATGGGGAAAAGGAGAACTATTTGTGCTGGCCAAGCTCTGATACACCCCATGTTCCTTATTTTCCCACAGTGGGTATGGGTGTGGTGATGGATCAGAACATGCTGAGTGGTTGGTGAAGGCTGGGTGGGTCGTGGTAGTGCTGGGTGATGCCATATGGTGCGTCCCAAGCACCCTCTGTCCTTGGGGTGCTGGGGTGGCGTGGGGATGTCATGGAGCTGTGCCCTCTGTTCTCAGCATGCTGGGATGGCATGGAGCTGCGCCCTCTGTTCTCAGCATGCTGGGATGGCATGGAGCTGCGCCCTCTGTTCTCATGGTGCTGTGATGGTGTGGAGCTGTGTCCTCTGTTCTCAGGGTCCTGGGATGGCATGGAGCTGTGCCCTTTGTTCTCGGGGTGCTGGGTTGGCGTGGAGCTGTGCCTTCTGTTCTCGGGGTGCTGGGATGGCATGGGGATGGCATGGAGCTGTGCACTCCACATCCAGCCACTGGGAAGGATGGGAGAGAGGGGAGAAGGGACACTATAGGTGCCTTGGAGAGGAGGCACAGTGGACAAGAGCATGATGAAAGAAAAAGTGCCTTGTGCACTCCCCCCCCACGAATAAACAGCACGGATGGCAGTGACTGACGGAAGCTCAGGTGCTGCAGTCCTGCCCTCGGGAGCTGCCATGTGAGACCTGCCGTCACATGGCGCAGATGCCATTGTCCCTGCAGATAATGTGGCGGGTTGCATTGTTGGGAGAGGATTAGAGGAGCTGCAATGTTTTGATGGCCTGCTTCTCATTTGCATCTTGAATGAAGTGGGAGCCCAGCCAGGTTCTGTTCTTTTGTGTTTACTTCTGAGGAAATGTGTTTATTTCCGATGATTACAAATAAATCTCCTCTGCCTTTGCTCCAGCCGCCCAGAATAAAAAACATCCGGTGCCCCTTAACTGTGTAGCCAGGGTGCATATTGGAAGTGCAGGAGAAATCCCATTAGGAGTCCCTGGCAAATGTAATCAACAATTTCTTCTCAAAGACTAGGGTGTTTGTTCTGCCCCTGTGACAGGTATTTTTGGTTGGAGGTTTCCCAGGGTGAAGCATCACCTGGTTGCTGTCAAGGGGCTTCACTCCCGATCTGGGTGAGCTATTTTAGCCGCTGAAAACTGGGTCAGACAGCAAGTTTGCAACTGGTTTTGGCATCTCCATTTGTCATCCTGACGAGACGTTACCTACAGGAGAGAGAAGCAGTTTGGGGTTGAAGGGCCATAGAGGAGTTTAAAAGTAGAGCACTGTTGGTTTGAACAAGGAAACAGGAGAGGTTCGAATCCCAGAATCATCAGATATCCTCAGCTAGAAGGGACACAAAAGGATCTTTAAGTCCATGTCCTGGCTCTGCACTGGACAACCCCAAAATCCCACCATGTGTCCAAACAAATGGACAACAAATTTGGGTTGATCCGTCCTCCCAGCCTCTTGGCATGGACAGGGACTGATGGTGTTGGCTCTTCAGGTACAAATATGTCCCCTGGGTTTCTTAGGATGTGCATCAATATTTTGGGGTCCCATGTATCCCATTCCTCAGAATATTTTGCACCCATGGGAGAGGGTTTTGCAAGACTTCCTGTAGCATTCCAACTCTTTGTGTCCTGTTTATCCCTCCAAATTACTGCCATAAAACTTGTGCTGACCTTGGACACAGTATTTCCCTCACCATGGGGGAGGTGTTGAGGGCAGCCCCAGGCTTCTCCCTCGTGTTCAGCCAAGTCAGCAGTGCAGAAAAGGTCAGTGATGTGGCCAGAGAAGGCAGGGGATGAAGATGGAGGGTGCTGTGCTCAACCCACACGTAGGAGAGGCACTGTCAGTGTTCATTGATGGGGCTGGGAAGGAGCCTGCTGTGGGAGCCATGTGGGGTCTCTCCTAATAGGTGCAGGAGGAGGGAGATGGGCACTGTGTGCCACCACACACAAGGAGCATGTCAGGAAAGCTATCTGTATTGTTGACACTAAGTGAAATAATCCCACAGCAAACTTCAAAATTAGCATTTAAGAATGAGGAATAGGGGCAATTAGAGGGGAAGCAGCGCAGTGCCGGTGCCCCCAGCTCCCACCCTCATGCATCTTCTCACGCTGCTGCATTCAGGTTCATCACCCTCATCTCTGGTGGAACACTGGGATCCCTGCAGCAGCTCTCGTCCTCCTGCGGAGTGAGGGGATCAATATTGGTCTCAGGAGCTGGAGCCTTCAAGAGCCTACATGTATCATTGTGAGCACTGTGAGGGCCAGAGCTCCAGCAAAGCCTGGCATCCAAAGCTCCCCAGCACTCTGGAGGAGAGCAGCAGTGGTTGGAGGCACTGATGGTGAAAAGCCTCTGCTCAGAGGCAATGAGGGTGTAAGTGGGATGCAGAGATGGAGGAGCTGATGGCACTGGTCACATTCTGCAGAGAAGGGGTGCGTGGGAGAGCTGGGATGGGGATGCAGTGTATGCTATGGGCTGATGATATCATTCCCGATATATTCTTCCTACCTTGCTGATGGGCTTTCTCCAGGTGAACTGCAGAGCCAGGATAAGTTTATTTCCCTCCCATGTGACAGGCGCTTTATTGTCTTTTGTCCCTTCTGGACTCGTAAGGCAGTTTCTGGAGATGGATACAGTGCCTTCAGGAAATTGTTAATGGGGGTTTGTCTTTGGTTTTAATTAGATCCCTTCAAGGGAAAACCTCCTGGCCTGCTTTATTATCCAGCTTTGTCAGGGCTTGTCTGCTTTATCTAAACACTTTGCAGAAGTCTCTTTACCTGTTTGCTTACCGGAGACATTATCATAATCCTGGTCAATTGGAAATGGGGAGCAAAGACAGCTCAGCAGACAAGTGAGTGCCGTCAGCTTAGCAGCTAATGGAGATCACTTTCCCAGACAGGTAAAGAAGCTGATGAGGTGATCCTTGTGGCAGGGTATCCATCAGTATTCTCTTTGTAGTGCCAATTGCCAGGGCACGGGAAAACTGGTGGTGGGAAATTGAGGTTAGCTGAGAAGGTGCCTCCAGGAATGCCATGTGCTCTGTACCAGCTGATGGATGGGGCTTTTCTGCTGCTGGTGATTCTGACATTCCCAGGAGGCACAGGAGGGCTGTTTTTTTGTCTAGTCATCTGTAGCTGCAAGGGACAGTCTGGGCTCTGGTGGAGGGGAGCTTGGTCCTAAATTTGCTATTGAGTGGCAGTGATTGAAGAGAGGGCTGGAGGGTTGGGAAGGAGGAGCCTTTGCCTTCTTGCTCTTAGCATGGGTTTGTTACAGAGGTCTCCATGTTGCTTCTGCCCACTCATTCCAAGTGGTTTTGAGGGCAGCACCAGTCACCAGCGCCACAGACAAGGCAGGGTGATGCTGTCCTTGCCCTCCCTCCTGTGAGAGTGTCCACCTGGAGAATCTCTGGGTGCTTGTGCAGTGCAGCTCTGAGATGTAAGTGTGAGATGTAAATGCAGAATGAACCACCCCAGTTCTCAGATGTCCTGGACCGGCCCCAGCTCTGCTCAGGAAGCACATCCCATATGCACCAGCGAAGCTGGGCAGCAACAGTCGAACGTACTCAGCGCCGGCACGAGCGTCTCATCCCTGTCACTTCAAACCCAAGTCCTTGTGCTTCACCCCTAATGAGGGGACCCGAGAGTACCTCGCAGGGCTGTAGTCTGGATATTTATATGAGCGCAGACATGCAAGTTGTCTGTTTTACATATTGCTGCCCTGATTTTTCAGTGCACGCAATGAATAATTTACAGAAGCCGTGTGTAAGTATCTCTTTATTATTCATTATAATGAAGTGAGACAGCAGTAATAGTCCACTAGACTGGAATCCCCCAGGGCCGAACTTTACTCGGCTGTGCTTAGCTCTCCCCCAGTTAATTTGAAGGAAGAGAGGGCTCGGCTTCCTGACAAGGACAATGCTGTCTGCCGGCACAAGGCTGCCCTGGTCCGGCAGAGCCGAGCTGGCGCCGGGGCATGTCTGACACCAGGCAGGCTCCCCTCATGCCGGCGGTGCCACAGCAGGCGTGGAGCGCCATCCGTCTTTCCCGGCGTCCATACGTGATGTGGCTGGCAGAGACGTACAGCTCCTGCAAGGGGAAAATTACTTGTTTGCAGGAGAATATATGGCTCGTTCCTCTAACCGTGCACCCGGGGGGACCCTCAAGCATGCCAAGTATCGCCCCTTCCCTGCGCCCGATTAATAATCTCGATCGAGGTGATGCTCTGCAATCTCAGCAAGGGAGGCATATAACACCCCCAGAGCCTGGGCAGGAGAGGCACTGCAATGGGGATGAGGACAGGAACAGCCTCCCAGCTGCTCTCTGAATTTACAGGCATGTGGAGAGGGACTCACACGAGTTCCTTGATTGACTGTAGGTGCCTTTTCCTACAATCTTGGCTGCACAAAGCTGCGGCAGGTCTGCCACTGCTGGCTCTAGCTCACTTCTAGCTTGATTTTCCCTTTTTTTTTTCATGCCAAGAGAAAGCTTCCCTAGCCTGGTCCTCAGGTGGCAAAGGTGAAGCTCCCAAGGGATGCTGGGCTCTTAATTTAACCAAACGTTCAGAGCTTTTGCTGCAGATACCATGGCAGCAGCTGAGAAGGTCGCAAGTAGATAGATGGAGAAGAATCTATCAAAGAGCATGAAAAAGCCATGTTTTCCAGGAACATTTTAATTCCCTTCCCCCCCATCCCATTCTTTGCCAAGTGTAACTCAACGCCGTGGACCGGAGCTGCCGAGCTCCTGCACTTCTCAGAACAGGGAGGGTGGGAGCCAGACAGGAAATAAATAATGGAAACGACCGTGTTGTGTTTTCAAGGCACTTGTAGGATTTACAGCTGCTTATCCAAATGTTCCCTTCCCTTCCTCGTGTGCTGGCTTGGCTGTCTCCGGCTGTTTCTCTTCTTCTCCTCTCCCTGTGCATGTGCTGTGGCCCCTGTCCCCAGCAGTGGGGGTGTTTATAACCCTGGGGATGGCTTGAGGCCTGTGCCAACAAGCTGAACTGTCAGCACATTTTACAGCTTCATCTGGAATTCTCAGTGCACAGCAAAGGCAAGGGGGGCTGTGGAGGTGGATGAGAAGGAGGATAGAGATGGTCTGCCTGGCTTACAGAGGTCAAACAATGGGAATTTTGTCTGTGGTTCCCCAGTTGTGTGTAAAAGAAAAAGGGAGGTTTTATTTCTGGTGAACCCACTGTTTATGTGAAATCTCACGTGATGGGGAATGTGGAAACAGGGAGCACGGCCACAGCATGCAGCATCTCCATACTGGCAGAGCTGGGGAGCCACACTCCCATCCTGCTCCCGTCCCTTTTTAGGACCTGGGATGCTCTGTGCATGTCCTGTTCCAGGTGTGTGACCCTCTGTGTGTCCCCTCCAGGTGTACTGTGGATGACCGGGTCACGCGGGTAGCGTGGCTGAACCGCAGCACCATCCTGTATGCCGGCAATGACAAGTGGTCTATAGACAACCGTGTGGTCATCCTGTCCAACACCAAGACCCAGTACAGCATCAAGATACACAATGTGGACATATACGATGAGGGCCCCTACACCTGCTCTGTGCAGACAGACAATCACCCCAAGACTTCACGCGTCCATCTCATCGTGCAAGGTAGGTCGGAACATGCCTCGTGCTGTTGCTGGATGGTTTGATCTGGAAGGCTGCCTGGACTTGGGAAGGGTTTGGAGGCCCTCTTGGTAGGGGAGTTGGAGCCAGCATTAGCTGCTTCAGAGGTTGCATGGCATGGGAACAGTGATGTGGACAAGTGCCCACCATGCCAGGGAGGAGATGAGTGTGTATTGTGTCAGCCTTGCTGTGTTGTACAGTTTTCACATGGGGCACAGGACACCTGAGAACTGGCAGTGGGGCTGCTGAGCTCTTCTTTATTTCCCCTTTGCCTGTCTGTGCTGTGAATTTGACCTGTTTCCACTGCTTGGAACCATGTTGCTCAGCTCCTTCCATCAGGGATTCGGTAGTGAAGTTCTCAAGCACGTGTTCGAAGATGCTTCAGGAGAGCCAAAAGCAACATGCTGCCAGGCACAGAGGAGAAGCAGGGACCAGCAGCACAAGGCTCCATGGTTTTGGGAGAGAGGTCGAAATCACTGTGGGGCCATGAAAGGTCTTGGCACAATTGTATCAATGTAGCAGATGCTGTTGGGCTGCAAAGCAGTGTCCTCAAGCTGTTCTGATGGGGGGATCCAGGTGCTGGCAGTTCAGAGGGGCCAGTAGCTCTCTGATGGATGCTACCTCTGGATTCTTGCGGCTTTGCACCAGCTACTGGCTTTTGTCCGGTCTCTAGATTAATTTTTCAGAGTTAGTGTTAGTTCAGGTTAGATAAAGATAATGAAAGTTTCCTAATCCTCTTAAAGAAGATTTATTTGGCTGAGTAAAAAGCTCTCGGAATACAATAAAGCGTGTATAAAACCAGGACCTAATCTTTCCTTTAATTTCAAACAGCTGATGGGTATTGATTTTGCAATGAGCAAATCTGAAAACTTTCTCAGCCTCAACACGTCTCTGAGAAGCCCCCAGCAGAGTTATGTATGTATTTATGTACCCTTCTCATTGGCTAGAGGCATGGGTTGATTGTGGTCACCTATCCAACAGGTTTTCCTGCCTGGTGGTTGTGGGAATGTGTTGGGAAACCCTAGATCGTGTGCACCAGGCTGTGGTGAAGAAGGGGAGTGCTCATCTCGGGAAGAGGGGAGAGGAGATCCACTGGAAAGATCCCTCCGTCTCCTGTTCGGAGCTGTCCCTCTCTTCCTTTTCGAGCTGTGTGCGAGCTGTCCATCTGTGAGGTTTAATCTGTTTATCCTGTCTGCTCTCTAATCGTGCTAATCCATCCAGTCAACACCGGTGAAGTATCCAAGTGCTTTGCACCTAATGAAATCAGGTGAACTGGCAGTGAAGCTCAGAACCCGCTGCCCTCACCCCTTTCTCAGGGTGATGCAGGCACTTGCCAGGCACAGCCAGGTGAAGGTGAGAGAGAGTTTGTGTCCAGAGTGACGGTCTGGTGGTGAAGCATTTGTAACTGTGCTGGGGAAAGTTTTTTTCCTGGTGTGAGCAAGTCCTGTTGAATTGTTCCCACTGCAGTGATGACTGTGGTTCTCAGCCGTGTCACTTCTGCACAGCTGGAGGGAAGCAAGAGAGGAACTGTGGGTGCAGGCACGGGTCAAGTGGTCCATGCAGAGCAGTGTCTGTACTTCCCTTTCAATGTGTTAAGCTCAAACCACATGGTTTTCCCAGCTGAGAAAATCCATCTGTAGGTGCCTTTGATGGTGGTGATGAGAGAGGCAAATCCTCCTGTGTTCTGTTCCTGATTCAGCCTGAGGAAGAGAAGTTTGTGTAGAGGTGCCATAGCAGCCATCCAGTATCTGAAGGAGCCTACAAAGATGTTAAGAGGGACTCTTCATCAGGAGTTGTAGTTAAAAGGAAAAATGGGTTCAAACTGAAAGAGAGGAAATTTAGGCTTGATGTGAAGAAGAAATTCCTTCCTGTGAGGGTGGTGAGGCTGTGGCATAGGTTTCCCAGAAAAGCTGTGGCTGCCCCATCCCTGAAAGTGTTCAAGGTCAGGTTGGAGCAACCTGGTCTAGTGAAAGGTGTCCCTGCCCATGGCAAGGGATGGAACAAGATGATCTTTAAGGTCACTTCTAACCCAAGCCATTCTATCATTCAGCTCCACTGCAGTTCCTCAGTGGCTAAATTGTGCTTTTTGTTTGGGTGAACAACACGCAGTCCATTGCTCAGTGCTGAGAGGAAAGGAATGATTTTCCAAAGATGGATTTAGTCCTGGCTGTTACTGCAAGCAGAGCACACACTTTACAGGGATGGGAGCAAAGCCCTGTTTCTGGCCTCAAAATTGAGGTTTAGCTCTGTCCTCTGGTTTTTTGCCCTCACTGTGCCAGCAAGATGCCAAACAAGCAGTAATGACTAGTTAGCAGCTATATTCAGGTCAATTAATTTCTATTTGTATTTTGCAAAACTAAAAGTTGGCCGGAGAGAGTATTGATTCTTTGTGCCCATGTTCAATTGGGTTTTAATTGTGCTACTGAGGGGCCCAGCCTTCCCTCCCAGCAACCCAGCAATAAATCTGCCAAGGAATCGCCGTCAACAGTAAATGTGTCTCTTAGTAGCACTATTAATATGTCTCTTGCATTGGTTCATTGCAACAGCCGTTAACAGGGTTTATAAGAGCGTAGATGGCAGGAAGCCAGAGGGGTTTTTTTTGTCTCCCTTTTCCTCTTTTTGTCAGGAGCTGCCTCGTGTTGAAGGGATGGATGCTTTCAGAGATATGTGTGGTGTTTATGGCACGCTAGTGTGTTCTGGGGGGAGTTTGGGATGCAGAGAGAACAGTCATTTAAGCTCATATAAGCAGAAGATGAGCCACCCTGTCCTCCTCTTGTCATAAAGGCTGGAGTGGAGCTGAAGTGGGGTGGACCTTGGTGAGCCCTCCTGCCTCTGGGGGGAGCAGTGTGAAGGCCACCTCTCAAAAAGGGGCAAAGGGAGAGCTCCTGGAAGGTGCAGGCTTGCAAGGAGAGCCGGGAGCCCTTAATGGCATCATGCTACAGGATGGTTTTGCAGTGAGGAATGGCATCATGCTGCAGTGGTTTTGGAGGGGTAGACCCTAGTCAGGACACAGTCCTGTCTTCATGGCTTGGGCTGCTTCAGGTTGTACTTCAGTCTGAAATGTGGAGCTCAGGGTCAGTGTTTTGGTGGAGGCTGTGAGCCTGTGATCCCTTCTGGTCTAGATTTCGGTGGTGAACATTGGTACTGGCCATCCCTACCTAACAGTGGTCTTTGGTATTTCTCAGATGTCCTCTGTTTCTGATTCATTTAAAGAACCCTTCCCTTTCCTGCCTTAATCGTACTTGCCATACTGAAGCCTCTCCCAGCTGTTGGCATTGTTTCTCTTTTTACTGGTTGGCACAATCCATTTTCTGTCTTGGTGTTTGTTACTTTCCTCGCCCTGGGAACCAGGCCAGGTTTTGAAGAGCCATGGCCTTTGTTTATGTGGTGTATTATCCAGATGCACCTAGGGATGGTCTCCTGGAGCTGGTCATGTGTCTCGCCACCTCTCAAAGCAGCACCAGTGCAGATGTAGTTTCTCCATGAGTGTTTCAAAACCAAACTGAGACGTTTATTTTTCCCTTGTGTTAACAACTGGCTCCCTAGGGCTCTCAAAGGGCCACCCCCACCCCCCCCAAGCCACCCCCATGGAGATCTTTTTCTCCAAAGAGGAAAGGTTGGATGAAAAGTTGCAGTCAGAACCCTATCTCAACATTCCTTCCTCCCTGAAGAGGCAGAGGATGGGCAAGAGTGTGAAAACAGCCCGATGAAGGTGATGCAGGAGCAATGTGATAGTGAATTCAATGACAAAACAGCCCAAAGAAAATCTGGAAGGAATAGCAAAGTTTGAAGAAGGAAGCAACTAGAAGGAAAAAAAAAAAAAAAGAAAAAAAGAATGAGAAGAAAAGCTCAGAGTCCCTAGAACAAAGGAAAGAGAGAAGGAAATGTGCACACACAGAAAAGCACTGGAGCATCAAAAGGGCAGGAGGCAGCAAAGGGGAGAAGTGAAAGAGCAGTGAAAGAGTGAGGGTAGGGAGAGGGGGAAGGTCTGGAAGGAGGAAGAGTCAAACTGGCAGGCAGAAAACAACACACACTGCCCAGACAGGAGCAGCCACTGCCCCTAAAGTGCCTGCCATGACATGCCAACCCAAAATCTGGATGGGAGAATGGGAAAGGAACAGGATGGGGTCCGCCTGACAGCATCCTTGGGCTCCCAGTCTCAAAGCTGCCTGAAACTGGTGAAGAGGAGCCGTCAGGATGTGCCACAGGGACCAGCAGCAACAGATGATTAATTACTGCAAGAAAACAAAACTGGGGAAGAGGAGGGAGAACTGGTGAAATTGTTTCCCCATTATATTTCCGAGCAGAAAGAACGTTTTAGCTCGTGCACAAATAGCTCCCTGGGAAGCACTCTCACTTCCTAATTGTTCATAAATTTACTGACAGGTGGTTACACAGTAGGTATAACACTGTGAGTTTCGTTTTTATTGCTTTCCCTGTCTTAACATGAAAACTTGGAGAAAAAGGATGCACTACTAGCAGTCAGGTGACTCCACCTGGAAAAGGGTGCTCTGTGCCTGTATTTAATTTTTGCTGTGTTCCTTCCTGTAAATCCTACAGAGATCCCACGGAGAGTGTTTTACCCAGGGAATGCTATGAAAAGAGGGTGCTCAAGATCTCAAGCAAAGGGAAAAGGAAGATATTACCAAAATGGAGTGCCTGCAGAAAATGTGAGGCCATGACACGCAGCTCGCTTGGCAGGGAAATTTGACAAAAATCATTTTGTTGACCAAACTGTAGCTTTTAGAAGTGCTTAATCCATTATCTCAATAAAATCAGCTCTGATGAGCCTCTCAGACAGGGCTGTCACCAGAACGGTTCGATCAGAGATGATCATCATCGCTGCTGAGTAGCAACATGTTGTTAAAACTCTTGATATTACCTCCTTGCCCCAGTCACTTCCCCTGTGGGAACATTGAGGTGCATTTTCACAGGGTTACCTGTGTGTCCTTGCAGGTATCTCCTGTGCCACAAAAGCAATGAGCTGCAGAGAGGGAAAACATCCATTTCTGTCTGCCAGCCAGGAGCTGGCTCTCAGGTGCCCCATTTAATGCCATCAGCCCCACACAGCAGCTGTTCCAGGGAAGGTCTCGTATTGCTGGTGCCTTCAGCAGACACACAGGGACTGGAGGAGGCCTGGTGCCCACCCTGCTGTGCTTCTCATCAGTGAAGGAGATGGAAAGCACAGGCAAAATGTGAGTTTTCAGCATATTTGCCTCCTTTGTGCTGACTTTCTGTACGCTAATGAGACCTTGCACAGTGACACCTCTGACAGCCCCATCCTGCCTGTGCCGGGGAGGCTTGTGCAGAGCTGGAGATGCCTGGGGCTATAGGCAGCTGGGGTGCTGGGAAGGGAGGCAGTGTCATCTCCTGCAGGCATCCGACCCCTGCTAGGGTGATAGTCCCTCTCCCTGCTGGTGACAGCATCACCTGTCACAGGACACAGCTGGACACTGCAGCTGCAGAGGTGAGGGAGCTGCATGAATGCTGCATCTCCCCAAACTAGGAGATGTGTGAGAGGGGATGGAAAGGGAGGTGCCAGGGCACAAACACAATGTGCTGTAGGTGTGACAGTGTCCATGGAGGCTTCAGAGCTACAAAGATGAGATGTTCCTCTCTGCTGCCCCTATGGGGACCTGCCCCCCAAGTAGGAGTGGATAAGTGGCTGTTGCCTGGCAGTTTGAAGAACCCATAGTTATCTGTCATCTCCCCTTATCAGCAGTGTAAGAAGACATCTCTTTTAATGGATTAGGAGCTAATGATGTGGAGGAGGGACATCAGTTGCATGTGTCAGCCACTGTGCTCATGCAGGCTCTCCGCTCCGAGGCGTGCAGCAGTAATGATCTGGCAGCTAAAAATAATCCAGGGCCACGGCGGCGAGTGACTCCGGTAGGGACCGGCGCTCTGGAGCGGCCGGGGGATGAGTCAGCCTGCACACGGTCGTGTGCGTCACCGTCATGTGCAGCCTCCGATCACGCAGCGATTCCCGAGGCGCTGTTTGTTCCCCGCATGGTTTAGCGGGGAAGAGGCGTCCCTGCGGGCAGTGACCGTCCCTCCTCACGCTTGGGTGTTTGGTAGTGGCTCGCCAGGTCCGAGTTTTCCCGTTGCTTTTGTCCCCAGATGGGACAACAAATGCAAAGCCACCACTGGTGCCCGGAGCAGGTGGTGGGATGGAACATACTGGGGAGAGTCCCACAGATATCCCAAGTATTGCACAGGACATGGCAGTGTCACCAAGGTGTGATGCCGTGGCCAGCCCCATGGGGCCCAGTCTGTGAGGTGAGGGGAGGGATGGCACCTCACAGTCCCCACAGATAGTGGCAGACACTGGCACGTGCCCAGGCCCCGTGGAGAGCGTGGATTGGCGCATCAGGCAGTGCAGGTCTCAAGTGGTAAAGGATGGAGATAAATCACGGGCTTATTGTTATTGAATTTAGTGGCATCGCTTTCACATTCAATTTCTCTCGCCGGCTTTCCCAACAAACAAGAAATTACAGAGCAAATGTATTTTTTGCCTTACCAAACCTTATACATTAACTTCCCTGTGATTAATATTACGCAGGGCTGACGAAACCCTCTGCGCGCCTCTCGTCGCTCCGGTGAGACCATGCCGCTCGTCGCTTCCTCGGGATTTATTCTTTATTCCATTTGCTTATAATTGAAGACTTCTGCAAGGAAGGACTATGGATAAAAGGGGATAGAAATGGTGTTCTGCCCTGTTTTTCTCACTGCAGCTGTATGGAGCAGGGGGAGGGAAATGTAGAGAACAAAGGTAATTTAGGAAAAGGATGCTGTCAGCAGGTAAAGGACGAGGAACAGCACCCACAGTCATGCTGGAGAGCTGCAAGGCATTAGCAGGGCTGCCTGACCTGTGAGGGGACCAAGAGAAACCTATGGAGGTTGGGAGAGACTTTGGACTCCATGCCCAGCACCAATCCCAAGCTGTCACCACCTTGAGACAAGGCAGCTTTGGTGGGATGTGCTTGTCAGGGCAGGCATGCCTTGGCCATCCCTATCTCATGGTATTGACAAGGTGTGGCTGCAGGCTGGCTTTATCCACCTGTCATGTTTGCCATCAAATTCGCCCTGCCTGCATCCTTAAATCCCCCCACTTTCCACCTGCTCCTCCCATGGCAAACCAGTGTGTCCTTGAGACACCATCCTTGACAGCCCAGTCAGTGGGATCTATAAAAATGTAATCAAGGTCCTTTGATGTCCTTCTCCAAGTCCTGGTAACCTCGTAGGCAACGATCGCAGTCACAGGTATTGAGCTGCCCAGTGGGGTCCCCGTGCTGTCCATGGGTGTCCCTGCTGGCTCACAGGGGCATTCCTGATTGGATTAGGGCAGGCAGTGGAAGCACGGCCATGCTTCCCTGGCCTCTGGATGTTCAGGAAATGCAATTCCCTGCTGTGAGACCTGCTGGCATGTCTGTGTCAGCATCCTTTGCTAAGGGAAGGGCTTTCGGGCTGATACGTGGGTTTGTATGGCTTAGGGTTTTCCAAATGGGAGCACTGGGACTGTCGTGGTTATGGTAGTGGTTATTTTTTCCGCAGGAGTGAAAGTGTTTCTGTTCCCAGGACGGGGACAGGCTCACATCTGTGCCCAGAGCACCAGTTTCTGCGTCTAATTTTGTACTTGTGGTTTGGGACTCAGGGAACAGGAAAGGGATGTCAGCCTTGAACTGGAGGTGTCTGGGAGGGCAAGAATAGAATAATGACTGTGATTTTGCTGATGCCCTGCATCACACACCATCGCTCTAGTCCAGCATCTGCAGGCAAAATCACACAAGGAAGAGACAGGCTGCCATCTGGAGCAGGGGTGGCATCCCAAGGTCTCAGCATCCACTAACTATGGTGATATCATCTCGGACCAAAACTGCTCATAAGGAGGGCTGGTTTGCAGGTTCAGGAGCAGTTGAAAAATGCCCCAGTTGTGGGAACCTTTGTCCTGGATGTTCTTGTCGTTTGCAGATGTTCCTGGTACCAGTTTGAGGAGCTGTTAGGAGGGGAGAGGTGCAAGGATGCTGGTAATATGGATTAGTGTTATCTTGTCTGAGTGAGGAAGGGCCATTTACAGCCTTCCTGCAGCTCATTGTGGCTGCGCTGTCGGAGTTGGCCAGTTCTGCTCCGAGCGTTAACTACGTTTTCCAGCAGTTGCCAGCACACACTTTTCATTTTTGGATTGCTGCTTTCCCCTGAAGGACTCAGACAATCTCCCTCTGCTATAACAGACTGTACTTCTATATTAATGTGTCAAGTTGCTGGGAAATTTACTGCTTTGCAGAACCCATAGGGCTGCAGAGCCCGCACCGCATCTCTGCCATGGCTCATCCTACTGTGCCGCCTCTCCCACGCCAGGAGAGAGGAGAACCTCTCTGGGAGTGTGAGGAGAGCTTCCCTGGGGGTGTGAGGAGAGCCAGGCAGCCCCACTTTCCCTTGCAGGCAGTGCTGGTGTTGGCCACAGTGGATTTCAGGTGATTATCCTGGTATCCCACTGCTGCAGGAGAGCCCTGGGTGCAAGGGTTGGGCATCAGATGCCACTTGACCTGGGCTTTCAGCATGTTGTGTCCTTGGGGAGGGGGCACAGAACATCCTTTCTGGCATTGTAGGTATGGTGTTCCATTTAGGGAGAGTTGTTAAATATGGCCTCATTTGCTCCCTGGGGTGCAAACCCTTTAGGGTTTTGTGTCCAACAGCCCAGAGTGCCAGGCAGCAGCATCGGCAAGTGAGCTTTAATTGCTTTTTGCCATGGCCAGGGATATTTATGGGTACAGAGATTGCCAAGTTATTTATTAGATGGAGTATCTGGGGATAGAGTAATATAAATCACCCTGGCCGGTATTGAAGGAGCAGACGCTCAGTAATTTAAACAGCTTTAATAAATATGCTAAAATATGAGCCTTGTCACAGACCATAACGAGAGCTGGTTATTGGGGTCTCGGCCATGGAGTGGGGGACTGGCACAGTGAGTGGACCCCTCCACACCCCAGATCTATGCTTGGCTCCAGTCCAAGATACTGGTTTGGAGACAAGGAATTGCTGACTAGACAGGGGAATGGAGGGGACACCAGCATCACACAATGGGACAAGTCTCATGACTGGGGCCTGCCAGCTGTGCCTGGCAAGCTGGTGTGTTGATGGTGCCTTTGGTGGCCTTTGTGTCTTGCAGTGCCCCCCCAGATTGTCAACATCTCATCGGACATCACCGTGAACGAGGGCAGCAGTGTGACCCTCATGTGCCTGGCCTTTGGGAGACCGGAGCCCACCGTCACGTGGCGGCACCTCTCCGGGAAAGGTGAGCCCTTCCTTGGTGGAAGAACTTCCTGGGTCGGAGGAGGGGCCATCCTGGCCTGTGTGGGATGCATGGTTGTCCCTACAGAGGTGGTCAGGGTGGCATTAAGGTGGCTCACAGTCAGAGGTGCTGACATTTTGGTGAGACCTGGGATGGGGCTGAGGATCCTTGTCAAGTGCTTTCTGGGTGAAGGGGATGCCAGATGTCCAGGCAGGGGGTGTCAGGGCAGGGGCACAGGGAAGTTCCTGATGTTGGTGTCCATGGGTGACGGTGCCACACGTTCAGTACATCCCCCAGGGCAGACCTTTGTGAGTGAGGATGAGTACCTGGAGATCACGGGCATCACACGGGAGCAGTCCGGGGAGTACGAATGCAGTGCCGTCAACGACGTGGCCGTCCCAGATGTGCGGAAAGTCAAAGTTACCGTCAACTGTGAGTGCAGGGCACAGGGGAATGGGGGGGTGGTGGGTGCCCGTGGCCCAGTGTGACGCAGCAAGATGTCTCTGCAGACCCGCCGTACATCTCCAACGCCAAGAACACGGGCGCCTCGGTGGGCCAGAAGGGCATCCTGCAGTGCGAGGCTTCGGCCGTCCCCGTGGCGGAGTTTCAGTGGTTCAAGGAGGACACCAGGTGAGGGGTGCAGAGGGGGTGGAGGATGGGAGGGTTGCCACAGCCTTGGGGTGACAAGATGAGGTGGTAGAGGGGGGTGACAGTGTCTGAGGCCGTCATGTGGAGAAAGGCAGGGATCAGCACTCACCACTCATTTTGGTGGGTGCTCAGCTAAGGGCTGAGGAGATCCCAGAGCTGTTTCTCCCAGGGATGGTGACTGTGGGCCACATGGGTCAGGCTAGGTTATGGGATGGAGAGTGGAATGGAGAGTTTATCTTCAAAACTGCAACGCACAAGTTCAGTGGGGGCACATGTGGGTGCATAGTGGTGTTGGCTGGTGGGAAGCAAAGGAGTGCCCAGGGGGGCACCAGGGATCCACCCCAGCCCTGTTCTCCCAGCTATCCGTGTTTCCCTGCAGGTTAGCGAACGGGCTGGAGGGAGTGCGGATCGAGAGCAAGGGCCGCCTGTCCACGCTGACCTTCTTCAACGTCTCGGAGAAGGACTATGGCAACTACACGTGCGTGGCCACGAACAAGCTGGGCAACACCAACGCCAGCATCATCCTCTATGGTAGGTGCCGGTTTTTTGCAGTAAGGTGAGGTGACAAGGAGGAATAAGAGGAGAGTGAAGAGGAGGCATTTGGAGAGGAGGAGGATGAAGAAGAGGAAGAGGAGGAGGAGGATGAAGAGGAGTTTGAAGAGCATGATGAGGAGGATGAAGAGAAGGAGGCTGGCAGACAGCCAGTGGTGGAGTGATGGAGCAGAGCTGGCTGTATTTGGTATTCCTGGTCCATCGAAGTGCCAAACAGCACAAACCCTGAGCAGTGAGGTCCTGCCAGAGGATGCTCAGAGGATGAGATCTGTATCAGCCCAACACTGGGTGCACAGCACAGTTGGCCACAGTCGGCTGAGCCCTGTTGTTGCTGGAGCAGGGGTGAGGAGGGAGCCTGGGACAGGTGAGAACATGCTCTGGGTGCACGGTGTGGGGTTTTCCCTTGTTTGCTACTGGCAGGACTGCCAGCAGTGATCACATTGTACTAGCAATGGCAGGATGGGTGACATCAGCCTGGGTGATTCCGGTGGCCAGGGCCGGAAGGTGTTTGAGGAATGTTGTCATCAAGGACAGCTGTCACTGAGGAAGGTGGCATGTACCTGTGGCATGTCCCTTTGGCATTCTGACAAACGGAGGGAGCTGTCACAATCCAAGGGTGGAGAGCAGGAGCCTGCCTTCCCCCAGCAGGAGGGAAAGGATGGAAGTCAGGTAGCAGGCTCAAGGGAATGTTGAGAGGGAGAAAAATTTCCACACCAGCTTGGACTTTGGATGGGTGGACACTGTGGAGGGGGCCTGGGGGGTGCTTGCTGTTTTGGGGTGGTGGGAGGGGCACATCTTTGACTTTGGTAGTGGGGCTGGCTGGCCCATTCAGGAGTTCTCTGCTCCACTCTCTTCTGTTGTGTTCTGTAGGGTTGTGTTTGGGTAGGGGCTGGTCCAGGCCTTTCTATTCTTACCAGTTCTCCTCTGCCCTGGCTTGATTTCTTCTCTTTGGGTCAAAGCTCTGGGTTTTGTTCCCTTTCCTCTGTTCTCTTCTGTTTTACGTTTTTGGTGAAGAAATTTTCCCAATATCCAGTATAGTGCAGTATAGTATAATAGACTATATATAATACAATAGGATAAAAATACAGTGTAGTACATATTATTAATAATAATGATACATCAATAATAAATATATATAGATGTGAAAACAACTCTTATTCATATATTTAATAATAGTGTCTTGTTGACACATATTATTATATATAAGCATATTATTCTTTATTATATGTTATGTATTATACTCATAGTATATAAATTATAGAATATCTAGTATACATTATTAGTTTTTACATAGTACAATATATAACTTACAAGGTATATGAGGTATTCATATATATATATATGTTTTTGGGGTATAGGAGTTACAGTGGCAGTGCTGAATTGATGCTTGGATTTGATGCTCTTAAAGGTCTCTTCCAACCCTGATGATTCTATTACTGTATATAGTAAATATTGTATTTTTGATATTTAGTACATAAATAAGTACATTACGTTTCCAATCCAGTTTTCCCAATATCCATTTTTTTTGTTTCCCTATCCTGCTGTCACTCTTGCACTTACTCTTTCTCTGATGTGAGACAAAATAACATCACCTGAGTCTTTTTTCCATTACTTGAAACCAGACTAAAGAAAAAGTCACAGTGGAGGTAACTCCCTCCACTCAGGAGGGGACTAGATTAGGGATTTTTGGTTTTGTTCCAAGCTATTACATGGTTATCTTTTATTTGACAACATCTGTTTTCAGGCATTTTTCCTTCTCTCAGCAGATAGTGTTGCTCTTTACACACTCCTCCTGTGACAGCACAGCAATCCTCTCACAACGGTTATTAATTGATGCCAACATGCAGAGAAAACAAAATTTCACCTTGTTTTAATAAATTAATCTCACAAACACGTCCAGCAGGCTGAAGTGAAGTACATTAGAGGTGATTGCATAGATGGCAAAACGGGAATATTAAAAATCATCCATAAAATTGAGATGTAGGAGCCCAGTCTTGTGGCTCTCTCTGCTTTGTAGCAACTCCTGCTAGTAATAGTCTATTCAGTGGAATACTAATATTCCTCTGAATATTAGTATAATCCTAATCTAATAATCCTTGTTTTATATAAGGAAGATTAGGAAAGAAAGCATTAGGAAGGAAAAGTTAAAACTTAAAATGTTCCGTTTGTTTTCATGTGGGTATTTAGCTGCACCAACACTGAAGCCTAAATTTGTCTTTGAAAGGATATTGGCACGTCCTTTGGATATTGATGTGTGAAGACTCAGGATACCTAAAGTTATTTCAATTTCATAACTTTTAATGGAGAAAAAGGCAAACATTCATATTGTATTTCCCCCCCCATCTTTCAAGAGTGTGAGTGAAGCACACTGGAGCAGTCAGGAGCAGGCCATGAAGTGAGCTCAAAAAGGAATTTAAGCAGGTGGGATTCCATCCCTCCTCAAGGATTGCGCTTTTTTTCATTTTGTGAACATGTTGTGAAATTCAACAGCTTGTCTGTCAAAGCTGCAGCTTCTTGGAAACACAGGGGAGAGTGGAAAAGATGGGCTCTGTGGAGAGCTTCTATTTGGGTATGTGCGTGGTGTTTCTTGGACAGTCTCTACCAGCCTTTGCCAAAGGGGAGAGGAGCACAAGCGGTTGGAAATCTGCTAATTCTTTTATTTAAAGATTTTGTGTCTGGGTTCACTTTTTGATGAGCATGTTGCATTTTGTACTTGCTATTTATATATGGAGATAGGGGGGAAAAATCACCCAAACCTGGATCTTTACATCTCTTTTAAGTGCAACGTGTCCCTCAGTGACCAAAGGAAATTCCCCCAAGCCCCCATTCCAAACTGGCAGCTCTGGGACCTTTTATTGGCCCTTTCCATTGAAGAGCTATTGGAATAAAGAGAGATGTAGATGTTTTATAAAAGATGCCATCTGCATTTTTCCAATGTTCAGGGTCTCATTTCTAGTATGTAATCTTTTTGATTGATGATTGGGTGAGTTAACTGAAAATAAGTTAAAATACCAAGTGTTAGATGTGATTTAAACCAATTATTCTATGGAGAGATAAAATCTTTTCATGCTTTATTGTGCACTCTCTTAAGAATCAGCAGCTTCAGACTAAATACATAAAAGCAAGGGAAAGCAATTATGTCTTTAAGAATAAGAGCCCTGATTCAATATTTAAAGACTGCTTGACTTAAAACACTTAAAACACAAGTCAGAGAATCACAGAATGGTTTGGGCTGGAAGGGACCTTAAAGCTCATCCAGGTCCAACTCCCTGCAGTGGACAAGGACACTTTGCACTTAAAACACAAGTCAGAGAATCACAGAATGGTTTGGGCTGGAAGGGACCTTAAAGCTCATCCAGGTCCAACTCCCTGCCGTGGACAGGGACACTTTGCACTATCCCAGACTGCTCCAAGCCCCATCCAGCCAGGTCTTGGACACTTAAAGGGATCATGGGGCAGTCACAGCTTCTCTGGGCAACCTGTGCCAGAGCCTCACTACAAATATTTGAATTTTGCAAAAAGAGAATCAATGCAAAACATATGCAAAAAAAAAAAAAAAAAAAAAGCATCTTTGCCCTGTTTACCTATTGCTGTGGAGTGTCTCTGATTGCAGTGATTTTCTGTGTTTATTTGTGCACACAAACCAGTAATCTGACAAAACTAGGAGATATTAGGAGTGGAAATTAGTAAGGAGAGGAGAAGGAAGCAGGGCTGTATTCAGGGAGTATAAATATCTGAACCAGGTCTTTTGTACAGGAGAGAAAGCAATTACCCCACATCTACTTTTGTGCATTACAGGAACTTCGAAGGGCAGGTGAATCTGTCCAACTGCTCTTTTGTGTCTGCCATCAGTAATGCTTTTTGGGTCAAGGGAGCATCTCACACCTCATTTCATCATTCTTCAAGTTGCCACCTGCCATTATTAATACCCCACAAAAAGGCTGAGATATGTAAGCTCTGTAGTTGCTGCCAAAGAGTCTGGGAATTGCTATCCTCAGCTTTATTTTGCTTCAGGAATGTGCTAGTGGACAGCTCAGGGATTGGTGGCCACACATTGCTGTGCCATGGTGCCACAGCCAGCCCAGCTGGAAGCAGTGGAAGGAACAGAACACAGTTGGGTGGGGACTTAAAAAGGCTTCCATTCTCTCTGGTCAACAATAAAATGATTTTTTTTTTTCCTGTTAATTGAGTGGATTATGCTGTGTGGATGTTCTGGGTGGGATCAGGGCAGATGTCCATCAGGTGTCTGGTGCTAGCTGTGCTAGTGCCTCATGACTCTGGACTGAGCCATCCATCCCCTCAGCATCTTCTGCTCCAAGCGTCCCTTGGGAAATGGCAGCTCTTCTCTGGAGCCAGGCTGGGAAAGCTGGGAGTGTTCATCTGCAGGAGAGAAGGCTCTGGGGAGACTTTGGAGTCCCTTCCAGTGCCTAGAGGGGCTCCAGGAGAGCTGGAAAGGGCTAAATCATGGGGTTAATTTGGGTTATTTGGTCAACTAATTGGCATTTGGGGTTACCTGGGACAGACTCACTTTCTGTAAAGTACTTTATGGTTACTTTAGATCATTGTGTTATTTGGTCAATCAATTAACATTTGGGGTTACTGTAGATCATTGGGGTTACTAGAGGTCAAACTTGTTCTGGGCAGAGCACTTTGAGGTTACTTGAAGTCAGCCAGTTAATATTTGGGGTTACTAGGAGTCATTTGGGTTACTAGAGGTCAAATTTGTTCTGTGTAGAGCACTTTGAGGTTACTTGAAGTCAGCCAGTTAATATTTGGGGTTACTAGGAGTCATTTGGGTTACTAGAGGTCATTTGGGTTACTAGAGGTCAAATTTGTTCTGTGTAGAGCACTTTGAGGTTACTTGAGGTCATTACTTGAGGTCAACCAGTTAATATTTGGGGTTATTATAGGTCATTTGGGTTACTAGAGGTCAAATTTGTTCTGTGTAGAGCACTTTGAGGTTACTTGAGGTCAACCAGTTAATATTTGGGGTTATTATAGGTCATTTGGGTTACTAGAGGTCATTGGGGGGGTTACTTGAGGTCAACTAGTTCATATTTGGGGTTACCAGAAGTCAAACTTGCTCTGTCCAGAGGAATTTGAGGTTACTTAAGGTCATTGGGGGGGGTGGTTACTATGGGTCATTGGGGGTTACTTGAGGTCAACTAGGTAATATTTGGGGTTACTTTAGGTCATTGGGGTTACTAGAAGTCAAACTTGTTCTGTGCTGAGATCTTTAAGGTTACTTGAGGTCAGTGTGGGGTTACTTGAGGTCATTTTGGGGTTACTTGAGGTCAGGGTGGGGTTACTTGAGGTCAGCCAGTTACTATTTGGGGTTACTATAGGTCATTGGGGTTACTAGAGGTCAAACTCACTCTCTACAGAGCACTTTGGGGTTACTTTAGGTCATTGGGGTTTCTTGAGGTCAGCCAATTAGCATGGGATTATCTGAGGCTGCATTCCATCTCTGAGGACCGTGCTGGGCTTCACTGAGTTCAGCCATTCTTCTTGTTCCAGTATTTGAGGTCACCAACTCCAGCAGTGACACCAGAGCTTGGACCCGAGTTTGTGTCCCTGTCAGGGCTCCTTCTGTTCCATTTCACTCCAAGGAACCCCTGTGTGCTGTTGCTGTGTCACGCCTGCCCACCATGGTGCCAGTGTTGTGCCAGTCCCACCCTCACCCCAGCTTGCCTGCCAACTTCAATTTCCTTTTCACCATGAGTTACTCATGCCAGGCTCCCTGGCCCTTCCCTCTGTCCCCTGGTCCTGACTGTGCCTCCAAATTCCATCCCACCCATTCCTGTGAGCACCTGCCCCTCTTGGCCTGTCTGTACATGAGCTCCTCCTGCATTGTTTTTTTGGGAGGAAATGTAGATCCTGAGGATCTGGAGCAGAACAAAGCTCTCCAGCTCCACCTCTTCTGGCTGGTACCTCTGGTTCTCTGTGTCCCTCTGTCCATACTGATGTTTTCCTTCTGCAGCTGCAGATCTGGTGAGATGTTTCAAAGACACCAATGTAGCTTGAAACCTTAAACCAGGCTTTATTAGACAATCATTAACATGGCACATCACCCAGGGTTAAGCTTTAATCATCATCAACACACAGGTAAATAATTAGTCTTTAATAAACTTGGCCTAAATTAGCTGTGAATCTCAAATAGGGGCACTTTCATGGGGGGGCAGAGGTTTTGCCGTGGCACTGTGGTTTGGGCAGCTTGGGAGGTGAGGGGAAAGACCTTCCTTTATGTCTTGGTGAATGAAGCCAGAGCTGAAGTGGGATATCTCCTTTTTCCTCAGTATTTATCAGTGTTCTCTTCTTCTCCATCTTCCTGTGAAGGGATGAGGGACAACTCCCTCTTCTTCACTGAGTTGTTTTGTTTTGTAGGGTTTTCCCCAGCACATTTCCTGTTGTCCTGTGGGGTTACTTTGACTTCCCCTATTATCTTCTCTACCTACTATACATGTATGTTTTTTTTTTTCCTTTGCACTTTTATTTCCACTCGGTCCCTGTATTTCATATGTGCAGTTGTCTTCCTGTGTTTGGTACTTTGTGTTTTCCCTTTACTATTTCATGAAATGCCAATTGCTGACTTTGCCATTAGATGCTGTAAATAATCCATATTTTATACTATGCTAGAAAATGCTTACCTACAGTCACTGCTCACATTACCATTGTGTTCCAGGGTCTGTGTTTGTGGCAAGCCTTAGATCTTGCTCAACTTTTGTCTCCTTTTTTGTGCAAGAAGCCACCACTTTTTGTTCCTTGCTCTGCGCTGGGTGGCTGTTCAGTCACAGGGGTGAACATCCCTGCTGGAGTCTTCTTAGAATCATAACTTGAGTTGGAAGGGACCCTTTAAAGGTCATTTAGTCCAACCCCCCTTCAATGAGCAGGAACAGGCCTTGAAGGACCATGCAGTTACCTGAGGAAAAATATCAGGAAAAATCTCATCCTGGGGAGGTTGCCAAGACTTACTGTAGGTGCCTCTGCTCTCAGACATGAGTAACTGGACAGGCTTCCTCACAGTAGGTCCCCCAGACTTCCTGCAGTAATTCCTGTCCTCAGACATGAAGAATTGGACAGGCTTTCCCCCATCAGCTGCTGTTGCAGACCATGGGAAGCAGAGAGGAACTGTTGTCTTTTCCTGAGCCCTCTAGGAAAGAGAGGCTCCAGCAGCACCCTGAGCATGGGCACGCTCCCTTCCTGTTCTCCTGAGTCCTGAAGATGAAAAGCAGCAAGAGACACATTCTAAATTCTTCATCTCCATGTGTCTGTGTCTTACCTGGAGAAGGGTGAATGTTGCAACAAAATGGGAGGAATGAAGTGGAAGGCATGGGACTTCTGTCCTGCGCAGAAAGAAGGCAGAAAAAGAAAGTAAAAGCTATTTTTTTTTGTGCATGTGGAGGGACTGCTTGGCTCTGCAAGCATTTGTGCTATTCCCATGGCTCACACTGGAGTTGAGAGTGCCTCCAACACAGGCTAAGAAAATCCATTCACCACAGATCCACTGATTCTTTCTGACCTTTGTATTCAAGATCTTAGGAGAGAAACAAAATCCCAACCTTGCCATCTGTACTCAAATCAAGGTCTCAAAAAATCTAAGGTTGCCTCAAGGAGAAGGAAGAAAATAGCCAGGAAAGGAAGAAAATAGCCAGAAAAGTGGACACAAAATAAATCAAGGGGAAGAAAACTAAAAGCAAGCAATAATAAATAACAGCAATAATAAATAAGCTGAGTAGGGGCAGCCAGAGTCCAGGTGTGCTCACACCTCAATGCCCAGGCCCTGGGGTTTGGGAAAAGCAGAGCCAAAATATTTGCTGGGATGGCAGGGCTAGGGAGCCTCAGTTGAGTTTACTGCCTGTCCCAGTAGGAGCTGTCCCTTTCCCATAGAGAGTGACAGTTCAGAGAACACACAGGAGTCACAGGCAGCCTGTGATGAAATGAGCCATCTGCCCTGATTTTGTGATCATATCTAATTACTACTTTATTTTGTCCCTGTATCTTTATTCTTGTCTCTTCTGTAGAGTATCTTTACAATCTTTACAAGGCCAAGCTGTCTGATACCAGAATACATTATTCCACAGTAAAGAATAAATTTAAGAGAAAATGTTTATTTTTTTCTAGTAATGACCAGCATGTTTAGTTTTATTTCCTCTCTGTGTTAGGTGACTTATCTATTTGGGAGCTCTCCAACTCAGCCACAATGCAATTGCTTTAGGATAGATTATGAAATTTCTAAAAGTGTCATTAAATCAAAGCCAATAACCAGTGCAGAACTGTGAACTAGAAAATAGTGATAAGAATTAGTCACACATTAAAATCCACATCTATAGAGATGCTAGAGAAAGTCACCAATTAGCAGTGTTTGGGCGGGTGTAAATACATAAAAGTTTAAGGCTAATCAGCATTTAGTATTAAATCTGCAGAAATTTCCACTATTTTTATGATTTTGGATGATGTGCTGAGCTGCTGCCATTGGTTTGAGGGGTAAAAAACAAAGAGGGAGCAGTAACAGGTCTAAGGAAAACCAAGCTAAGAAGCCCTTTCTATTCTACTTGCAAAGGCTCTACCTGCCCCTAACAAATGTCGGTTTCCACTTTTCATATCACAAGGTCTATTCAGCAAGGAAATGTCTGATTATGGCATAGTTCTACCCCTCTTGGATGATCATGTGTTCTTATAATCAATTTTGTTTGAGCATGGGCATGACACAGCTTCTTGCTCATCACTCAATCTTCCCATCATTTCCTTCACCTTCTGGCAATGCTTGGATTTAACATCTCAGCCTCTCCTTTGCCTCTTCCTAAATTAAGATAAATGCTCACAAAAAATCAGTAGATAAAAAGACAAGGAATGACACCATCCTGAGGAAATTATTGTAACTGGATATGATTTCATAGAATCACAGAATGATTTGGGTTGGAAGGGGCTACAGGAGAGCTGGGGAAGCACTTTTGGTAAGGGCATGGACAAGGGGGAATGGATTTAAACTGAAAGAGAATGAGTTTAGATACTGGGGAAAAAAAAAAAAATCTTCATTTTGAGAGTGGTGAGGCCCTGGCACAGGTTGCCCAGAGAAGCTGGGGCTGCTCCGTCCCTAGAATTGTCCAAGACCAGGCTGGATAGGGTATAAGCAACCTGAGATAATGGAAGGGCTGCTGGCCCATGACAGGGGGTGGTACGAGACGTTTTTTAAGATCTCTTCCAGCCCAAACCATTCTGAGATTCTATGATGAACCCATTCCAGGTGACTGCAGGCCTGAGAGCATGTTCACAAATGCATAAGAATCCCATTAACTTCACACTTCATCCTTGCCCTGACTTTTGATGCTAAGGCAGCTAAGCACGTATTTCTCTGTTTCTTCCCTTTCAGAATGCCAGTACTAGGAATTAGACCTGTGACTTCCTCAAATTCCTCTCCATGGCTGTGGGGAGTGCACACAGACCCGTGGCCCTGTGGCAGAATATGTGGTGGCTGCCTCTGCTTCCTTCACTCTGTCCAGCTGTCTCATCCCATCCTGACTGGCCCCCTGTGTGCCCTGAGCCCAAATAAAAGCCCTAACAAAAAAAAAAAAAAAAAAAAAAAAAAAAAAAAAAAAAAACAAGAACAAAACAACCAAACTCCAGTCCAGCAGTGTAATCAGATGAGCAGCCTCCTCCCTGCCTGACCTGCCTGCCAAGAACCCCCCAGCAACCCCAAAATGCTCCTGCATACCTGAGAATCCACATCTGGACAATGCCATTTCCTGAGCCGACAATCCTTTGTTACCGGTCACGAGTTGTGCCACTCCAGAGCACCAAGGCCTCTAATCCCAATGGCTCTCACGTGATTGTTTGCATCAGGACTCCCCAAGGAGGGCAACTTCAAGCATGGTGGGGCTGGACTGACACCTGCCCAGGGCATCCTTCTCCTCCTCCTCCTCATATAAGGATTGTGCCTCCCTTAAGTGTTCCTCAAGCTCTTTGCAAACCTCCTCACCTCCTCCTCAGCACTCACAATGCTCTTCAAATTATGGACAAATCCACCACCCCTCCAAGGGGAAACACAACACCCTGGTCAGCTTAGGGGTGGGATGTGCAGGGACAACAGGGAGGTGGGTTCCCTTTGTGCTGTCACATCATCTCAGCACTGGCCCTAACGCTCTCCTTTGTCTTCCTCCTCTCTCTTCCCTGCAGGGCCCGGAGCAGTGCACGATGGCGGCAACGCGGCATCCCGGGTGGCTGCTGGCCTCTGCCTCTGGGCCACCCTCCTTGCTCGCCTCCTTCTCGACTTTTGATAAGGGAGCGGAGGGTCCCGGGAGGCCTCGCCGCACCTCTCCCCCGCCGCGGGCTTGGCCGCCGCGCCGCCTGGGGACTCCTCTCCATCGGACGGGCGATGCACCAGAGGACGGGCGGCGGTGCCGAGCGTCCGAGGATGGCCCCGTCTCCCATGTGCCGGGATCGTTCTCGCCGCCGGTTATGCTGTACAGACCCCACCACGTGCCACCAGACTGTCACCCGCCACCATCGCCCCGGGAATGTGGCCCGGCACGGACGGTGCCCCTGTGGCTGCCTCATCTCCAATGCCGGGGGCACGGAGCCGTCGGGGCGGGTGCCGCCCAGAGCCTTCACCAGGATGTCCGTCTCGTCATCTCACTAAGCCGCCTATGCCCAAAAAGACCCCAAGGCTGAAGCCTCCTGGCTCTGCCTTCAGCCCTCTTGGTCCTGAATGTCAGTTCTCGTCGCCAAAGCTCCTCCCTAAGCACCCCGATGCTGCCAGCCCCCCATCACCTGCCTCTGCTCCTGACAGGATGCTCTCTGGCCCTTTGGGAGAGAGTCACCCGATATAACCAGTTGTCCTTCAAGGGTCACACACTTCCCACTACTCTTTATTCCAGCTGACATCATACCCCTGTGCTTCCCACTAAAACCCCCTCACCTTCCTGAGGACATGAGGCTGCTCTCCCAGGAATGTGAGCCCTGGGGACTGCCACCAGCTCTCCTAGAGACTAGAGCCTTCTTGCTGCATTGGACAGCCAGGCAATCACTCCTTGCTCCAGATCCCTGCCCACTCTGCTGCTGCCCCCATGATGGCAGGGGCTGCCCCATGGCTCTCACCTTGATGCTCTGCCAGCAGTTTTTGGGGACATTTCTCTGGGCTTGTTTTCCAAGCACTTTCCAACCTGCATATCAAAAGCACAGCATCACCAGCGAGGGGCAGAGGCTCTGAACAACAGATCGAAACACCAGCTGACAAGGCCCTTTTGCTACAGCTCTGACGTTCATGACCGTCTGTATCTCTGCCCCTCATGGGGCCCTGAGCTACAATGTTCTCACTCTGCCTGGTTTCACGCCCATCACGTGTCCTGCCTGAGGAAAGTCTGATGTGTGGAGGAGGCCTGGGCTCTGTCAATTTGCTGTGCTGGCACAGCAGGGACAAGAATGGCTCCAATGCTCCCTGCTGCAACTTGCCTGTGACACCAAAATAGACACACCCAGACTCTGCCCTCTCTGCTTCTTCTAGCCACCCTGGGACCTGCCACCCACGGTGGCAGTAGCCATGTCATCACCCTACATACGGAATTGTGCTCCTGATAGCCTCGTGCACCACGAACCCCCTTGCCTGGTACATTGTGGCAGTCCTGAGCCTTCTTGTCACTCCATGGCCACCCAGGAATGCTTTGGTGCCACAGTCTGGGGATGGACACTCCCATCCTGCTCCTGAAAAGTCACATGTGGCACCGGACCCTATTGCTGCGACAGGGAGACTCTACTACAGCAAGGCACTGAGCAAGCACACAGAGTGTCCCCTGTCCTCACCCAGCACCTCCCCGTGCCTTGTCCCTTCCTTCTCCCTCCACAAGTGAGATGACTTAAGAACAACGGCCACGCACACGCTGTCTTCCCCCTGCAAACTCCGCTGCTGCCCAAATCTGCTTTCGTGGCTGCAAGGAAGCTGGGGTGCCAGCCCTCAGCACACAAGATGGAAAAACCACCCTGAGCCAGAGGCCATGATGGGCCACCACTGTGTCCTCTATGCAGCTGT